>NC_141188.1:23332083-23940000 GCF_055505025.1 Bos grunniens | reverse complement strand
ACTGAAGCGACTTAGCAGCAGCAGCAGCAAAGTTATAAAATACTGGCTCTACTCCTTGTGCCGTATAAGACATCCTTATATCTCATTTATCTTACACATAGTACTTCGTACCTCTTGATCCTCTACCCCTATCATGCCCCTCCCCTGTGCCTCTCCCCACTGATAACCACTAGTTTGTTCTCTATATCTGTGAGTCTGTTTCTGTTTTATTTATCCGGTTTTTGATTATTACAAATAAAGCCATTATGAACATTCATGTAAAAACCTTTACATGGATATCTATTTTCTTTCCTTTTGAGTAAGTACCTAGAGGAATTTTAAATAATCTGTGAAAGGGATAGGTTTTGTAAGTATAAAAATGAAGGTTCATAATAGAAAAAAGCTATATTGGACAATAGTAACATTTTAAATTTCTGCATATCAAAAAAGTCATTAAAATGACAGATTAAATGACAGTCAAGGAAAATATACAGTTAATGCTCTTCTTCAACATAAGATGCCTTTCAATAGTTAAGCCATGGAAAACTGTATACCTGATGTATTATCAGTCAATCCTCACAACAGTCCTAAGAGATACATGCCATTTTCCCAGTATAAAGTGAAAGTGAAAGTTGCCTAGTCATGTCCAACTCTTTGCTACCCCATGGACTATACAGTCCATGGAATTCTCTAGGCCAGAATACTGGAGTGGGTAGCCTTTCCCTTCTCCAGGGGACCTTCCCAAGCCAGGGATTGAATCCAGGTCTCCCGCATTGCAGGCGGATTCTTTACCAGCTGAGCTCAAGTGAAACCTGAAAATACTGGAGAATACTTGCACTTTCCCAGTTTAAGGTGGCCCAGAACTTCAGCAATGCTCTATGCTGCCTCCCTGTGTAGAAACAGGGCATGTTATGCAGATGGTATAATTGCGGAGCAGACTCTTGAGAGTCCCTTGGACTGCAAGGAGATCCAACCAGTCCATTCTAAAGGAGATCAGTCCTGGGTGTTCTTTGGAAGGAATGATGATAAAGCTGAAACTCCAATATTTTGGCCACCTCGTGCGAAGAGTTGACTCATTGGAAAAGACTCTGATGCTGAGAGGGATTGGAGGCAGGAGGAGAAGGGGATGACACAGGATGAGATGGCTAAATGGCATCAACGACTCGATGGACGTGAGTCTGAGTGAACCCCGGGAGTTGGTGATGGACAGGGAGGCCCGGCGTGCTGCAATTCATGGGGTCTCAAAGAGTCGGACACGACTGAGCGACTGAACTAAACTGAACTGAACTGAAAGCGTTACTTACTCAGTCTGTCCTACTCTTTTCGGCCCCAATGACTGTAGTGTCTGTCCATGGAATTCTCCAGGCAAGCATACTGGAATAGGTGGCCATTCCCTCCTCCAGGGGATCTTCCTGACCCAGGGATCGAACCCAGGTCTCCTGCAATGCAGGTGAATTCTTTACCATCTGAGCCACCAGGGAAGCCCACTATTGTCAGGGAAAGTTCAATGTCCTAATGTAGAAGAGTATATACAAAACATAATAGAAATAATTCATGAAATGGAAATGACTGATATTCATATGTGAGATAATAGGCCAATAACCTTAATCCATAAATAATTTGTGTAAAAACATGTATGAAAACACTAAGACAGAGGTAAAATGGGAAAGAGACATAAATCGATAATTTGCAACCAAATAAAAGTAGAAATATATGAAAAATACTAAACTTCACTTTTAATCAAAGAGATTAAGAATAAGGTAAGGCTGTAACCTGTTTCAAATTAGCAATTTTTTTTTGGATATTTTGTTGTTGGGTTTTTGCTTTATTTTGAAAGTAGTAATATATAATGTTAGTGAAGTTGGAAGCCCTTCTCATGCAATTACAATTACAATTTGTAATTGGTAGAATTACAAATTAATATAATTATTCTGAAAAAAAAAGGACAGTATCAGTATCAATGACTTTGAAAATAATTACACCGTTTGATAAAAATTTAATTCTTAAAATCACCTAAGGAAATGATCTAAAATGGATGCAAAGATTTATCCAAAGATTTATGTACAGACATCTTTCCTTTTTAGGATTATTTGTAGCAGTAAAAAAATTGGAAACAACCAAATATCCTATAATAGGAAAATGAATAGCTAAAGTCATTCCTTTAGGAATGACTAGGAAAGTCTGTGCAGCTACCAAAGGAGTGTTTATCAAGCTATAGCATAAGCTATTGGTAGGAGTGGAAATTACTACAAATTTTATGGAAAGCAGTTTAATAACATTTTTATATTGACTTCTGAGCATTGACCTAGAAATTCTGCTTTTAGGAGTATTTGAAATGGAAATCCTTTTGCACAAAAATCTATAAACAAAGATATTTATCACATTATGATTTAAAATAATGAAAATTTAAAAAATGAAATGTTCAACAAGTTAAATCTTAATAAATTTAAGAAATTATGTAATCAATTAAATTTTGGTACATCTATATGATGGAAATCATTAAAATGCCTTACAGAAGTGTTTAATAAGAGAGAATATATTTTTTCTAAAATACCACCTACCATCTAATCCTGATATTGAAATTAAAAAGGAAAGAAAGAGAGAGGGAGAGAGGGAGAAAGGAAGGGAGAAAGAAATAAAAAATGTTAGTAATGATTAATCTATGTGTTAAACGTTAATTTTTCTTCTTTCTTCTATTTTCTAAATTTTCTTCAGTGGATATGTACTAATTTTGCAATCCCGCAAAGAGTCGGACACGACTGAGCAACTTTACTTTCACTTTTCACTTTCATGCATTGGAGAAGGAAATGGCAACCCACTCCAGTATTCTTGCCTGGAGAATCCCAGAGACTTCGGAGCCTGGTGGGCTGCCGTCTATGGGGTCACACAGAGTCGGACACGACTGAAGTGACTTAGCAGCAGCAGCAGGATATAAAATAGGTTATAAAGGCAGAATTTGAAATTGAATGAAAGTGAAAGCAGCTTTGTATAGAAAAGAGGCAAGAAAGATAACAACCAAACAATAGGATGGTTTTTATTTTCTTTTGTGTAATTTTTGCAACATTTCTAAATAGTAAGAATTCAAAGAAAAAATTACGCTGAGAGAGAGGGAGAAGCAAGGCCGTCTCTAATTTGTGAAAAGGAAGGCCAGAGCACAGAAATGAATCGTAATGGACTCCTCCTACTACAGGAGCAAGAAATCCCAACTACTCCAACCCGATTAAAGGGAGGACTTGGCAGCTGTAAATAAAAGCAGCCAAGGTACACTGAGCTTCAGACTTGTTTGGATCCAGAGACCCAGAGACCCATCTTTCCGTTTCCAGGCTCTGCTTGTTTCTGCTTAGCTTTATTCCCAATGACTCCTACCCAAACAGCATAACCAGCTTGTGTGGCTACACTAGCTCTTGGACAACGGCAGGTAAGGTGGCTGCCAGGCCAGCAGTCCCAAATCCCGTACCACCTCCTTTGCATCCCCAGCAGAAAGTTCTTCGAAGTAACTCAAACAAGACCCCAGCGAGTAAGTGGCAGGGGATGGCTTGGACTGTGCCCGTAGCCTTGAATGGTCACCCTGGCCAGGGGGGTGGGGTGGTGTTCTGATCTGGTTCAGTCACGTACTTCTATGTCTAAAGGGAAACAAAGTCAGCCTCCTAGCATCATATGGAATAATTCCAAGAGAGGTTATAGGAGGAAAGGAGGAAAGGAAAGGTTGGAAGGACAGTATGACAGAGGTCAGTAACAGAAACTAATAGGAGAAATGCCAGATATTTGGCAAAACTCCCTCATTCCCTAAAGTCCTCCTGGAATTATGTACAGTAAATTTTCTTCTTGAGATTTCAAAGAAGCAAATTGAGAGTAAGAAACACTTGTTATTTGCCCAAGAACATGTAGGTTCACATGGCATTGGAGAAACTGGAACTAAGATATGTCTAATGCCTTAGCCAAACCTCCCCTCCAAAATATTTGTCTTTCTTAAGTTCCTCTGGCTGCTCCATCTTTTTTTTTTTATTTATTTTAATTGGAGGCTAATTATTTTACAATATTGTGGTGGTTTTTGCCATACATTCACATGAATCAGCCATGGGTGTACATGTGTTCCCCATCCTGAACCCCCCTCCCACATCCATCCCCCTCCCATCCCTCAGGGTCATCCCAGTGCACCAGCCCTGAGCACCCTGTCTCATACATCGAACCTTGACTGGCAATCTATTTCACATATGATAATATACATGTTTCAATGCTATTCTCTCAAATCATCCCACCCTCGCCTTCTCCCAAAGAGTCCAAAAGTCTGTTCTTTACATCTATGTCTCTTTTTCTGTGTTGCATATAGGGTCATTGTTACCATCTTTCTAAATTCCATATATATGTATTAATATACTGTATTGGTGTTTTTCTTTCTTACCTACTTTGCTCTGTATAATAGGCTCCAGTTTCATCCACCTCATTAGAACTGATTCAAATGCATCCTTTTTAATAGCTGAGTAATATTCCATTGAGTTAGACAAGGCTGTGGTCTGTGTGATCAGATTGGCTAGTTGTCTGTGATTGTAGTTTCAGTCTGTCTGCCCTCTGATCCGCTCTCTCGGTGCCTACTGTCTTACTTGGGTTTCTCTTACCATGGACGTGGGGTCTTTCTTCACGGCTGCTCCAGCAAAGCACAGCCGCTGCTCCTTGCCTCTGATGTGGGGTAGCTCCTCTCAGCCACGGCCCCTGCCCTCAGGCACAGGGTAGCTCCTATCGGGCGCAGGGTAGCTCTTCAGCCGCGCTTGTGTGCCGTGAACTTCCAGATGTTCAAGCTGGTTTTAGAAAGGCAGAGGAACCAGAGATCAAATTGCCAGCATCCACTGGATCATCAAAAAGCAAGAGAGTTCCAGAAAAACATCTATTTCTGCTTTATTGACTATGCCAAAGCCTTTGACTGTGTGGATCACAATAAACTGTGGAAAATTCTGAAAGAGATGGGAATACCAGACCACCTGACCTGCCTCTTGAGAAACCTATATGCAGGTCAGGAAGCAACAGTTAGAACTGGACATGGAACAACAGACTGGTTCCAAATAGGAAAAGGAGTGCATCAAGGCTGTATATTGTCACCCTGCTTATTTAATTTATATGCAGAGTACATCATGTGAAATACTGGGCTGGATGAAGCACAAGCTGGAAGTCAAGATTGCCAGGAGAAATATCAATAACCTCAGATATGAAGATGACATCACCCTTATGGCAGAAAATGAAGAAGAACTAAAGAGCCTCTTGATGAAAGTGAAAGAGGAGAGTGAAAAAGTTGGCTTAAAGCTCAACATTCAGAAAACTAAGATCATGGCATTTGGTCCCATCACTTCATGGCAAATAGATGGGGAAACGGTGGAAACAGTGGCTGACTTTATTTTTCTGGGCTCCAAAATCACTGCAGATGGTGACTGCAGCCATGAAATTAAAAGACACATACTCCTTGGAAGGAAAGTTATAACCAACCTAGACAGCATATTAAAAAGCAGAGACATTACTTTGCCAACAAAGGTCCATCTAGTGAAGGCTATGGTTTTTCCAGTAGTCACATATGGATGTGAGAGTTGGACTATAAAGAAAGCTGAGCGCCAAAGAATTGATGCTTTTGAACTGTGGTGTTGGAGAAGACTCTTGAGAGTCCCTTGGACTGCAAGGAGATCCAACCAGTCCATCCTAAAGGAGACCAGTCCCGGGTGTTCTTTGGAAGGACTGATGCTGAAGCTGAAACTCCAATACTTTGGCCACCTGATGCGAAGAGCTGACTCATTGGAAAAGTCCCTGATGCTGGGAAAGATCGAGGGCAGGAAGAGAAGGGGACAACAGATGATGAGATGGTTGGATGACATCACCAACTTGATGGACATGGGTTTGGGTGAACTCCGGGAGCTGGTGATGGACAGGAAGGCCTGGCGTGCTGCAGTTCATGGGGTCACAAAGAGTCAGACACGACTGAGCGACTGAACTGAACTGAACTGAATATTCCATTGTGTATATATACCACAGCTTTCTTATCCATTCATCTGCTGATGGAAGCAATCTAGATTGCTTCCATGTCCTGGCTATTATAAACAGTGCTGCGATGAATGTTGGGATACATGTGTCTCCTTCAATTCTGGTTTTGGTGTGTGTGCCCAGCAGAGGGATTGCTGGGTCGTATGGCAGTTCTATTTCCAGGTTTTTAAGCAATCTCCACACTGTTCTCCATAGTGGCTGTACTAGTTTGCATTCCCACCAACAGTGTAAGAGGATTCCTTTTTCTCTGCACCCTCTCCAGCATTTATTGTGGCTGCTCCATCTTTAATCAAGGGCCACAGAGACACAGTCAGTGCTTTATGTGTGAGAAATGGCAAAATAAATGTTTTAACACCTTCCAAATTCTACATCTAAGTGACCGGTTGAGCACTGCTTTGAGAAAAGTTAATGTAGAGAATAATATGTCAGATCATATGCCTTCAGTAAAATGTCGGATATTTCCCATACATTAAGTTTGAGTGGAGTATTCAAAGCTATTAAAAGAATTACACACTCAAATTTTAAACTTTTCTGATAAAGCTTACTTACACTTCATATTTGACATTCATGGAGCATTTTCAACAGCATACTAGGTACTCTCAAAGGTATAAAAGTAAACCCAATCTAAATGAGGACACAAAGAAAAGACAGGGGATGGGAAATTCAAGGTGGGGAGATATAAATAGCCACCTGAAATAATGGTCTTTGAGGGTCTGGCAGTTCCCCAACCAAAGCAGACAATCTAAAAGGAACCTAAGTTTATTTATACTTGCTGAGGATTTACTTTACCTGGTGATTTAGCCTCCAGGACACACTAGATAAGTTTTGTAGAGCTTTAAGACCTCAAGGTTTCTATTTCCTTTAACCTTCTTATTTCCTGCCCTTGGTTCTGCATGAAAAAACTCATCTCCCCACAGTTCTAAGAAACAATTCCAAAAATAAATGTAGGCATTTGCTTGAACCAGGACATGATGTCCCCATTTTTCTTTCCAAAGCCTACAGGATGTACAAGTCACTCTTGAAGTCCATCCACTAGCACAACAAATGCAAGCTCCCCATTTGTTCCTCTGGTAGAGTCTGTGTTTGGCAAAGCTGCATGTTGTAGATAATGCCCATGAAGAAACTGCTAGATGAGTATTTTATAGTAAAAAGCACTTAAAAAAAAAAACTTAGGATTTATTTAGCACAATTTAGGTAGCACTTCATTCAGAAGAAGTAAAATTCCATACATTAAGCAACGTATATAAAAGTGATTTGAACATTAAGCATTAAAGCAATACACAGTGGGGATTCTGGAGTGAGAATGACCAGCCTTACCTTGGTCAATCTGAAACTGATTCCTTGCAGAGGCATATGTTGACTGAAAAAAAAAAAAAATCCACAACCTAAAAGTTGAAATTATGTTGTTGTTGTTGTTGTTTACTTTTTAATTTATGTTGGAGTAAAGTCAGTCAGAGAAGGCAATGGCACCCCACTCCAGTACTCTTGCCTGGAAAATCCCATGGACGGAGGAGCCTGGTGGGCTGTAGTCCATGGGGTCGCTAAGAGTCGGACACGACTGAGTGACTTCCCTTTCACTTTTCACTTTCATGCATTGGAGAAGGAAATGGCAACCCACTCCAGTGTTCTTGCCTGGAGAATCCCAGGGACGGGGGAGCCTGGTGGGCTTCCGTCTATGGGGTCACACAGAGTCGGACATGACTAAAGCGACTTAGCAGCAGCAGCAGCAAAGTCAGTTAACAATGTTGTGATAGTTTAAGGTGGACAACAAAGTGACTCAGCCATACATATACATGTATCCATTCTCCCCCAAATTCCCCTCCCATCCAGGCTGCCACAAAACATTGAGCAGGGTTCCCTGTGCTATACAGCAGGTCCTTGATTATCCATTTTAATATAGGAAAGTGTATGTTTTACTTGAGGACATAAGCCTGGATCACAGTCTCTCAGAAAGCTCTGAGAGATTGATCCAAACTGGTAAGGGAGGAACCAGGATATATAGAAGATTTTGTAAAAAAGAGCAGGTAGTTAGGACATCAAAAGATTATGGTTAATCAAAGATAACCAGACATCTCAAGCTAAGGAATTTAGTGCTTTTCTATGTACGGGACGATGCGAGAGTCTGGGCTGTCTGAAATCATCCCTTTGCTGTGCATCTCAGCTGTCTGGGGCCAGCGTGCTGTGCTTTCTCATCCCGGGTCTCCTCAGGGTGCACCGCTGGGAGCGGCTGCAGGGGCTGATGGTGGGCATCTGTTTCCATCCTGAGTTTCCTCAAGGCTCACCGTCAGGGTAGCCTCTCATGTGATGGCTGGATGGCTGCAACATCTTCAGAGTGCTGATAAGGCAGGCAACATTTTTTCACTGACACATAGAGGATGAGTAGTTCTGCCTTGTGGCCCCCTGTGTCCTTCTTGACAAAAATAAGGAAGTGTGGGGAAGTAGGAAGAGTGCAGACCTTGAAGTCAGAGTTAGGTTCAGTTATCCCTGGTGGCTCAGACGGTAAAGCATCTGTCTACAATGTGAGAGACCTGGGTTCGATCCCTGGGTTGGGAAGATTCCCTGGAGAAGGAAATGGCAACCCACTCCAGTACTCTTGCCTTGAAAATCCCATGGATGGAGGAGCTTGGTGCAGGCTACTGCCCATGGGGTCACAAAGAGTCAGGCACGACTGAGTGACTTCACTTTCTTTCTTTCTTTCTTTCTATCATTTGCACACAATTAACTGGCTCTGGGACCTCTCTGAGTCTATGTGTCCTCATTTGGATAAGCCAGTTGCCAGCTGGGACTTCCTGTCCCCTTGGGGAGTCAGATCAAGTTGGTGTGAACCAATGTGTAAGTCTAAACCCTACCCACAATCCTTGGGGATTCTTGAGGATTACTACCTCTGAACCTATTATTCACCTGGCTCCAACAGTAAGCTATTGTGTCCTCTTCTCCCCCGTAATCAGATTGCAAGTGAAACTGTCACCTTGCCAGCATCCACCAGAGAATCCACTCACACTGAGTGTCTAGTTATTTCACTGCAGGTTTGGGGTTGGCGAGAACTGATGGGACTGGAAAGGGGGCAGGAAGGCACTGCCTTTTTCATCTCTGCAGTGACCTCTGTCTTCCCTCTCCTTGTTTCACCCCTCACATAGGCCTCCAGAAACTACTAATATTTTTCATCTCATTCTGCAGAAAAATTTAGCTCTCTTCTGTTCTTGTTCCAAAGTTTCGTTCTCAAGCGCTCAAGATGCTTGCAGTACAAAGGGTCTTCCAGTGGCCTCCTCAGAAGGTAGTCTAGGTGATCTTTTCCATTATCTTTTTAAAATAGTAATATCTACTTTGCTCCTTTCCAAGATTTGTTTGAATTTTAGATATAAGGGATATAAAATACTTTGCGCACACTAAATGCATAATAGATGATGTGATGCTTCTGTATTAGGTAGCCAGTGTTTGTAGTAACTGTACTTCTCTGGATATCACAATTATAATAATTATTTTTGCTATCATATTTTAATGTCTGTCTCCCTCAGAGGACTATTCCCCAAGGACAGAAACGATTTCTCTCTTGTTTACCACTGTGTCTCATGCAGGCCTGGCTCACATAGTTAACTCTTCAGTGCATTCACGAATACATGAATGAATACCTGGGGAGATGGGAGTGAGTGAGTGAATGAGTGAAAGTTGTTCAGTCACATTCATAGTCTTTGCAACCCCATGGACTATACAGTCCTGCAATTTTCCAGGCCAGAATATTGCAGTGGGTAGCCTTTCCCTTCTCCAGGGGATCTTCCCAACCCAGGGATCAAACCCAGGTCTCCCGCATTGCAGGAAGATTCTTTACCAACTGAGCTATCAGGAAAGCCTGGGGAGATGATAAATGCAGAGGATTTTTCTCTTTCTTTAGACTTAGTGACATTATTGGCAGTGACAGAGCAGGTGACAGAGAAGGCACGTGAGATATTCTCAGAGTGTTGTGAGCTCTCTGAGAGTTTGGAAGTGATCAGCAGAGGCTCCACTTCTTCATTCATTCCTTGTTTCTCTGCATTCTCTTCTCTCCCCACAGCTCTGCTCTCCTGCCCATTGTTATTGGCTTTATTAGCCTCCCTGAAGATGAAAAAAAGACAATAAAATATTTGTTTCTCTACCTCCATTTTTGCCTCATTCACACAAACCATGATCATTACATTTGCAAACTAGTCCAGGAAAAACTATCTTACCCATAATTTATGTGACATATTTGGGTTTTTTCCCTGATATTTTTCAACAGCAGATGATTTGCTTTTTAGCTACCTTGTGGGATCACCTAATAATCTCACTTTAATGTTCCAGCATTTTCTGAACAGGAAAATGGGCTCTGTGCTGTAATGAAGCTTGTAAATTACCTTGAGGAACATAACTCATTCCTCTGCTGCAAAGTTGCCTCTATCTGCAGTGACAGCACATTGCAAAGCAAAGACACTGGATTTACAGTCCCCCTTCTCTGCAGCCTCCTTTTCTCATTTGGAAATGAGGAGTCTGGCCTAAACATTTCAAGCAGTAACACAGGATGGAGCCTGAGTGGGCTGGGGTCTGCCCCCCTTCCCCTACCAGAGAAACTTCCTGATGATCTGTTTTAAATGCTTGGCTCCAGCTGAGGAATTAATTTGAAGAAAGGAGTCCATAGCAAAAATAAAAATCAGCAAGCTAGGGAAAAAGATTCTTCTACAATCCAAAGCAAAGAAAATTAAATCACCCACTAAATATGTTCTGAGATTAAAGTACTATGTTAGTAGAATTACCACATAAAGATATGCAGTTAAATTTGAACTTCAGATAATAATAAATAATTTTTTCATATGTGTGTGTCCTTTGGCACTAATGGTAAAGAACCCATCTGCCAATGCAGGAGACATAAGAGACATGGGTTTTATCCCTAGGTCGAGAAGATCTTCTGGAAGAGGAAATGGCAACCCACTCCACTATTCTTGCCTAGAAAATCCCATAGACAGATGAGCCTGGCGGGTTACAGTCCATGGGATCGCAAAGAGCTGGACATGTGCATAATATACATGTTGTTCAGTTGCTAAGTCATGTTCAACTCTGCAACTTCATGGACTGTAGCACACCAGGGTTCTCTGTCCATGGGGTTCTCCAAACAAGAATACTAGAGTGGGTTGCCATGCCCTCCTCCAGGGAATCTTCCCAACCCAGGGATCGAGCCCAGTTCTCCTACATTACAGATGGATTCTCTATCAGCTGAGCCACCAGGGAAGCCCAAGAATACTGGAGTGGGTAACCTCAGTGTATGTACCCCCGATTCTCAAAAGCTTATAACAGCTTTGAGAATCGGGGGTACATATACTAAGGCTTCCCAGGTAGTGAAGCAGTAAAGACTCCACACAGCAGTAAAGACTCCAATGCAAGACACATGGGTTTGATCCCTAGGTCAGAAAGATATTCTGGAGAAGGAAATGGCAACCCACTCCAATATTCTTTCCTGGAAAATTCCATGGACAGAGGAGTCGGGTGGGCTACAGTCCATGGGGTCACAAAGAGTCGGACATGACTGAGCCACTAGCACATTCGCACACACACATCATACACTAAGAACACAGAGGCTTTATAAAGAAGTTGAATATTTTTGCTGTTTATTTATTGTTTTTTGTTTTCTTCTTTCTTATTTTATTATGGAGTACAATTGATTTACAATATTGTGTTAGTTTCAGGTGTACAGCCAAGTGATTCAGTTATGCATATACATATGCCTATTTTTTTCAGACTCTTTTCTCATATAGATTATTATAGAAGATTGAGTAGAGTTCCCCATGCCATACAGTAAGCCTTTGTTGATTATTTTATATATATATATATATATATATATATAGTAGTGTGTACTTGTTAACCTCAAACTCCTAATTTATCTCTCCCCCTTTGACTCTACCTTTCCCCTTTGGTAGCCATAAGTTTGTTTTATAAGTCTGTGTGTCTGTTTCTGTTTTGTAAGTTCATTTGTATCATTTTTTTAGATTCCACGTAGAAGTGATATCATGATATTTCTGTTTCTGAATTACTTAGTATGATAATCTCTAGGTCTATCCATGTTGCTGAAATGGCATTATTTCATTTTTGATGGCTGAGTAATATTCCATTATATAAATATACCACATCTTCTTAATCCAGTCTTCTGTTGATGGATAGTTAGGTTGCCTCCATGTCTTAGCTATTGTAAATAGTGCTGAAATTATTATTATTATTATTAATTATCATAGCTCTTAAAAATTCATTGCATTACTTCATTGTCTTGCCTCATGTTGTAGCACACACTCTCACATTCCATTTGCCAGCTGGTGGGCCTGGTTCCTCTTAGTTCTAACTTTTAAAGCATTCTATTCACAAAAGGCTCTAAATCAGTGTATGACAAGCTAGGTGCTTTCTCAGCTTCATCTCTGCCTCATTTTATTATATCATACAGGTCCTCACCCCACTCTACTCCCCAAAACTACTTCCTATGACCTTACTGCTATTTGAATTGATTTCTCATTTAAAAATTGAAATCAGTAGGAAAATAGTGTTCCATATAGAGAATGTAACTTCATAGAAAATATATCTAGGGGACATCTATGCTGTGGAATTGGAAAGTCTGGATCAGTGCCCTGCACATGGGCAGGGCTCATAAACTCTAATGGGATAGTGTTATAGTTTTGTACCTTCAGATTGGCTGTTAACACTGATAAAATTTATAATTACAAGGGAGCAAAGCCATGTTAAATTCTACAAAGTTACTTTCCCTAATGAGCATTTGCACATAGCACTTACTGCCCTGAACAGTGTTTATCATTTGCTTCCGTGTGTTAGAAACTTCATTTCTGAAAACTATAGGAGAATTTTTTAAAATAAATTATATATAAGCCATAATTAATATGAATATATCTATCCAGGAAAAACATTTTAAGATATTTCCCCTTGGTTTTATAGTAAGCATGCATACATGTGTGCATGCTTATTTGTGTCTGACTCTTGGCAACCCTATGGACTGTAGCTCACCAGGCTCTTCTGTCCATGGAATTTTCCAGGTGAGAATACTGGAGTGGATTGCCATTTCCTCCTTCAGGGAATCTTCCCAACCAGGGATCAAACCTGTGTCTCCTGGGTCTCCTGCATTGGCAGGTGGATTCTTTACCACTGAACCACCTGGGAAGCTCTTCATTACTAAGCAGTTGTCACTAACTGGGGAATTGAATTGCATCCCACCGCCACTGTGTCATGGATTTCCAAATGAAGTCACAGTTAAAGGGGAAGAATGATAGATTATAGAAATGGAATTGAAGTCCAGATTCTAAAACCAGTAGGCTGAATGGAGAAGATGGAGACAGCTTTATAAGGATAAATATCTGAGCATTCTGAAATGTAAGGCTTTATTTCAATGTCTTGAATTTCTTGGGATTAAAAAACATTTGCCCACACACTCCTGACCTATTCAAAACTGTGTGTTTAAAAGAAGAGTAATATGGGACATCCCTGGTTGTCCAGAGGTTAAGACTCCAGGTTTCCAATGCAGGAAGCTCAAGTTCGATCCCTAGTGGGGGAACTAGGATCCCACATGTCATGCCATGTAGCCAAAGGAAAAATCAAAACAAAAACTTAAAAAAATAAGAGTATATTATAAAATTTCAAAAATATTCATAGTATATTTTTGCCCAAAACACAGATCAACTGCATTGTTTGAAAATAGATCCTGTCTGAAAGTAATGATGAAAGTGAAAGTGAATTCGCTCAGTTGTGCCCGACCATTTATGATCCCAGGGACTGTAGGCTCCTCCGTCCATGGGATTTTCCAGGCAAGAGTACTGGCGTGGGTTGCCATTTCCTTCTCCAGGGGATCTGCCCCACTCAGGGATCGAACCTGGGTCTCTCATATTGTAGGCAGACGCTTTTACCTTCTGAGCCACCAGGGAAGTTGAAAGTAATGATAGAAAATTCAGTAATCAGTTTAGAAAAATTAAAAATAATCTAGTTTTAGAAATGAAAAAATTTGGAAAAATAATTCTCTACTTGTTTATCCTATAACTAGATCTTACTACTTTGCCAAACAACCTAAGTTTTGTGAAGAATGGCATAAGATACCATAGGCAGCATGCCTAACTTTCTTTGACTCAGGAAGAAATTAGCTTCATTCAAAATTGGGTGGTAGAAAATAGACATTTGTATTTATTTTAAACAGTTGCATAGTGAAAGTATTAGTATTTGAAGGCTATCTGGCTTCTTTGAAAATATTAAGAGTTCTCCAAAATTGACCAATTGGGGCTTAGCTGAAATGTGTGTGTGTGAAAGTCGCTCAGTCGTGTCTGGCTCTTTGCAACTCCATGGACTGTAGCCCTCCAGGCTCCTCTCTCCATGGAATTCTCCAGGCCAGAACCCTGGAGTGGGCAGCCATTTCCTTCTCCAGAGAATCGTTCCAACCCAGGCATTGAACCCAGGTCTCCTGCATTGCAAGCAGATTCTTTACCGTCTGAGCCATCAGGGAAGCCCACTAGCTGAAATGGGACTGTATTTTTTTTATGTATATAAAGACTATCTTAATCATCAAAGCAGTAGCATTTATTAAGGAGACTGAGTCAAACTGTATCTATAAAAGTTATCTAAGTTCACAAGCAACATAGAATTTAAAATTTTAAATGATCTACATGCAAAAAATTATTTTGTGAAATAACCATGAAACTTCTGTTATTTAGGTGACTTTTTAATTATTTCTTCTAAGATGGCCTGTTGTTCTTCACCCTGTCTCCCTATCTCTTAAAAATATACTTGAAGCTATCAAAACAAAAGTGAATGATATTTTTTCCATTTTATTTCTAAGTAGTAGTTTCTCTTCACAGCAACTGACCCATTAATGTCATGTCCTCTGTCATAGAGAAGGCTGCTTGGAAAGGAAGCCTCCAAGTTCTGAGAAATAGCTGTCAGATGTGAGTTCCACTGCCAGTGCTGCTAGGTCAGATTCTGCAAAGCTTTTTAGTCTCTCCCCATCCCCAATTCCAGAGAAGGCAATGGCACCCCACTCCAGTACTCTTGCCTGGAAAATCCCATGGACGGAGGAGCCTGGTAGGCTGCAGTCCATGAGGTTGCTAAGAGTCGGACACGACTGAGCGACTTCACTTTCACTTTTCACTTTCATGCATTGGAGAAGGAAATGGCAACCCACTCCAGTGTTCTTGCCTGGAGAATCCCAGGGACAGGGGAGCCTGGTAGGAGGCCGTCTGTGGGGTTGCACAGAGTGGGACATGACTGAAGCGACTTAGCAGCAGCAGCAGCAGCATCCCCAATTCATCCTGTGTATTTACTGTCAGGTTAATATTCTACAGTCACTGCTTGCATTATTTAACTCCTGTGCACAAGAATCTTCCTATAGCTCCTATTTTTCCTCTCTATGAAGTGGTAGCTCCCCAAAAGGCCTGAAGTCAGTGGACTCTCCTGATTCCTTGCATTCTAGGCACTAGTGGTACCGTTACTGAACCATGAGCTTATGCATGAGCAGTAAAACCAATCTACTGACACTGGGTTGTGGTGAAGGAAAGGGCAGCATTTACTGCAGGTGCCAAACAAGGAGTGTGGGCAGCTAATGCTCAAAAAAAGCAAACTCCTCCCTAATGGATTTTAGGGAAGAATTTTTAAAGATAAGGTAAGGAAGGGGAGTCACAGGGAGTATGATCAGCTCCTACCCAGCTCTCTGGTTGATGGTGAGGTAACAGGGCTGTGTTGTGTCACAGTGCTTAACATCATCATCAATTCTCAGGCTCTAACCAGTCTGAGGGCTATGGGCTATGGTCATCATGTAGTTCATGTCTTCCATTTGATAGGGGTTTTAGTTTCAGTAAAAAAAAAAAAAAACAGTAAAAAATTCAAAAATATGCATCAGATACTATTGTCTGTGTACTTCAGGTAGGAACTAAAGATTCTGTGACTGCTATATGGCTGATTTACACTTTAAATTGTTGCCAGATCTCCTGGCTCTACTGCTATTTTTGTCACTACATGCTCACGTCCTTTCAATTATTAATCCTTGAGCCAGGCCTCTGTGACTCAGAGGAGAACCGGAACACTACAGCTTTTCTACAAACAAGAGACAGGCAGAGAACATGATGGGAAGGGTCTGTCCTGGGAAGGCCTGATGGGGTCTGCTTGGTTACAGGACTAATGAACAGCAAGGAGGTGGTGCATGCCTCCATGACGCTGACAGACTTATGAGTGATACAGATACCAAAAACAATGTCATAAAATATTTTTGAGTATAATACGGTAACAGTTATAAAAGTAAACTACGAGGGCATTGTGAAAGCAGTTAGATATAGTGTATTAGAGAAATTCGGAAAGGCTACCCTGGTGTAGTGTTGTTGTGGGAGCTAGCCAGGATTGGGGCTGAGAGGAGTTGAGACATGTCAAGGGAAGAGAAAAGAATATATTCCAGCTGGAGGAAGCAGCAGAAAGGCCCAGAGGCCTGTGTGACTACAGTGCAGCAAGTGGGCAGAGCAAGGTGGGCTTAGGATGAACTGAGGAGCCAGGTCACTCAGGACCTACAAAACCAATTAAAGGCGTTAGATTTTTTTTCTTGAGAAGGTGGTTTCTTTTTCTTTTTTAAAAAAAAAAATATATATGTGTGTGTATATATATATACACACACACACACATAGTCTCAGTTGCAGCACGTGGGATCTTTTTTAGTTGTGGAATCTTTAACTGTGGCAAGTGGGATCTAGTTCCCTGACCAGGGATTGTATCCTGGGGGTCCTTGCATTGGGAGGTCAGAATCTTATCCACTGGACTGCTAGAGACATCCCAAGGCTTTGGAGTTTAAACTGAAGTCAGTGGGAATTCCATCCTTCGTGTATTTGCCATTTTTCAAAATGCATCTTAGTTTACAACAGAGGCCATTAGACACAACAGGTTCGTCTACTCCATTAGCTCCTGTCATCATGAGCTGTCATAACAGAAACACAACATTTAAACCAAGGAAGGCACACATTGAAGGCTAGTGAGGACGGGATCCCAGACCTCAGGAATGAAACGACATAGTGCGTCAGCTTCTTTCAACACGAAGGTGTCCACATTTTTTGCTGTTCAAAATGTAGGGTGTGCTGACAACGCAGATTACCAAGCAAACCATGCTCAGCCAGAGCACCTTTGTGAGGTGTTGCCCTCCGTTAGCCCCTCTCTCTCCTCTTCCCTCTTCCTGCACCTTGGTCTCTATTCTCTCCTTCTAGCTGCCATCCTGATCAGACCGATCCCTCCCTTCTACCATCAAGGGTCTACTGGGTCTATGGGAAGAGAGTCTTTGATGGTCAGAACAGCCGATCTAATAATAGTGCCCTTATATTTGGAGTTCACAGTCCTGGGAGGGTTATGGTTCCAAAAGCCCAGAGCCCTGAGCGGCACATTAATGAAAGATTAGTGCAGGACTCTGTGCCTGAGAAAGTTTCCCAGATGGAGATTCCAAATAACTCCTGACAAGTTTTGCAGAGAAAAGCTGTGTAATTAGCTTGAACTTTTTGAACTGAAAAAAAAAAGAAGAAGCGTGCCTCTGATTCTGTGGAATTAAGATATAGCTCACTCTGTATTAAAAATAAACACACTTGTCACACTCTAAGTGACATATTTAAAAACTAAAAACGACCATTACTTTCTTCCTTTTTGTTTGGAGGTGAGAAATGCAGTTCTCTTTTTATTGGCCACCATCAAAAAGAATCTTGCCTCCATAAAATATGGGCATACTCCTAAAGTTTGGATGAATGAGGGCACATCAAACTAGAGAAAGCTGTCATTTCAAGGTCTCATTAGCTAGGCTGCTTTGCAGACTATTAATGGACCTGGGGGAACTATAAATCCAGTTTAAAACATTTTCAGACAAATAGAGTCACAGGTTAATGACTGCTGGCTTGAAAGGACTTCTGTGGACCCCTGGTGATGGTGACACTCACTTGTGAACTTCTAGGTTCTCATCCTTCATTCCCCCTCCCTTCCGTAACACCCCATATTCATTTCTTGATGGTAGTTCTCTAGAGAGTTTTCACACTCAAGGGACTGGCTCAAAGAAACAGATCTGTAAAGCAGAAAAGAGAAAAAGCGGCACATGGTCTTGTGAAGGCAATTATACGGCAAAGCGTCTCTAACCAGAACCCAGGAACTTTACATTTCTGACTTTGCCACTTCACTGTGTAGCCTTGGATCACTATCATTTGACTTCCAGCTGTCACTGTTCTTACCAACTGATACCACAAAGTGCAGAAACATTAGTTCAGACACATATTGCAAACGGGAAAGTCGTGAGGAGGAACTTCCTGGTCTGAATCCTTGATTTGCACACCGGTTTTGTTTGCCCCTGAAACATGGTGCAGGTTCCGGCTTTTTTATTTGAAATGGCCTGACTTTATTGTGTAAGTGATGGAACTGATGCACATTTCAAGCCTAATAAATGTAACAGCTCACAGCTGGAAGGGAGCATCTCTGGGATGGATTTCCATGCTCCATGAACTCAAAGGATACTGTTGGTCGCATGTAGTAAACTTCCTAAGCCCCAGAATCCCTTTCAAAAGCTTTTGGGAGCTTTTTTTAAAGGACAGTTTTTTAGTAGTTCTTTCTCTCAGTGCCTCATTATTTCCAGGTAGGCCCATTAAGTCTTTGAAGTCACTAAGGTGCTTTAAAATGTGTTACTGCTCCGGTGCATTGAATGACAGTGAAATGACAGAGCTGGTCTGTGTCCCTGGAACATCGGGAAATGGCTTGAGTGCCCCTCAGCAAAAGCCTTTGTTCAAAAAGAACTGCTTGTTCCGTCCAGGACACTGAGCTCGCTGTTCATTACCCTTTGCTGCGTTCTCACGAGGGTCAGGGAGCCTTGTTTCCCTAAGTGCAGACACCGAAGCATGAATCGGGAACACTTGCTTCCAGTATTCACAGATTCACAGGGTGGACACAAAGATGCATCACGGAAGTGGCTTTTACATCTTCAAAAGTGTGGCCACCATGGTGTTCAGGTTATTAGGCTAAAAACACTTTATTTGGCTCTTACTTTGCATCACTGACTCTCTAGCACTTTATCTGTGTAGTGGGGGTTAATTTACAGTATGGGCATCTTGAGTCAGAGAAGCACAGTGTGTGTGTGTGTGTGTGTGTGTGTGTAGGTGTGTGTGTGTTTTACTTGTTCTACTTACAAGTACTAAACTTGGGGGATTATGATTCAAAAATTAGCTGTGTTTTCTGGTTCTCTGGGCAGGTCTGTTTTCCACTTAATTGTATTGTATATCACTTTGTCCTTTATATTATCGTAAGAATAACATACTGTAATAAAAGGATGTGCTCTTTTAAATTGGGTTCACGCAATTCATTGTGGTACCGACTTGGGGATCATAAAGTTCTCAGGAGCAGGCACCTCATTTTCACAGCCTTTGGTTAACTAGCTACTTTCATGTTTCAGAATATTCTATTATAAGCAGGGTCGTCTCCCATCCAGATGAGTTTTGATATATGATAGATTGTGTGTGTGGATGCTAAGACACTTCAGTTGTGTCCAATGTGCAAACTTCTGGATTGTAGCCTGTCAGGCTCCTCTGTCCATGGGATTCTCCAGACAAGAATACTAGAGTGGGTTGCCATGCCCTCCTCCAGGGGATTTTCCCAAACCAGGGCTCAAACCCACATCTCTTATGTCTCCTGCATTGGCAGGCGGGTTCTTTACCAACAGTGCCACTGGGATAGATTGAAGGGATTCCAATGACCAGTGATTCCTCTATTGTGATAGTCTTATGTATGATCTTATATTTTAATAATTGAAAATATGCTTTAATTAGTAAAATATTTACCTCTATTAAGTTTGACCATACTGATTAAGCAATCAGAGCTAATTCGATGAATTAACATAGATGAGATCAGAGTGTAGCCTGGTTAATTCTAACCAGGAAGTCCCTGAGATTCAAAGAGTTTGCATCAGTGAATTCCACCACTAAGCCTCTAGAGTGGACTATTCCTGGACAGAGGCTGATGCAGCGACTCCTGTATCTAGATGCATTCAAGAATTACCAAGGGCACATTACTGAAATTTGAGTTTGTGTTTGTGATTGTGTTTTGGACTAACTAATAAATGTTAGTCCAAAAGATATGGCAGTAGGATGAAGAGACTAAAAGCTTGAAATGAAAGTCAGTCAGGTGAACCTAGGTTTAAATTTCATGCTAAGCTGTTTCAGTCCTGTCTGACTCTTCGAGACCCTATGTACCCTAGCCCACCAGGCTTCTCTGTCCCTGGGATTCTCCAGGCAAGAGTACTGGAGTGGGTTGCCATTTTCTCCTCCAGGGCTTCAATTTCAGCTCTTCAAAATTGGTAAGACTCACTTTCTTCATCTGTAAAATGGAGAATTAAATAAGATTATGGCAATTAGGGATTAACACAAATGGGTCTCAGTAAATGAATTGATGGTATTTCGGAGTTGGTGGATTGCCAGGGGGAACAGGGAGAGAGTACAGCCCGGTGGCAGGCATGTGGCCTCCAGAGAGACCCCTCAGTGCAGGTCCTGGTTCAGATCCTTAGTCCAGATCACACTGCAGCTACCAGCAGTGTGACCTTCAGGAAGGTTCTTATTCCTCCTCAACTGTGTTAGGTCCTTACGGCTGCTGTAATCAATCATCACAAATTTAGTGGCTTAATTAAAGCAACACAGATGTACTACCTTACAGTTCTGGAGGCCCAGGAGTCCAAAGTGGGGCTGACTGTCTAAAATGAAGATATCAGCTGATTGCTTCCCATCTGGAAGTTCAAGGAGAAACCATCTCCTTGCCTTTTCCACCTTCTAGAGGCTGCCTCCATTCCTCAGCCTGTGGGCTTTTCCTCCATATTCAAAGTGTCTCTCTTTTCCTTATAATAAGGACTCGTGATTACCCTGAGCTCACCCAGATAATGCAAGTTCATTTCCCCATCTCAAGATCCTTAACTCAATCAAATCTACAGAGTTCCTTTTGCCAGATGTGGTGGTGGTGTTCAGTCGCCAAGTTGTGCCCAACTCTTTGCGGTCCCATGGACGGCAACACGCCAGTCTCCTCTGTGCTTTACTATCTCCAGGAGTTTGTGCAAATTCATTTCCATTGAGTCAGTGGTGCTATCTAACTATCTTATCGTCTGTCACCCCCTTCTCCTTTTGCCTTCAACCTTTCCCAGCAACAGGGTATTTTCCAGTGGGTCAGCTCTTTGCATGAGGTGGCCAAAGTAGTAGAGCTTCAGCTTCAGCATCAGTCCTTCCAATGACTACTCAGGACTGATTTCCTTTAGGATTAAATGGTTTGATCTCCTTGATGTCCAAGGAACTCTCAAGAGTCTTCTCCAACACCACAATTTGAAATCATGTAAGGTGACGTATTCACAAATCCTGGAGATTAGGACTTGGGCATCCTTGACGGACCGTTGTTCTATCTTCCTCATCCACCTTGCTTTCCCCATCTATAAAACAGGGTAGTATAATATGACCTATCTCAGAGTTAGGAACAAAAAATAAGTCAGATAGTTCATGTAAAATGCTTAGTTCAGAGCCTCCCCACAGTTAGTAACTACTTAATGAACGCTGACTATTTTTGTTATTATTATTAATGAATAAATCTCAGAGTCCCTTCCTGCTCCATAACCCAGGCATTCATGCCTTTGCCTCAACCAGATGATTCAGAGGGCCTGCCTGATTCCAGACAAAAAAATAAGGCGCCTTTCCACCGGCTGGCTATTCTTCCCCACTCAGATTCTTGGCTACCACCAACTTAGAGCCATGGCTCTCTCAAGAAACAGAGATTTCTTCCAGACGTTCCTTACTTTCCAACAAAATTCTCTTCAATGGAAGGGACATAACAGAGAGCCTTATAATTCAGAGAAACAGATCCAGAGGCAAAAAATAAGGGCTGCCTCTGTTTCTTCTCTTTCCATTCTGTATCCTGTTGTACCAGTCAAGTCTCGTCCCAGGGAAAGGACCCTGGTATTCAAAATGCCATTGTTTGCTCCTGGGGATCTTGCAGCGGTAACTTTTGGCTGCTCCTACACTCTGCCTGTTTCTTCTCCACGTGGCCTATTTAATGCTGGCCTGTGCCTTCATTAACCCCATATACCTGGCTATGCTTTTATTGAATAACAATCATCAAAGTCCCTACAATGTCATTGCTGTCTTCTGAGTTGTTCTGTATTATATCCGCCTGAGACAGTCTCCACCGAGAGAATTTGAGTGGGAAAAGGAAAAAATAGCACATTAATGTAATGAATTGACTAATGATGAACCAGAGTTAGCCTCTCCCCCACTTTTTACTGACCCATTAAACTAAAGTGAAAAGTTGTTTGAATGTGGGTTCCCTTAAAGTTCTTATTTTAAATGAAAACAAAATAATTCTTCCTGCCATCTAGAATACTTGAGATTTGCCCTTTAAAAATACTTGTTCTGGTCCAAGTAGGTTTTTCAGAGATATCTAGAAGAATGAGTAGGGAGAAAATGGATATTTTAAAAATTCAGTAAACAGGGACTTCCCTGGTCAGGACTCCATACTCCAATGCAGGGGGCACGGCTTCAGTCTCTGGTCAGGAACTTAGATCTCACATGCTAAAAAGTGCAGCCAAAAAAATTTAAAAAGTTTGTAAACATTTCCTGTGGTCTGTGCATACCCTTCATGGACTGTACTTGGAACCCTGTGTTGTTCTTACGTTTTGTTATTGGTTCTGAATCCGTACGTATACAGCGATGGTCAGATCGACAACCTCCCGCCCACCTCTTAGCCCTCTTTCACCATAGGCCCTCACATCTTCCTGATCTCTAAAGGAGGTTTTCTCATGTGACCTCTGAGGTGTATCATCCAAACCTGACCTCTCCAGAAAGCATCCATGAGCCATGGTTCTTTCCTTTTCCCAGTCAATCCAAATGCCATCCCCTCACTGCTGTTATCGTAGTACACAGCCAGATATTAAGAAGAAAGCCACTCAATTAATTCCATTAATGTGAATTTTCTGATCCTCCAAGGAAATTTGTATTTTTAAGGCCTAACAACTAATGCTTTTCTTTCTTTTTTCCCCAAATTTATTGAGATATATTTGACATTTAAAATTATAATTTTATATGTAAAGTGTACAATGTGATGATTCAATAGACATATACACTGTGAAATGATTCCCACAATCAAGTCAATTAACACATCCATCACTTCACATAGTTACTTTTTTATTTTGATGAGAGCACTTAACATCTACTCTCTTAGTAAATTTCATGTTTAAAACACAGTATTATTAGCTACAGTCACCATGCTGTACATGAGATCCTTAGAACTTTTTATGTAACTTTTTCTTTTCCCACTCTTCCTGCCTTTGTTTCTTGAGCTAAGAACTATCTGCTTTGTTGGTTTGAGTCATATTCCCTAATGCACATAGAAATGAAGAAAGTGAATAAAGGAGGAGAGTTAAGGAAAGGAAAAGAAAGGGCAAGAAGGGTGGTCTGGATCAGAGAAAGAGGGAATCAAATGGAAAGAGGCGAAGTGGAAGAAAAAGATGAGGGATGAAGAGGATATAGGCATTTTATGATGTGCAGGTCTCTTTTCTCAGCAAAATTGTGGCATTGTTACAGCCCATTAACTTGATCCTGCCCAGCTCCCCTTGGCATCCACTCATGTATTTCTTCACTTCTGCTTTAGTCCATGTCAGTGTGTATCTATGGGCAACATCCCAGCTCCACTGCCTGCAGGAAAAACTGTTGTTCCTGTGAGTCTTATTTCATACGATTCTGTTTTGGTTTTTCTTAAGAAGACTAGTGGACTCTATAGTTAGACATGTCTGGTTTTAAGCCCTAAATTGATCACTTGGGCAATTACTTAATCTCTCTGAAGCTCGGTTTCCACATAAGTGAAATGGAAATAGTAATATGCCATTGTTATGATGTTCTTATAAGAACATAATGAGAAAATTCCTTCTTAGTGTTTGGTACCTTGTTCACTTTTTTGTAAAACAGTTACGTTTTAAATAGTATTGTGGTTTTTATTATTGTTACTATATCTTCCCCCAGAAAAAGTCTGATTTTCTTGTCCTCTAGCAGAAAACAATGAACTCCCTGCCTCTCCCTTTTCCACCTCTCCAAACCCAGCACTCCCCAACTCTAAAAAATAAGAAATGGAAGATTTAAAGCACGCGTTCCTCCCTGGCTTATATCTGAATGCTCAGTGCTCTGCCCTTCATTTTTATTCTCACTCTCCTTTTCCTGATTCTCCTCAGGGGAATCTAACCCCTACAAATCCAGATAGCAATTAGCCCATGGTCAGTAGTAGCCTCAGTTTTGTTTTGCTTTCTCAGCACATTAGCCATGGACAAGAGAGGACCTGTTTCTTTCTCCTACTCTTTTTGCTGCTGTTTAGATGCTAAGTTGCATCTGACTCACGATCCCATGGACTGTAGTCCACCAGGCTCCTCTGTCCACGGGATTTCTCAGGCAAGAATACTGGCATAGGTTGCCATTTCCTTCTCCAGAGGATCTTCCTGACCCAGGGATGGAACCAGCATCTCCTACTTGGCAAGCAGATTCTTTACCACTGAGCCACCAGTGTAGGCCTTCGTACTCTTTTCAGGCTCTTCCAAAATAAAATCCTTTCAAGCACCAGGAGTCATGCCAGTAAAGTCCTAAAGAACTTTGCCTTTTCCAGATGCAAGTTTCTGCCTGACACTCGCATACTGACTTTGTATATCTGGGCACCCTGGTTTCTACCACATGAGGAGCCCATCACTGTCTTCTCCGCATCATGCCGGCTCTACCTCAACATCTTTCCTATTTTCCTGGCATTCAGAGGCCACCAGGAGCCTCTTGCTCTCTCCTCTGGACAGCTGCTCTGCAGATGTATCCACTGACTGCTCCCTTTCACTAATGATTGGTGCTCCCTAAAAAATAAAGCTACCTTTGATTCTTACCAAATCCTGGCTTTCTTCCCCAAAACCAGCCCAAGCAAGGAGCTGTAATTTCTTCATTTGTGTATCCAGAGACATAAGCATTTTGGTGGGGTGAGGATCCATACTTTTTATCAAATCATTGAAAGGGGCTAAACTTTAAAAGAAATTATAGACTGGATAGTCTCCAGGCAAGAACACTGGAGTGGGTTGCCATTTCCTTCTCCAATGCATGAAAGTGAAAAGTGAAAATGAAGTCACTCAATCGTGTCTGACTCTTAGCGACCCCAAGGACTGCAGCCTATCAGGCTCCTCCGTCCATGGGATTTTCCAGGCAAGAGTACTGGAGTGGGGTGCCATTGCCTTCTCTGCTTAATCGGCTAATACCTCTTAATTAAGAAGCTAAGTTGAATGCAATCACTTCAAAAAAGTTTGAATTACATTTTTAAATTTTTTCAAATTATTTTACTTGCATAAGTGTGTATACATATACACATTTTTACATATGCAAGTAAAATAATATATATAATATATACAATATATACGGGACTTCCCAGGTAACTCAGTGATAAAGATCTGCCTGTCAAACAGGACGTGGGTTTGATCCCTGGGTGAGGAAGATCCCCTGGAGAAGGAAATGGCAACCCCACTCCAGTATTCTTGCCTGGGAAATCCCATGGACAGAGGAGCCTGGCAGGCTATAGTCCATGGGGTTGCAAAAGAGTCCAACGTGACTTAATGACTAAACAACAACGCACAGTATGTATACTATTATATATATAATACTATATAGTATACATATATACTACATATATATAGTATAATCCCACTATAATGAGATAAGTGGGGCTCAGAAATACGTGGGGCCAAACTCAAAAATTTGGAGTTGTCTTATTGCAAGATTAGGGAAAAATTGTCTTATAATTATGGGGAGAGGGAAATTTTCATTCTTCATTTATTTGTTTTCATTTAATAGATATGTCGGGAAAGGAAATAGACCTACATTTATGAGCAGGGACATCCTACACTGAATCGAGACGGTTCCAAATAATCAGAAGGCAGACCATTTCCTAACACCTGCCCCCTCAGAAGTTAAGGACTTCATAGTCCCAGCAGGATGGCAGGGAAGACTCTGGTTCCAATGTTCAGGTCAGCCATAGTTCCCCCATAACCAAGTGGGTCTATCCAGTAAGTCCCCTACATATAAATGAGTCCCGTTCTGAGAGTGCATTCATAAGTTCAATTTGTTTATAAATCCAACAAAGTTAGCCTACAATCGGCTATATAGTACTGTAATATAATAGGTTTATAATGCTTTTCACACAAATAATACATTAAAAACAAGAACAAAAAATAAAGAAAACACCTTTAATCTTACAGTAGAGTACTTGAAAAGCACAGTAGTACAGTACAACAGCAAGCATACAGGGGCTGGCATCGAGCGAACAGTCTAGAAGAGTTACTAGAGGAGGAGGGAGAGGGGGTGGGAGATGGGAGAGCTGAAGGATCGTCAGCAACAGGAGACGGAGGCCGAGCTGCAGTTTCACTCACACCTGATGTTGACGGCACAGGTTCTGGTTCTTTGCTGGATGCAGTTCTATCTAACCCTCTTGATAAGAATGACCCAGTGATGTCTGGGTCATAGCTCTTTTGTTCTCATCATAGACGACACGGTAGCACTGCATTACATTCTGAACGGCTGCTGCCTCCTGCATGTACTGTTCTGTGTTCAGATCCTGTGCCTCAAAAGCTAACAGTGACTCCTCAGATAAAATCTCCTTGCCATTTCCTGCTCCCCTTGTAGAGGATGCACACACGTGACAGTGTACACCAGACACGTGAGCTAAGTTACGTGATTGGACATGCGAAAGTACATTCACATCTTTGAAAGTTCACAACTTGGAGGTTCATGGGGACTTCCTATACAAATAACATTATTGCTTGTGGGCAATACAGATGCACACACATACAACCCTTGTCCCAACGGCACATCATATGAGATAAAACATGGTTCTCTAAGAACATCATAGGTCCCAGTGCAGTGCTGAAGGCAGCAGTACAGGCGACCCCCTGTCCTTGTGGTTGTCTCCCCCAGAGACTCTTGAGGTCCCTTTGATGAAGCTCTTAGGCAGGGCTTCCAAGTCCTTCAGAGACTTTCTAGTCCTTTTAACCTCACACAACAGAGTCCGAGTTTTTATCATCTTCCTTCCAAACGGCTCCTTTTCCCCATGCCAAACTGCTTCCAGCCCTGCTCTGCAATCTTTAAATCCTGACTAATAGGAGGAGGTGAGAATCATACCCTATGCTCTTGAGCAGGAGGCCTAGCCTCGTACCAAGCCAAATGGAGTCAAGCAAAACCCAATGACCTTAAACGTCTTGTACACTCTGACCCCAGAACAGCCTTCCTTCCTGACTTGAAAGTACCACTGATACTAGTCCTTTCCGGATAAAAATTGTTTTCTCACTTTTTAATGACCTTTTTTTTGTTTCTTAAAGTTTACCTTATCATGTACCCATATCAGTATATCAGGGCTTCCCTGGTGGCCCAGATGATAAAGAATCTGCCTGCAATGCAGGAGACCTGGGTCCATCCCTGGATTGGGAAGATCCCCTGGAGAAGGGAACGGATACCCACTCCAATATTCTTGCCTGGAGAATTTCATGGACAGAGGAGCCTGGTGGTCTACAATCCATGGGGTCACAAAAAGTCGACCCGACTGAGCGACTTTCACCATCACCATCATCATCAGTGTATGTATATTTACATTCTCGGAAGAATTAATTATCTTCTCCCTTGGCTCAAAGTACATTATAAAGTGGATCTTACAAGCTAGAGAAACATATTATAAGGCAACATAAGAATTCCAACCTAGGGACTTCCCTGGTGGTCCAGTGGTTAAGAATCTGCCTGCCAGTGCAGGGGACATGGGTTCCACCCCTGGTCCGGGAGCTAGGATCCCACATGCCTCAGGACAACTAAGCCTGGTTCACCGCAATCACTGAGCCAGCTTTCCTAGAGCCCGTGCCAGACAACAAGAGAAGCCACCGAAATGAGAAGCCTGTGCACTCGCGACTGGAGAGCAGCCCCCATTTGGCGCAACTAGAGAAAAGATCACGTGCAGCAACAAACATTCAGCGCAGCATGGAACACTCAGCACAGCCAAAAATAAATTTGTAAAAAAAGAATTCCAACCTGTTGTTATTGTTCAACAGTCAAACTCAAATAGCGTAGTATTTCTAGCACCAGTCTGGCTACGTATCAGCGATGCCTGTGGTGCACTGTTAAAGCGCAAGGGTTCCACTTCGACCCCTGGTTCAGTAGATCCAGATAGTATTTGTATTTTTTTATGAAGTCTCCAGGCCAGGGTGATGTTCAGCCACCGCTGAGAACCACCATGGTGGGTACTTTGGAGGAAAGACCCAATCCCTGATAACGAATCCAGCGGGTCCTAGCCCTAAAATAGTAAGCTCATGTCCCTCACTCCCCCAAACAAAACTCAAGTTCCAAGATGATGTTCAAAGTAAAAGGCTGAGCCAGAAGCCCATTATAGCCATTTATTTCAGTGACAGCATTTTCCTACTTTCAGGAGCTTGTCTAGATAAAGGACTAGGAGGTAAAAGCAAATGCAATTATACTTTGCCTCAGGAAAGAGCTCTGAATACTTTTCTATCATATTGCCAGAGATCGGGACTAGAATGTAAATCTGAGAAAATGCTATCAGAGGGTGCTTTTCATTAATAGAAATGAAAACAGGCATTTATATGCCACCAATAAAGAATCCACCTGCCAATGCAGGAGCCTCAGGTTCGATCCCTGGGTTGGGAAGATTCCCCTGGGGGAGGAACTGGCAGCTGGCTCCAGTGTTCTTGCCTGGGATAACTCTATGGACAGAGGAGCCTGGCAAGGTACAGTCCATGGGGTCACAAAGAGGTAGACACAACTGAAGTGACTGAGCATGCACATGCACACAGGAAATCAGTTGAGGGAGGAAAGGAGCTTGGAAGGGCCTGCATTGTAGTTATTAACTTTGGGCGTCACCGCAGTTGGTGACGGCTGGACCCGTCATGTTCCTGTCATCCACCTGGAGCAAAAGGAGGGAAGTTTAAAAGCCTGGGAAGGGGTTCATCACACTAAATGCTAAATCCTCATGTCTAGTGTTTGCTAAATGGGAGCAGAAGCCAAGCAGAGCCAGACATTTCTAAAAACACTGTCAGCTTCAGTGAATTTAAAATGTGAGAGTGTGAATCGGGGTGTGAGTTGCTGTGTTTGTGTGTGTCTGGGTTTACATAAATCTGGACACTGGGAACTCTTTTCATCTGAATGATCATTTCCAAGACAACAGTGATTTAAAATGGGAGGATTCCAGCAAGAAGTAGCACCCAAAGGGATTTCTCAGTGACATTTGAGAGTTCTGTGCGTCCTTTCTCCCTAGTCTCTTTTTGCGCTATTGATCACCAACTGCTTTTCAGTTTACCAATTTCAGAAAATCTTCATTTGTGTTGAACAGTGGCAGCAAGAATAAAATTGCTGGCTATTAGAATCCATACTAGCTGAAGAATTTCAAAATTAAAAGCAAAAAATTAATGGTTCCATTTCCTGTTCTGTCAGAAAATACTTTATATTTGGGAGGGCCTAGAATTTGAGAGTAATATTAATAATATCTCGTCAACTTCCTCACCAGGTTATAGGGAAAAGCATTTTATAATCATCAGAAAGTTATATAAATGGAAGACACCATTAGTTTAAGCTTCTACATTTAAAATGTCTTATACATCATCCGTAATAGAAATGTCTGTTTATTACAGATGATGTTGGATTAAAGAGCTGTCATGAAGGATGTGATATTTCAGTGTGAACTTCTCACTAAGCCAAAATGAAGTGCACTTTTCTTCCAACACTCAGCGCCTTACATTTGGATTTATTCTTTAATTCTTTCTGGTTCCCACACTGTTCTACTCTGTTATTTCATTCGCCTCCTACATAGGAGATAAGAGGTGGAATCCTTCTTGTCCAGTTTTCAGTCTTTTTTAATGACTGTGCTGGAAGAAGGGTGACTTGAAGACCTCACCTCCTACAAACCCATTATGGCCAGGAGATCAGCAGAACGTTTTCTAATAACGTGAAGTTCCCTGGGAAAGCCAAAGTCGAGGTCCTCTCCTCTGCTGTTCTCCATGTGACCTGCCAGTCACCAAGTCCTACTGAATGTGGCCTAAATATCTCTCAAGTCACTCCTTTAGCCTAAAACATATTATTCTCACTCCTGAATCACAGAAGTATCCAGCTAACTAGACTCTGCCCTTACTCTTGGGTTTCTACCCCTTACCCTCCTGCTCCCCAGTCTTTCCCTCACTCAACATACAATCTGGAGCAATCTTGCCAAAATCTGTTTAGATCAATTCCCTGCTTAAACCATGGATGGCACCCAGCTTTTCGGAAGAAAGCCATATACTATCTAGACTAGACAAATAAGGCTTTCTAAATGGGATGCCTACTTGCCTCTCACTTGCACTCAGCAATACTGAACTATTCCCAGTTCCTAAATGCAACATACCATTTTTCAAGCTCCACGCTTCTTTTTTTAGTGATTCTTTCTAACTATAATTGCCCTCCCTTCACTCTTTTCTATCTGGAAAATTCCTATTTATCTCTTAAAGCTCTGCCCCAGAGTCACCCTTTCTTTGATAACTCTTTAGAATCTTCCTAGGTATAAACCACTATATCCAGCAGAACATACTTCATTATTGTATGTATTCCACCCATTTATAATTACTTGTTAGAGACTTTGTTTCCCCTTCTAGAATGTGAGCTTCTTAATGGCAAGGATCATGTCTTTCTCATCTTCAGATCTCAAGAAGCTAGCAGTGCGTCTGATCAATTGCAGCTAAATTATAAATATTGCTTAAATAAATGAGTGGATGGAGTCTCAAGACTGAAAAGAATGCACAGCCTGTAGAATCTGTGGGACTGAGTGCTAGTAAAAGAAACATCTGATGGGCCTTATCCCTTATTTGTCATTGTTAGTTCTTTATGCTCTTTTGACATTGCTGCGATCTTCTGGTAAATTCCAAGGTAAACATCTCGTCTACATGAATGAGCAACAGAAACCCATCAAATCAGGCCTGTTGGTGAGCCATGCACCTTGTGATATTAGTATTATCATAGACAGGTTATTTTCCCTTTTGTCTCCTCATATGACTTCAGGCAGTTGTTGTTATACTTAAATTCACAAAAAGCCAAGCTTCTTGACAGTTAGAAGTGAAATTGTTCTCTGTAAAGTGCTTCCTCCTTCCTCTACTGAAAGTTTTTCTCTTCTTTCTTTCTCAACTGAGAAGAATATAGCCAGGTATTGTGTATTATAAGTTCCACTGATCAGAGTTAAATTGGAAACTAAGCAGCCTGATTCAGGAACTCATTTTGTCCATGAGTCCTTCCACGGAATCAGTGTAAGGTGGAAACTGGGGTGCCCCCATTTTTACTATTTTCACTCTGATCAATGAGGAATAAATGAATATTCTCCCTTTTATCTAGCAACACTGCTTCCCAAGAAACTCTGGGGGTAGAATGAGAGGTGTGCTATTTTTCCTTTTATATTTGTAATTATTTTCCAAGTTTTCCATTATTTCATACCACTGGCTTTTTCTTTCTTTTCCTAATAAGGTACACATTTCACTTGGAAGTGAGAATTAATACCTATTGTGTAACTAACGATGATTCTTTTATGAGTTAATTAACCAAAATGGGGGTGAATAGACCAAAAGGTGACATCAGTGTAGTTTGCGTATATTTCACCTTCTGCTTCATAAGACAAGATTTTGCTTTAAAATGCATGGTCTGTGGAGAAGGAAATGGCAACCCACTCCAGTATCCTTGCTGGGAGAATCCCACAGACAGAGGACCCTGGCTGCTACAGTCCATGGGGTTCCAAAGAGTCAGATACGACTTAGTGACTAAACCACAACATATAATAAGGTTAGTTTTTCATCACTGGGGAAGTGTTTTAACAATCAGTTATCCACTGTCCAAAAAAAGCACCACTGGACCTTACAAAGAAATATGAGGCATTTGTATTTAGCAGCTCTAATTATGAAATATAGTAGAGGTAAACACAGAAAGGAGAAAGACTTTACTGAGTAGGACATGGAGCCCTGGAAGACATGAAGACAGTAAGCCAGCCCATACAAAGATTTAAATCAACTTTGGCATGGCAGAAGGTGCCAAAAAGATGTAATAGACAACTGGCAGAAAAATAACAATGCGTATGAATAAATGTGTCATTTAATAACAGTGCTATGACACAAAGCAGTCAGGGAAATAGGTGTTGCATGCCAACAGATGTGTCGTGTTCGAAGAACTTGAATAAAAAAAGCGTGTTAGGTTCTTAACCCCATTGATCATAAAATTGCAAATTCATTACAAATCTTGACTCTCAGAAGAATTAAAATCTAACCTGGTTAATATGCCATACCTGTATCAGTGTGGAAAACAGGAGGCTGGTCATCATCACCCATGTCAATGTGCCTCCTCTGGTTTGGGGTGGCAACATGGCATGACCTGTCCACTTTATAAACATGCGTTCCTTTTGAAACAGTAATTCTGGATCTAGGAGTTTCATCCCACTGGAATAAATATATAAGTATAAATTTTTTTAAATGCCTGGTCTGAGATTATTTTTAAAATATAAAGTGGATTCACTCATTTCAAATAATTAATCTCTGAAACTAATACAATTGGAATTTCACTTTTCTATGAGTCAGTTTTTGAAAATATAATTGAAAGTCCACTTTGAGGAAAGAAAACTTATTCTTCCTTTCTCTCTCTTTCCTCTTTTTTAAATATATTTTATTCATGTGTTCAATAAATACCAACTGGACATAGTTTTTGTTGATTGGATTTGGCTAGACACTGAATAATTTAAAATTTCAGCCACTTCCCCTAAATACCTTACAGAGACACACACAAAGTTAACTAGAAAAAGAGGTGTCACAGACAGTACCAAGTGAGGAGTACAGCCACTACTGCTGCAAGTTCACAGGCCAGTCTTTACTTCCCTGACATTTTCAATCAGAGTTTGCTAGCCTGCCATCCTTTGTGATTTATTTTTAATGATTCTTTTCATCTCAATCCAACATATAGACAGATACAGGAACATATCCTGTTTTATCCCCTATCTACTACCTCAACTCCACTTCTGAGCTCTTGAAATAAAAAATGAAAGCTATCCCCAGACAGTTTTGTGAATGTCAGATTATTATCTACCTGCCTCCTCTGGAGAAAAGGAGATGGGTTCCATGAATCAGGAAGGGCATGTTTTTCTCCAGGCCTCTATATTTCAACCATACCTGCACATTCAAAATATCATAAAAAGAAAATATTTGACTGTGTTCAGCACTGTGTCGTTGGACTTCCCAGGTGGCTCAGTGGTAAAGAATCCACCTGCCAATGCAGGAGACACGGGTTTGATCCCTGGGCCGGGAAGATCCCTTAAAGAAGGAAATGGCAAGCCACTCCAGTTCTTGTCTGGGAAATTCCACAGACAGAGTAGCCTGGTGGGCTACAGTCCATGGAGTTGCAAAACAGCTGGACACAACTTAGCAACTAAACAACACCACTGCATCATTACCAAGTTGAAGAAACTTCATGAATAATTCTGTGCCTTTCCAATTATTATTTCTGACCTTGGTTATATTATCACCCATTGTGAACGGGTCTGCACTCATAACTCTGTAAAGTGAAAGTGTTAGTTGCTTAGTTGTGTCTGACTGTGACCGCATGGACTGTAGCCACCAGGCTCCTCTATCCATAGGATTCTCCAGGCAAGAATACTGGAGTGGGTTGTCATTCCTTTCTCCAGGGGATCTTCCTGACCCAGGGTCTCCTCCATTGCAGGCAGATTCTTTACCATCTGAGCCACCAGGAAAGTTCCCTGAAGTCTGTAAACCAAGGCTATTCCAAGCGCTCCTTTTCCTTCCTGGAAATAGATGGATAATCCTTAACTCATAGAAGCAACTGGAGAGGCTGTTTGACCAGTTTGTCTGACATTCCATTTTGTTTCACCACCAATGTTCTTTTCCTCCCCAGTGAGTCACTTCGTACACAGCCCCTCATCTTTTGAGCTGTCTGCCACATTCACAGTGGACCCTCCATATCTGTAGGGTCCAAACTGAGGATTTAACCAACTCCCATCAAAGGCAGATCCAGAGGGCCAAATGTGCAACACTATTTTATGTAAGGAATTTGAGCATTCAAGGATTTTGGTATAGGGGAAGCAGGGGAGGGAATGGAACCAGTCCCCCTTGGCTACCACAGGAGGATTGTAGTTCCTTAAATTTAACCCCCAGGTAGTCAACCTCTCTTGCATTCACTATTTTTTTTCCACTACCATGGCTATGATTACTTCACTGTGCTTTTATTGCTTTTATGCTTCCTTATCTCCCTACTGGAATGTAAGCCCCTTGAGGGCAGGAACTGTGACTTCATTACTGTTGGATACCCAGAGTTGAGAGAGAGGCATAGCTGACTATGCGGGTTCAGAGGAAAGGCCCTAAACCCAGCCCATCATAGAGAGTTTGGGAGAATTTCAGAGGAAAATATACCTAAACTGAGACCTGTAGGGTGACTGAAACTTATCCATGTATAGAGTGAGGGAAGTCCAGACAGAAATAATACTGATAGCTTGAGAAAAATTCACATTTGAGAAAGAACAAGGTACATTGAAAGACATGCAGAAAGATCAACTGTGCCTTCTTTTACCATGCCTGAATGCAAACATATACGCATGTATCAGTGTATGTAGATTTGTGTGTATGAGAGAGGAAACTTTAGTTTTTAAAAGTTTAATTAGCTATAGCAAAAAATCAACTCCATCAACCTATAAAATGCTTACTATTTAGCCCAAAACTCTCTGTGGGGCTAAACATCATTTCCATTAACTTTCCCATAATTTTCCTTTTCTTCAGTCAAATTTTAATTTTTTAATCCTTTTGTTTTAATTCTTCATTTTAACTGTTGGTGTTTTAATACCATTTTTTGAAATAATTCCATTACAGATAATGGTATGGTTAAGTACAGAGAGGTGAACCTAACCGGCACACAATGAAATTATTGTGTATGGAAAAACTGGTGCAGGTTCCAAACACTCCCATTAGAAATGAACATTTGGAAAATAACCTGCTTCTAAATTGAGGTTTTGGGTACAGCTGGGTCAAGTTGCAACAGAATGTAGTGGAAAGTTGACTAGTCTTGGAGTCAGAAATGTCTGTGCCATTTACTTTACTAAGTCTACAAGAGTCTCGCTCTCATCTTTTCTTGAATGGAATCTGTAACGTCTGCTCTAAGATTCTTTGCAGGCATTCTGAAAGTTGATTAAGAAACTGTATGTTTCACCCTAATACCAAAACCTGACAAAGATCCCACAAAAAAAGAAAACTACAGGCCAATATCACTGATGAACATAGATGCAAAAATCCTAAACAAAATTCTAGCAATCAGAATCCAACAACACATTAAAAAGATCATACACCATGACCAAGTGGGCTTTATCCCAGGGATGCAAGGATTCTTCAATATCCACAAATCAATCAATGTAATACACCACATTAACAAATTGAAAAACAAAAACCATATGATTATCTCAATAGATGCAGAGAAAGCCTTTGACAAAATTCAACACCCATTTATGATAAAAACTCTCCAGAAAGCAGGAATAGAAGGAACATACCTCGACATAATAAAAGCTATATATGACAAACCCACAGCAAACATTATCCTCAATGGTGAAAAATTGAAAGCATTTCCTCTAAAGTCAGGAACAAGACAAGGGTGCCCACTTTCACCATTACTATTCAACATAGTTTTGGAAGTTTTGGCCACAGCAATCAGAGCAGAAAAAGAAATAAAAGGAATCCAAATTGGAAAAGAAGAAGTAAAACTCTCACTCTTTGCAGATGACATGATCCTCTACATAGAAAACCCTAAAGACTGCACCAGAAAATTACTAGAACTAATCAATGATTATAGTAAAGTTGCAGGATATAAAATCAACACACAGAAATCCCTTGCATTCCTATACACTAATAATGAGAAAACAGAAAGAGAAAGTAAGGAAACAATTCCATTCACCATTGCAACGAAAAGAATAAAATACTTAGGAATATATCTACCTAAAGAAACTAAAGACCTATATATAGAAAACTATAAAACACTGGTGAAAGAAATCAAAGAGGACACTAATAGATGGAGAAATATACCATGTTCATGGATTGGAAGAATCAATATAGTGAAAATGAGTATACTACCCAAAGCAATTTATAGATTCAATGCAATCCCTATCAAGCTACCAACAGTATTCTTCACAGAGCTAGAACAAATAATTTCACAATTTGTATGGAAATACAAAAAACCTCGAATAGCCAAAGCGATCTTGAGAAAGAAAAATGGAACTGGAGGAATCAACCTACCTGACTTCAGGCTCTACTACAAAGCCACAGTTATCAAGACAGTATGGTACTGGCACAAAGACAGAAATATAGATCAATGGAACAAAATAGAAAGCCCAGAGATAAATCCACGCACATATGGACACCTTATCTTTGACAAAGGAGGCAAGAATATACAATGGATTAAAGACAATCTCTTTAACAAATGGTGCTGGGAAATCTGGTCAACCACTTGTAAAAGAATGAAACTAGAACACTTTCTAACACCATATACAAAAATAAACTCAAAATGGATTAAAGATCTCAATGTAAGACCAGAAACTATAAAACTCCTAGAGGAGAACATAGGCAAAACACTCTCTGACATACATCACAGCAGGATCCTCTATGACCCACCTCCCAGAATATTGGAAATAAAAGCAAAAATAAACAAATGGGACCTAATTAAACTTAAAAGCTTCTGCACATCAAAGGAAACTATTAGCAATGTGAAAAGACAGCCTTCAGAATGGGAGAAAATAATAGCAAATGAAGCAACCGACAAACAACTAATCTCAAAAATATACAAGCAACTCCTACAGCTCAACTCTAGAAAAATAAATGACCCAATCAAAAAATGGGCCAAAGATCTAAATAGACATTTCTCCAAAGAAGACATACAGATGGCTAACAAACACATGAAAAGATGCTCAACATCACTCATTATCAGAGAAATGCAAATCAAAACCACTATGAGATACCATTTCACACCAGTCAGAATGGCTACGATCCAAAAGTCTACAAATAATAAATGCTGGAGAGGGTGTGGAGAAAAGGGAACCCTCTTACACTGTTGGTGGGAATGCAAACTAGTACAGCCACTATGGAGAACAGTGTGGAGATTCCTTAAAAAACTGGAAATAGAACTGCCTTATGATCCAGCAATCCCACTGCTGGGCATACACACTGAGGAAACCAGAAGGGAAAGAGACACGTGTACCCCAATGTTCATTGCAGCACTGTTTATAATAGCCAGGACATGGAAACAACCTGGATGTCCATCAGCAGATGAATGGATAAGAAAGCTGTGGTACATATACACAATGGAGTATTACTCAGCCATTAAAAAGAATACATTTGAATCAGTTCTAATGAGGTGGATGAAACTGGAGCCTATTATACAGAGTGAAGTAAGCCAGAAGGACAAACACCAATACAGTATACTAACGCATATATATGGAATTTAGAAAGATGGTAACGATAACCCTGTATACGAGACAGCAAAAGAGACACTGATGTATAGAACAGGCTTATGGACTCTGTGGGAGAGGGAGAGGGTGGGAAGATTTGGGAGAATGGCATTGAAACATGTGAAATGTCATGTATGAAACGAGATGCCAGTCCAGGTTCAATGCACGATGCTGGATGCTTGGGGCTGGTGCACTGGGACGACCCAGAGGGATGGTATGGGGAGGGAGGAGGGAGGAGGGTTCAGGATGGGGAACACATGTATAATTTTTTTTAAATTAAAATTGAATAAAAAATAAAAAAGAAAGAAAGAAACTGTATGTGAAATGAATCATCTAACAGAATGATGGCAGAGGGTTATATTCAGTTATAGTGCAAGGTGATCCTCTATTGTAGTTATTTGTGTGTTAGAAAATTAAAATTTTATGCTTCCTTCAACACTGTATATGGACAATTTGTACAACCATTTAAGTAAGTCAATGGAAAGCTATTCTTTTTAAATACGCAGTTTTCAATAGTTTGTGTCTATGTTTGTAAGCATGACTACAGCATGTGGGTTTGTATAGAAATGGCTGCTTGCCTCATTAGCATGAGGCTAATACACATTGTAATTATTTTGTCTCATAGAATGATTGAAGATAGTGGGAAAAGAGGAAATACCATGGCAGAAAGAAGACAGCTCTTTGCAGAGATGAGTAAGTATGAAACTTTGAAGGAACACCCTAGAGTGTTTATTGAATACTCATGGAAATAAAACTTAATTCTTATGGCATTTGTACTTTTCCTTAAAATCCTAAATTCTTTACAGAAAATGTATGTTTGGGCATTTTTTGCCTCCTCTTAGGTAAGAATTAAATTAGTCAATGAATCATCATAATTTGTTATTAGGACTGTATATCTTATATAAAAAAAAGATTTGTGAACCTAAATATATATATATACACACAGATGCTTAATAAACACTATTTAGTGTTGGCATTAATACAATCAACTACACTTCAAAGTCTGTGTTCATTTCCCCACACTATCACAGGGGCTGGCACATTACAGGCACTAGATAAAATTGTTGAAATGAATCAGTGAATGACTTACTTGCAAAATGATATCATATGCTTATATGGGAAAAAGAAGTCAGGCATGATTACCAGACAAAGCTAAAGCTATCATTTGAACTTCATGCCAAGGGGAGAAGCTGTCCTACAAACTAGCTCCTAAAAAGTAACAAGGAAAACGAAAGTTAAAAAGAGTTTGGAGGTGACCTGCTATACAAGGAAAACCAAACCACTGACTCCAGTGGAAAACTCATTAAAGGTTGTCAGTTTATGTAAATACAAGGTTGCTGTGTAAGTAATTAGGTGGTGGTATCTCCTTCTAGACCATTTTTCTTATTCACAAGGAAGGAGAACTTGACATAAGGAGGGAGGAACACACATCTCAAATTAAATGTTATAAAGAAAAAAGTATAGTTCTCTTATTGCCTTTTTATCTCTCATTCTCTGCATAAGGAATGAGGAAGAGCAGAACTGAGTCATAAGCCTTTTACTCCAAGAAGGCAAGAGACAAAATTAGGTTTCTCCTGGAGATTGGAACTGATTGGCAAGAATGAGGGTCGGGACCGATAAAGGAAAGCCCCAGATAATAAGATTCACATTTTTCTTTATCATTTCCCAATAATCTGGAGTCACCAAGGCAGTGTACGAACTAACAGAGAGGAAAGAAAATTAAAATTGATGCGGGGAATCTCAATCACTCTCCTTGCTTTTTCCACTTTTAGAAACATGTCTAAAGTGCCTGTGACAGTTTCAGTCATGACTTTCCAATTTCCTGGGCTGTGTAGCTGCACTTCTGGCCTGACCAGTCACCTGGAACTGTGACCTCTGTTGATACGAATCTAACAGAGGAAGGAACCTAGGTGCTACTTGCCCATCTAAGCAAAATCCAGACCAGTACAGGTGTCTTCTTGTATCATAGCTTCTTAGACTGAAGACGCAAGAGTCACGTAGATCTACATGTAGTAGTGTTGGTCGCTCAGTCATGTCTGACTCTTTGCAACCCCATGGGCTGTGGTTTGCCAGGCTCTTTCTGTCCATGGAATTCTGCAGGTGAGAATACTGGAGTGGGTTGCCATTCCCTTCTCCAGGGGATCTTCCCAACCCAGGGATCAAACCCAGCTCTCCTGCATTGCAGACAGATTCTTTACTGTCTGAGCCACTAGGGAAGCCCTATGTAGATCATGGGCCAGTGTTTTATGAGAAAAAGAAAAAATATTAATATTTAACAAAGAAAAGCAATAAAGTCTTAGGAAAAATCTTTAAATTTATCATTGTTATATTAAAGACTGTATCAGCCAACAGACTGTAAGAATTATGAAAGTGTTCTTATGTCATGATTTTGAAAACATTTATCTGAATTTCAGTACATTATGCCAGCTCCTCCTGCACCTGGTGTGGTGCCTGGCACAGACAGACACATATGTCACAGACGTCTTTTGAATTCAAGTTGTCCAACTCAAAGAAAGATTGACATAAGTTTTATATCCATACGAACAGAAAAGCTCTAAATTTTTCAAGCAAGAGAGACTTAGGAAAATTGTGCATTCATTTCCCAGATTGTAACTTAACCTTTCATAGAAACTTGTCAGAAGGTCATGCAGTATATTAAATCATTTTGAGTTCTCCTGATCAGTGATCAAAATAGTTAAGCAAGCCACACAGATATGTATCTTTCTTCCTTTCTCCCTCTCTTCAAAAGCAGGTAAACACATCTGACTTGAACAATCCATTAGTGAGCATCATTTTCAGGTTAACACTAAATAGGACACAGCTACAGTAAGTGGGATTCTGCCAGATAAAACAATTGACTGATTTCCAAGAGAGACGTTGATTTTTTTTTTTTTTGAGACATTGATTTTGATAGGTTGTCAGACAAAAGAAAAAGGTAACCTCATTGAGAATGTGTTAAATATTTGAAAACTGTATGGGTTACCCCAATCTATCAGCAGGACACCAAAGAAAGACAAGGAAACTATTATCAGAGAAGATTGACATTGAAACTTGGAAAGTAACTTCTTCCAGAATCTGTGATGTCTAGATAGAGAGCTTAAAAAAATGGAGGAACTTGTTAAATCTGGTCAGCTAAGTATGACTTAGAAGTAGTTATTTTTTAAACCTGGAAGGAAAGTGCCCAAGAGATTCTTGGTTTTGGAAATCACAAATGTCACAAATGTAGAAAAAGGAGTTAAGAAGGCAGGTAAGACTTTTTTAAGACTCTTGCCAGAGGGGAGAGAAGTGGAACTCAGCTCTACCAGAACCAAAGACAGGAGGGTTTCTAAACTCGGGGGTGAATAAGAGCAGACGGACTGGAAGATAAGGACGGGTAAGTTGGTCAACTGTCACAGTGAGAAAGTTAGGTGTCTACTCTCACAGAGACTAGGAGATCTTCTTCAAGATTTCATTTCCATGGTGTGGCTTCCAGGCCTTAAGAAAGATGTGTGTGAGTGTGTGTGTGTGTGTGTGTGTGTGTGTGTCCTGTCACTCAGTCCTCAGTCGTGTCCAATTCCCTGAGGCCCATGGACTGCAGCCTGCCAAGGTCCACTGTCCATGGAATTTTCCAGCCAAGAATATTGGAGTGGGTTGCCATTTCCTTCTCTGTTGAAAAAGATATTTCTGGGCGAAACTGGCAAAAGCCTGGGAGGTTTACATCTTTCAAGGGACAGACAAAGAATTTACAAAGGAAAGTTGTCTAAAGTAAATGCTCTAAGAAAAGAGAGATCAAAGACCTAGAGAAAAAAGAAACGTATCGAAAGGTTAGTCAAGCGGACGGGAACCTTACAAAAACCAAAGAGCAGAGAACAGAGTAACAGTTGATCAGAAGGACAACTGATAAGAAATTTTGGCAAATTCAGGTGATTGTAGCACATACTTGTATTAAACATCTACTCTGAGCTCATAGCCACAAGCGACAGAGGCAAAAAAAAAGACAAAATTAAGAGTAGTATGGCCTCACAAATAAGCCAAAAAACAAAACAAAAAAAATCTCTGTGGCCACATACTTTGATTAAAGAAATTTTAGGCAAGTTGCCCTAAACTAAAATTTCCCCTCAGCATAATGCCCTAATTATCTGTTTACTTGGTACCTTAGATTAAAGGCTCCAGTTAAATGTAAATGTCGTTCTCATCTTGACCTTTTCCACCATCAAATAAGTTTATCAGCTCAAATAAATTTAACAGACTGGCTTTTAGCAGAGTAAATTGTTTGCACTTGGAATCAAACTCCCTTTCTTCTCTTTTTCTGCTGAGGGCACGTTTACTCTGCTTTGTGTTACACTTACTTGTGAACATGTCTGTGTCACTCACTCACATAAACCTCTCCTTCAGGACAGACCCTGGACCTTTGCTGCTAAACCCATTCACCTTAGATGCTGAATCAATGTTGGTTTGAAAGCCTCGGGGCACAGGATAGGTCGGTTTTAATGAGAAGGAAATGGTTAAGAAACACTCATTCAGAAAATGGAAGGCAGCCTAATCTGGTGAGGAAAGTTCTGGGAAGAAAGCAGAGTGATAACTGCTGGGCTCTGAGTGAAGGAGGGACCACAAACCAAAGGAAGGCAAATGGAGGTGTTCAACAAGCACTGGAGAGTGGTTCAAAGACAGACGCCCCTTTGGAATGCCGACAGCAGTCAGTATGTGCATAGCTAGAATGATGCCTAGAGCGAGATTTTGCAATGCACACTACGAGTTTTAGGGAAAACAACGTCAAAAATTCAGGAAAATGGCATGAATGATCCCACTCCCATAGGCCATGATATCCATAGGCCATGGATGCAGGGACTATTTTCACTTGCATCTTCGTTTCTCGTGCTCTTCAGCATCGTTGGGAAGTCAACTCCATGGGTCACCATCCTGGAAGTGCCCCCTTATGTCACCTGCGTAGCCTGGTCTCCTGATTCTTCTGATCTGTTTCTCTTTTTCTGTCTCTTTAGTAGCCTCCAGGCTCTCTGAAGCTCAGATTTTAACCAAAGTTTGGCTCTTGACCAATTTTCTCCCTGTACAGTGTGACTTTCCCCCAAGGTTTCACCATTATTGTTAGGGTTCTCAAGTGTTCGAGGAATGCTTCAAAACCACTTCCCACATCTCAGAAACCAGCTTACCCAGAATAGTCAGTATGTAAGTCAGTGTCAGCTTCCCTGGTGGCTCAGTGGTAAAGAATCTACCTGCCAAGGCAGGAGACTCAGGTTCAATCCCTGGGTCAGGAAAATACCCTGGAGAAGGAAATGGCACCCCACTCCAGTATTCTTGCCTGGGAAATCCCATGGACAGAGGACCCTGCCAGGCTAAGGTTCATGGGGTCGCAAATGGTCAGACATGACTTAGCGACTAAACAACAATAAGGTCAATGTCCCTTCCAGACTTGGCTCCCACTGTCAAAGCTTCTGCTGATGAAACACCTTGAGGTGGGCCTACTGTTAGCTCCACTAACTCTTCATCATAACAAAGCCAACCAGTGTCCCACCATGGCTGCCACAGTATTCCCAAAGCCACGCAGACTTTGAATGATTACCGAGGGTGCTGTTAGAAGCAGGAAGGAAGTTTGTAGCCCCAAAACTGGGCCCCTATTAGAATGTGGAATAGCCTTACTTATGCACACAGTCTCCTCTTGGAAAAATATTCCCAGTCTTGGCAATTAAGGAATATTGATACATTTTATATGTTTATCAATAAATCTTGGAATATAGACCATATTAAGGAACTCCATATCTGTGTATCCAGCTGCCCCTGGGTATGTCCACTTGGACATCTCACAAGAACTCAAACTCTGTAAATTCAAAACCAAACCGTTCATCTTCACACATCTACACACCTGTTCCTCCTTGCTCATACCTTAGTTCAGTGAGGGCCACCCCACCCATTGAGTTGTATAAGGTAGAAAGTTGAGCACTGTATTTGACCTCAAAACTCCTTTGCCTCCCCTCACCTGCTCTCTCTGCCCCTTTTTCTTTCTCTCCTCCTCCTCTTTCTCTCTCTCTCTCTCTGTCTCTCTCTCTCTCTCTCTCACACACACACACCGCACACATCCAGTCAATCATCAATCATGAAAAAGAGTTTAGACATGGGTTCATAGGCTGCATCTTTATTCTTTAAGTATTTGTTGGGTGAGTTTGAAAAATGAGTAAGACATTTAAAATTTTGAATGATTTTATAAAAGGTTTTATAAATGAGCTATCAAAATGTATAAAACAAAACATATATGAATTGTGTGACACTGTTCAAAGTATAATAAAGCTACAACCAAAAATAAGGTAATATAGACTGGCTAGCTGGATCACTGGGTAGATGGATGGAAGGAATGAAATAAGGTAAGACAAAGAAAGGGACAGAAGGGAGGAGTAAGGAAAGGACAAAGGGAGGAAGGGAGGACAAAATGTCTTGAAGAGCTAAAGAAAGGAAAAAACAGTATTTGCAGAAGGGAACAGTGTAATCAATCATAGTTTTTTAACTGCCCCTTTGTTTTCCTCTTTATTATTTTCTTCCAACTATGACCTGAGTGTGAAAGGTTTGAGGAGATGTTTTAAGAGCATTAGATTGCCTTAAATGATTTAGCTTTAATTTTTTTCTTATGAAAAGTTTTGAATATATACACTTCAGTTCAGTCACTCAGTCATATCCGACTCTTTGTGACCCTATGGACTGCAGCACGCCAGGCTTCCCTGTCCATCACCAACTCCCAGAGCTTACTCAAAATCATGTCCATAGAGTAGGTGATGCCATCCAACCATCTCATCCTCTGTTGTCCCCTTCTCCTCCCACCTTCAATCTTTCCCAGCATCGGGGTCTTTTCAAATGAGTCAGTTCTTCCCATCAGGTGGCCAAAGTATTGGAGTTTCAGCTTCAGCATCAGTCCTTCCAATGAACATTCAGGACTGATTTCCTTTAGGATGGACTGGTTTGATCTCCTTGCAGTCCAAGGGACTCTTAAGAATCTTCTCCAGCACCACAGTTCAAAAGCATAAATTCTTCGGTACTCAGCCTTCTTTACAGTCCAACTCTCACATTCATACATGACTACTGGAAAAACCATAGCTTTGACTAGACGGACCTTTGTTGGCAAAGTAATATCTCTGCTTTTTAATATGCTGTCTAGGTTGGTAATAGCTTTTCTTCCAAGAAGCAAATGTCTTTTAATTTCATGGCTGCAATCACCATCTGCAGTGATTTGGGAGCCCAAGAAAATAAAGTCTCTCACTGTTTCCATTGTTTCCCATCTATTTCCCATGAAGTGATGGGACCAGATGCCATGATCTTAGTTTTCTGGATGTTGAGTTTTAAGCCAGCTTTTTCACTCTTCTCTTTCACTTTCATCAAGAGGTTCTTTAGTTCTTCACTTTCTGCCATAAGGGTGGTGTCATCTGCATATCTGAGGTTATTGATATTTCTCCCAGCAATCTTGATTCCAGCTTGTATTTTATCCAACCTGGCATTTTGCATGATGTACTCTGCATATAAGTTAAATAATCAGGGTGACAATATCCAGCCTTGACATACTCCTTTTCTGATTTGGAACCAGTCTGTTGTTCCATGTACAGTTCTAACTGTTGCTTCTTGACCTGCAAAGAGATTTCTCAGGAGGTGGATAAGATGGTCTGGTATTCCCATCTCTTTAAGAATTTTCCACAGTTTATTGTGATCCACACAGTTAAAGGCTTTGGCGTAATCAATAAAGCAGAAGTTTCTCTGGAATTCTCTTGCTTTTTCTATGATCCAACAGATGTTGGCAATTTGATCTCTGGTTCCTCTGGCTTTTCTAAAACCAGCTTGAACATCTGGAAGTTCATGGTTCATGTACTGTTGAAGCCTGGCTTGGAGGATTTTGAGCATTATTTTGCTAGCGTGTGAGATGAGTGCAATTGTGCAGTAGTTTGAACATTCTTTGGCATTGCCTCTCTTTGGAATTAGAATGAAAATTGACCTTTCTAGTCCTGTGGCCACTGCTGAGTTTTCCAAATTTGCTGGCATATTGAGTGCACCACTTTCACAGCATCACCTTTCAGGATTTGAAATAGCTCAACTGGAATTTCAGCACCTCCACTACCTTTGTTCATAGTGATGCTTCCTAAGGCCCACTTGACTTCACATTCCAGGATGTCTGGCTGTAGGTGAGTGATCACACCATCGTGATTATCTGGGTCATGAAGATCTTTTTTGTATAGTTCTTCCGTGTGTTCTTGCCACCTCTTCTTAATATCTTCTGCTTCTGTTAGGTCCATATACAGAAGTAGAGAAAATAGTATTCATCTCTACGTTAATTATTTACTGCTTAGCCCCCACCATATAATTATGAAGCAAATCTAAGATATTATTTAGATGAGTCAGATCTCCATGGTTTAAAGAATTGGATACATGTATATATAAGGCTGAGTCCCTTTGCTGTTCACCTAAAACTCATGGCATTGTTAATCGGCTGTGAAAATGAAAGTCTTAGTCGGTCAGTCGTGTCTGACTCTTTGCGACCCCATGGACTATAGCCCGCGAGGCTCCTCTGTGTATGGAATTCTCCAGGCAAGAATACTGGAGAGTGTTGCCATTCCATTCTCCGGGGGATCTTCCCAACCCTAAGATGGAACCTGGGTCTCCTGCTTTGCAGGCATATTCTTTACCATCTGAGCCACCAGGAAATAACTCAATACAAAATAAAAAGTTTTTTAAAAAGGAATCATATCCCCATGATATAATAATAATGGGGAAAAGCACTATTATTTAATAAAGAGGCAAAAATATAGAGAGGGCTTTCCTTGTGGCTTAACTGGTAAAAGAATCTGCCTGCAATGCAGGAGATCTGGGTTTGATCCCAGGGTTGGGAAGATCCCCTGGAGAAGGGAAAAGCTACCCACTGCAGTATTCTGGCCTAGAGAATTCCGTGGCCATGGGGTCGCAAAGAGTTGGACACGACTGAGCAGCTTTCACTTTCACTTTTTCAAAAATATAGAGAAGTGCAATACTTTGTTTTTTATTACAAAGGAAGAATTAGATTCTTGAGTGTATAGAGTGATTTTGAATTTGGTTTCAAGATAAAATGGGTTGTTGTTTATTTTTCTCAGATCATGGACAAAATATAGTGGTAATCCTAGATGTTTCAACATGCTAAGAATAAGGATTACTCTATTGATTTTATTTCCTTATTCATTTATTCAAATTCCATCCATTTTATAAATGAATTAAGTCAGCTTATTTCCCTTTTTTAATAAGTTTACTAAACTTCCTGCTCAGGAAAATACCATAAGATAAAAATGAACCTTAATTTCAGCAAATACTGAAGAAAGTCTCAGGTTGTACGTGCGTTGGGGACGTGTGAGCTTGATCACTGTACAATTACATAGATGCATAGGTGGAGTTGTGACCATGTCTGGAGTAATAAGTAATGGATCCATCAACTTGGAGGACAGCCTCCAATTATATTCTGGAAGACTCTGTGGCCCTGGACAGCTGTTTGATTTTAGACAATGGCTTGGACACAGAAGACATGTGACTACACCTAAGGTAGGCTATGGGTTTATAGACTTTGAAGGAAAGACCAAACATGTCAAAGTGAATTAAGTTCATGGTTTATTGCGCCAGCGACCAAGAAATTTCTTTTCAACAAGGTGGGTAAATGGAGCAAGAACCTGTCTAGTCTGTCTCAGCAGCTTTTTTGAGTTCCAGAATCCTTGATGGATCCTGTGGTTGCCACTTACATGATCTCTGTGAGGCAATGGGCTGCTGCATCTGAAAAGCTTAACTGCATTGCTCACCACATCCCTTTTAATATTCAGGGCTTACATCCTCAGCCAGAAAGAAGCTTTACAAACTGAAATCATCGACAGACCTCCAGACTCCTACCTGAGGTTTGAACTAAGCAGAAGGTCAGCTGAGTCCACATGGTAATGGGCAAAGGAGTCAGTGTATTCCTGACCCTAGGCATCATCTCTACACCACTTTTACTGCATCCTGGGGAGTGGCATCTTTGCTAAATGCCCCGTAGGAACCCTATGAGAGGAAGTCGCAGAGGATCCAGGGTTTCTGTTCTTAGAGGATGAGGCCTTGCTGGAACTAAGAAATTTAATTGTGTGCTGCATCACAGTTCTTTTAAACCTGGGGATTGAATCATTATTTTTGAAGAACTTACATAAATTGTCTATGTCCTTAATGTCTTCTTTTAAAGGATTATTTACAGATATTGAGATTCTCTTAATTGTTGAACCAAACTGAGCACTGCTAAAAGTACATCTTCATCCTGGGGAAAAAGACAGATTTAATGCTCATGTATTTCTGCTTGTCTCTATGTGTTTGCTTATCCTGTATTCTAGAGAGTTCATTTCCCACATGAGCCTCTCAGATTGACAGACGACATGAAACTAGGAAGGTCCTTTGAAATGCCAGTGGCAAAATAAAAATTTAAGGGTTAGAAATATGAGCTTAAAAAGTAAAAGAAACTAAGCAGATTAAATGGGAAGTCCTACCTTTAGCCCCCAAATAAGCATTTAAACAGAAAAGATATGACTCAATAGAAGTGCTTATGATTTCAAAAGCCAGTTTTAATGAACTTCTAGCTTAAAAGAGCCAGAAGAATGAACCATCTATGAAAAAAATGCCATCAGTTAGTTTCCTTATCAATAGTGGTAACAATTGCTTTCTGTACATTCCACACAGGTAGGCAACAGCTGTGGCATTTGGGCTAATTTTGAGCTTCCCTGGTGGCCCAGACAGTAAAGACTCTGCCTGCAATATGGGAGACCTGGGCTCGACCCCTTAGTCAGGAAGATCCCCAGGTGAAGAAAATGGCTACCCACTCAAGTATTCTTGCCTGGAAAATTCCATGGATAGAGGAGCCTGGTGGGCCACAGTCCATTGAGTCACAAAGAGTCAGAAAAAACTGAGTGACTAACACTTTCACTTCTACTTTTCACTTTGGGTTAACTTCATATATCTCATTTCAAGGAGATATTAGTCAGACGGAACAGGGTCACTAGAAAGGGTAAGTACTGGGGTCCAGCCCCAGTTGGATCCAGGGATTCCCTCGGGAGGATGGCGTTGGCAATTAAAGGAATAGAGAAAGAGATAAGGAAAGAATTTTGCAATTAAGAAAATAGAGGAGAGAAAAGAGGCTGATATTCCTTGGTTTACTCAGAAAGCCAATAAAGCCCCAGCACCGGACTTGCTCTGTTCATGTAGGCCACAGGCGCCCTCTTGAATAGCTGAAGGTGCCCCACCTTAGGCACCTTCTCGAGTGGGTCTTAGAAGCCCAGGCAGGAAAGTGAATGCAGAGGCCCCCTGTGCTCTAGGGAACCAGCCTGAAAAGGAAAAGGAAAGACAAAGAACGACACGGGGAGACCAAGCTTTGAGCAATGCCTGTAGCTTTATTTTCAAAGGGAGCTTATATACCTTAAGTTGTGCATAAAGGATAATAGGGGGTGTAACATCATGCAAAGTCAGCAGTCTTTGATCCTTATCGAGACCAGGCTTTTCTTTTCTGCAAACTTATCGTATACAAATGGTTTAGGTGATTTACATCATCTTCTGGCCAGAAGGCCTGTTAACATTTTATGACTCTGATAAAGGTTTGTCAACCATAAGACTTATTTTCTCTAAGAGTAATTATTTTAAAATTTGGCGCCGTCCTCCAAAGGTGTTAGATAAAGTTGCATTCCTATAGGGCAGAGGTGCAGTGGGTTTACAACAAGAAAAGAATTTATTACCTTAAGGGTCCAAAGTTGTTAACACCAAGGCCACTACTTATTTTTCCTACATACCAACTATATTAATTAATACACTTCCAAGGATACAATACAGGGGATGTGGAAACTTGGCAGCAAGCATTGGCTCAACAATGAAATCTTCTACTAGTTATATTCTAACAATTTCTAACTCTCCGAGAGGCTCTATACTATTTGAATATCTTAAGCTTCCCATGCCTCTTGGGGTTGGGAGACTGTAAACAATCGTATGCGTAGCTGTAGGAGTCCGGGTAAACCTGTCAGGCAAGTTAAAGAGCCATCTGAGGGGTTTGGATTGAAACACTCCTATTATGCCCAGGAGGCTAATTAACTAGAGCTCTAAGTTGATTTCCTTCAGAGAAAGGTGGTCGGGGATAGCCCCCCCCTCCCCCACCCCGTTAATGTCAGAGGAGTTGGTGAAAGTCATAAAATAGTAAAACAGACAGATTCTGGTTTTGGGGTAGATGCTCTGACAGATCCAGGGGTCCCTTGAGCCCTGACTCGCCTTTGCATATCAGGCCTCTCCACATGACCTTTGTCATGGGTGGGAACTCCCATGCTGGCTCCCTGCAGGTAAGGGTCTCAAATCCATGTCTGATAATAATGACAATAATAGCAACATCCATATATTGACTCCCATTGTGTGCCACTCTCTGGGTAGATAGACATTGGACTTGAAATGGCTTTGGACTTGGACATCTTCAACCCGAAAAACTCAAGGAGACGCTACCCTGCCCCCACCTAAACTTTAAACTCTGTGATGACAAGGACTTTTGTACATAATCTCCAGATGCTAATGATGATCACAATAGCTGCTTCCCAATCTTTGAAAAATAAATTTTGTTAAGTGGCAGGGAGAAAAGATGATATGGTTTCAGAAGGGAAATCGGATGAAATGGATTGAAGTTACAGGGAGGCAAATGAAAGCCCAAATATAAAGAGGAAATGGCTATCATTTAATGGTACTCAGCAGTGACACTGAAAACCCTTATAAGGATGTCCATTTGCTCACTAGGTACTAGCTACAGAGATTACCAGCTGGTAAAGTTGATGCTGTTCTCCTCATTTTATACATGAAGAAGTCAGAAGGCAAGTAAAAACTTCTCAAAGTTCATACAACTAGGAAGAGAAAGATTAGGGTTATTGACTATAAAGCTCATAGTGAAGGTGAAGTTGCTCAGTTGTGTCCAACTCTTTGTGACCCCATGGACTGTAGCCTACCAGGCTTCTCCGTTCATGGGATTTTCCAGGCCAGAATACTGGAGTGGATTGCCATTTCCTTCTTTAGGAGATCTTCGCAACCCAGGGATTGAAACCGGGTCTCCTGCATTGTAGGCAGACGCCTTACCGTCTGAGCTACCAGGGAAGTTATATAAAGCTCATATATTGTCACTAAGTTTTAAAATTATCCCTATCATTGGAAGTAATAGTTTATGGCCATTGGCTAAATGTCCATCTATTGAGAACACATTTAGGCAATTTTCTGCATGGAATGAAGGTGAGCCCTCCCTCTTTGATCCTTCAAGCATTCAGTATCAACGAGTCTGTTTGTCAAGTAATAAACTCTCATAAGAATGAATGTTAATGAACTGCCTCATAAAACCATGGAGTAATAGGTGATGTTGCTAATCACTAAGTCATGTCCAACTCTTTGTGACCCCACAGACTGTAGCCTGCCACGCTCCTCTGTCCATGGGATTTCCCAGGCAACAATACTGGAGTGAGTTGCCATTTCCTTCTCCAGAGGATCATCCCAATCCAAAGATCGAACTTGAGTCTCCTGTTCCAGGGGATCTTCCCGACCCAGGAATCGAACCCGGGTCTCCCACATTGCAGGCAGACGCTTTACCATCTGAGCCACCAGGGAAGCTATTTATAAATAAGTAAAGTTAAAAAAAATCCTGCATACTGAGTGGTACAGCCAAAAAAAAAAATGGTTTTTAATATATCAAAGTAGAGCCATGTACCTTAATATCTGTTATGAACATAAACATGGGCTTGAAAGAAGCCAAATATTTAGAAGTAGAGAACAGACATTAGTTGAACATCTACTATGTTTTAGAGATGGTCTAGAAATGAGCCCCTCCAGAGGAGAGTGGGAGGACGGCCAGGAACTCAGGTGTCGATGGAACAAGCAGCACGTCTACAAGGGCTGGTGAGGAAACCAGCCCAAGCCTAGCAGAGGTTTGAGGGCAGAGCAGTGGGGAATGTTGTGGGGTAGGTAGGAGGGGAAGAGCCTGCAGCGGGGCTTGGATTCCGGGTGGATCTTTCAGCCCTGGTGCTGTGGGCATCAGGAGCCATGCTGGATTCTTGAGTAGAGAAGTGGGCTGAGGAAAGCAGTTCAAGAATATGGAGAACACGCTATGTCAGGGAGGAAACGGAGGCCTCAGTGGCAGAAAGAATAGTGCTGTCTTTCTTTCATTTTTTCTTTTCTAAAATTTAGTTGGTTTACAATGCTGTGTTAATTTCTGCTGTATGGCAAAGTAATTTGGTTATACATATATATACATTCTTTTCCATTATGATTTACCACAGGATATTGAATAACAGTTCCTCGTGCTGTACAATAGGATCTTCTGTTTATCCATACTATATATACAGTAGTTTGCATCTGCTATTCCCCAACTCCCAACTGATCCCTCCCTCAACCCACTCCCTTGGCAACCACAAATCTACAAAAATGGTTGTTTTTAGAAAGGAGACCCCCCCCCCCCGCCGAGGTTGACAGGAAGCTTTGTAGGATAGACACGAGTAACATTAATGATGTATGTGTGCCAAGCAGTGTTCCCAATGCTTTAGATTAATAGACACTCATTTATCCTTCAACAGTCCATGAGGTAAGTAGTAGTATTATCATCAGTCCCATTTCCCAGATGAGAAAACTGAGGCCTCTAAAAGCAATTGGTCTGAAGGCACCAAGAGCGGATGCCCAATGTTCAGCCTGTGCTCACCTCACAGCCATACTCTAATTACAGATTACAGTGCATTAAAAATCATTATTTCATAATATTACTATCTGGTGTCATCTAGCAGTTTAAGTCACAACTTGATCCGACTGTTATCAGAAATGGCAGACACAAACCCATGGACAGGATTGACAACCTGATGTCCCAGAACCTGAGGCGTACGAGACAGACCTCAGGTCTTAAATTTCTATTCTAGCAAAGATGAAAGTCAGATTACATGTATTGGTTAGGTCTGTAGTTATTTCGTTTATGACCATGATCACTTCCTTTCCACATGCAAGCAGACCACATGTGTACCTTTTATCTGTCCCCAGGGGCTCAAGACCTGGATCGTATCCGACTCTCCACCTATAGAACAGCATGCAAGTTGAGGTTTGTTCAGAAGAAATGCAATTGTAAGTATGCTGGTTCCTTGGGCCAGCTACCCCCATGAATCCTATAGTTCACATCTGTTACTTGGGCTAACTACTCTTGTGAATCCCATAGTTCACATCTGTTACTTGGTTTATTAAAAGTAGGCTTTTGTGCAAGTATGGATTTAAAAAAAAAAAACTATGTTTATACCACAATAAGAGATTATGATACAAAAATGGTAGAAAGACTTTTCCCAAACAATTCTGAATGACTCAACTGCTGAAGTATTGGAACAGATGAACCTCTGGATATGTATCCTGCCCTTGAAATGGTTTAAATCCAGATGGATGAGTTTTCTTTTCTCTAGCTTTGGTATTATAAGCTCCAAGCCCTCCAAATGGCTTCCAAGAACTTTAGAAAATATCAAATATTAAGTCCTCCATATGTTTTCTTTACAAATATAGGGAAATGTTTACAAGCTCCTGGAAAACATTTAAGTTTCTTTCTGAAACTACAAAAATGAGTCCTTTGTATCAGAGCATTGACTACTTTTGCTTACATCAGACCATAGCAAGAGAGGAGACAATGATACTTAAAGAAACAAACTTGCTTTAACTTTTCCCCAAATTTTAACATGTAGCAGCAAGCTGGCTCATCAGTTAGCGAGCAGTTTCACTTTCCATGCCAGGTCAGTACTTCCATCAGATTATCACATTCATTTTCTCTTGAAAAATAGAGTGCTTCCAAGTTCATGTGTAGGAACTTACTCTTGTCTTTTTTGAAAACCGACTGCTATAAAATTAATAACTGTTCTCATTTTCTAGTTAGTATTGGACAAATTTTGAAAATGAAAACCATAATGTTCTCCTGCACACACAGACATAGTTCTTGAATATCTAAGCATGGGCATTAGGCACTTGGTGAATGTGGAAACCAGCCGCGTTTACATCTCTGCTCTCCCGGGATCTCTAGCAAAATGCTTCTTATGGCCCTGGGGGGACCACCTCCAGCCCCAGGCTTCTCAGTTTACAGCTACAGGAATGCACCGGAGACATCTACTCCTCAGCTTGCTCATCTGCAGCTTCTTCCCTAGCTCTAGTAGGAAATGGGTCTGAAATTTGGGTCAGGACAAGAAGGAAGAAAAAACCAGGTGGGTCAAATATCAAAGTTGTGTTTTAGCTTGTTGTGCGTTGTGTGCTCAGTCATGTCCAACTCTTGCAACCCCATGGAGTATAACCTGCCAGGCTCCTCTGTTCATGGGATTTCCCACGCAAGAATACTGGAGTGGATTGCCATCTCCTCCTCCAGGGAATCTTCCCAATCCAGGGATCGGACCCATGTCTCCTGCATCTCTGCATTGGCAGGCTCATCACAGGAAGCTAACCCAGTTCCCCAAAATGCAATAGAAGATCACTGCAGATGCAGGAAGGAACCTGGGATTGTGCTTGGGGTCCTGCATGTTGATAGGTCATAAAAGCCCTTTTGGGGACTGGTGTTAAGGGATCAAGAAAATGCTCCCACAAGAAAGCTTCCCCTCCCCCCTCAACCCCATCACCTATATGTAAACAAAAGGAACAATCTCTGTGTTTTCAGCAATGAAAGTGATGGAACCCTCTGCCTTTTTCCTTATTACCACTCCAATGGGCCTCAGTGTAGACGGAGTTCTATCCTCATAAAGCTTTGCTACACAGAGCCTTCCTTAGGTTACTTTCAGTAGAGATGGGGAACTTGGTGGATCTGGCAAGAGGTGATCAGGGACCTCCACTAAGAAAGAAAGTGACAGGATCAATGTATATTTTAGAAAAGAAATTGTCAGGTATTGAAGAAGAGTAAAGAAGTGTTGTGTTTTGCCTTGGGTGTCATTAAATTTTTTTGGTGTGCTTATCTTCTCTCATTCACCAAATTCAGGACTCTTCACAGTAGGGTCAGTTTTTTTGTATGTTGTCTACGTTTTACTTAAATTTCTGAGAACAAGACTGATGTTCAATAAATATTTCTCTTTGTCCATTTTGTATAAACTAGGCTATGAAATACTTTGCTGAAATTACATTAGATGCCAGAATAAAATATCTTGAGTGCTTTCCAAAGAATAATACAAAGACAGTACAAAATGGTAAGGATGAACAAATACATAGCGAGTTGAATAAATAAGGAAAAGTGAGAAAGGAAGGAAGAGAGGGAGGGGGGAAGGAAGGAAAAGTAAAGAAAAATGACCCACATTGATTAGGCAACCCTGCAGCCAGCATTACAAAGGGTGCACACCATTGGCCCGAACTGCGTCCAGCAAACCACAGGCCATATCTCATTCCTCCTACTCTCTGACAGAGGCCCTTTCTCCTTTTGGGGTACCTCCTTTTCCATTTCCTGCTCCCCTCATCCTTATTCCACATCCTGAATTATGTCATAACCTCACTGACTCTTTTGGAAAACAGTGGGAGAAACGGTGTTGATCCATCCCTGTCTATCCCTCTGTGCATCCACTCACTTACCCCTTAATTTAGGAAGCTTATAATGAGCCCCTGTGCAAGGTTTGGCACTGCTCTAGGTACCAGGAATAAAGCTGGAGTGAATGAGATGTGATCCCTGCCTTAAAGCTGCCCAAAGTCTAATTGGGTAGATGGATTTTTACACAAAGAACACCTCGTGGAAGTGTAATAAGGGCAGAGCGTGTGTGGGAGCAACAAGAAGGCAGAGCCCAGACCTAGGTGTGAGGGCTGCTGGCGGGAGTTTTCCTGGAAGCAAGAGACACTGGGCTGAGTCTTAAAGAATGAGTAGACATTACACAAGAAAGTGTTATTTGCTTTGCAAGGTACTTTATCAACTTCATATGTTTTAGGGAAAGGAAAGATATTACATTCTATACAAACTAGACAAAACTAAGGCTCAAGGGAAAAAAAATAAGCATATATTGAGTGCTCTGCTAAAATTAAGTTTTGTTTTAAAGTTGTTTCTACCTGTATCAGAAGTCTTACATGCAAGCACCATGTGTGTTACTTAAGTTTTCCTTCCTGACAAAAAATATAACAGTTGTATTGAGGTACATGTAAAATGCTCACACAATTGGGCTTGGCTTATCTTCATCAAAGTTGAAGTCTTCCTTTTAGGAAGATAAGCAGCAACACTGATGTACGTGAGATATTAGTCAACATGAACATATACCCCTCTATTCAGTTCAGTTCAGTTGCTCAGTTGTGTCTGACTCTTTGTGACCCCATAAATCGCAGCACGCCAGGCCTCCCTGTCCATCACCAACTCCCGGAGTTCACTCAGACTCACGTCCATCGAGTCAGTGATGCCGTCCAGCCATCTCATCCTCTGTCGTCCCCTTCTCCTCCTGCCCCCAATCCCTCCCAGCACCAGAGTCTTTTCCAATGAGTCAACTTTTCGCATGAGGTGGCCAAAGTACCCCTCTATTAGAGGAATGTATTTTCTGTCTGCCATAAAACCTAACCCACAGTGCATTATGGTACCTGGTATACTCTACAATAAAAGAAATAAGGAAAAAATCCAGGAAGTATGCTTTTAAGGGCATCGCTTTATTGAAAACTCTTATACTGTATTTACTCATGGAAATCAATAGAACTTAACTGAGAACAGGGTGTTTATTTTTAGGCCCAGACCTTATTTATAGTTAACATTTATTTTGTATATTAACAAAACTAAGCTTTAAAACTACATAATGGAAGAAAAATGTAAAAACGGACACAAAGTCATCACCTAGAAAAAGTATTTCTGGGGGTAACATGGGGTATATAGAATTTTAGGAGATTTCTTTTTTTATCTAAATTTCAAGATCAAAAGAGCTAGTTAATTCCCTATATTTCCTTCCTCATAGCCCTTGCCTACTCTATTGCTAAAGTATTGATTCCTATCACTGACATTCATGTTCATTCTGTTTAATACAGTTACTGATGTATACTGAGAATAGCTCATTACCACTGTCCTGAAAAACTCCAAAGGAGAGGCCAGAAAACTGTGGCCTGTGGTCTGAATGTGGCTCAGCATCTATTTTGTATCAACCATGAACTAAGAATAGTTTTCACAGACGAGTATTTGATAATAGAGAACATTGATTCACAACCCCGACTAAGCAAAATGTTATCCTCCCAAAATAATTCCATTCTTCTCATTGTTTAAAAATTGGACGCAAGACTTCTTTGGTTGTCCAGTAATTAAGATTTCCCCTTCCAATGTAGGGGGTGCAGGTTTGATCCCTGGAACAGGAGCTAAGATCTCACATGCCTCGCGGGCAAAAAACCAAAATGTAAAACAGAAGTAACACTGTAATGAATTCAATAAAGACTTTTAAAAATAGTCCATATCAAAAAACAAACAAACAAACAAAAAAACCTTTAAAAAAGTGGACTCAATTACTGTATTTTTAATTTCACAAGTAAAAACGTGGAAACTTGTTTTCTCTACTTAATATCTACACAGTATTACTATATAACACAGTGGTGCCTCTTGGTCCACCAAAAAAAAAAAAAAATTTACTAACTTCTGCTAGAAGAAAAGAGCTGTAAGAAGCCCACTTTTAGCAGACTTGCTGATGTTAAGGAACAAACTAGTGGTTATCAGTGGGAAAGGGAAAGGGGAGAGGGGCAGCAAAAGATTAAGAGGGTAAGAGATACAAACTATTAGGCATTAAATAAGATGCAAATAAATAAAATAAGCTTCAAGCTACATTGTACAACACAGGGAACGCAGCCAATATTTTATAATCACTGTAGATGGAATGTGTGCTCAGTCGCTTCAGTTGTGTCTGACTCTTTGCAACACTATGGACTGTAGCCCACCAGGCTTCTCTGTCCGTGGGACTCTCCAGGCAAGAATACTAGAGTGGGTTGCCATGCCCTCCTCCAGAGGATCTTCCTGATCCAGGGATTGAACCTGCGTCTCCTGTTTCCTACATTGTAGGTGGATTCTTTACCACTGAGCCACCAGAGAAGCCCATAGATGGAATGAAAATGAAAGTGAAGTCGCTCAGTCGTGTCCGACTCTTTGCAACCTCGTGGACTGTAGCCTACCAGGCTCCTCCGTCCATGGAATACTCCAGGCAAGAATACTGGAGTGGGTTGCCATTTCCTCCTCCAGGGGATCTTCCCAACCCAGGGATTGAACCCTGATCTCCTGCGTTACAGGCAGATGCTTTAACCTCTGAGCCACCTGTGAATCACTCTATTGTACACTTGTAACATATAATATTATACTGCAACTATATTTCAATTTAAAAAAAAAAGAATTTTTTTCAGGCAAAAGCTTCTTCTTTCCTTCAAATTTCTCCATAGGCTCTATTTCCCAACTCTGCTTCTTCCCTTTGCCATTCATCTTTGTACCTTGTCACACCCTCCTTCCCCTGCCATAACTAGCACATTTTCTAATAAAACAAGAAGAAATGTGTCCAAAAAATAGGAATCAAAATTTAGCTATTTTATTTTCTAGGAGGACTGGAACAGAATGGAGACTATGATAATATTTCCAATACTCCTTCCTAATCAGCAGTCTTCTCTTTCGCTTCCAGGTATCCTGCTAAATTTCCACAAAATAAATACCCTATATACCATTTACAAACATGTGAAAATGGCCCCATCTCTGCCTTTATTTTGAACAAATAACCATCTTCTACTAGAAAATGATTTCCTCGGTCAGCACTGACACAGTTAACGACCCAGATACCCTGTAATGTCAGCAGATCTTTCTTCAGAAATTGCTTTGGAGTCAAGGAAACATGGCCTTAAGTTCACGAACAACAAAAGGCAACAGGAGAAATCAATGAGAAATCTCGAAGTCCTCCTGCTTAATAGTGAGAACAAAAAAGCAAGGAGACGAGAGGATCCTCTCCCCGACACCTGCAGCCGACACTGCACGGTCTTTAGTTCTGGTTACAGTCTGAATTTTCTATCACTCATCTCAATTAAAATTGAAGTAAAATTGTGTTTAAAAGAAAAAGAGGACAAAAGGTATACATTTGCCTCTGGACTTTTACCACCTTTCCTCTAGTAAATGAAACATTTTTTAAAAGTAAAGTTTCCTTCAATCAGATATCATTTAAAGTCAGAACACATGCTTTTCTCTGTAACTTCTCTAAACTTCTTTCAGGATTTCCTGTGAACCAAAAAAATAGAGTTGTCTATTTACTGAAATGTTTCTTTATCACTGCAAAATTAACCCAAGTGAGTGCTATCTATGTCCTAGGTCCTGAATAAACACTCCCCTATGGATGAATGAAAGTGCCCCACTAGACTCACTTCTCACCCGCCAAGTGACTAGTCTTAGGCTGCAGGAATAGCCTGCATTAACAAATGCTAGTATCACACTCATTTTTCTTCAAGCTAGTGTATCAACATGTTCCTTATCCTTGTCTCATATTTTTTGTTGTTGCTTTTTCTTTTGGCTGTGTGGCACATGGGATCTTAGTTCCCCAACCCAGGATCGAACCGGCAGCCCCTGCATTGGCAGCAGAGTCTTAACCACTGGACCATCAGGAAGCCCCTTGCCTCATTTTTAAGTGTGTGGATTTCTGATTGCCTGTGTCAGTTTTTATCTTTGCTTAACAAATGACCACACACTTAGCAACTGAGAACAACCACATTTACAATTACCCAGTTTCTGTAGGTAGAAACCCAACCAGCATGGCTGGACTCTCAGCTCAGAGTCTCATGGGCTGACCTCAAGTGCTGGCTGAATCCGTGGTTCTCATCCTGGGGCTCCAGGTCCTCTTCCAGGATAACTGGCTGTTGGTGGACTTCACATCCTTATGGTTGAAGGACTGAGATCCTCGTTTGTTGCTGACTGTCATATGGGGACAGCTCTCAGTACCTAAAAGCAAGTCACGTTTCTTGCCACGTGGCTCCCCACAACCGTTCAGAGTGTAAATATCTGCTTCTTTATCCATGTTTCTCACTGAGTCTCTCCTCTGTGACCAACTAGGGGAAAAAAAAAAAAAAACCTCTCTGCTCTTAAAGGACTCATGTGCTAGGTCACGCCCACCCAGATACTCTCTCTATCTCAAGACAACTGATTTGGGACTTCAGTTACATCCGCAGTTACCCAGAGAAGTACCTGGATTAGTGTTTAATGGAATAACTGGGACTAAGTATCTGTCCTTGACATGCCAGGAACCTTGGGGTGGGGCCAAGCAGGGTATCCTAGGATCCTACCTACCACATTGCCCAAAGTTTAAAGAAAAAACACAGGCAAGAGAAATAGCACCCCCTCCAAAAGATATGTGTTTAAAAGAAAAAGATAGGGACTTTCCTGGTGGTCCAGTGGTTATGACTTCACCCTCCAACGCATGGGCTGCTAGTTTGATCCCTTGTTGGGGAGTTAAGATCCCACATGCCTCGTAGCCAAAAACCAAATCATAAAACAGAAACAATACTGCAACAGATTCAATAAAGACTTTTAAAATGGTCCACGGGAACTTTCCAGAACGCTCGGTGAAAGGCGGAGGAGCGGCGGCTGCCCGAGCTGCGCACAGCAACGCGCTCTTTCCCGCTCCCCCACACCGGCATCGGCCCGCTCACCGGCTGTAGAAAATGGTGAAAGAAACCACTTACTATGATGTTTTGGGGGTCAAACCCAATGCCACCCAAGAAGAATTGAAATAAGAATCCAAATGAAGGCGAGAAGTTTAAACAGATTTCTCAAGCTTACGAAGTGCTCTCTGATGCAAAGAAAAGGGAGTTGTATGACAAAGGAGGAGAACAGGCAATTAAAGAAGGTGGAGCAGGTGGTGGTTTTGGCTCCCCCATGGACATCTTTGATATGTTTTTCGGAGGAGGAGGCAGGATGCAGAGAGAGAGGAGAGGTAAAAACGTTGTCCATCAACTTACAGTAACTTTAGAAGATTTATATAATGGTGCAACAAGAAAACTAGCTCTGCAAAAGAATGTGATTTGTGACAAATGTGAAGGCCGAGGTGGTAAAAAAGGGGCAGTAGAATGCTGTCCCAATTGCCGAGGTACTGGAATGCAAATAAGAATTCATCAGATAGGACCTGGAATGGTTCAGCAAATTCAGTCTGTCTGCATGGAGTGCCAGGGCCATGGGGAGCGGATCAGTCCTAAAGATAGATGTAAAAGCTGCAATGGAAGGAAGATAGTTCGAGAAAAGAAAATTCTAGAAGTTCATATTGACAAAGGCATGAAAGATGGCCAGAAGATAACATTCCATGGTGAAGGAGACCAAGAACCAGGACTGGAGCCAGGAGATATTATCATTGTTTTAGATCAGAAGGACCATGCTGTTTTTACTCGACGAGGAGAAGACCTTTTCATGTGTATGGACATACAGCTGGTTGAGGCGTTGTGTGGCTTCCAAAAGCCAATATCTACTCTTGACAACCGAACCATAGTCATCACTTCTCATCCAGGTCAAATTGTCAAGCATGGAGATATCAAGTGTGTGCTAAATGAAGGCATGCCAATTTATCGTAGGCCATACGAAAAGGGTCGCCTAATCATTGAATTTAAGGTAAACTTTCCTGAGAATGGCTTTCTCTCTCCTGATAAACTCTCTTTGCTGGAAAAACTTCTGCCTGAGAGGAAGGAAGTAGAAGAGACTGATGAAATGGACCAGGTAGAATTAGTGGACTTTGATCCAAATCAGGAAAGACGGCGCCATTACAATGGAGAAGCATACGAGGATGATGAACATCATCCTCGGGGTGGTGTTCAGTGTCAGACCTCTTAGTAGGGCCTGTGAATAACACTCACTGCTGGTGTTTTATTTGCAGTAGTGATTGAGTGAAGGACTATAATCATATGCTCACTACTTGCTTTTGTTTTAATATTCAACTATAGTAGTGTTTAAAAGTTAAATGAAGAATAAACTCAAATATAAAAGCTCTGACTTTGCCCTGTATGTATGATGACTTCAGTGTGTAAGATAAGTTTAGTACTTGTAAAAATGACTTTAAAAAATTTCCCCTAGCATTTGTTAGGCCATACTTTGTAATTGATTTCAGCTATGTACATGGAATAGCTTAGATTGAAATGCCAGGTATATGTATTGACTTCAGTGTATGACCCTTAATTGTTAAGCTATGAAATTAAAACTGTGTTTAACTGGCAGTCAGACAAAGAAATTAATGTAGAGAAGTGTTGGTCTGTATGTAGTAAGTGGGATTCATTGTGATGCTTCTGCATTTATTCTATTGCCTCAACTGTACTTGAAGATGGCATGCTGTATAATTTAATTTAGCCTGTGGTATCAGTGATAGAAATGATACCTTTGTAAAGAAGGGGTTTATCATAATATGCTGCTTATTGAGGGCTTGCACTTGTAGAATTGCATTCCCTTCTTTTGCTGTGCCATCTTTTATTAATATAGCTATTGGTCCTGGTTACTTTTTTTGCCCCCCGCCCCCCCACCTTTGGACCACAGTAAGCCTTAGAGTAGTGACTTCTGGAGCAGGGAAACTTAGAGGTTAGAGTGATGAGACCTTTAATGGAGAAGTAATTTGCATGTATGAGATAGGAAGGTGTTTTTGTAGGTATGTTATAGGCTTACTTTAAACCATTTAACTTATGCTCCAGAGTAACTGTAATTTAATGTTGGTAGTATAGCAGATTATGATGAATAGCTTTAATTGTATGTTTAAAGTCATATGTTCACAAGCTTAAATCTGGTATCAGAATTTAAGCAATTCTTGAAATGTATGAATGTCTCTTTAATATACTGATTACAAAGCAAAAAAAATAAAAATAAAAAAAATAAAATGGTCCACAGAAAAAATAATTTAAAAAGAAGAGATAGAAGAACTCGCTCCACTCAAAGAGCCAGAAGGAAGAGCAGGAATGTTCACAGGGAAATAAGTGACAGAGGTCAAACCCTCGCAGCAAACGTATCTTTGTATTCTTCCAAATGTGTTTGATATACACTTTCATTCCTGATGTTGAGTCATTCTAGACACTTGTTTAGAATAAAGACAAGTGGATCACACTAGAATACAATGTTCCCCCAAAATTCCCTGTGGGGAAGTCGGGGGTGACAGCAGAACATAAACAAGCCCATTAAAGATGCCCATGCGCCAGGTGATGGAACACTGCTTCGCTCTGGGCATGCTGCACCAATGGCAAAAATGTCTCCCCTTAATCAGGCAAATTTCTGGTAGAGAAAAGCTATGATTTTAAAGCCCTAATGCTTCTGATGTGGGTTTAATTAAGGCTACTTCTTCCCATTAATTGCCTTTAAGCTCTTAAAGACCCAAGGCTTAGGTTACTTGTTAGTATTTTTATTTTTAGAGAATGCTGGAAGCTTGGTCTTCTCAAGCTGCTACCACTGCATATACAACCTGTGAAGTAAGCTGACACCTGTAGTCTTGTTTCCAAGCATCTGGATGTAACATCCATCAGCTTCCTTCTCTCCTGCTTCTTCTTTACACCAGGAAGCTGTGCCAACTAAGCACTTTCACTCTCACAGTTTAGGAAAGAGCATCATCTTAAATGCTGCAGTCAGTTGGGAAGGAGTGGTATGTAAGGAGGAATACCTTTCAAGCTTCTCCACGCCCATCTAAAGGAGGCCAGAGAGAGATGCAATGACCTTCCCATAGTGATCTGCCAGGCTCTGTTCCTGGGAGCCTGCGGTATCAGCCCAGGGCCAATCAGCAGAGTGATGAAGCAATACCCAGGGGGTGTTCTCCTGCAGCCGGCTCCCAGGATCCCTGGACTCAGGAAACACAGAGGAAACAAAGACAGGAAGACAGGAGTGGAAAAATGACTCCTCCCACATAACCACACCTGTGATTATGCAGGAAAATCCTTCCTGACACCACCTTGATTTCCTCTCAGTGAAGCTTTGTTGGCATTTTGTCACCATTGTTAACAAACATTCAGACATTTATTCATTCATTCAACAAATATGGACTCAGATTTACTGGGCTCCAAGCATCATGCTTGGGCTTCCCTGGTAGTTCAGTGGTAAATAATCCATCTGCAATGCAGGAAATGGAGGGTTCAATCCCTGTGTTGGGAAGATCCCCTGGAGAAGGAAATGGCAACCCACTCCAGTATTTTTGCCTGGAAAATTCCATGAACAGAGGAGCTTGGTGGGCTACAGTACATGGGGTCACAAAGAGTAGGACATGACGGAGCACCTAAACAACAACAAGCATTATGTTTAGACCATGGGTGGCGAGGGGAGTCTGGTAATTTTCCTTCATGTACAAATTTAGTATTAGAATAACCTTAAGTTTAGAATAAATAGGATGTCTATTTACAAACACATTTAAAACCTATTTATAGGACACATCCTATTTATTCAAAGTTTCTGAGTCTGTGGATGTCAAATATAGATACACCCTAAAACTTTGCTATTAGGTTGGTGCAAAAGTAATTGCAGTTTTACATTGTTGAACTTTGCCATTTAATTCTGGAATACACTCCTAAATAAGGATGGTTATGTTATACATCATTTTCTCACTTTATGTTTTTTGCTAATGACTCATTATTTGTGGCTCAGAGGTTAAAGCGTCTACCTGCAATGCAGGAGACCAGGGTTCGATCCCTGGGTCAGGAAGATTCCCCTGGAGAAGGAAATGGCAACCCACTCCAGTATTCTTGCCTTTAGAATCCCATGGACAGAAGAACCTGGTGGGCTACAGTCCTCGGGGTCGCAAAGAGTCAGACACGACTGAGCGATTTCACTTTCACTTTCATTATTTGCTATTTATTTTAGAATAGGGAAATGATGTTAGACAAAAGGCAAATTTGAGCAATTTTCTTATTCAAGTTCAAAATGGATTGTAAAGCAGTGGAGACAACTCACAATATCAACAATGCATGGCCCAGGAACTGCTAATGAACATACAGGGAGGTGATGGTCAAGAAGTTTTGCAAAGGAAACAAGAGCTTGAAAATGAGGAGTGCAGTGGCTGGCCATCGAAAGTTGACAATATAACCAACTGAGAGCCATCATCAAAGCTGATTCTCTGATAACTACATGAGAAGTTGACCAAGAACTCAATGTCAACCATTCTATGGTCATTTGAAGCAAACTGGAAATGTGAAAAAGCTTGATAAGTGGGTGCCTCATGACCCGACTGAAAAGTTTTTAAAAAATCATCTTTTGAAGTGTCATCTTCTCTTATTCTATGCAACAACAACAAACCATTTCTCAATCAGTTTGTGATATGTGATGAAAAGTGGATTTTATACTATAGCCAGCAATGGCCAGTTCAGCAGCTGAACCAAGAAGATGCTCCAAAGCACTTTCCAAAGCCAAATTTGCACCCGAAAAAAGTTCATGGTCACTCTTTAGTGGTCTACTACCCGTCTGATCTACTACAGCTTTCTGAATCCCAGTGAAACCATTATATCTGAGAAGTATGCTCAACAAATCAATGAGATGCACTGAAAACTGCAATACTTGCAGCCAGCATTGGTCAACAGAATGGGCCCAATTCTTCTCCATGACAATGCCCGACTGAACATCACACAACCAACGCTTCAAAAGTTGAACTACTTGAGGAGTGAAGTTTTGCCTCATTCACCATATTTACCTGACCTCTCGCCAACCAACTATCACTTCTTCAAGCATCTCAACAACTTTTTACAGGGAAAATGCTTCCACAACCAGCAGGAAGCAGAAAATGCTTTCCAAGATTTCACTGAATCCTGGAATAAACCAACTACAGGAATAAACCAACTTATTTCTCATTGGCAGAAATGTGTTGGTTGTAATGGTTCCTATTTTGATTAATAAAGATGCGTTTGAGCCTAGTTATAATTATTTAAAATTCACAATCTGAAATTGCAATTACATTTGCACCAACCTAATATAATAAACCTATATCTAGCCTATTGGTCCCCTGAGCAAATTGCTATTTTCTGAAGGGAAAAAAAAATATATATATATATAACTTATAAATTTGGTGATTAAAAGAAACCAAGTATATTATAGCTACTGAAATGGATTAAGTCTGTAGCTATTTTTATTCTTTCATGGTGTTGGACTAAGACTTCTGTTTTACCCCCTTTTCCATCAGGAATTGTAAAGTTCTGTTTGATCTGGGTGAGGAGTACATAATACAAGAGATGCTGAGTGGCTTCTCTTGGGAAAATACCAAATAAAATCATATTATTGAGAACTCAATTCCTAACTTCCAAATACTAGCAGAAATTGAAAGTTGCTCAGTCCTGTTCCACTCTTTACAACCTCATGGACTGTAGCCCACCAAGCTCCTCTGTCAATTGGATTTCCCAGGCAAGAACACTGGAGTGGCTTGCCATTCCCTTCTCCAGAGGATCTTCCCAACCCAGGGATCAAACCTACATCTCCTGCATCACAGGCAGATTCTTTACTGTCTGAGCCACCAAAGAAGCCCAAATATTAGCCGAGTGCCCTGATAAACAAGTCATTGTCCCATAATATGTGTCAAGACTTGTCATCAAGATGCAATCATGAGGACCCCAGGCCTGCTGCAAAGCTGAGAATAGTGACACCAGCCCTCAATTTTTGGCTTCCCAGGTGGTGATAGTGGTGAAGAACCTGCCTGTTATGCAGGAAATATAAGAGACACGGGTTCAGTCCCTTGGTTGGAAGGTCCCCTGGAGGAGGGCATGGCGACCCACTCCAGTATTGCCTGAAGAATCCCATGACAGAGGAGCCTGGCAGGCTACAGTCCATAGGGTCACAAAGAGTCAAAAATGACTGAAGGGACTTAACACGCCCTCAACAGCTTAGTTTCTCAGGAAAATAATGAACTTCGGTGTAAGGTTAAGTACAATTCATTTCAAATTCAACACTGATGATTAAGATAGTGATGTTATATCGTGGAGATTACCTTGAGGAAACTTTGCATGACGGAACAGAATCTACTTAGAAAGTGGTCATAATCATCATTTTGTTCTCATTTATTATTCCGGGAGGGTCCGATCAGTGATGGGTAGGGACTTGATTAGACTTGCTTTAGCGTGTATTTCCCCAGGAAGCAGACTCCACGATAAGACTCGCGTGGAAGCAGTTGGTTTGGAAAGTGAACCCAAAGAAGAAGGAGGAAGGAAAGCGGATAGACAGTGCAGGCACTGCTGAGGAACGTTGTGAAATGTCCGAACTATCCACCGGGGTGAAAAGAAGGAGGCCCCAATCCAGCTACTCTGTCCTGTATTGGCCAAGGGTGGCCCACGGGGCGGAGTTAACCTCCCACCCCCACCCCGCGACCCCGAGCTTCTGGGTTGCACAGTGCGCCTGTCAGGCGAGGCCTGGTATTTGTGCTGAAACTTCCGCTGCTGCTGCTAAGTTGCTTCAGTCGTGTCCGACTCTCTGCCACCCCATAGACGGCAGCCCACCAGGCTCCCCCGTCCCTGGGATTCTCCAGGCAAGAACACTGGAGTGGGTTGCCGTTTCCTTCTCCAATGCCTGAAAGTGAAAAGTGAAAGCGAAGTCGCTCAGTCGTGTCCGACTCTTCGAGACCCCATGGACTTCGAGACCCCATGGCTCCTCCATCCATGGGGTTTTCCAGGCAAGAGTACTGGAATGGGTTGCCACTGCCTTCTCTGGGAACTTCGGACCCTAAGGCAAAGTGCTGCCTGGTTGCAGCTGCACCAAGCTGGTCAAAGTCTGTGTCCTGATGGTCATTCCCGCAGGGGGCTAGAGAAAAAGAAATTGAGCCAATATTTTGAAAAGACACAAAAGAGTAGCGTAAAACATCACTTGTACCTTGGCTCTCTGCTTTACAGCTTTTCTCATCCATATTTTCCATTGATTTTTAAAGATTTTTCTTTTTTAACAAACAAACAAAAAAAAAAACCTTCTCATTTCTTGACCTAACTCAGGACACCTATAAGTAATCTGTACTGCTGATGAGCTATCCAGAGCTCTCCTCACCCTAGATGAGAAGCCCTCCTAACCCATCTTCCAAATAACTGGTCATGCACTAGGAAATTGGGTTAGAGCTATTTTTTAAATGGGTGTGTGTGGGGCTGTGTGTGTCACTCAGTTGTTTCTGATTCTGTACGATCTCATGGATTGTCTCCTCTATCCATGGAATTCTCCAGGCAAGAATACTGGAGAGGATTGCCTTTTCCTTCTCCAGTTCTAAATGGGTGAATGAAGTGCATTTTCTGCCTCCCACTCCATTACTGACTCTCATTGCACAAAGACAATTAATTATATATTTAAACAGGACAGAGTGCAAAAAAAAAAAGCAGTGGTCCCCAACTAATTTCTGCTTCCCCAGTCCTCCACGTCCCAGTCTGCTTTGTCTATTAGCCTTCATCTTGGCAGAATAAGCAGGTGATGCAGGATCGCTGAGAGCAACAGCCATCAGGGAAAAGTAGAAGACAGTTCCTCAGGCTTACCAGCCCCATGGATGCTCTTTCTCTGGAAATGTGGCTTCTGGCATCTAGTATTCTGGCCACCTGCTCAAGTCATAGAATATAAAGAGTAATAAATGTACTGTGAAAACCATGCTTAAGGAATCTCACTGAGCTTTCTTTGAATATTGAAATAAAGGGAGAACTTCTCAGGATTATATGTAGCATCTAGCAAACAGGGGGTGTTCTACCCTATTCCACTCACCAAGCATCATCAACCAGGCTTTTACAAGGTATTATGCAAATTGTTGTTCAGTCTCTCAGTCATGTCTGATTCTGTGACCTCACGGACTGCAGCATGCCAGTCTTCTCTGTCCTTCACCATCTCCCAGAGCTTGCTCAAATTCATGTCCATTGAGTCGGTGATGCCATCCAACCAGCTTATCCTCTCTTGGCCCCTTCTCCTCCTGCCTTCAATCTTTCCCAGCACCAGGGTCTTTTCTAATGAGTCAGCTCTTTGCATCAGGTGGCCAAAGTATTGGAGCTTTAGCTTCAGCATCAGTCCTTCCAGTGGATATTCAAGGTTGATTTCCTTAGGATTGACTGGTTTGATCTCCTTACAAAGATAACCAAGAAATAGTTGTCCGTGTCGTCCAGTTGCTTATAGTTTAGTGCTATGATTCCTCAGCTTTTCTCCCTGGGTATCTTTGCTATGTGCACATTAGCCATTGTCAAAATGTCCATGTAATTTAGAGGCTTTCTTGTTTCTGGTGCTATAAAATTGTAAATTGCTTAAAGTAAATATTTTACCTGATTATAAAAGTGTATACCACTTAATTGTAACAAATGTTCACTGTATACACATGTACTCACAAAAATTCAGAAAATTGTGAAGAAAGTAAATACCTGAAATCTCACTCCCCAGTGATGAACGCTGTAAATATTTTGAAATATATTCTTACATTAATGCACTTTTTTAATGGGTCAGTTCAGTCGCTCAATCATGTCCAACTCTTTGCGACCGTGTGGACTATAGCATGCCAGGCTTCCCTGTCCTTCACCAACTTTCAGAGCTTGCTCAAACTCACATCCATCGAGTCAGTGGTACCATCCAACCAGCTTATCCTCTGTCGGCCCCTTCTCCTCCTGCCTTCAATCTTTCCCAGCATCAGGGTATTTTCCAGTGAGTCATTTCTTTGCATCAGGTAGCCAAAGTATTGGAGCTTCAGCTTCAGCATCATCCCTTCCTGTGAATATTCAGGACTGATTTCCTTTAGGACTGACTGGCTTGATCTCCTTCCAGTCCAAGGGACTCTCAAGAGTCTTCTCCAACACCACAATTCAAAAGCATCAATTCTTTGGCACTCAGCTTTCTTTGTGGTCCAACTCTCACATCCATACATAACTACTGGAAGCCATAGCTTTGACTAGACGGACCTTTCTCAGCAAAGTAATATCTCTTCTTACTAAATATGGGCTTTCCAGGTGCCTCAGTGGTAAAGAATCCACCTCCAAGCAAGAGATATGGGTTCGATCCCTGGGTCAGGAAGATCCTTTGGAGAAGGAAACAGCAACCCACTCCAGTATTCTTACCTGGGAAATCCCATGGATAGAAGAGTCTGATGGGCTACAGTCCATGGTGTCGCAAAAGAGTCAGACATGACTTAGTGACTAAATGATAACAACAGTCTTTAGGAGAATCTGATGAAACCCAAGGACCCTTTCCTCCCATGACCCTAACCATAAAATTTACTTCATCATTTCTGAGTCTGTCCTCTCCCTTAAAGTCCAATCAAGGGCTCATCCCTATCAAAACCATCAGGAAGTTTGGGGGTTTTGAGCACAAGCCACCTTCTCTCCTTGCATAACCCTGCAATAAATCTTTCTTTGCTCTGAAAAAAAATAAAAAAATAAAAAGTGTCAGGAATAAATGTCCATTAATGACTGCAGAGTGTCATAAATGTTCTAATAGATTGTGAATGTGTCTGGGAGCAAAAAGGGAGAGAGTAATTCCATCTGAAGGTATCAGAAGGGGTTTCCTCGGGGCACATAAGTGCATGACATCTTGAAAGATAGCAGACTGAAGACTATGCCCGATGAAGGGAGAGGGCTGAGTAAAGGCTCATACGAGGAAGCCGGGGCCACATTCCAGAATTGTGGGGCATTCCATATGGCTGAAGCACAGGACTCTTGGGAGAAGCTAGAGACTAGTGGGAGCTGAGGACAAAGATGACAAGACTCAAGTCTGAACTTTGCTTTTCACGCTTAGAAGCTTGAGTTTACCCACTAGACAACAGAGGGTGGCATGAGCAGAACTGAGCCTTATGACATTTCTTAGGACAGGTGGAAAAGGGCAGAGACTGGAGTGAGACAAGTGAGAAGGCATGCTGTAATAATCTAAGTAGAAGGCAATAAAAGCCCAAAATACAGCAGTAGAATGTAGGATATAAAGTAAGGGCACATTGAAGAAACCTATGCAGAGTTATCTAGTGAAATCTAAAATGACTACCCTGAGGGGAGAGAAGGTACTTGGTTCTCTCACTTCTAAGATTATTAAATATATTCTGAGCAAAGTTAATGCTTGCAGTGAGAAATTAGTTATTGTTCAGATCCTTCTTTTCATTTACCTCCTCATTATTTTTACAATCCTTGGTACAATACTTTGAAAAATAATAGGCTTAATAAATGCCTGTTCAAATGAACTTTGTTAAATTTAATTTACAGTATGACATCTATTAGGCCAATGATTATTATACCTCATTTTAAATAATGCTGCAAGTCTACAAACACAATTTAAGGAAAACTGAATACTTTTTCCTAATAGATAATTTATTTTATACCAAAAATATATTGTGGGCCTTTCCCTACTGCTCTGTTATATCATCCACCTTCAGATCAGATCAGATCAGCTGCTCAGTCGTGTCCAACTCTTTGCGACCCCATGAATCACAGCACGCCAGGCCTCCCTGTCCATCACCAACTCCCAGAGTTCACTCAGACTCATGTCCATTGAGTCAGTAATGCCATCCAGCCATCTCATCCTCTGTCGTCCCCTTCTCCTCCTGCCCCCAATCCCTCCCAGCATCAGACTCTTTTCCAATGAGTCAACTCTTCACATGAGGTGGCCAAAGTACTGTAGTTTCAGCTTTAACATCATTCCTTCCAAAGAAATCCCAGGGCTGATCTCCTTCAGAATGGACTGGTTGGATCTCCTTGCAGTCCAAGGGACTCTCAAGAGTCTTCTCCAACACCACAGTTCAAAAGCATCAATTCTTCGGCGCTCAGCCTTCTTCACAGTCCAACTCTCACATCCATACATGACCAGAGGAAAAACCATAGCCTTGACTAGACGGACCTTTGTTGGCAAAGTAATGTCTCTGCTTTTCAATATGCTATCTAGGTTGGTCATAACTTTCCTTTCAAGGAGTAAGCGTCCTTTAATTTCATGGCTGCAGTCACCATCTGCAGTGATTTTGGAGCCCAGAAAAATAAAGTCTGACACTGTTTCCACTGTTTCCCCATCTATTTCCCATGAAGTGATGGGACCAGATGCCATGATCTTTGTTTTCTGAATGTTGAGCTTTAAGCCAACTTTTTCACTCTCCTCTTTCACTTTCATCAAGAGGCTTTTTAGTTCCTCTTCACTTTCTGCCATAAGGGTGGTGTCATCTGCATCAGGAAATTAAAATGAAATTAAAATGTTATGTTTGTAAGAAATAATGGTTCTCCCCAAGGATCCTTAACAAAGAGAATGATCTTGGTGATAACAGCATGTGTTGGGAGCCAGGAAGGGGTTGAGTTTGGAAGCATAAAATATTTGGTGAGCTACTCAGGTATTGTTTAGATTCATATTTTAGAAAGGTATGTAGCTCATGGCTCACTAATGGAGATCAAGTCTGAAAATTGTCTTTTACTAACATTTTCTTTCTGAACTCAGTGTTTGAGTAATGTGAGTGATGGTTAATATGTTCAATGTAATCACATCAAAACATATTTGTTGACCTTGGCAAAGCATACTACTTAGCTGAGTTCCTCCCTAACAACTTTTTAAACACTGTCTGTCATTATCAAAGACCTAAATAAAGGCATACAAATAAATTATTTACTTGAAAAATGTTAACTGGCTGATTTGCACATGGCTTTCTCCACCTTAGTGTTCCTGGGATTCCCATGATACTTTAAAATGAATTCATCTGACTCAAATAAGCATCAATTTCCTCTTCTTTCTGTCTCTCATCTAACTCCATCCTTTAACTCTTGCTCCATGGCAGTGGTTCTCAAGCTTCCTTGACTTTCAAAATAACCTTAGGAGCTGCTTAAACATGGGTGTAGGTGCCCTGGCCATGCTCCAGGCCTGTGGAATCAAAGAACACACTTGAGACCCACTCACTGGGTCTAAAGATCACCTCTGGCTTTCGCTGCTGTACTGGTTGGCTATAGCTAGGGATCTGAATTAGTTGACATGGTAGTTGGAAAATGACTCAGCATTAAACTTTGCAGGATACATTCTCAGTCTCTCCATTTACTAACTAAAAATTAGAGAAGTCTTATACACTGGGCAAGAGAAAATGTTACAAAGGAATAGACCCTGCTTTCCAGTAAACCCCAGCACAAACTCCGCTGACCCAGTCAGGTCAACACAAGATCCAGTTACACCAGTTCACTCAGTGCTCTCTGCCACTGGTCCCTTGCTGATTTTGTTCCTGGGGTATGTCCCCCTCTTCCCCACAACCTCATCTCCATGTATTCATATACTGCTGTGATTTAGAAACCAGCTTGAGCCCTACTTCCTCCTCCTCTAAAACTTTTCCAAAGTCTCCAGTCCACAGTAGCATCCCAGTATGTTGACTTCTAGTAGTGTTTTTTTTTTAATCTGCTCTATGAATATAGACTTTTGATAACATAGTGTCTCTTATGGAGCTTCAGTTAGGCCTTCTGAATGTGTCTCTCCCATGGGAATTACAAGCTCTTTTATGGCCAGAGTCTCATTGTGTTAAATCACCAGTCACATTAAACATGTGATGTGTTATAGAATCTTTAAAGTTTCCAGTTGGGTCTAACTTCTTTTAAAAATACTGTTGTTGTTCTTCAGTCACTAAATCACGTCTGACTCTTTGCAACTCCGTAGACAGTAGCACACCAGCCTCCTCTGTCCTCCACTATCTCTCGGGCTTTGCTCAAATTCATGTCCGTTGAGTCAGTGATGCCATCCTAACATCTCATCCTCTGTCACCCCTTCTGTTTTTGCCTTCAATATTTCACAGCACCAGGGTCTTTTCCAGTCTGTTGGCTTTTCGCATCAGGTGGCCAAAGTATTGGAGTTTCAGCTTCAGCAACAGTCCTTGCAATGAGTATTCGGGGTTGTTTTCCTTTAGGATTGACTGGTTTGATCTCCTTACAGTCCAATGAACTCTCAAGAGTCTTCTCTATGGATTCTCATTTCTTGCTTTGTTTTCCAACTCTGTTTGTATAAGCATATGGCAGTCTTTCTCCATATGTCAATGCCGGCACATACAATAGATGTATGGTACATAGTGATACATTGAAATTTTTTCTCATGAGCTGATGCTCTCTTAATTTCAATGTAAATATTTGATCTGAAAGTGAACTAAACTAGTCATCACTGTGATACAGTCTCCCATGGGTTTTTATAACATCATATCAGTTAAGAGGAAAACAAACATGAAATTATAGTGGGGAAAATGTTTGTATTAAGGGACAAATAACTTTATAACTGACAGAGTGGAGCAAAGAATTGAAAGAATTTGGAGAGGATTTTTATAATTCCATCTGAATGTGACTGCAAATCTTAATGCCTCTTTTCTCTCAAAAATAAGAGTAATGCCTATATATAGATATATAGTGCTTTACATTTTTACTGTTTCCCGTCTTTGTTATTCTCAGGACTTACAAGGTAAGAAAGGTGAATATTATTATTCTTATTGTACAAATGAAGAATGACTTGAGTCCAAATCTACTAGGTCCCATTTTTTTTCATTATAAGAAAAAAATAGATGTTGTTTTATACTACCTACAAGTTCTATATGATCAAGGACTTGCCTGTCTTGTTCACCCTAATTCTAGAACACAGAACAGAGCTGCCACATAATAAGGGCTGAATAAATAATGTATGAATGTATGAATGAAGTTTTATTCTCTGCAGTAGAAGGCTAAGGAAGAAGGCTCATCAGTGGCTTGGGGCCCTGAGTTTGAAGAAGACCCTGAAGTCATTCCTGGCACTTGCAAGGGGATATGTTTCTTTCCTCACCTCCTCACACCCCACCGCTCTGGCAGCCTCACTCACACACGAAACTCCTTAAAAGCATTTTTACTTAAAGTCTACTTGGCATTTCAAACCCTGAATGCAACATGCCATTTGATAGCTACAGAGGAAAAAAACAATGCAAACTCATGTGTGTGCATGTTTCAGTGCTAAGGGAATCAGAATTTATTGGACAACTAAAAGAATGAATCTGCATAATTAGCTTTTCTACAAGCATATTCTCAGGATCTGCTGTATGAATGAACACAATTTGGCACTCCAAACCCACAATATAAACTAGGCAGAAATACCACCTGAACTTGGTGCTCATAATTGTGAGAGTGTGATTACAAGGGGAAATTCATGCTGGGAATTTTCCTGAAGGTCAGGAAATTTAGGTCCAGGGAGGGGAGAGTTGGATGAATTTTCAGCAGACAACCGATCTCTTTTGCAGTGGGATTGTATGAGTAAATTAACAGTGGAACCCTCCCTGTTTTCACCTGCATGTCTCAAAGGTGGAAAAACAAGTCATAACAAAGCCTCAGATAACAGTCACCATCACTTTAAGTATCGGTGGCAAGGGTGCTTGGGGGTTGAGAGAGCATGTGTATTGGTGTGCACACATATACACACACACTGTCTATACACTGGAGGATATGTGTATGCTCCCAATGGCATATCAACAGATTATATTCAATTCCCAGCCTGCAATTTCCTTTTCTCCTAATTAAGAAAGCACAGCATAATGCAATGAGTGACCTTCTTGTAGATATAAATCTCTAACCTTTCTAAAACAGTGCATGAACTTAAAGGAAAACACACAATATAAAAGTTGTGAGTGTAAATTTTATTCAGGGTTTTAACTGAGGACTATAGTCCAGGACACAGGTCTGAGGAATTGCTCCAAAAATATAGTATGGATATGTATTATATATCCACATAACCATATATTAAATATTTTGTTGTTACTTAGTCACTCAGTCGTGTCTGACTCTTTTGCAACTTCATGGACTATAGCCCACTAGGCTCCTCTGTCCATGGGATTTTCTGGGCGAGACTACTGGAGTGGTTTGCCAGTTCCTCCTCCAGGGGTTCTTCCCCATCCAGGGATCAAGCCCTAGTCTCCGAGTCTCTTGGATTACAGGTGAATTCTTTACTGCTGAGCCACTGGGGAAACCCATATGAATATATATTAATTCATATATTGTGTATTACATATTATTCATATATATGTGAATTTTTTGCTGAAAAATACATGATGTCAAGCATACACCTGGGAAAAGATTACCGTTAGTCACATTAAACAGATATCTCAAGTTAATGATTTCAGTGTTTTTCTGTGGATGGGAAGGTGCAAGAATCTTGGGTCATTGAAATTCTTGCTGAGATACGCATCTTGACTACCTAGGTGCCCACTTACCCAAAACACAGAATGCCTTATCTTGTATTTGATGCTGCAGGGCGTATTGTCAGTGGCTGATTCCAACGGGTTGCGACTTAATCCTCGTAAAACCGGATGATGAGTAGCAGACGTTCTTTGTTCTCTTTCTGTTCACAGACATAATTATAGAAATCATTCTTAAGCTGCATGAACTAATTGATAGTTTCCAGCTTCTTGTAACATACCTCACACCCATTAGAACTTAGGAGGCTTTCTTGATGCCAAAAGACTGAGAAGTAGAGACTGAGAGCCAACTTCTCCTCCTTTAACATGAATAAAAACTGCTTGGGGAGGTTGTCACAATGCAGATTCTGATTCTCTAGTCCTGAGGTGGGGACCTGAGGGTCTGCATTTCTAACCAGCCTAGTGTCTTGCAACTCCTGGGTCCGCATCACCCGGGAGCTATTTTACAGATTTGTAGGTGAGTCCAGTGTGCAGGCCCCGTCAGAACCACCACTCCAAACTGACTGAGGTGTCACTAGGAAATGATGGTTATTGACCTTCCCTTGCTGCAAGGCCTTTGAGAGCCTTCTAAAGGTTTATCAGTCAGTGATCATCAGAATCACCCGGAGAGCTTTATCAAAATCTTTTCCCATCCTCCTAAGTTTTGGAATCAGTAAGTGGTAGAATCTGAGCTTGGGAATTTTGAGATTTATTTCATGAGCTGTCTCTTGATTTTCCTATCCTTGATGTACCCTCTCATATTTTACCCTGTTTATATGATTCTCTTTATGCTAATCAACTTTATGACATCGGTTATTTCTGTCTAGACCCAGGTTCAATCCCTAAGTTGAGAAGATCTACTGCAGAAGGAAATGGCAATCCACTCTAGTATTCTTGCCTATAGAATTTCATGGACAGAGGAGCCTGGGAGGGCTACAGTCCATGGGGTCACAAAGAGTTGGACATGACTCAGCGACTAAGCAGCAAAATTGAAACTTTCCATTTATTTATAAAGACAAAATGTGAGGATTTAATATAAATGTATGAAATTAACATATATTATTTTTAAGATTCTGTGAAGTACTAAATACTCCTTTTAAGAATACATTTTGTTTATTCTTGACATGGTTAATGTTAAATAAATAATTTCACTTTGCAAACTGATGCCTTATCTAGGATGTTAGCATAAAATGTACACAGTTATATAGATGAGGAAACCCCACTTCTAATCACTTGTGTAATAGCAGGTGCTCTGTGATGGACAGTTGACGCTTGATGGGTATTTAATGAAGTGTGCACAGTGCCATCTAGTGTCGTATAGTCATCACTGCATGACTTAAATAAATTCCTCATTTTCTAAAATGATTTGATAGCTCAACCATAAGTAGCATATTTATACAACTGCAGACCTTTAAAGGGGGTTCCCAGGTGGCTCAGTGCTAAAGAATCTGCCTGCCAATGCAGGAGGCGCTGGAGACACAGGTTTGATCCCTGGGTCGGGAAGATCCCCTGGAGGAGGGCATGGCAACCGACTCCAGTATTCTTGCCTGGGAAATCCCATGGACAGAGGAGCCTGGAGGGCTACAGTCCATGCAGTCAAAGAGAGTCAAACATGACTGAGCGGCTGAGCAGGAGCACAAGAAGACCTTTGAAACAGAGCCTCTTACTAACTTCCTAATGACTGTCAACTTAGCACATTTCTTAATGTTCTTATTTAATTAAGCAAAAGGCTTGTGATACTTATCTTTTTTTCAATAATAATTAACAGATATTGAATGCTTATTATGCACTAAGCACTATGTGAAGTGCTTTACATGGGTTATCTTATTTGTTTCCCACAATGACCCACATTTTACAGATAAGGAAATTGAAGCTTAAGGACATTAAGTGACTTGCTCAAGGTGTAATAGATAGCCGGTATAAAAGTCTGACAGAAACCCAGCCAGCTGCCCAGGGACCTGTACGACTCTGCACTGTGATCCGAACCTCTTAAAGTAGTTACCGATAAGTTTCCAAAAAACCTGTATGAAGAAGGCCTTTATGTATGAAAGAGACCTCACAAGGTCTCTAATTATAGTGAAATCAATTCAAACTCCACTAACTCAGAATATATGACAACCAAACTGAAAAGCTGCCTGCTTTTGTGGATGAGCTGTGTGGTTTGTGCTTCTTTTATGTCACCTACATGGTGGTGATGGTTTAGTTGCTAAGTGGTGTCTGACTCTTGCAACCTCATGGACTGTAGGTCCCTAGGCTCCTCTGTCCATGGAATTCTCCAGGCAAGAATACTGGAGTGCGTTGCCATTTCCTTCACCAGGGCATCTTTCTGACCCAGAGATCAAACCCACGTCTCCTGCATCATAGGCAGATTCTTTTCCGCTGAGCCACGAGGGAAGCCATCACCTACATAATGTATGCCAAAAATTATCTGTTAATTAGTTTACTGATTTTGGAGTACTGGGCTAAAACTTAGGTTTTTTTAGGAACTTTAGGAAATTTTCTAAATTAATAATAGGATATTACAGCTGCAGATCAGAAGTTGTTTAACACTAATAGTTATCATTTGTTAAGTATCTATTATGTGCCAAGCCCTGTGGTCAGCCGTTTGTATACCTTTTCTCTTTTATCCTCACCACAACTCCCTCTGAGTGGTATTAGTTTCCTCATTTCTAAAAAAGGAATAATAAAATGTATGTGTGCATGCTAAATCTCTTCAGTTGTGTCTGACTCTTTGCTACCCTAAGGACTGTAGCCTGCTAGTCTCCTCTGTCCATGGGATTCTCCAGGCAAGAATACTGGAGTGAGTTGCTATGCTCTTCTCCAGGGGATCTTCCCAATCCAGGGATCAAACCCACATCTCTTGCATCTCCTGCATTGGCAGGTGGGTTCTTTACCACTAGCACCACCTATGTAAAGCCCAATAAAATGTATTGAGGTGAAATAACTTGCTCACAGTTTTACAGTTGTTCGTGGAGCCAGGAGTAAAACCTGTCTTTGTGATGGCAAAATCTGTATCCTTTCCACTCTGCTACTCCTAGAAAATAAGTACAGATAACAAGCATGATTACAGTCTTTCTGTGGACTGCCACCCCCTGTGCAAAAATGCCAGAGTACCTTACTTGGATAAGACAGTAGGTTCTAGCGACTTCCACATGCATGCCTGTCCATCTTCGTTCCCTTCTTTCCTCATTGTCAGAAATGATATTTTTAAGCTGCATTACTGATCATGTCACTGTGCTGTTTAAAACCCATGTCTCAGCATCCAGACCAGAATCATTATTGCAGCTATAGTGCTCCTCTGCCTTATCTTGTTCCAGTTGCCTCTTCATGACCATATAGTAATCTAGTTTGTGCCTGGCACCCGGTCTGTCACAGTAAGTCATGATTTTTGATTATCTGTGCCGTCATGAGGCAGGTCTGTATCCCCACCAGACGGTTAGCCCCTGAAGCAGGAACCGCATCTTTATAGCTTGCCATTGAGTCCCCAAGACCTGCCACAGTGCTGGGCACATCATTATGAAAACTAGCTTTCTTTCAGTCACATGTAACTAGCCTCACATTCAGAATTAGCATTTTATTTTTCCTTATTTAGTGATCTTAAATGTGTGGAAAACACAAATATGAAGCATTTTTTTTTATTGAAAGATAATTGCTTTACAGAATTTTGTTGTTTTCTGTCAAACCTCAACATGAATCAGCCATAGGTATGCATAGATCCCCTCCCTTTTGAATCTCCCTCCCATGTTCCTCCCCATCCTACGTCTCTAGGCTGATACAGAGCCCCTGTTTGGGTTTCCTGAGCCATACAGCAAATTCCCATTGGCTATCTGTTTTACATATGGTAATGTAAGTTTCCATGTGGAACATATTTATTTTTAATAACTTTCACATGATTTCTAAATGTTTTCTCTATAATTATAGGATGCTGTTATTTCCTATGTTATATTCCCTATTCCAAGTGTTTTCAGGCATCATCCCATTTTACCTTCATAGTAATCATCGGAGGGGAAGTACTATTATCAGCCCGACTTTTCTAAGATAAGATTCAAGGAAGTCAAGTAATTTGACTGATGCTGTACCTAAGATTGGGGCTTCCCCAGTGGCTCAGCGGTAAAGAATCCATTTGCAATGCAGGAGCCACAGGAAATGTGATCCCTGGGTCAGGAAGATCCCCTGGAGGAGGGCATGGCAACCCACTCCACTATTCTTGCCTGAAGAATCCCATGGACAGAGGAGCCTGGTGGGCTACAGTTCATAGAGTCACAAGAAGTCGGATACGACTGAAGAGACTGAGCAGGCATGCATACCTAAGATTCAATCCAATGCTTGTATGATTCTTCATGTTGATATTTCATGATTACACCTATCACATCTTTAGCAATCAAATGCGTCCATAGCCTGTTTCTCTATTATCATTTCCTTGTCATTCACTCAGCCAACAGATATTCATTAAGCTCCTATGATTTATGAGGCCCTGTGACAGTGCTTGGGATATGAATGGTTATCACAACATGCTGTCTTTTTCTGTGGCATGGACAATGCAGAGAGGGAAACAGGTGACCAACTTATCTGTACATAGAGTCCACTAAATACTGTGATGGGAAAGAACAGTGCTCACCATACGGCATGTATGGTGAGTACAAAACCTGGAGGCAGGGATCCAGAAAGACATCCTTGAGGAAGCGGTATTGACACTGAGTTATGGTGGATGAAACATAGATGAGAAGTAAATGAGGCCAGATCAGAAACAACTTTGCAAGACATGTTGAAGAGTTTGGATTTCAAATGAATGGGAAGTTTACTAAAGGACTTCCAGCATCATACAAGTGCCGTGTCAGATTTGCAGTTCAGCAATATCACTCTGACTCCAGTGTATAGCAAGGGTTGGGATGGAGAAAGAATAAAGACAAAAGAACTGACTTAACCAGTGAGAGCTAGTGGTCACAGGAGTGGATGATGGAGTTGCGTGATGGGGATAAGGGTCCATGAAAACAGAGGCATTAAAGTGACATGGATGAGATAGTTTCATAGGACTTGGTCACTGAGAGCATGTATGATATGGGACCCATGGATGAAAGGCAGGTTCTCACAGGGGCAAGAGTTAGTGCCATTCACTAGAGAAGGGAACCCCAGAGGAAATGGGTTTGGAAGAGAAAAGATAGGCTGGACATGCAAAGGCTCAATTGCCTGAAGAACCTCCCTTTGGTCTGTTGGTCACTCTCATGCATCTGTGTTCTTCCACTTCTGGGAATCCTAGAGCCTTCATCTGCCCCGACAGAGTCTCCCCAGGAGAGACCTCGGTATGTAGACTATGCCTCCACCAGCTGCCATTTCTCTTTCTTCCTTGTAGCCATCTCCTTCCTATGCTCAAGTTCAGAGTCCATATTCCTCTTCTCCAATGCCTGTTTCTTGTGATCCATAGCCAGGATCTGGATCAGAATGGCTCAGTAGCCCACTCCTTATGGTTACCTGGGCACACACAAGAGCCAGGACAATGGGCCAGATCTCATCATCATGGCTCTCTTTGTATCCTGTACTGGATATCCCCAAGGACTAGAGTCAGAGGGTTTGTAGATCAAATGTATAGGGAATAATTATAGGAATCCCATCTATTTCCCTCAAGAAATTTAATTAATAAATAAGTTCAACTTATAATGCCAGCTCCCTAGGAGTACCTTGCTTGCTAAATTGAAAAATTGGATCCATAACATTAAGAAATATAAATAATGTCCTTGTTGTGTGATAAAGAATGTTGCAAATTTGGAATCACAGAAATCTGAATTTATCCAAATCTAAGAAATATTTAAGGAATTCAGTTGGAAAGTGATTTGTGTTCCTCTGTTACAAACCAGAGATTGGCCAAAAAGATTTTCTTTTTCTTTTGCCATGACTCACATTATTCATTTGTTCATGTAGAATGTGTTGTCTCTATGTACCAGGTACTACCACTTTTGATTTCAAGCATTTTTTCCATTTAATGAACACCATCTCCACTTTGGGCTTCTGTGGTGGCTCACTGGAAAAGAATTTGCCTTCCAAGGCAGGAGACGCGGGTTCTATCCCTATGTCAGGAAGATCGCCTGGAGAAGGAAATGGCAGCTCACTCCGGTATTCTTGCCTAGGAAATCCCATGGACAGAGGAGACTGGCATACTCAGTTCATGGGGTTGAAAAAAGAGTCAGACATGACTTAGCACCTAAACAGCAACAGCCCCCACTTTACAGATGAGGAAAGTGAGGCTCTGAGTCAAGGCTTAAAGGGTATGCACTTGTAGAAGAATAGCCAGATTTGGACCTAGGTCTTTGGACTCCAAGTCAGGCGTTTATTTCAACTTCAAGTCCAGGAGCTTGATAGATGTTAGTTTTGTTTTTCAAATACAGTGTCAGAAGTGAGCAAAGAGATAAGAGACTAAAACTTGAAAGTTGTTGGTGGAAAAGCATATGTGGCATGTACAGTTCTCAGGAATGAAAACATAAGTGTATATTAGGCTGGCCAGAAAAGTTCGTTTGGGTTTTTCCATAAGATCTTATTGCAAAAACCAAACAAACTTTTTGGTCAACCCAATACTTCATTGAGAAAGACAACATATTTTTCAAACACCAAAGTGTAATGAAACGTGAACCTTAAACTTGATGAAGATGTAGAGAATCTAGAATTCTCACACTCCTGATGGGAGTGTAAAACAGTACAACTAGTTTAAGAAACGCTTTGGAAGTTTCATAATGAAACATACACCTCCCATACGAGCTAGTCACTTTCGTTTCTACATATTTACCAGAGAAATGGAAGTGTATGTCTATACAAAGTTTTGTACATGATTGTTCATAGCAGTTTTATTCATAATAACCAATAACTGGAACCACCCAAATGTCTACCAGCAGGGAAGTTGATAACCAACTTGTGGTATAGCTATTTAATAGGATACCATGCAGCAATAAAAAAGAAGAAACTATTGTCATGCAACAACATAGATAATTCTCAAGGTCGTTACACTAAAAGGATACAGACAAAAAAAGTACATATTGTATGATTCCAGCCATATAGTATTCTAGAAAATTGTGATAGAAAACAGATCTTTGGTTTCCCAGGATGAAGTGGTAGGAGGGATGAGAATCTGCATAAGGAGACCTCGGGGGGCGGGGGGCGGTGATACACGTGTCGGTTTCTCTTAACTGTGGTGATGGTTTCTGGGACCATCATAACAAGACTTCGGGGTGAACAGGGAAGACATAGAAATGGATTTCTTGACTATCCTAGCAAAAGTAACCATGAATTGAGTTACATGAGCTTGCTATCAGTGGCACCAAGAAACTATTCTTGACCTTTAAGTGATCTGTGTCTTAGTTCTACTGCTTCATTGAAGAGGTAACTTTTCCTTTTTCTCCTGCCTATCTTCCTGCCTACTTTAACTTTTCCTTTTTTCTTATTTCAAACCTTAGATGACTGAAAATATGTAAAGAAATGAAAATATTTTAAATGCTCAAATGCACTTTTGATAGCCTTTCAACACTGGAATATGTGTCGGTTTTCTCTTTTCTTTGTAAGGGGTCAGGATGTACAAGTGGGAAAGTGCTTTAAAGCCAGATAGCCTTGTTAATTTTAATCACAAGTACTATATACTTCAAAGTTGCTAAGAAACTGGATCTTAAAAGTTCTCGCCACAAAAAAAGAAATGATAATCATGGGACCCAGTGTGTTAGCTAACGGTATGGTGGCAATCATCTTGTGGTATAGTGAAGTGAAGTCGCTCAGTCGTATCCAACTCTTTGCAGCCCCATGGACTGTAGCCTACCAGGCTTCTCTGTCCATGGGATTTTCCAGGCAAGACACTGGAGTGGGTTTCCAATGTGTCAAATCAATATAAAAATTATCAAATCAGCACTTGAAACTTACCCAGTGTTATATAGCAATTCTATCTCAATGTTTTAAAAAGCCAGATAGGCCTGGATACAAATGCCAGGTGACTTCCCTTGGACGTTGGTGTTCGTCAGTTAACTTTCTTTATCCTCAGGTTCTTCACATTGTATTTCAAAGATCTATTATGAAGAATAACAGATTATTAAGAAGAATACTGTGATGTTCAGAAATAGTCCTCTCCTGTGATGTTCATGAAATTATTGGTTTGCTGTTATACGTTGCACATCAGCTCTTTGAGATCCTGCGCTATGTACCTTTCTCTGCTAGTGTCAACCCCCACAGCGGTGGAACACGTAGGGAAGCCTGCGAGGCACCTTGTCAAAACAGGACGAATGGCACGTGTGAAATAATGAATTGCCTTTCCATGCACTCTGGGCTGATACGTCCACTCTGCTTTCGTTGTCTGTAGTGCACCTGGTGGACATTTGGAACGTCATAGAAGCACTGAGAGAAAACGCTCTGAACAACGTGGACCCAAACATGGAGCTCAACGTGGCCCGACTGGAGGCTGTGCTCTCCACCATCTTTTACCAGCTCAACAAAAGGATGCCAACCACACACCAAATCCAGGTGGAGCAGTCCATCAGCCTCCTGTTAAACTTCCTGCTGGCAGCCTTTGATCCGTAAGCTCCCTCTGAAATGTCTGTGACTCTCTGCGTGTTCTGTCTCCCCTTCCTCTTATCCTTCTTGGTCTTTATTCCAAAGAATATTCTGGAGGAACCAACTGCTGCTTTTTTCTTGTTCAGATACTTATCTCAATAGAGTTTCTGTGTGTGTAACATAAATTTTAAATGCTTTGGAAAAGACTTAGAGCGTAAAATGGCACCACAGGAAACTGGGGACTCTTGTATTTTATGTGCTGACCTTTGTTTAATTCATCCTACGCTTCCTAGAAGCTACGGACACTTGGAAGCCACATGGTGGCAGGCCTGTGGAGCGATTTAATGAAGCATGTTGTGGAGGAGGTTTTTAACCCTCTCCTTTGCAAATCGTCTAAGACAGCACTTCTGAGGTGTCATAACAAGACCCCAGAGCAAACAGAGACGTTGAACAGGCTTCCTTCCTTGACTAGTCTAGTAAAAATAGCTGTGACTTGCATTAAACGGACTGGTCCATAATGTACCACGTAAAACAAAGTGATGCCATTTCACGCACCGCAACTGAAACCCAGCCTCATTATCTTAAACTTCCCCTCACAGACACAGAGAATTTCAGAGCTGTCTGAGATCTTAAAGGTCGTTCTTCCAAACTTCTCATTTTACCGGTGAAGGACCCAAAGCACAGAGAGATTGTCACTTGTCCAGTGGCAATCAGCAGGGCCACTGACTCTCAGCACAATAGTGGCAGAATGGGGACTTAGGGATTCAGCTTCGATTTCTTTTCCCAGGCACATGTGGCAGCCCTGGAAAATGTAAAACCTCCCCTGAATCCCATTATCAGATCAAAATTTCAAAAGGGCTTTTGCTGATGGCCCCTAGGCTAGATATAGGATCAACACCTCCAATTTCACTCTTTGTTTTGAATATTAAAAAGGAAAATCACTAGCTTGACCTTTCAGCAATCCCTTTTAAGACTCTCAGAAGATTTTGCTTATTCTCATTGCCAAGGCTTGGGAGTAGTTAAGCCCAGCACTGGAGATGTTCCAGCCAGGCTAATGTCATTATGCCACTCACAAAAGTCACCAGCTGTCACTCTGCAACCTAGCATGCTGATAGGATAGTTGGTGCTCAGGTTGACCAGTAGACATTATTGTCTCTGTGTTTATATTTTGAGAAATTCTCAAGTTGAAATAAGCAAGCAGTCCAGCCTGATAAATTCCATTTATCTTAGTCTGTGCAACCTTCAGAACTGATGTCCTGCTCTGGGCTCATCACTGTGGTAGTCAAGCGGCAGGGCTGGGAAAGGAAGCGGTGGTTCCATATGACAGGCAGCAGAGTGGAACCAAGCCGTGGAATTTCTGTAACAAGACCATGGCAGCTTTCAGACCTGTTGCTAAAACCTTCAGGAGGCTTATCTGTTATAAGTGTAACGGTGGAAAATGTAAACAGAAAGAAGTAATTTCCTGCTACCTCATGGGGTATTGCTAGAGGATTCATAAGGAATCAAAGCTAAAAAATAATTTGGGCCAACTCTGAAAATTCAGAAATGAGGCCAAATTAGCAATAAGGGTGGGGGATGTTGTGAAATAGATGGAGCTTAAACTAATAGATTTGTCACTTTTGTTTGGGAATATCAGGAAGAGCATTTCAAAAAGCCAAGCTGTAAATGTTCTCTAAATAGCTCTGATAATGTAGCTGAATCATTTGAAGATTGTTGGATGCTAAGCTAAGAAGGATTATACCAAGATAAAGAGTAGTTCACACCCGTGTTCAGAAGAAATATTTGGTTCCTAATCTTCTTACTGATGGGAAAGTCCCTGGTGTCTTCTTTCAGTAATCTCATTGTAGTAGATTTAGAAACACATCCATACAGAGAAATCTCACTGTAGAGATTCATACATGCATCCATCTAAAAGACAGACCCCAGTCTGCACACACTTCTGCATTCTCAGAGCCAATGAGTATAGGTCTACTAAAAAACAAGTTTTCCATCTGATGGATTTTGAAATTTTAGACACTGTGAGTGCATCTCATAAGGAAGTCCACTACCTGGAAATACAATTTACAAGTGAGTATAAGAATAGAAACAAGAGTAAAATGAAAGTTCTATTCCAGCTCTTCTGATAGTATACTTCTAGTTATCCAAATGAGATCCAGGATGGAAATCTGATGTCATTTCCTACCACCTGTCCCATAACTATATGCAAGTATTTATTTTTTATTGAACTATAGTTGATTTACGATATTGTATTCATTTCTGAGGAACAGCAAAGTGATTAAGCTATACATATACAGATATTTCTTTTTTATATTCTTTTAAATTATGGTTTATCATAGGATACTGAATATACTTCCCCATGCTAGGCAATAGGATGTTGTTGTTTATTCATTCCATATATAATAGCTTACATCTGCTAACCCCACCCTCCCACTCCATCCCTCCTCCAGCCCCTCCCCTTGGTAACCACAAGGGTAACAGACCCTTAGTCTGTTCTCTATGACCCTCAGTCCGTTACTGTTTCATAGATAGGATCGTTTGTGTCATATTTTAGATTCCACATATAAGTGATATCATATGGTATTTGTCTTTCTCTTTCTGACTTACTTTACTTGGTATGATAATCTTTAATTCTTGCATATTGCTCCAAATGGCATTATTTTACAGAACCCAAGTATTTAAGGGAGGCTTCTGTATCTTGGTAGGCATGAATGAGCCTGATAGTGGTAGATGAATGATGTGCTTCTGCTATTACAGAGTCACTGAAATGTTTAGGAGATTGTCCCCTCATTTGCTATATTTTAATTGCTCATATTAAAAGAAAAATGAGGAAAAATGTATAATAAGTTAGAGATGCCATGAGATTCTGGACTCTAAAGTGGTACTGTTTTAAAAAAAACCGAAGCAAATACAGAAATTTAATCCCATGAAGAATAAGAACTTGCATTCAAAGAAATATGGCTATTATTTTGCTTGTGCCTTAAAGTTCACCAGCCTCAGCCAGTTGAACTCTGCCAAGAAGTAATGACCTGAAAGGAGGATCAAGGCCCAGCTGACTCGGATGCACCCCTGGGAACCAGACTTACCTTCCCACAACCACGGTTCCCCAAATAACACTCTTCCATTCCTCTCCACCATCCTCCCCAACCACCCGGATCTCTGTTCTCACACAGGCATGCTTGCCATAGACTGTAATGAGCTCCCTGGTTTTGAGGTTTCTCTGCTCTTTGGCCAAGTCAGCCTCATGATGCAGTACATCACTGCATACATAGGGTGATTCATAGACCTCAGGAGTTGGCATTTGCCTCCAATGCCTGGACTTCCCAGGTGGCGCTTGTGGTAAAGAACCTGCCTGCCAGTGCAGGAGACATGAGACAGTGGTTTGATCCCTGGGTCAGGAAGATTCTGGAGGAGGACATGGCCACCCACTCCAGTATTCTTGCCTGGAGAATCCCCTGGACAGGGGGGCCTGCGGGGCTACAGTCTATGGTGTCACACAAAGAGTCAGGCACAACTGAAGTGACTTAGCATGGCATGGCATGGCCTAAAGATGCTTGCCATTCTGTCACTGAATAGGCAGTCACTTCAGTCTAGAAGGTTTTCGTTTTGACCACTTTCCTTCTAAAGATGGATGCTTGGAGGGACATCACCCAGTGGGCTATTACCTAACAACTTCCAAGCATACTGTTTCCATATCTGGAAACTTTCTTCTCTGAGTGTCTCTAGGGAAATGGAGAACTGTGCCTGAGAAGCATGGGAAAGGGATCTCAGAAAAGGAGAGCAGGGGCTTAGAGGGAAGAAGAATGTAAGGAAATAACCAGAGGCTTGAGCCCGTCTCTTCCTGTCTCTGCCCTTCTGTGCTCCTCCAGGAACCCACCTGCCTCCTTCCTTTATCTGCTGGCAGGAGCCTTCCCTGAGACTCTTTCTTTCATAATCCAATAACTCTAACTCGACAGCACTTTCCCTCTCACCTCTTGTCCATATCCCAGTGGGGGAAAAATCTCCTTGAAGTGTTCTAAAGCCTTCTACTGTTATTACTTTTTAGGCAAATACAGTATACTAACGTATATATATGGAATTTAGAAAGATGGTAACAATAACCCTGTGTACGAGACAGCAAAAGAGACACTGATGTATAGATCAGTCTTGTGGACTCTGTGGGAGAGGGACAGGGTGGGACGATTTGGGAGAATGGCATTGAAACATGTATAATATCATGTATGAAACGAGTTGCCAGTCCAGGTTCGATGCACGATACTGGATGCTTGGGGTTGGTGCACTGGGACGACCCAGAGGGATAGTATGGGGAGGGAGGAGGGAGGAGGGTTCAGGATGGGGAACACATGTATACCTGTGGCAGATTCATTTCGATATTTGGCAAAACTAATGCAATATTGTAAAGTTTAAAAATAAAATAAAATTTAAAAAAAATAAATAAAAAAATAAAGAAGCAAAAAAAAAAGAAAGAAAGTAACAAAAAGAAAAAAAAATACATGACGGAAAATTACAAAATGAAAATAATTGTCTTCTTTAAAAAGCAGTTTTATTGAGGTACCATGGTTACCTTGAAAATAATCCTTCAAAGTCAATCACGTGTGGCCTTTTGGAGAGGTGGGGTCATAGACGCTGATACACTGTGAAGCCCTTCACCTCTCGTGGTGGAGCTGCTCATCTTTTGCCAGGGCCCACTGCTCCTTTCATGTGATTCTGATGGTCTCTTAGAGAGGGGGCCTCTCCGCTTGTGTGACTGCCTCACACAAGCTACTTTTAAGTCTTTTTCTTTGTATGCACAGCATCTGAGCCAATATCCAGCTCACAGTGCATCAGTGAGTGAGTGAATGAATGAATGAAAATCAGAGGTTGACTTTTCTCAGCTCTTATCACACTAATTTCTTTTTATTCTTTTTCTGAGATTCAGTCAGTTCAGTTCAGTTCAGTCGCTCAATCATGTCCGACTCTTTGCGACCCCCATGTATCGCAGCACGCCAGGCCTCCCTGTCCATCACCAACTCCCGGAGTTCACTGAGACTCACGTCCATCGAGTCAGTGATGCCATCCAGCCATCTCATCCTCTGTCGTCCCCTTCTCCTCCTGCCCCCAATCCCTCCCAGAATCAGAGTCTTCTCCAATGAGTCAACCCTTTGCATGAGGTGGCCAAAGTACTGGAGTTTCAGCTTTAGCATCATTCCTTCCAAAGAAATCCCAGGACTGATCTCCTTCAGAATGGACTGGTTGGATCTCCTTGCAGTCCAAGGGACTCTCAAGAGTCTTCTCCAACACCACAGTTCAAAAGCATCAATTCTTCGGTGCTCAGCCTTCTTCACAGTCCAACTCTCACATCCATACATGACCACAGGAAAAACCATAGCCTTGACTAGACGAACCTTTGTTGGCAAAGTAATGTCTCTGCTTTTGAATATGCTATCTAGGTTGGTCATAACTTTCCTTCCAAGGAATAAGCGTCTTTTAATTTCATGGCTGCAGTCACCATCTGCAGTGATTTTGGAGCCCAGAAAAATAAAGTCTGACACTGTTTCCACTGTTTCCCCATCTATTTCCCATGAAGTGTTGGGGCCAGATACCATGATCTTCATTTTCTGAATGTTGAGCTTTAAGCCAACTTTTTCACTCTCCTCTTTCACTTTCATCAAGAGGCTTTTTAGTTCCTCTTCACTTTCTGCCATAAGGGTGGTGTCATCTGAATATCTGAGGTTATTGATATTTCTCCTGGCATGTTTCTTCCAGTTCAGCATTTCTCATGATGTACTCTGCATATAAGTTAAATAAACAGGGTGACAATATACAGCCTTGACAAACTCCTTTTCCGATTTGGAACCAGTCTGTTGTTCCATGTCCAGTTCTAACTGTTGCTTCCTGACCTGCATACAAATTTCTCAAGAAGCAGATCAGGTGGTCTGGTATTCCCATCTCTTGAAGAACTTTCCACAGTTTATTGTGATCCACACAGTCAAAGGCTTTGGCATAGTCAATAAAGCAGAAATAGATGTTTTTCTGAAACTCTCTTGCTTTTTCCATGATCCAGCGGATGTTGGCAATTTGATCTCTGGTTCCTCTGCCTTTTCTAAAACCAGCTTGAACATCAGGAAGTTCACGGTTCACATATTGCTAAAGCCTGGCTTGGAAAACCCTGAGCATTACTTTACTAGCGTGTGAGATAAGTGCAATTGTGCAGTAGTTTGAGCATTCTTTGGCATTGCCTTTCTTTGGGATTGGAATGAAAACTGAATTTTTCCAGTCCTGTGGCCACTGCTGAGTTTTCCAAATTTTCTGGCATATTGAGTGCAGCACTTTAACAGTCACAGCATCATCTTTCAGGATTTGAAATAGCTCAACTGGAATTCCATCACCTTCACTAGCTTTGTTCATAGTGATGCTTTCTAAGGCCCACTTGGTTTCACATTCCAGGATGTCTGGCTCTAGGTCAGTGATTACACCATCGTGATTATCTGGGTCGTGAAGATCTTTTTTGTACAGTTCTTCTGTGTATTCTTGCTATCTCTTCTTAATATCTTCTGCTTCCGTTAGGTCCATACCATTTCTGTCCTTTATCGAGCCCATCTTTGCATGAAATGTTCCCTTGGTATCTCTAATTTTCTTGAAGAGATCTCTAGTCTTTCCCTAAGCCCTCCTTAATCTCCAGTCTGTATAGTCAAGGCTATGGTTATTCCAGTAGTCATGTATGGATATGAGAATTGGACTATAAAAAAGGCTGAGTGCCAAAGAATTGATGCTTTGGAATGGTGGTGTTGGAAAAGACTCTTGAGAGTCCCTTGGACTGCAAGGAGATCAAACCAATCCATCCTAAAGGAAATCAGTCCTGAATATTCATTGGAAGGACTGATTCTGAAGCAGAAGCTCAATACCTTGGCCAGCTGATGAGAAGAGCCAACTTATTGGAAAAGATCTTGATGCTGGGAAAGATTGAAGGCAGGAGGAGAAGGAGATGACAGAGGACAAGATGACTGGCATCACTGACTCAATGAACATGGGTTTGAGCAAGCTCCGGGAGATGGTGAAGGACAGGGAAGCCTGGTGTGCTGCCATCCATGGGGTTGCAAAGAATCAGACACCACTGAGCAACTGAACTGACCTGAATCTCCAGTCTATTATTATTAAACTTGGTAGGTCTAAGTTTGCTCTGTTACCTAGACTCCTATCCTCTATTTTCAATTCCTGCTCCATCTAGAAGCACATGAGATGCCCACGGTTACTAACGTGGGGGATCCCGTTTTCACAAAAGACTTCAACATGCTTCTCTTTACCCCGTTCCCACTTTTCTGGGAAACACTAAGATCGACTTTCATCAGGGACTTAATCTCATTTCAATTCAGGAGACTACCTTCTTGGCACAGTTCCTCATAAAGTAGATTATGTGATGGGGGTCTTACTTTTAGCAAATATTTTTTGCACATATATTTAAAACTCCAAAGTTGGACAATGAGATGTATTCTAAGAAACAGTGATTTTCTTTTTTTTTCAATATAAATTTATTTATTTTAATTGGAGGTTAATTACTTTACAATATTGTATTGGTTTTCCATACATCAACATGAATCCACCACTAAACAGTGGTTTTCTTATTTGGGAGGTTGATTTTTAATGCCAATTCTCCAATGATAATAATAACAATATTATAATTGTAATAATAGCTAAGAGGTACTCAGCATTTACTGCATACCAGCAATCTTACTGGTTTGCTGCTGTATTATTATGATTTTCCAGGTTGAGTAAGTGATGAAGGTGAAAATAAAAAGATTAGATAATTTACTTCCTACTAGATGGGTTAAGTAGGGGAAAATCATTTTCTTTCAGGCATCAGTTTAAGTTCAGGTATATTCATGCTTTCCATTTTATCTTTTTATATGAGAATTAATGTGTTTTTTCCCCTAGACTTGCCCTGTTTATTACAGGATATTATTATTATGCTCACATTCCTAACCTTTCTAGTTTGCAGGATTTAGACAAGTTGACAGAGTGTATGTGAAAGAGATATTTGGACTTAACAAGTTTTACATTGTAGATTTAGAGTCAGTTCTACAATAGCCATCCATAACTCCATATTCATCGTGTAATAGTCTTTCATAGAGAATACAAAATTCTGGAATTTTCTTTTGACATTTTCTTTTGACATACCAAACCTTGCTGAGCCATTTGAACATCCTTTCACACTGCTGAGCCCCCAACACGATGGAGTGTACCATGGCATAATTTCAGATGTGTGAATATGAAATAATCCTGGAACTCTGCCAAAATCCTTCTGCCTTTTGAGTTTTAAAAATGATTCTGATGTTTAATTCAAGATGCACTACCAAATACACCAACAAAATGTGTTGTTCATGTGTGAGGCTCTATGGATGTGTGACAATGAAGGATAAAGAAAAGAGGCATACGAAACCAAATGTTCTCCTCTTGGCTTATGATTATGTATGTGGTGAGCACTCCACCTTTAAAATGTACTTGTCTTGGTGATTTTTTTCTTAGCACATCTTAAATCCAACGTATCCACATTCTCTACTCACTAAAATTTTGTTCTGATGAAAAGTACTTTGCTCCAATACTCCTACATGTTGCGAAAATGGAAGCTCTTTCCAAAGAATTTTCATAGTTGTAGATAAATTGAACATCCTTAATGTCACTCGTCTTTCTGTCGGACACACTTGGGTGAGTGGCAGGTAGGATTTCATGGGAGTGAGGGAGAGATGTCAAAATGTTTGGCCTCTTCTAGTCTCCATTATGGACAAACTTCCAGCATACTCGCCTGGCCCAGTGCTGTCAGGATTCTTTTCCTGAATGTTTTGCTAACATTACGGTGAGCCCAAAGTGATGCCAGGGCCAAATATGGGATTCTGTACATCCACATGTTAACTTCACTCTCCCCAAAACAAGAGTAATTATGTATATGACCCCTTCTAAATTCAACATATCACATGTCTACACGATCTAATATTAAGAGCTATAAAGTCAATCTTTGCAATTTTTCTCAAATACTTAGTATTGCTCAATATAATACTTAAGTGATAAATCATAATATTTCACTTGTGCATTTATTCATTTAACTGACTTGTATCAAGAACTCACTATGTTCTAGGTGCTATGATAAGCTGGAGATAATAGACGAGTAAGACATGGACCTTGCCCATAAAATGTGTTGTATTAAAATTAACTAGTTTTGACTCTTTATCCCCAGTAGATGATTAGAAAAAGGAGGGTAGGGGTCATGCCTTATTTGCCTTTATATGCCCAACCTCTGAGGCATTGCTAGTCAATATTTATTGAGTTAATAAATGCATGATCCACATGAACAAAATAATTTCCAGATAGAAAAACATGTTATGACAGAGCCATGCTGTGGAAGACAGAAGAAGAAGCAATTCTCTCTGTGAATTAAACCACCAAAATGTGTGAGGAACAGAAGCGTGAGAGCTGGACCTCTGCTTGTCATAAATGCTTGCCAAATGCTTTGGTAAAATATGTTGGTAAAAGAAAAGCTTCTGGTTTTAGTATTCTTAAATAAAGAAATAATTCCTTGAGCCTGTTCAGAAAACAGTCAGTCAGAATTCAATCTCTTTTAGGGACTTGATATTTGTCATCAGTTCAGTTGCTCAGTCGTGTCCGACTCTTTGCAACCCCATGGACTGCAGCACGCCAGGCTTCCCTGTCCGTCACCAACTCCCAGAGCTTGCTCAAACTCATGTCCATAGTGATGCCATCCAACCATCTCATTCTCTGTTGTCCCTTTCTCCTCCTGCCTTCACTATTTCCCAGCATTAGTCTCTTTTCCAATGAGTTGGCTCTTCGCATCAGGTGGCCAAAATATTGGAGCTTCAGCTTCAGCATCTATCCTTATTTCCTTTAGGATTGACTGGTTTGAACTCCTTGCAGTCCAAGGAACTCTCAAGAGTCTTCTCCAACACCACGGTTCAAAAGCATCAATTCTATGGCACTCAGCTTTCTTTATGGTCCAACTCTCACATTCATACATGACTACTGGAAAAACCATAGCTTTGACTAGATGGGCCTTTGTTGACAAAGTAATGTGTCTGCTTTTTAATATGCTGTCTAGGTTTGTCGTATTTTTTCTTCCAAGAATCAAGTGTTTTTTAATTTCATGGCTGCAGTCACCATCTGCAGTGATTTTGGAGCCCAAGAAAATAAAATCTCTCACTGTTTTCATTGTTTCCCCATCTATTTGCCATGAAGTGATGGCATGCCATGAAGTGGGATCAGATACCATGATCTTGTTTTTTGAATGTTGAGTTTTAAGCCAGCTTTTTCACTCTCCTCTTTCACTTTCATCAGGAGGTTCTTTAGTTCCTCTTTGCTTTCTGCCATAAGGGTGGTGTCGTCTGCATATCTGAGGTATTGATATTTCTCCCAGCAGTCTTGATTCCGTATTGTGATTCATCCAGCCCAGCATTTTGCATGATGTACTCTGCATATAAGTTAAAGAAGCAGGGTGACAATATACGGCCTTGATGTACTCCTTTTCCAATTTGGAAGCAGTCCATTGTTCCATGTCCAGTTCTAACTGTTGCTTCTTGACCTGCATACAGATTTCTCTGGAGGCCGCTCAGGTGGTCTGGTATTCCTGTCTCTTTAAGAATTTTCCACAGTTTGTTGTGATCCACACAGTCAAAGGCTTTAGTATAGTCAATGAAGCAGAAGTAGATGTTTTTCTGGAACTGTCTTGCTTTTTCTATGATCCGGTGGATGTTGGCAATTTGATCTCTCTGGTTCCTCAGCCTTTTCTAAATCCAACTTGAACACCTGGAAGTTGTTGGTTCGCATACTGTTGAAGCCTGTTCTCAGTTCACATACTGTTGATACTTGTCATGGGGTCCTGTAATTTCAAACAGGAAACTCTCTCGGGAACTAGGAGAAATGTTTTATTCTGGTCTGTTGACCTGAAACAGACTACCAGTTATATCTCTGAAAGAAAAAAAAAAAAAAGATTTATTTGGGATCCGCAAGGAATTGCTATTTGAGGTCTGCAACCCTGGAGAGTTCCCACAGGTCTAGGAAAGAATACTTTTATAAAGGGCAGGAAGGGAGGCAGAGTGCATGGCTTTTCATTGACTGGGTCCTTGCCAGGAAGGAGTCCTCCTCCTGTTGGCCTCTTATCATCACAGGGTATAAGAGCTCCCCCTGCTGATCCTGATCTCTATGTAATTGAGGTTTCTGTTTTTAAAATTTTTACAGTTCCAACTTCAACCTACTACCCCAGACCTATCAGTGTTTATTTGTTTTTTTTTTCTTCTGGTCAAAAGTCGATTTTCCTTCCCAGACAACTTTTTCCTAAGAGTAATATCTCTAGGTTAAAAGAAGTCAGTTTATCTGTTTGTATTGTTGTTGCTCAGTTATCAGTCGTGTCCTACTATTTGTGACCCCAAGGACTGCAGCACAGCCTGGCTTCCCCGTCCTTCACCATCTCCCAGAGTTTGCTCAAACTCATGTCCATCAAGTCAGTGATACCATCCAACCATCTCATCCTCTGTCATCCCCTTCTCCTCCTGCCTTCAATCTTTCCCAGCATCAGGGTCTTTTCCGATGAGTCAGTTCTTCGCATCAGGTGGCCAGACTATTGGAGTTTCAGCCTCAGCATCAGTCCTTCCAATAAATATTCAGGGTCTGTTTGTATAGTCATAGGAAAAACCCTTAGGTAAAGCACTTATTCATTTTCTATGTTTGATGAGTCAAACTGTGAAGTAATGCGTGTCTTTAAGACAGACACTCTACCAACCTCCACATATATATGTTAACCAAAGGGTAAGCACTTTCCTTTTTCCATTTTCAATCAGGCTTCCCTTGGGAAAATTTGAAACTTTTCAGACTGAGCAAAATATAAAAGGAAATAAACAATTTAAAGAAACATTGATTGCTGAGGTAATTTTAGTTTCTACCTATGATAATTTGCTGTTTCCCCTACATATCCTTTTAGGTGTTAATTATATACAATATAACAATTTAATTGGGTATGGTTTTTTTCTATATAATTGGTTATCTTCTGATGTCAAGCTAGAATAGGAAAGTAAAATTTGAAGAAGCAAAAGCTTCAGGGTAATTGGCTAGAATCTATTTCATGATTCCCAAAAACAAATAATGGAGGGTAGGGGGAAATGAGTAAAATATGTATATGCATTGTGTTCTCACTCTCTATTGAAAGAGAAAACAGAAGTCAATGTTTGTTTTACTTAAAGAATTATAGGCTGGTAGTAAACTTATTTTTAAAGCTTTTACTATAACTTTTACACTAGCAACTTTCATCCACAAAGAAAAGCTTATGTGATCATGTCACTCAACATGGATTCTAAGGCCCAGTCCAGCCCTAAAAATCAGCAATTCTAATGGCTACACTGTATGCTGTATCCATTATACACTGTGCATAGTACATATACTCTCAAGCACATTTGGCTCTGTTGCCTCTCTATTATTTTTAATTTATTTTTTATTGAAGTATATAGTTGATTTACAATGTTGTATTCATTTCTGGTATATAGCAAAGTGATTCAGTTATATACATATATATCTATATTTCTTTTTCATATTCTTTTCCATGTGGCTTATTACAAGATATTGCATACAATTCCCTGCTATACAGTAGGGCCTTGTTGTTAATCTCTCTTATATATAGCAGTGTGTACCTGCCATTCCCAAATTCCCAATGTATTCCTCCCCCACCTCCTTTCCCCTTTGGTAAACATAACTTTGTTTTCTGTGTCTGTGAGTCTGTTTCTGTCTTGTAAATAAGTTCATTGATATCAATTTTTAGATTCCACATAGAAGTGACATCATTGGTATTTGTCTTTCTCTTTCTGATTTATTTCACTTAGTATGATAAGCTCTAGATCCATCCATGCTCCTGCAAATAGCATTCCTTCATTCTTTTTTATGGCTGAGCAGTATTCCACTGTATATACGCACCACATCTTCTATATCCATTCACCTGTTGATAGACATTTAGCTTGTTTCTATGTTTTTGCTACTCTAAATGGCACTGCTGTGAACACTTGGGTGCATGTATCTTTCCAAATTAGAGTGTTTCCAGATACATGCCCAGGAGAGGGAATGCTGGATCACGTGTTGTCAGCTCCCTCTTTCTTGAGGTGCCAGTCTGAACTACACATTAAACTGAAGTTACGCTCCTGGCATAGCTTTCCATAAAAGCAAGGCAAGATTTTCAACTTTTTCTAGTGCTCCTCTCTGTGCTGCCCGCTGCAGCATTAGGAACAATCTACATTTTTCATCCTCAGCACACACAGGCAGATCTGCTTCCTGAGTTGCAGCCAACAACCAACATTCCATGTGCGCCATTTCACCACTTTACTCTGGATGCATGTGTGTGCAGAACTCACTTTGGAACAATACATTGCTTTCCTGCTCATTTGCCCAAGACTCCTGGGAGTTGCACATTATTCATCCTCGAGAGCTTGACTTTTCACTTCTTAGATACCCAAGGGCTGTCACTGACTGTTCATGAGTCAAACTGCCCCAACTAGGGAGGATTTCTAATGAGAACAGCTCTTACATTCTCCATTTGGGATGTACCAACTTCTCCCTCAGAGAAGGCAATGGCACCCCACTCCAGTACTCCTGCCTGGAAAATCCCATGGATGGAGGCCCTTGTGGGCTGCAGTCCATGGGGTCACGAAGAGTCGGACACGACTGAGCGACTTCACTTCCACTTTTCACTTTCATGCACTGGAGAAGGAAATGGCATCCCATTCCAGTGTTCTTGCCTGGAGAATCCCAGGAACGGGGGAGCCTAGTGGGCTGCCGGCTATGGGGTCGCACAGAGTCGGACACAACTGAAGCGACTTAGCAGCAACTTCTCCCTACTTTTTGATCCCTGCATCAATGCTAAGTCTTTTTTCACAACAAAATAAAGACCCTGATCCTAAGGTGACTTTGTTCAAGTGATAGTGTTTGGTGTGGAATCTTGTCAAAGGCCTTTAGAAAATCTTTCTCTTTGCATCCCTTTTCTTCATCCTGTTATATCTACTGAAAATGTTCTTTAAAACTATCCCTTTGTGTTTAACTGTTGGTGCCTCTCCATAGCCAAGTCCATCACCTCCATTCACTAAACTCCTTAGAGGTTGATCTAATGACTGGGCTAAGCAAGGTCTGAACACATCTGGTACTGGCATGCTTCCCACAGTCTACATTTATGCCTACCCCCTGAATCCTTCTTTGTAACAGGGGTCACATTTGCAATCTGGCATACTAGCTTACATACCAATAAATCCCAGTGGCCTAATTTCACCCTCGAGTTCCTGCAAAACTCTCATTGAGTCGCCCTCCGCTTGGTGATTGATCCAGATTTATTATGTCAATTTGGCAAAATAGCGCTGATACAGCTACCATCGGCTATAATAGCATTCATCTTGCATTTTCAGGGACAATACAAGACTGGTATTTCCCTAGGATCTTATTCATTAAAAGCTACGGTTTAAGAATTCACCTGTGAGGTACCATCACTTCATACTCTGGAGAGCTCTCTGTTCCAGCATCATCTGTGGTCTATCCTCTTTCTTGAATAAAATTGTTCTCTCTGATTTGAAAGAAACTTGTACTTGCTCTTGAAGTCTTGTATGGCAAAACCAATACAATATTGTAAAGTAATTAGCCTCCAATTAAAATAAATAAATTTATATTTAAAAAATAATAAAATAAAAAAGTAATACCCCTCAATCTCTCTGCGTTTTGAAGACCACTTTATCACTCTATTACATCTGTTCTTTACACTTTGCAGATCTCAGTTATTACTTGAACTATATTTCAGCTTAGGAAAGGAAGCTAATTACTTCTTAAAATAAAATTGTTGATACTTCCAGGTATCCATGCAATTGGGAATGCAGGGGACATGGAATAATTTTGAATGAGGTGGTTTTTACAAAATCATTGCGTTTTTATTACAGCTACCAGCTCTAAAATTAGTGAACAACTTAATGAGTGGCCGATCAAAATTCTAGGACAGTTATTATCATGATTAATAGTCATTAATTAATATAAGACATTTATGGCACCCCACTCCAGTACTCTTGCCTGGAAAATCCCATGGATGGAGGCACCTGGTGGGCTGCAGTCTATGGGGTTGCTAAGAGTCGGACACGACTGAGCGAATTCACTTTCACTTTTCACTTTCAGGCACTGGAGAAGGAAATGGCAACCCACTCTAGTGTTCTTACCTGGAGAATCCCAGGGACGGTGGAGCCTGGAGGGCTGCCGTCTATGGGATTGCACAGAGTCGGACACGACTGAAGCGACTTAGCAGCAGCAGCAACATAGTGTGAGACAAAGTTTGAGGCACTGGGAATTCAGCTAATTGAGGGAACATGATTTATGCCCCCAAGCATCCCACACTGTGGAGTCGAATCAAACGTGGACTTGTCAATAAATAAATCAAGGTCACTCAGTGATAGGTGAGTGACAGGTGCCCAATAATAAATAGGTAACCTGCTCTGACACTGTGAAAGAAAGTCCATCCCTGTGTCTCTCCACTAGGCTCATCCTGACCTGTGTCCTTTACAATAAAACCGTAAGTTCTAAGTAAGTTCAGTCACTCAGTCGTGTCCGACTCTTTGTGACCCCATGAATTGCAGCACGCCAGGCCTCCCTGTCCATCACCAACTCCCGGAGTTCACTCAAACTCACATCCATCGAGTCAGTGATGCCATCCAGCCATCTCATACTCTATCATCCCCTTCTCCTCCTGCCTCCAATCCCTCCCAGCATCAGAGTCTTTTCCAATGAGTCAACTCTGCACATGAGGTGGCCAAAGTACTGGAGTTTCAGCATTAGCATCATTCCTTCCAAAGAAATCCCAGGGCTGATCTCCTTTAGAATGGACTTATTGGATCTCCTTGCAGTCCAAGGGACTCTCAAGAGTCTTCTCCAACACCACAGTTCAAAAGCATCAATTCTTCGGTGCTCAGCCTTCTTCACAGTCCAACTCTCACATCCATACATGACCACAGGAAAAACCATAGCCTTGACTAGACGAACCTTTGTTGGCAAAGTAATGTCTCTGCTTTTGAATATGCTATCTAGGTTGGTCATAACTTTCCTTCCAAGGAGTAAGCGTCTTTTAATTTCATGGCTGTAGTCACCATCTGCAGTGATTTTGGAGCCCCAAAAAATAAAGTCTGACACTGTTTCCACTGTTTCCCCATCTATTTCCCATGAAGTGATGGGACCAGATGCCATGATCTTCGTTTTCTGAATGTTGAGCTTTAAGCCAACTTTTTCACTCTCCTCTTTCACTTTCATCAAGAGGCTTTTTAGTTCCTCTTCACTTTCTGCCATAAGGGTAGTGTCATCTGAATATCTGAGGTTATTGATATTTCTCCAGGCAATCTTGATTCCAGCTTGTGCTTCTTCCAGCCCAGCGTTTCTCATGATGTACTCTGCATATAAGTTAAATAAGCAGGGTGACAGGATACAGCCTTGATGTACTCCTTTTCCGATTTGGAACCAGTCTGTTGTTCCATGTCCAGTTCTAACTGTTCCTTCCTGATCTGCATACAGGTTTCCCTAGAGGCAGGTCAGGAGGTCTGGTATTCCCATCTCTTTCAGAATTTTCCACAGTTTATTGTGATCCACACAAAGGCTTTGGCATAGTCAATAAAGCAGAAATAGATGTTTTTCTGGAACTCTGTTGCTTTTTCCATGATCCAGTGGATGTTGGCAATTTGATCTCTGGTTCCTCTGTCTTTTCTAAAACCGCTTGAACATCTGCAAGTTCACGGTTCACGTATTGCTAAAGCCTGGCTTGGAGAATTTTGAGCATTACTTTACTAGCGTGTGAGATGAGTACAATTGTGCAGTAGTTTGAGCATTCTTTGGCATTGCCTTTCTTTGGGATTGGAATGAAAACTGACCTTTTCCAGTCCTGTGGCCACTGCTGAGTTTTCCAAATTTGCTGTCATGTTGAGTGCAGCACTTTCACAGCATCATCTTTCAGGATTTGGAATAGCTCAACTGGAATTCCATCACCTCCACTAGCTTTGTTCGTAGTGATGCTTTCTAAGGCCCACTTGACCTCACATTCCAGGATGTCTGGCTCTAGGTGAGTGATCATACCATCGTGATTATCTTGGTCGCAAAGATCTTTTTTGTACAGTTCTTCTGTGTATTCTTGCCACCTCTTCTTAGTATCTTCTGCTTCTGTTAGGTCCCTACCATTTCTGTCCTTTATCGAGCCCATCTTTGCATGAAATGTTCCCTTGGTATCTCTAATTTTCTTGAAGAGATCTCTAGTTTTTCCCATTCTGTTGTTTTCCTCTATTTCTTTGCATTGATCGCTGAGGAAGGCTTTCTTATCTCTCCTTGCTATTCTTTGGAACTCTGCATTCAGATGCTCATATCTTTCCTTTTCTCCTTTGCTTTTCACTTCTCTTCTTTTCACTGCTATTTGTAAGGCCTCCCCAGACAGCCATTTTGCTTTTTTGCATTTATTTTCGATTGCAATGGTCTTGATCCCTGTCTCCTGTACAATGTCACAAATCTCAGTCCATAGTTCATCAGGCACTCTATCAGATCTAGTCCCTTAAATCTATTTCTCACTTTCACTGTATAACCATAAGGGATTTGATTTAGGTCATACCTGAATGTTCTAGTGGTTTTCCCTACTTTCTTCAGTTTAAGTCTGAATTTGGGAATAAGGAGTTCATGATCTGAGCCACAGTCAGCTCCCGGTCTTGTTTTTGTTGACTGTATAGAGCTTCTCCATCTTTGGCTGCAAAGAATATAATCAATCTGATTTCGGTGTTGACCATCTGGTGATGTCCGTTTGTAGAGTCTTCTCTTGTGTTGTTGGAAAGGGTGTTTGCTATGACCAGTGTGTTCTCTTGGCAAAACTCTATTAGTCTTTGCCCTGCTTCATTCTGTACTCCAAGGCCAAATTTGCCTGTTACTCCAGGTGTTTCTTGACTTCCTACTTTTGCATTCCAGTCCCCTATAATGAAAAGGACATCTTTTTTGGGTGTTAGTTCTAAAAGGTCTTGTAGGTCTTCATAGAACCATTCAACTTCAGCTTCTTCAGCGTTACTGGTTGGGGCATAGGCTTGGATTACTGTGATATCGAATGGTTTGCCTTGGAAACGAACAGAGATCATTCTTTCATTTTTGAGATTGCATCCAAGTACTGCATTTTGGACTCTTTTGTTGACCATGATGGCTACTCCATTTCTTCTAAGGGATTCCTGCCCATAGTAGTAGATATAATGGTCATCTGAGTTAAATTCACCCATTCCAATCCTTTTTAGTTTGCTGATTCCTAGAATGTTGACATTCACTCTTGCCATCTCCTGTTTGACCACTTCCAATTTGCCTTGATTCATGGACCTAACGTTGTAGGTTCCTATGCAATATTGCTCTTTACAGCATCTGACCTTACTTCTATCACCAGTCACATCCACAGCTGGGTATTGTTTTTGCTTTGGCTCCATCCCTTCATTCTTTCTGGAGTTATTTCTCCACTGATCTCCAGTAGCATATTGGGCACCTACTGACCTGGGGAGTTCCTCTTTCAGTATCCTATCACTTTGCCTTTTCATACTGTTCATGGGGTTCTCAAGGCAAGAATACCGAAGTGGTTTGCCATTCCCTTCTCCAGTGGACCACATTCTGTCAGACCTCTCCACCATGACCCTCCCATCTTGGGTGGCCCCACAGGGCATGGCTTAGTTTCATTGAGTTAGACAAGGCTGTGGTCCTAGTGTGGTTAGATTGGCTAGTTTTCTGTGATTATGGTTTCAGTGTGTCTGTCCTCTGATGCCCTCTTGCAACACCTACCATCTTACTTGGGTTTCTCTTACCTTGGACGTGGGGTATCTCTTCATGGTTGCTCCAGCAAAGGGCAGCCGCTGCTCCTTAACTTGGACAAAGGGTATCTCCTCACCTTGGACAAGGGGTATCTCCTCACCTTGGATGAGGGGTATCTCCTCATCACCGCCCTTCCTGACCTTGAACATGGAATAGCTCCTCTCGGCCCTCCTGCGCCCATGCAGCCACCGCTCCTTGGACATGGGGTTGCTCCTCAATAAAACTGTAATGGCAAAAAAAATAAAAAAGTGAAGGGGAGAGCAATAGCTTCCACCTCCAGGGGAAGAACTGTTTTTAGAGCAGAGGGAACAGTGATATTGAGCTGAAACTTCATGAATGTGCGGGAGAGTCCTGGGCAGACCCTGGTGGGAAGAGCAGGAGCATTAAACAGGGACCGTGGTGTGGAATGAAAAGGAATGGTAGCAGATGAGACTGGAGAAAACAGACAAGGCTAGAACTATCTTCTGTGGGCAAATGAAGGCAGTTCAGTTCAGTTCAGTTCAATCGCTCAATCGTGTCCTACTCTTCGCGACCCCATGAATCACAGCACACCAGGCCTCCCTGTCCATCACCAACTCCCGGAGTTCACTCAGACTCACATCCATCGAGTCAGTGATGCCATCCAGCCATCTCATCCTCTGTCGTCCCCTTCTCCTCCTGCCCCCAATCCCTCCCAGCATCAGAGTCTTTTCCAATAAGTCAACCCTTCGCATGAGGTGGCCAAAGTACTGGAGTTTCAGCTTCAGCATCATTCCTTCCAAAGAAATCCCAGGGCTGATCTCCTTCAGAATGGACTGGTTGGATCTCCTTGCAGTCCAAGGGACTCTCAAGAGTCTTCTCCAACACCACAGTTCAAAAGCATCAATTCTTCGGTGCTCAGCCTTCTTCACAGTCCAACTCTCACCTCCATACATGACCACAGGAAACGTGGTTTTAAATAATGAAATACTGTGGGTCCCTTGCTTTTGCGGGGGTTTGGTTCTAGGACCCCCTACTGACACCAAAATCTGGGGTTTCTCAAGTCTCTTACAGACATCTTCTGTATCCACCATGGATGGTTAAATCCATGGATGTAGAACCTCAAATAGAAGGCTCTGACTGTAATATGGTCAGATCTGTCATATGAATGTGCAAGCAGAGAGATAAGTGAAGAAGTTATTACAGTGTTAACGGAAGAGCTGATGGAAGCAATGGCAGTCAGGAGGGAAAGAAGAAAGTGGGTTTAATATACAGTGAAGTGGGTATATCTGAGTCCCTCAAACATTTATTTGAATGATACTGAATTAAGGAAGAGCAAAAAGTCAAGAGTGACCTTTTCCCCAGAATTCATTTCTAGGTAATTACGTACATGGTGATGCTGACAACCAAAAGAGAGGCTGTAGGAGGAAGCACAAGTTAACAGTTAAGTTGGTTGGAGTATTATGGGAAGGTTCTGAAAAGATGGTGAGTTCTACTTTGAATGGAGGGGCATCAAGTGAAGATTTCCAATATGTAATTATGTAAGTCTGGTGCTTAGACTTAGAAATATAAATGGGAGAGTCACTAGCATAGGATTGGGTCAATTTTGCATTCTGGCTAGCTGTTGTTTCAGGTACTACGCTAAGAATGACGGCAAGAAAGATGAATAACAAATGATCCCTTTCTGGAGCCTAGCAAAGAACAAGGACACAATCATTTATTATGTCTTATTCTTCTAATGTGTCAGATATGTGAGTCTTATTCATATAAATTATTTATTCTATATACTAAACCCTTGTCAATACAGACTCTACTTGATTAGTTTAACTAAATCTTTTGATCATTCTTAACACTAGCAACTACCAGAGAAATGAATTACTAACACAATACACTTTTTGGTTCCAAGGCTTTAAGAATAAACAGTTTATTCCAGCTGGAAAAAAATCATTTAGCTGAAATTTTCTACTTCTTACCCTATGTCCTTTATATCACATTTTGTGAAGGAGAAGTTAGTTTCACTTCTTGAACCAAAGAAGGTTTGGCAGCTCTGATGTCATTTAGGTAGGAAACCTATTCAAAAGAGCTCTTGCTTATGCCCCTTTAGAGTACTAACTCCCTTTGAAAAGTAAATGTATCACATGAAGACAGTTGGCTTGTGGGTAAAAATGATGGTCGAAAAAAGAGTGTTGATGAAAAAGTCTCCATATTTACCCTAACAAAATTCAGGAATTATCTGACACCCCCCCAAAAAAACAGATTTTTCTGAACCCTTGTTTAACTAAATTGTAGAGATGGTGACAACATTTTGTGTAAAATTATTTTATGATTTTTCCCCAAAGTGAAAAGAATGCTCTGTAATTTTCATTCACAGTAAAACAGCACATCACCCTTTGGCTACCAGTCCATCCTTTGAGCAAGTGCTATAGACAAAGAATAACTTAAAGATTCTGCTATCTCTTGAATACCAAAGAGACAGTTTTTCAGAAATGTGTGTTGAATTGTATTCATAACATTTTTTAAAGTGGATATGTTCACATAATGCACACAACTCCAACGTCCTATGATTTCTACACAACAGAAAATGTCAAACCAAGTTATTGGAAGTTCTTCAAATGACATCTCTCTCTCTATTTTTTTCTGTTATCATTAAACAGGGAAGGCCATGGTAAAATTTCAGTATTTGCTGTCAAAATGGCTTTAGCCACGTTGTGTGGAGGGAAGATCATGGACAAATTAAGATGTAAGTTATTCTCTGCATCTCTCTTTGCTCACCCCTCCCTTATGCCGCGTTTTCCTCTACCCATTTCCTACCAGATTCCCCTGACCATTCGTGACTTCCCTCATCCTATGAGAGTTATTTGAAATATGATGTTCGATGTAATGAACTAATGTACAGAGCACTGAGTTTGTCCAAGTCTACTGATTTCTTACTATGGCCGTGGCATGTGTAGGCAGTAGATTAGCAACGTGAGCAGCAGCATCTCTTTGGTGAAGGTGTGGGTCCTACCTGTAATACCTTAGCAGGTATGATTGTTACCCAGGAGCACCCCAAAGGTGATCTGCATTACAATTCTCTTGCCATGGGCCAATGTCTGCAGTGACTAAAGGCACACATGGAAATGACTACTCAGATTCATGTTCCAGATGAGCAAGCTCTCTTTCAGCAACTGTACCTGGTTGCTTAGGGAAATGTAATTTTAATTCACAAGAGAAGGAGAGTGGTCTTTAATATTATTATCCCTGCTTTTGAGCAAACTCAAGGGGGTTCAACTTTGGAAAGAGCATAATTTGGAATCTGAACCACTTTCTTCTGGTTTTCTCTGCTGGTTCAATTGAACTGACTTATTCCTAGACATTAAGTCACTGGAAATACTCAGGAAAAAAAGAAAGAAAAGAAATATAATGTTCATTGATCTTTGGATTTTTATCCTAAAAATATTTTCATCTTAGATAAATGTCAATGGAATGAATGTTCTCCTTCTAGGTATGGATTATTATTATTTACAACCTGTTAAGTATCACCAGTTAGACTGTTCATGATACCAAGGTAAAATATACATTCTCTCATGTTCATGGTACAAAACTGCCTCACAAGTTAAGTCCATCACCATAGGAGATGAAGGCCATGTTAGGAAACCTTCTTTTTTCAGTCATCTCAAGCCAAAGTTCCCAGCACGTCTCCTCATTCTTCTCAGCCAGTGAGTGCTATTCAAATCACTGGGCACTTGAACGGTTCCAAGGCAAATATTGCCAGGGTGTGGGCAGAGGAATTACATGCAGAAACTGTAGATTGCAAATGCACTGATTCCGATAGAGACATGATAGCTAAAGTGCACCGAGTGATTTTGAGCCTTTTGTGTACATTTTGTCACTAAATGTGGTAGTTTTTTAACCATCGGAACAGTGGGAGTTTTTTGGTAAGTTGGCATGTTTTCCATAAAGCAGCTGAGACTTGGAGAGTTAATCACAGATGGTACCAGGATTGAACCTTGACTTTTTCCATACCCCAGTGGCTCTCAAATTTTAGTATGTGTGGAATCACCTGGAATTTATTTTAAAAAATAAATTTCTGGGTCTCATTCCCAGAATTTCTGATTCAGTAGGCCTAAAGTGAATGGGGTTAGGGCAAGAATTTTCATTTCTAACTAGTTTAAAATTCTGTATATGTGACTATTTTGAAGAAAAGTTACCACGTAACCTTCTCTGTTCCCCTAAGTATTATGAGTCTGAGTTATAATGCCCTATGAGAAAGCACACTTTCTTAGGAACTGGGAGCCTCAAGTTATAGGCCCAGTTTTGTGAATAATTCACTGAGTTATCCTGTGGAAGTTATTGCTTCTTTAGTCCTCAGCTTCCTTCTCCATCCTAAATTTGGGGATTTTGTTAGATACCTGTAGGGTCCCTACTGGCTGTAATCATCTGTGACTCACAGAGCCTCTAGGCTTTTTCGTCAACCTGTGGTGTGTCAGCTGCTGAATGTAATCTCTTGCTTCTTGATGCACTGAGGAAGAATAAAGAAAAATACAGGAATAAAAACTTTTTTTTTTTGGCATTTCCCCAGACATACCCCAAGAAGAGTTATGTCATTAAAGCAATGGATAAGGGGACAGTACATGGAAACCCCACAAAACCACACATCTTCCCTCTCTCCCAGGAACATGGACCAGCCAAATAGAGTCAAGATTCAGAGAAGCCCAAGCAGACCCTCATAAGGCCCAGTTTAGATTACCTTTGGTTCACCTGAAAGATGTAAAAAAATAAAAAACCACCCCAGGGCTTGATTGAGGATAACAGCTCAGTCAGAAAGTGGCAGAAAAAATGTCCTTTAAAAAAAATACTTTAAAAAAATAAAAATTAAAAAAAAAAAAAAAAGAACAGCGTAATCCCTAAGACATTTCCTTCAGGGTTAGGCTGGGTAGAGAACATTTAGCAAAAGGAACCAGGGCAGAGGAAGAAACTCACGAGGGCCTAATGCCATTTCATGTTGATGTATGGCAAAAAAAAAAAAAATCACACTACTGTAAAGTAATTATCCTCTAATTAAAAAAATTAAATTAGAAACTAAGTTTGATGAAAACTAAGAAACCAGGTTTCTATATGTCAGAACTCCTCAGAGCCTCTCGTGAACTGGGTTGATTCTATGCCATCAAGGACCCAAATGCCTTCCAGCTTTCTACTTGGCTTTCCTCTGTGTCAGATATTACCCTTCTTCTGAGGGTAAAGGGGAGTACAGCAGTTTCAGGAGTCACACCCACTCCAGAGGTCCCTGGCCCTTAAGTCTCATGGCCAGGGTGGCATCACAGACCAGTTTCTGTATCAGTTCCTGGAGAGGGGAAAGGAATGCCCATGATGGTCATGGAATCTTCCAGTCATTCTCACCTCCAGGGCTGAGAAGGGCCTCTGCTGTCCCTTAGCCCAGGAAGAAATGTGGGGCCAATAAAGATGAAGGGAAAGGTTATTACATCAGCAACAAACAACATTGGCACAATTACAAAACTCAGGCTTTAACTAACTGTTTGAGCAGATATTTGCCAGTCGTTGAATCCCTCAAAATTCTCTCGCAAGTCCAGGAATTTAAAGCAAACAATATATTAATAACTGCTCCAGTGCTGTTTCCTCACTCTATCCCATCATGCACCAGACACCCACAATCAGTGAGCAAAGCATGCATGCTCTCCAGTGGCCAAAGTCAATCCTCTGCAGCTTAGTGAAAGAAGTCACAGTTGCGTAAGTCCCATTGGAAGAAAACTGTGCTCTCCAGTCTGCAAAAATAAGCTGCAGCGATTTATCTTGTAGTCCAGTGGTTAAGACTTAACTTCCAAGGCAGGGGTGTGAGCTCAATCCTTGGTCAGAGAGCTGAGATCTCACGTGCCCCCAGGCCAAAAAACCAGAGCGTAAATAGCAGAAGCAACATTGTAACAAATCCAATAAAGACTTATAAAAATGGTCCCAACCAAAAAGAAAAAAATGAAAGAAAGAAGCTGCAGAGTGTCACAAATTCTGTAGAAAAACAGATAGTGTGATCACAACATGTCACGTTGTCTTCCCCCCAGAGTGTGGTGTCCCTGTTCTCTGACTGAGGAGTCACTCTTTGAATAGTTAATCCCACGAAGGTAGTTTTAATGGTTCCCAGGTAAGTCAGTTGAAAGCAATTTGACCAAAAGCAATTTAGCTAAAAGCAGTTTGGCTGGTAGAACCTCTCCAAAATATGTATTAATGAGAAGTGTGAATGTCCTTAGTCACTTTAGATAACCATTGACTGAATGAGAAAATATGGGCAGTTCCACCCACGGATCGCCGTGGCTGACTTGGTGAGCAGAATCAAGGATTTTCTTTAGTCTTCTTTTGCTGGCTTCCATCTGGTCATAAAACAGGCAGGGTAATAATGTTGTAATAAAGCATTGTTTTATATAATAAGAAAATAAAATGAAAGGATATGGACTGTCTCAGAATTTGAGAGATTTATTTTTCCTTCTTTAAATTCTAATTCCATTTAAGCCAGTATGACAACTGTGCTAGTCTGGCAGTTTTTCTGTTTTTTGTGCACAGGGATGAGAAAGATTTCATCCCTTCTTTCATGCCAACTAGCCCCTTCATTACCCACTCCAGTGTTCTTGCCTGGAGAATCCCAGGGACAGGAGAGCCTCGTGGGCTGCCGTCTATGGGGTCGCACAGAGTCAGACATAACTGAAGCGACTTAGCAGCAGCCCCTTCATTTGGGGAACACAGGGCAAGAGTAATTGGCTGAAAATATTTAGAAATTTTAAAAAGCAAAAAAGTAGAAAACAGCAGAAAATTTGAAGCTGAGTTTTAAATATTGCTTTAAATGCATTAAAAGGGACAAGAACCCCACACGTTGTACCCCAGTTTCCAATACTCAGGGCCACCAGGAGCCAATAAACAGGGTGATCTTCAGGTACCCTCAGGCAGCAGTGCATGTGAGGGCACCCCCTGCAGGCATGGAACACAGAGCCCTATACATAAACTGACCTAATATAATATACTCCTTTTCTGTCAAAATATCTTTGATCCGATTATTGCTGTTAAGGATCTTAAAGATTTCTTAGTCCAGTGGCATAAGCCTGGAATGTCAGGTGCTGTTCTAAAGCTTCTGAAGAGGGCTTGTTTTATTTAAAAAACTATCATTACAGAAAACACCTTGTATTTCCTGAGTTTCTATTAATGAATGGGTTGTTCTGCCTCCAAGCCTATCTCCAGGATAATATTTCTAACTCATTGGGCTGCCTTTAATTCTTTGGTATCTTTCTCATCACTCATTGCCCTGTACGCTTGGCCTGCAAGTCCCCTTTGTAAGAAAATCTTCCCTGACTCGCTCCTCCTTGCGGGAACCCTGTCTCTGAGCTCCTGCTGCACCCTGTACGCCCCACTTTCCTCTGCTCACACCACCTTGTTATCATGTGTGATGTCACTTCAGCCATGATGTGAGCGTGTCATCCCCAGTAGACCAGAAGACCAGGACCCTGTCACCCCAGTAGACCAGGACCTCCCAGGGGGCAACAGCTATGTCCTGATTTCCCTGTGTATCCATGGCTTAGCACAATTTCACATGCTTATTATGTGCCAAGTTAATTTTCGTTTAATAAATCCACGAATGTAAGTTCTTCTAAAGTAACATTGTGTGGAGCTGTAGGAAGCACACAGGTAATTTAAAATCTGATTTGGAACCTTATAGAACAATCCTATTGGGGAGGCAGCATCTAAACACACAAGGTGAGTGGCAGAAAAGTGTGATAGGAAATCAATAAGAAAAAGATACATTTCTGTACTGGATACTAGGCGCCAAGCATACATCAGTGTGCTTTTCATCTAGTAACTAGTTTAATCCTTGAAAGAGTGCCCTATATTATATAGATATACATATATTTCATGTTATAAGCACATTATATGTATCTGCATGCATATATACATATATATAGAGAGAGAAAGACAGAGGTCTCCAAATTAAGGTACAAGCACATACCATGTTGTTCCCCATCATTTCTTTTTAAAAACCTGACTGGCCATTAACAGCCACTTTACTTTAATCTCAGTGAATAGCCCTAGTTTGGCTATTACTTAGTAGAATTTCATCAGTACAAATGAGTTTAATATTAGCTTCACATTTGTGAAAGGTCACTGTTGGTGCCCTTCAAGTTTGACTCTAGTTAGAGATGTTTAAATGATTTCAGTGTGGATTTGAAAAGCCTAACCTCCTTTTCAAAAATGTGCCCTGGCCTAAAAATTCCAGGTCTAGAAGATCATCAGGATGACAAAATTATAATTAGCCAAACTGTCTCCAAATAAAGAAGATGGCAGTTCTAATAAGAAAGTACATTTACTTCTTCAAGGCTTCTTTTTCCTCCTTTGGATTGGAATTCTTGAGTTTCTATATTTGGAATTACATAAGAGGGTTTTGGTTTTGTTGTTGGTTTTTTTTTTGTTTGTTTGTTTTTTGCTGTTGGCAACTTCTTTTTTTGACTAGTTATAATGAAACATGAGATGAAATTCACTAAGGAAACAACATTGTGAAAATGAGTGAGAACATCACTAATTTTTGCTGCTCATGTAGAATATCTGTAGCTTTATAACTGATTAACTACTGGAAGCACAATAGAAATCTGTTGTAAGTGGAGTATTTAAAAAAAATGACAGCCAGTTCACATCCTCAAAACATAATCTAATAAAACCCTGTAATATGCTGAACATCTGACTGGGGTATGAAACAATGTCCCCAGATTACATTTTGACCTTGAAAAATTAAGTCCAAAATGAACAGAGGTAGCATGTTGACTTTACAACAGTTTATCCCAGCAGCTGTGCTGGCCTCGTTGCAATCCAGCACGGTGACACGCCATATAATAGCCAACCCTTTTCTTCCAATAGTGATTTCCACAGAGGAATTACAGAGTACTTTGGGAAATTATGCCATGAATATTCATGCAGTGCACATAGTGGCAAAAACTGAAGAAAAGCGGTCCAATAAAGCTAGTAGCTCTGCTGAGAAAAATCTGGATCCTTGACTTTACGTCACTGAACATCGGCAAGGCCAGGCTTCCTCTTGACTGCATGAGGCAAAAGACCCTTCCCTGTAAATCAGTTGCCTTCCACCCAGAACACTATGATTTATAGGAAGTTTTCTGCTTCTGTGAGAAGTTAATCAAGTGCTCTCATTGCATCCTTATCCCTATATGTCTTTCATTTTTCAATATATTAAACCAAAACCCAAAAGTTTTAGTGACACTATGCCAGTCTCCTCTCTCCATGGGATTCTCCAGGGAATAATACTGGAGTGGGTTGCCATTCAGGATTAGTGCCTGGCGAATCCCATGGACAGAGGAGCCTGATGGCTACGGTCCATGGGATTGCAAACAGTTGGACATGACTAAACAACTAACACTTTCATAGACAGATGAATAGCTACCTTGCTAGATATGCACAAACCCTAACCTTATAGTAAAATTTTCATTGTGTATTTCAAAAGAAGCCAGCATATTTCTCACATATACAAAAATTTCTCCCATTGAGTATATATATGAGTTGATAACTGACCTCAAACTAAAAATGAGATGTTCTCTGTCCTATCAAAATATGCTAATTTTATCCAAATTGCTAGTTAATGCTATGTGCCAAAATCATCTACAAAAAGATACCAGAGAAAACACCATGCCAAGAATATCTCAGCGTAAAAATTAGCTTTCATATTATTCTTTCATAATAAATTATATGTTTAATTTCTGCCACATTTTTTGTTATCTACAGTAGATATGTTGAGCTAAAACAGTGGGAAATCTTTATGTGATGAATAAATATCTTTCCTTTTCCATCCATCAGATATTTTCTCAATGATTTCTGACTCCAGTGGGGTGATGGTTTATGGACGATATGATCAGTTCCTACGGGAAGTTCTCAAGCTACCCACGGCAGTTTTTGAAGGTCCTTCATTTGGTTACACAGAACAGTCAGCGAGATCCTGTTTCTCTCAACAGGTAGGAAACAGCTTGTTTAAGGAAGTATCTCTCAGCGGGCGCTGTCTTGCGTGTCACTCCAAGCCCCTATTTCTTCATCATAACCTGCAGTGCAGCTTCCAGCTTCTGACAAATGACTTCTGAGTCAGTAACTGAGTGCGGCACATCTGGATAATAATCGGTGGTGCTTCCTGACCTTAAACCAGCATCGTGCAGAATTCTTTATTTGCACTGTCTAATTTAATCTCTACTAACAAACCTATTGGCTTCCTTGGTGGCTCAGTGGTAAAGAACCAGCCTGCCAGTGCAGGAGACGTGGGTTCAATCCCTGGGTCAGAAAGAGGGAAATGGCAACCCACTCCAGTATTCTTGCCTGGGAAATCCCACGGACAGAAGAGCCTGGCGGGCTACAGTCCATGGGGTTGCAGACTCAGGCACAGTTTAGCAACTAAACAACAACGGTCCTAACTAACCCTCTGAATCATTTGTTATGACCACACTATCTAAATGGCCGAATTGTCACTCAGCCTCACATAAAACCCAAGTCTGACCCAGCACTGTCATCAGTGTTTAGCAAAGGAGACAAAAAAGAATCTCCGCACATGCCCTGTGGGATCTGGGAGGCCCTAAATCATCCGCTAAGTTGGAGTTCAGAGCCACATGTCTTAACTGGGCATGGAGCAAGTCAGCTGAAGGAAGCTGCATAGTCTGGAGGGCTATCCATGTCTGTATCTGTCCAGTCATGTGGAAAATCGACATGTCTAGAACTATTCTCCAGCACAGCATGGTAGAGGTTTAGAAATCCATAAACTGAAGGTTTGTTTACAATTTTTAAAAATCCAAACTCACCAAGTATGTGACATACTTGGTCCTTTAAATAAGCAAACAGTGCTTAGCAGCCACTAAACAGCTGCATTTACTGTCCAGCTAGAAAACCTCATCTCTCTGTTTACTTGGTGATCTAAGAGGTCAGAAATGCCTCAGCACCCCTGTAGGTCAAGGATGTATACAGAGTCATCAATGTATCCATACACTCAATAAGAGAAGGGATAGTTTGATACGCTAAGTATCAACTCTACTCCCTGAGAAACTCACTCAGGAAGCCTTGCTGACCTTTCCCATGCCCCTGCCCCCAGGCTGGCATGGCTACCTGATCTCTGTCCCCAATTAAGCATGCTCTTCTTTCTATTTCCCTTTCAAGCTGGTGACGTCAGAATGGATCCATTCACCTAAGTCTCCTTCTATACAGCTTCTTCACGCAGAATGTCTCATTGATCACCAAGTCCAGCTAGTTTCACCTCCTCTAATTGTCTCAGGTCGCTTTCCTCATCATGCTTGATTGCCTGGCCTCTTGCATTAAACCCCAGACTAAACTCTCCTTCCCTGGATATACTTGTTTGTACATTTGTTGATTTCAGGTAGCCCATTATAGAAGCCTCAGGAAATATACCAATGCCTCAGAGTATTTCTCATTAAAAGTCAGCTACAACAATAGGACTTTTTTAATCTAATGGGATTTTATATATTTAAGAAGAATTATATAGGATGTTGCCATTGCTCAAAATGAAGTATCCTAGAGATTTCTCATTATATCATCTTTTACACACCCTCAATGATGAGAAATTTATATATGTTGAAATCATAGCATCTTTGTTTTACTTCCAGGAGTGATTTTAAGCCAGTACGATGAAAGGTCAAAATGGATAAAACCATGTGAAGTAGAAATAGAGGCAACATAAATAAATAATAAGACCATTTTGTGTTTGTGCTTCATAAACTGGCTATAGCAGTAGCTTGAATGATGAAATTCCAAAATTGTTTTAATTGCTTCGTTGGAAAGTCACCCCAAGTGATCGTTTTAAAACACAGTATTATTTTAGACATATGAATTGTAGTAGCTTTATAAAAAGTACTGTCTCATTACTTATGCTTTATATAATTTCTCTTTTAATAATAATGCTAGGGACGTCCCTGGCGGTCCAGTGGTTGAGATTTTGCAGCTGGGTTTGCCTCCCAGTGCGGGGGTGCGGGTTTGATCCCTGCTTGGCAGCTAAGATCCCACGTGCCTCGTGGCCAAAAAACCAAACATGAAACAGAAGCAATATTGTAACAAATTCAATAAAGACTTTAAAAATAAAATTATTAACAATAATAATGTGAACAACAATCCTATAAAAGCTTAAGTTATTTAGTATTATGAGGTGTGTGTATGCATAGTTGCTCAGTCCTGTCCAATTCTTTGCAACCCTTTGAACTGTAGCCCACCAGGCTCCTCAGTCCATGGGCTTCTCCAGGCAAGAATACTAGAGTGGGTTGCCACATCCTCCTCCAGGGAATGTTCCCAACCCAGTGATGGAACCCGAATTTCCTGTGTCTCCTGTATTGCAGGAGGATTCTTTACTCACTGAGCCATCAGGGAAGCCCAGTATTTTGAGGTAAATAACTAAATATATCTACCAATAAAAGCATTAATAGAAGGAGACCAAAACAGTTATTTTTTAAATTACAAGGACAAGTGTAAGATTTAAGTCTTGAAAATTTACTATGCTGCTGCTAAGTCGCTTCAGTCGTGTCCGACTCTGTGTGACCCCATAGATGGCAGCCCATGAGACTCCCCTGTCCCTGGGATTCTCCAGGCAAGAACACTGGAGTGGGTTGCCATTTCCTTCTCCAATGCATGAAAGTGAAAAGTGAAAGTGAAGTCGCTCAGTCACGTCCGACTCTTTGCGACCCCATGGACTGCAGCCTACCAGGCTCCTCTGTCCATGGGACTTCCCAGGCAAGAGTACTGGAGTGGGGTGCCATAGCCCTTCATAAAACTATCCCATCCACCTTGATATTCTAATTCAGATTTTTAAGTAAAATAGTTACTTTGCATGTACATTTTTTGTCACTCATACTACTAAAATTTCATGTATTAGTAGAACTTCTTTGGAGAAGGAAATGGCAACCCACTCCAGTATTCTTGCCTGCAGAATCCAGTGGACAGAGGAACCTGGCAAGGAACAGTCCATGGGGTTGCAAAGAGCCTGACACGATTGAGCAACTGAACAACAAGCTTTACAAAGCTGTGTGTCCCTGGACTCCAAAGCAACTTCCTCTGCCAGCATTCCTGAAACATTCTGTGAAATTCAGTGATTCTAGACCTGAAGCAGTCAAGGAGTCTTTTTTTTCCCTCCCCACCCCCGCAAAATAGACCTTCTTTTGTCATTTTGAAAGAAACTTATAGATAAGATACATTTCTTTTCTACATCAGATAAGTCCAGGATAATGACCCAGAAGCCAACTGAATTGCGATAAAAAATATATATATATATATATAAAGAAAGGAGCAAAAAGATTTTTTTTTCCTTTAAACCCTTTTAACAGGGAGGGGAAAGCTCCCTCCAAACAGGATTTACTCCTAATCTTGTATAGCAGAACCATCCACATTAGCCACAAAATATTTAGTTTTTATGGAAGTTGAAGAGGTTAACTGTTCTACACGTTTAGAAGACTGACTGATTTGGAAACTGTAGAGCCTGCTATGATGTACTATTGGGTAAAATTTTATGATGAATGCCTACTCCCGAGTTTTGCTCATCATTTTCATTCTGTCCCTCGTGTATGAAAAATGACCCTCTCGAAATTGTTTTCCTCCTTGTGATAATATTGACTCAACCTCAGTAGAGATAATCCAGTCCCGTGTAGGCTCAACTATGAAAAGCAATTAATGTTTTCAATTCAGAACTAGTTTCGAGCTCTCTTTTTTTGTGTACTAGGGGTTAATTGAATGTCTTGTTTCTTCCATCTCAAATGATATTTACATAGCAGGTAAGTTAAGATTATTCTCGGTTCTAAATTTTTGTGGGGTTTTTTGATGCAGAAAAAAGTCACCTTAAATGGTTTCTTGGACACGCTCATGTCAGATCCTCCCCCGCAGTGCCTGGTCTGGCTGCCCCTTCTGCATCGACTGGCGAATGTAGAAAACGGTGAGTAGTTACTACTGGGCTAAGGCAATTTGTTTAACCCTTCTTTTAACTTGAAGTGACATAATGGATTTACAATGTGTTAGTTTCATGTGTACAGCAAAGTGATTCAGGTGTATATACATATATATTTGTATATTGTTTTCATAGTCTTTTCCTTTGTAGACTATTACAAAACATTGGGTTTGGCTCCCTGTGCTGTATATAGGTCCATGTCGATTATCTGTTTTATATATAGGAGTGTATATATGTTAATCCCAAACTCCTAAGGCAATTATTGAAATTAGGCTATCAAGTCTATAGTTATTAAGCCACCATCATTGTTTTAGGAGGTCTGTTTAGTAGTTCTGATTTTTAATAGAACTGACCTCTCTCCCTGATCAGCAAAGCCCTATCGGCACACTGCAAAGTTACGATGGTCCATTCTAAAAACTTATTAAATATCACAATCTCAGTTACAAGTACGATGGTCCATTCTAAAAACTTATTAAATATCACCTCTCAGTTACAAGTACGATGTGGCTTTAAAACTTCCTATAACTGAAGAAGAACCTCAGTAAGGAATGTGACATTTTCTAGTATTTGTTTTAGGTGTGAACTTCCACTGTTGGTATACCTGGCATTGACTCTTTCTTCCTAAGGACTTGAGCATGAATAGGTGGAGGAGATGGGGAAAAAAACTGGATGGTAGCACCTTGCTAAGCTTTAGTCATATGCTCCAAATTGTAAGCTTCCAATGGCTGTAGTTATGCAAAAGAAATGAGTAATGTAACTTTTGTCATGTGCTTTTATTTTTATAAAAGCAAGTATTTCTATGATAAAAGTAATTACTATTGGCATATCCAAACTTGAATATGAAATACAGTTCAGAACAAGGTTTAAAGAAATTTAAACAGGGAACAATTCAATGCCTCCATCTGCTCTTTAGATATTCTCATTTATTGTTTAATTTAACTCTGGGAATTCTCCAGCCTTAAATAGAAAATAATTTATCCCCTATCTCTTACTAGAATCTTCTACACATTTCTTTAATATACATTGGGGTTAAAGTTAGCTTAACTTTAAATTCCCATTTAGAACACTTGGTGTCTACACTTATCTCTCTTAGTTCAAGTTATAAATTTATTCTGTTTTGCTCATGGAGAAGATTTAAAGAAAGATCTCACTAGATTCCCTGTAATCACTACCAATCATAGGTTTTTTTATGTGTCTTGTTCGTCTGCTAGAGCCAAGAGCAGTCAAAATCCAGATCATGTGGGGTGAATTCATATTACTGTTTGCAGTCTGAGAACTAGTCATTCTCCAATTATAAAGTTGTAATTTCATGCCTCCTCTCAGTATTTCCTGTTGCAGGAAATGAGTTCTTTAAACCATGTCCCAGAAGAGTTGTCCCTAAATTCAAGTCTTTCCCAAGAGCCAGAAAAGGAGGATATAATCCTGGTTCAGAAGACAGTGTTCAAAATTTGGTTATGTCTTTGTTTCTACAGTTTACTTTTCATCTTTATTTTATTTATTTATTTATTTATTGCATTATTTTCCCTGGCTGGTTAGCCAGAGAGTAACTTCGCCAAAGGCAAGAATTGTTCTTGTTGTTGTTAGTATCTTTAACTCATAACATGCAATTACTTGGATCTGATCATTTGTTAGCTTCAAATCTCATACCTTGCCTGCTTTGTAACTCAAATTTCCTGCCAGAGAAAGTGTCTCTTGAACTATCTGAATTAGAACTGAATTCAGATAATTTGTCCAGCTCTTTGGGCCCCTATCGATCTACCTCTCAGAAAATTTTTTTTAAATCTGTTTATTAAATGAAGACAATGTCACTCATTAAATAAGCCCATTAGCTAGTCTATTTTTTTAAAAAATAACTGAATATTCTCATCGTCCAGTTTTTCTACTCTCCTCCCATCTCTTCTTTTTTCTTCCTCTTGTTTTCCATTTCTCTAATATTTGCTCTCTACCCACTACCCACTGGATGAACCCATCTGTGTTCATCCATTGTGCTTCTGAGTTTTCAGTGAGCTGTGCTGGTCTCCTGGAGACAGAGAGCATCTGGGGGGAAAGGCAAGCCAGTTTGGGTAATTTACATTCTTGTAGGGTAAGGGATGGGAGTAAGAAGAGTAAACAGCATTACAAAGATGTGCTGTTAAAAGAACCCCTCTCCTCCAGCCCACTTGATTTCTCCCACCCCCACACACATGCTGGAAAAGAGTCGTGAGAGTCTAGGCATAAAGGTAATACTTCTCTCAGACCAAGCTATCATCAGAAGTCTTGTTATTCAGCAGAAAAATGCAATTCTTGTTGGGCTGTATTTTTCATTCTTCTGACTCATTCTCTTGTTTCCTTGTCTTTTTCTTCGTTTGCTTGCCCGTCAGTCTTCCACCCGGTGGAGTGTTCATACTGCCACAGTGAGAGTATGTTGGGCTTTCGCTACCGATGCCAACAGTGTCACAATTACCAGCTCTGTCAAGACTGCTTCTGGAGGGGACATGCCGGTGGTTCCCATAGCAACCAGCACCAAATGAAAGAGTACACGTCCTGGGTAAGTTGGGTGTGTGAGTGTCGTCCAGAACACAAGGGAACAGCAAGAGAACCAGGGGGCACACTTAACTTCTACTCTCACACTCCTTCCTTCCCCTCCCACTGCTCCTCTTACGGGGGTTACCTGTTGAGTCTGAACCCAGAGTAGCTTCCTAAGACAACATATAAGAACACTCCAATGATATTACTTCTTGGTATACAGATAATTCTGTATCGATTTAGGTGACAGCCTTCTGGAACATAATCTCCTTTTCACAGTAAGTGAAGGTTCTTTTCAATTTGGGGTGGGGTTGTGGGCATTGCCTAAAAAGTATTGTTAGTTCCTTTTTTCTTTCTGGAGTTCCTTAAGGGCGTGACTGGAATGTGAAGAAAGACATGAGAGCATGAGGGCTTAATGATGCTGTTTCATGTTATTTGTTTATTTATTTTTTGGAAGAAGGCAAAGATTGTGGTTATATTAGAAAATCATCTTTTCATGAATAGTGCACGTGACTAACTCGCTGGAGGTGATATGTGATACTAACATGCTGAAGGTAACGTGTCTTTGTGATGAACGTATTCTGATCCTTAGTATGACAATCTCCAGGTTCATCCATGTTGCTGCAAATGGCATTTTATTCTTTTTTTTTTTTCATTTTATTCTTTTTTATGGCTGAGTACTAAGAATATGCATTTTAAATCAGAATGTTCTTTTGAGGAATCATTATTAGGAACTGATATTCAGTGCAAATATATTAATTGTTTAGCACATGTCGTAATCTGAGTTCAAATAAGAATTCTTCACTAAGGCATTGTATACTGAGGGTTTATTCCAGTTCAAATGCCACCTGTTACTATGGGCTACATCACCTGCTGAGAACTGATATGCTAGCGCAGATCATGAAATACAATTTAGTATAGACGGTAGGAGAAAATTTTCTTATTGACAGCACATTACCAGTTTTCAAATGTTGTTGTTTAGTCACTAAGTCGTGTCTAACTCTTTCGTGACCCCCTGGACTGTAGCCTGCCAGGCTCCTCTGTCCAGGCAAGAATACTGGATTGGGTTGCCATTTCCTTCTCCAGGGTATCTTCCCAGACCAGATATCGAACCCACATCTTCTGCACTGCAGGCGGATTCTTTACCACTGAGCCACCTGAGAAGCCCAGTGTGTTCTATCTCAAATCCTAGAGAGCTGGTGTTTGAAGACTAACCATTTTGTAATTGTTTGTGTGTGTGTGTGTGTAAATGCTGAAGTTAAATAAGGAGCCTTTTCCTTAGAGGTTGTGGACTCTGCAGTTATACGATGGGACAATGTCTTTGCAGAGTAAAATAGAACTCCTCACGAGGACAAAGGAGCGCCAGTGTTTATGGGGTGAAGAGCTGCTGTTACTGCTGTTCCAAGTGTTCTAAGAATTCTGTCTCCCAGCCAGAGTCAAAGAGGGATTTTGTGGACGGTGCTGCCATGACTTAGCTTTTAAATAATGAAGCTGAAAGTCACTTCCTTATATTGCCAGTTGTGCACTCTGTGTGTCAAAGAAAGTGACAAAATTATAAATCTCTTCTCACTGAAAGGAAAAATTGGCATGAAGATTTATTATATGTGGTAGATTATTTTTGATCATCTTGGCTGTGAAATATTAAACATTCCACTGGGCTAAATGAAAAAGAGAGAGTTCTCTGGAAAGAACATGAACTTTAAATTCTGAAGACTCAGGCTGAAGTTCTGCTCTTCCTTCTAATTGGATGTATCCAGCCGCACCTGAAAATCTTGCTTCTGGATTCCTGCAAAACCGCCCACTCCTCTCCTGCCTTCCACTCCCATCCCTCTCAAACCATTGTCTGTTCTTAAGGAGAAGCAATCCTTCTAGAATCAGGTCACCTCTGAGATTTAAGTTGTTCATTGTCTCCCTCTGCATCTGAGATAAAGACCACAGCCCTGGATGTGGTATATAGGACTTCAGTGGTCTGCCTCCTGCTTTCCCTCTCCAGAACTAGATCTCCTGGCCTTCCTCCTTCTGGATACCTTCCAGTCCCCTGAATTTTGTCAGAAGGACTCCTGCTGTTCATTAAATCCCAGCTCGGATGTTCTGACCCCAATGACTGCTTCCATATCTCACAGCATTTGCTGACACTGTGCAGCCAGCGTCAGGTACCCTGGTGGCTAATTCCAAGCATTCTGGTTCCAGCAATGAGCCAACTCCTTGACTTGGAGTAAATTCTCAAAGAAGAGTCCCTGAATGAATAAATGAATATATATCATGGAAGGGCTTACAGGTAGCACTAGTGGTAAAGATTACCCGCCTGCCAGGGCAGAAGACTCGGGTTTGATCCCTGGGTTGGGAAGATCCCCTGGAGGAGGTCATGGCAACCTACTCCAGTATTCTTGCCTGGAGAATCCCAAAGACAGAGGAGCCTGGTGAGCTAGAGTCCATGGGGTTGCAAAGAGTCAGACACGACTAAAGCGGCTTAGCACATGGCATAGTATGAAAGCAAATCATCTAATAAAATGTTACGTAAGTGTTGATTGTTAACACTTGAACCTTTGTTCTTCCTTCCAGAAATCACCTGCCAAGAAGCTAACCAATGCGTTAAGCAAGTCTCTCAGCTGTGCTTCCAGCCGTGAGCCCTTGCACCCCATGTTCCCTGACCAGCCTGAGAAACCACTCAACTTGGCCCACATCGTGTGAGTATCTGCCCTCCACACTGAGAGACAGCTCTTCGTTGACACGTGTGCAGATCCATACAAAGACAATTTCCTATCAGTTGTCAGGGACTGAGTTTTAGATTTTATTTTCTTAAAGAAGAATGAAAATCAGGTGATTATATATATATATATATATATATTCTTTTTCTTTCCATGAAGAGGTATACAATACTTCTGCCCGGAAGTACAAGAATGCAGCGCCATATAATTCACCTCGAAGTGGGAAATATTCAAAAATTTTATAGTTATAAAATACAGATGTTAGTGGAGTTTACACAATTGGACATTAATAATCAATGGAATTACCATGATCAGCCAATAGTAAAGCATCCTGTACCTTAACATCATGTGTGCTTTGAGTCCCTAATCCAGAAGCCCACTGTCTCCTTTCTCTGCATCTTAAAGATGCCAGCAGAGATGGAAATTATTGCTGTTGTTATTGTTTTCTCCCAAGTTACATAACTTTAGAAGAATCATGGCCTGTGTAAGGGAGGGTTGAAGTGGAGGGATTGCTGGGGAAATTCAACAGACGATCCAAAAACGGACTTAAAAAAATTTCTCCAAAGTGTATGTGAGTTTGAGTAGCAGAGGGAACAGGGTCAGGGAATGGTGCTACCACCCACCTCTTCTATCTCCCAAAAGCCCCTCCCCCTGGGGCCCTCTCTCAGGCCTGGGTGGCTCAGAAAACAGGAGGTTCAGGCATTATAAAGTATTTCTTCCTTGGTGATGTCTTGGGCTCAGAAGAAGAAAGAAGTTCATTAGCTATTTTGGGGCTACAGTTAGGAATTGTGTAGTCACAGGGGCCTGAGGAAGCCTCTAGAACAGGCAGCTCCTCTCCTGAACTGAATTTTGTTTTGTGCATTTCAGCACAACCTTTTGTACTGCAGGGCTCATGTTTGCCTGTTGACATCAAGAGGTGGGCTGATAAGACCTCTGAATGTTAGGAATCCACCAAGACAAGGTTATGCCTCAGGTGACTGAGAGCATGGCCCCTTAGAGGCATTGCGGTGGACCTCAGAGCCTTAGGAAGGCAGTGACTCTTTCCCTGATGGACCTAAACAGATCCTAACAAACATCTGTGCTGAGCATGTCTGAGAGATTTGTATAAATCCCATGGGCTTTGTTTGGTTTACTTCTGTGTGCACTCTGAGGATTCGTTGTCCCCAGCAATCCGCACAGTCTGGAAGCATCCAAAAACTAATGTAAACTGGTTCTGTAGAATGTGGTTGACTTATTTTTGGAAATTTTCCTCCTAAAAATAAGCCTTAAAGTAAACCAGGGGTAGAAAGAGCTGGGAAGTATCCCAAAGGACCAACCACTTGCAGAAAGTGATCTCATGCAAGCTGTTCTAAAGTCTTGACTTACTTCCCCATAGCCGGGGACAGTCACTTAGCTGTCCATGAATGAACAAAAACTGAGAGTAAGTTTGGGCTGTCTGGCTGAGCCACAGAGTCACTTGCTATCAGGCCTCCTTGGGGTTACCTTTCAAGAGAGCAGCATTCAATCCGAGCTGATGGCTGTGGGATAGATACTTAGAGGGTGGACAGGGTGGACAGCCTGGCTCCAAGAGCTTTGCAGCAGATGGAATGAGGATGAGGCCTCCCACCTAGAGACAGAATTAAGAAACGAGGCCACGTGTGTGAGTAAAGCCAGCCTCACGTCAGTCACACTGGGCTCTGTGCCCAGTCAGCGCTCAAGATTGGGAGTGTGTGTGGGTGTATGTGGGTGTGAGTTAGTTGACCAATGAGTAAAAATGTTTTATTTATATTGGCAATATGATCTGATATGTTATTCACTGAACTGAGGGCATCAGCTACACAATTTGGATTCCATGGAGAGTTTCAGGATTCCCCTAAAATTCTACATGAAATGTGCCTTCTTCTGCTAAAAGTCCCATATATTTAACCAGATGATTAAAACAGTCCTTGAATCCAAACACTGATCTGTATTCATTGATGTTTCCATGGTGAATGTCAGTTTTAAAGGACAAATTGAGATGCCTTCTTATACAGTAGTTAGTGCATCAGTTTCATAAAAGACAAATTGTATGAAATATTTAATTGTTGAAATAACACACAAGAAATTCCAGATGTACAATATCCAATTGATATTAGAACAGATTTGTTCCTATTATTTTAGCTTTAGACATTTTTATAATTATTATTCCCCAGATGTTATTTCCCTGAATAGATATTCATGTTCTTTTTTATATGGATGGGGATATCTAAGACTTCTAATCTGAAAATATACTGTTCATTTAGCTATTCTAAATCATCATAGGCATGTAAAAGCCACTTAAGTGGTGATATTTTGGTGTTTTGGCATTTGTTCTTAGCTATTGTATTGCTTGTAAATGTTATCATGATTAACTGTCTCTATTCTATTCAATTCTTTTGCTGCCAAAAGAGATACTTGGTAAGTAGTTCAATAATCTTCAGTGCACTTATAAGGACTTATAAAATTATAAGTGGTTATGAGACACAAAACAAGTGAGAGACAAGAGGCTAGTTTAAAACTAATTCTGCCTTAAAGCTGAGCACTTTCATTTTATGAAAAGAATGCCATTTATATAAAATGTCCTTTGCAAACATCTTGTCCAGAAAGAAAACTTTGCACTAGGCCTCTGTGACTTTTTCTGGAGCTATTTCTTTTTCAAAAGACTAAACATATTTAAAATTCTTAACTGTGACCCATTTGTTAGATAAAGTAACTTGCCATGTGATTGTAGAGGAAATACGTCCCTTTGAAAACTGCTATTTGGTGCCAAGGTTAGCCCAAGTCCCAGGTTCAACATTTTCATGATGAACCTTACACATAAGGCCATTTGCTTGTTGTTGTTCAGTTACTAAGTCATGTCTGACTCTGCGACCCCATGGGCTGCAGCACACCAGGCTCTTCCGTCCTCCACTATCTCCCAGAGTTTATTCAAATTCTTGTCCATTGAGTCAGTGATGCTATCTAAGCATCTCATCCTCTGTTGTCCCATTCTCCTCCTGCCCTCAGTCTTTCCCAGCATCAGGGTCTTTTCAAATGAGTCAGCTCTTCCCAGCAGGTGGCCTGAGTATTGGAGTTTCAGCTTCAGTGTCTGTCCTTCCACTGAATATTCAGGGTTGATGTCATTTAGAACTGACTGTCTGAGGGAAGTGTCGTAAAGCCAGGCCCAGGAAACTTTACCCGGGGTAACAGCCGAGGCGCTTTACGGCGACGGCGGCTGAGTGTGAGCCTTGGCGGCGGCGGAGGCAGCCGCGGCGGCGAGGGAGGCGAAAATTTAAAAAAAAAAAAAAAAATAGAACTGACTGTCTGATTCCCTTGCAGTCCAAGAGACTCCCAAGAGTCTTCTCCAGCACCACAATTCGAAAGTATCAATTCTTCAACTCTAGGCCCTCTTTATGGTCCGACTCTCACATCCAGAAATGACTATTGGAAAAACCATAGCTTTGACTATATAGACCTCTGTTAGCAAAGTGATGTTTCTGCTTTTTAATTTGCTCTCTAGGTTTGTCATACACAGTGTATTAAAGAGCAAATACCAAGGAACTGCAAATTCAGCTTTGTGGTGACCAGGTTCAATAGAGTAAATGTACCTGGCTACTCAGAAAGCATTCCAGATCCTCTTGTTTTCTCATTTCCTAGAGAGAGAGCAAGATGGAGACATTTATAAAGAGGCAAAAGAAAACCAGAAATGTCAAGCTGATTTTTTTCCACTTTTTTCAAAGTTAAAATGAAAATATTTCATTCTGCTTAGTGTTTTAAAATCTGATATAACCTAACCTTTCAAAATTCACAGAGCACGTTTGTTTGAAATTAACACCCTTCTTATAAAGTGAAAGTGTACTGCTCAAAGCAGAATTAGCTTTAAACTAGTCTCAGGTATTAGGCATATCCTAGATAAGTAGTATAAAACAATGTTTTCAGAATTTTGGCTAATATGTCTGAGTAGATTCAATAATAATCCTGCTATTTTGACCTCACCAAACATAGAATGTGTCTTTAAAAAAATTCAAGAACACAGTTTAGCACCAGGTACTGGGAACCTAAAGTTTCAATGAATTTTTGCATTTTGTGCTGACATTTTAAAACCTGCCATGTGTCATGTCCATTCTCATAAATACATTGGGACAAACATGTCTACTTTTTTCCTAGAAATCTCTTCGTTTTAGAATCCAAACTAATTCCTGTTTCCTAAGATAAAAATTAAACCTTCACAAATTTGACTCTTGATCGAGTCAACACAAATCGATTCTATAGGCTACTGTATTCATGTTTCATCTTTTAAAAAATTCTGTACTGTCAAACTCACATGTAGCATTATAGTGAAACCAAAATTTCCTTACTCAGAACACCACCCTGCCCTGTCACCCAGCTTCTGACCTCTGAATCCCTTCTCATCGTACCATGGAACACCTAAATCTAAAATGAGACTAAAAGCTGCTTGGAGATGAGGCAGCGATCTTAGCTCTATCATTTTACCTGAACTAAGACCTCACTGATAGGGAAAGAATAACAAGGTGAGGTGCAAATTAAGATGGGATGACAGATGTGATGCAGTTGATGTTTAGGCTTGTGGGCAATTCTGAGGAATATTGAACCCTATTTTCTTCCTCTAATAATATAGGAAAAAAGTGTCTATGGGCTGCCTTGCACTGTATGTCCAGATAACAGAAAGTCAGTAAATCCCTATGGTGCTTAGTTGCATCTTCCCTTAGAACAAAGGTCAAAGAAGGCGCAATAGGATTTTGCAGCTGGGACCTTACAGACAGGGAGTATCAGGAGAGGGCCATCTTCATGTGGAACACAGGATGAAGTGTCTGTACAATCCTCCTCTTTCCAAGAGATTTGGAGTCTGATTATCCTCAAATTTTCTGGGCTTCTCTTTTTAGAAGGCAGTGCGTGCATGCTCAGTCACTACTCAGTCATGTGGGACTCTTTGAGACCCTGTGGACTGCAGCCCACCAGGCTGCTCTGTCCATGGGATTTTCCAGGCAAAAAAACTGGAGTGGGTTGCCATTTCTTTCCAAGGGATCTCTGACCCAGGGATTGGACCTGCATCTCCTGCTTTGGTGAAAGCTTCCCTGGTGGCTCAGATGGTAAAGAATCTGCCTGCAATGTAGGAGAACTGGATTTGATCCCTGGGTTGGGAAGATTCCCCTGGAGAAGGGAATGGCAACCCATTCCAGTTTTCTGACCTGGAGAATCCCATGGACAGAGGAGCCTGGCAGGGCTACAGTCCATGGGGTCACAAAGAGTCAGACATAACTGAGCAACTAAGCACACTCCTGAGTTAGCAGGCACATTCTTTATCACTGAACCACCTGGGAAACCCATTTAGAAGGCAGTTGGCTGCCTCAAAATCCTCACTCCATCCAAGAATATGACTCTACAACAAGGCTCAAAACTCAAGAATAAACGTTCCTGTGGCATCCAGAGATCTTCCCCGCTCAATGTTTAACAGACATTCTGTCTTCTCAAGGAAATTTAAGTTCCCAAAACACTTCAAGAATTGAATTGGAAAATGTAAAAATTCATGTTGATCCTGGGTAAGATAGGAACTGGGCTTCCCAGGTGGCTCAAGTAGTAAAGAACCTGCCTGCCAAGCCAGGAGACATGAGAGATGAAGGTTCAATCCCTGGATCAGGAAGATCCCCTGGAGGAGAGCATGGCAACCCACTCCAGTGTTCTTGCTGGAAAATCCTGTAGACAGTCCATGGAGTCGCAAAGAGCCAGACATGACTGAAGTGACTTAGCATGCATACACACAAGATAAGAACTCTGATTTCCCAGCTTCTTTCCTTGAGGGATTGGATAGTTTTAACTTGTGACTTTTACTTGTTTTAACTTTCCATCCACATTGTGCTTTTTTTAGGCCACCCAGACCTGTAACCAGCATGAATGACACCCTGTTCTCCCACTCTGTCCCCTCCTCAGGAAGTCCTTTTATTACCAGGAGGTAAGTTCCAGTCCTATTATAAAACAGACTGTCTCTTTGATAATGAGGCTTGATTCTGTGGCGAGAAAAATATTCTCATGTAAGCCAAGAGCAGAAGATTATTATTAGCAACTCGTTTGTAAATATCTGTCACAAGGCATCAATTTCATTCATTTGGATGCTTTTGTAGAGGGCAGGGATGGCTTTGGGGATGAAAGTCACCCCTGGAAACTTCACTTACAATCCATCCATAGTAAGAATGCACGGTATGTTTAAGTTTTACTTCTAACACACATGCATTATATCTCATTGAAAAAGTCACTTTTATAGCACCTGGAATGGCCCCATTTAACCTGAGGAATTGGCATCTCAAGATGCAATAAGGAATTATGATGGACATTCTGAAGCATCTCATAACATAAAATTCCAGGTATATAAGAATCTTCTTAGTAAATTCTAGAGTTCCTGAGGCTGGAGGCTCAAATCCAAATTTGGACATACAGTTTCTACATAAGTAATTCATGGATAAGAATAAGAACTTTTAAAAAAGAGAGAGAGAGAGTGGATACAGGTCTCATTTTTGCACAAAGGCCCATTGCCATGTAAGCAAACAGGTGAAGCAGATACTTCTCCTGAAACCAGCACAGTGACTAGGCAGAGGTCAAGACGCACTTCAAGTCATTTGATCAAATATCACAAATAAAGCACCAGGGAATTATTTTAGAAATACAGGGAGAAGGCTCACAGGAAAGCAGGAACAAAGGTGAGGAAAATTGGGATGGACAAATGAATGAAAGATTTAAAATGCCTTTGAGTAGGAAAAAATAAATAAAATAGCCTCATGTGTTTCAAAAACAGTCATAATCAATGCTTTCCTCGAAGAGTTGCTAAGGCATCAGTTTCCCTGTAATATCCTGGGATGTTCTAGTGAAGATGTGCAGATAGTGAGACTTAGAACACTGCTGATTTTTCCCTTGAGTCCCTGGATTTGCCCGTCATCAGGAACCTGAGATGAAGACATTCCCCATAATTGTAATTAGTGGAATAAACAGAATGTGGTCATTCATGATGTTTCCTTCCTATAAATCCAGCAAGTCTGTAACAAATAGAAATGGGGAGGCAATTGAACGACAGAACATCCACAGTGAAATCCTATGGTTGAAGCCCTCAGTATGTTCCTTTAGCATTCCTTTTCAGAACCACCAGCAAATTCAACCATCCTTTCTAAAAAAACAAAATTACAAACTGTAAAATCTGTTAGAAACACAGGCCTGTGCCTCTATGTCAGGAAAGAGATTCTTGTATTAGGAAGCTCTGCATTCTGTGAATGTCCAGCAGAGATAGACCCCATCCTTACTGAAGGTCATTTTATATCATTTCAGCTCGGACGGTGCTTATGGTGGATACGTCTAGATGGATAACATGGCTTCTTCTACTCTAAACTATTCCTATAATACTTTGAGCTGTTCTGCTTCCTCCAGGGTGCATGGTATCCCTTGCACCCAAATGATCCCAAAATAGGATCATTTCCCTTTTTTTCCATTTTCAGTCCTTCTAGAATGTTCCCTCTGAACCACAAGCACGTTGTTCACAATTTGCAGTTCTTGCTCTCCTCACAGAGGTTGGCCTCTGGTTTCTGTTTTAAGGGTGCTGTTCAATAAAGCTGTATACACTGAACATCTTTCCTCTCTGAGTGGGCCTTGCTCTGTCCATGGGAGGTTTTAACGAGGTCTCGTTGTTTGCATCCCTCAGGTTACCTGAGGGGATAAGTGCATCCAGCCCTGTGGCTGAGGAGCATTCACTCATAAAGCTGTATGTAAATCAGCTTTACCACGGCACACGGTCAGTATCCCAGCCCTGAATCACTAATCGTAGAAGTAGTTCCATAGCTAGACTGCTGGTCCTACGTCATCACTAAAATCCCCTTGTAGTTTGGGGATTTGATGGAAAAACAGGTCTTCTGGGGGTTCATGAAATTCCATTGAGAATTTCCAACTTGAGCTGCACTACTTGGCTCTCTTCTCTCTTTCCACTTCTCCACTTCTTTTACTGATTTTATGTCTTCATACCGGTATGTATGAGATGTGTATGTGTGAAGAGTACCACATTGGATCTCCTTCTTTGGATGATTCTCTGCTTTGGTACAGTTTGTAAAACCCCAGATGGTGATTCCTTAGACTCTTGTATTAAAGAGGCTTGTGGAATGCTTCCAGCCCTAACTGGATGAGACCAAGACAACATCACATGGCTAGACCATATTGTAGTAAAAGACTTCAGGATATATATCCTTCTGTCCCACTGGGCTTGGACCAATTTTCCCCCAGGTAAGCAGTCTGATTCCTACTGAAGCAGCAATTTAAAAAAAAGAAAACAATTTCAGACTGTGAGTGCTTAATTTTTATTGTTTGATAATGCTGGTGGTGATCGACTGTTGATTTCTTAGCCGTAACCATACACTAAGGTTCATGGAAACCATCATGCCAACTGTGGACATCAGTTAAAGGCACTGATCTCCCAACAACTGGAACTGAACCAAAGAAATACGACCTAGAGCTCACCCCTCACTCCTACCCCATTGTAACTGCCCCTTTGAAAATCTGATAAAACCTAAACAAGCCGAGAGTGGTGCTGGTCAGTGTTAAGGCCACATTAAAACAGTAAAGAAGTTTGCCATGAGATGTTTTATTTAGTCTGAGTTTTTGGTCTTTGGTATAATGACAGATCGTACAAAGATAAAGCAGAATGAGGATGAACTGAAATCACTACTCCAGAATCCTTGCCACAAACTCTTGGCATTCCTCACCTAGAATCCTTTACAAGTGTACACTTTGATCTTCAAAAGGTGCGAGGGTCTATCTTTGAAGTCTTTTGACATCCTAGTAACCTAACTCACACATATTTATGAGGGTGTAACTCTGGCTACTACCACCATCTGCCCCATCCCCTCTTCTGATATCTATTTCTAGCTACATACTTGATTAACTTTTCCCTTAAAAGAAAAGAGGGAATTCTCAAAGATACTCTCCCTTAACCCTTTGAAGTCTGTATGTGTGTGTGTATAAGAACTCAGTGATGTTTAGCTGTTAGATACAGTGTGGATCAAATAATGCAATTCATGAACTAATTCACTTCATTCATTTTCTTGGTCATAACTATATCCCTAAACCTAGATTATTTTTTTATAAGTGCATTAATTTATAAGAAAGGGAAGCATATTATCACCACTAGGTAAAAAGATCCAATATATGATGTATGATATATGATAGGGCAGCCACATTAAACTTATGAAAGATAGCTTGCCATTATGGCAAATATTATTGCAAGAGCTGACCACAGATTTGGGCCCAAAAGGCCCTTTTTCCCACCTCACTGCCCACAGCCTTGTGCCTCTCTGAGTATCTGCTCTGTCTCTTTCGGCATCATGCCCCCTTTGTAAAATCTTAATTATCTGCCCAAATCCTTCCCTCATTTATGGAGAGAGCTAACCAGTCCTTTCTTGTGTAAAATGTTTCACTAATTATGGCTATTATGGCCATTTCTTCATACAATAAGGGCATTCTAAAAGTTTGAATGGTTAGATTCTTTTACTTTCAATTTTAGAAACATCTCTTCAATATTTTTGCACATGCAACCTCTAAACTCTTAACTGCTCACAAGAAGAATCAGTTTGGCTATTATGTATACCATCTAGCCAGATCTGATCACTGTCCCAAATGTTGGAGCCTGGCTTATAATTCATAGTGTTGAACACAATCTAACATACTCTTTTCTGGTTTATCATCATGTTATTTGGTTAATTACTAATACTGTCTCAGGTCCAGGGGTACATATGGGGAAGATAGGCTGCCTAACCACGCATTTCCCAAATCCTGATTCTTTTCAATGAAATAGCATTTGCAAGTTATTTTTGTTGGTTGACTGGTTGGTCAGTTGGTTGATTTGCTTGGATTTTCAACCACAGAAAGGCTAGTTCTCTGTGTCCCGTTTCATTTTTTCAAATGAAACTTTGCCTTCCCAAAGAGTCTTGACCTAACAATCCAGATTTTTAATCTGATGTATAATATTCAAACTAAACTTGAAGCATTTATGCTTTGGTAATCAAAAGCGAATAGAAACAAAACTGAGGTACTGAATTCAGCCTTTGCTTCTGAAAATCAGTTTTCTTCATAGTTAATATTTTCTGAGATTAAAGCCTTTTCCTTTTCAGTCAGGAAAGTAGATAAATTTATAAATCAGCATCATAAAAACAGATATACACTTAGAAATCAACCACCTGAAGATTTCTTCTTTCTTTTTATTCTTTAGGGTCATGTTGTATGAAATTTGAAATAAACACTCTGCAAATATTTATCCCATGTAGCTTTCTTTATTCCCAGAGTTCCACTGAGATGCTAGATTTTTTTCAAACTTGAATTAAACTGGTCTTTGAACTCAACTCTGTTCCCTATACTAAAATGTTAGTGTATAATTAAATATGCAGTCACCTCTTCTTCACTCTTACTAGAGTTGCTTAGTTGCTGTCTGTGTGTGCCCCATACCCAACAAACGTTTTAGGCTTCTCTTGGCAAAAATACAATTGATAACAGCTTGATATTATCTGGGGAACACAGTAAATGTAGTGAATCACATATGACCTAGAATTCTTATTATTTCTTCCATGGTACCTGCTTAAAATGGTCTGACTTTCATGCCAGCCTAAATTGATGACAACTCATTTTCCCACTGAGACGCTGAGCTATTTTTATGCATGTTTGCTGATTTGCATGTGGAAGATATTTTACATTTCACATCAAAGATATTGAAGGCTAGAAACGAAAGGAAACAAGAGTTGTAAACAAATTATCTCTTGAAAAACCTGACTTGTGGACTCTTTTTTATTGTATTTAAATTAGTTTGATGACCTTGGCATAGTCTGTGTTAATTACAGTGATAAGCAAAATATTATTCCCAACTGACAGATAAGGAGGAAGCCACGTTTACAAGTCATTCTTCATAACCCCAAACACTAAAAAAATTATCAATTATTTAAGAATCAATAAAAAAGGAAATATCTGTTCTTAACTTATCATGGTTCAAATATCATTTTCCATTTAACCATTGTAATGATAATTATACATAATTTGTTTACATTATATTATTGCTCTAGGCAAGACTTTTATTTAAATCTTGTTACTTTCATGTTAAATAAAAGAGAAATATTTGGCTACAGCTACTGTAATAGCACAGCATAAGCAGAAGTGGTTTTTAAAACTATATGGCAGGTCTAAGCAAAAACCCAAGGAGCATTTGTTTGTGGTTTTGTTACCTAGCTTGTGTGCATGCATGCTAAGTCACTTCAGTCGTGTCTGACTCTATGCAAACCCTATAGACCATAGCCCCCCAGGCTCCTCTGTCCTTGGGATTCTCCAGGCAAGAATCCTGGAGCGGGTTGCCATGCTCTCCTCTGGGGGATCTTCCCAACCCAGGGAGCGAACCAAGGTCTCTTAAGACTCCTGCATTGACAGGCAAGTTCTTTACCCCTAATGCCACTAGAATACCAAAATGTTTGCATTTAAGAAAAAATCCTGACATCAGTTGTCATCCTCTGAAACTAAAGGGTGGATTTAAATAAATAAATATAAAATATTTTGAAATCGTCTATCCTTCCAGAACCCATTGTGTCAGAGTGTGTGTGTGTGTAAAAATTTTTGGAAGAAGACAATTTATCTTTTTATATGTTCTTTCCCTATATTCCCTATAGAGTATAAAAAGGAATTGGTGAAAAAATAAGAGAATTTTTTAGAAAAGAATAATCTAAAGGATTATTTCCAGCCTCTTTTCTTTCAGCAGAACACATGAAATTCAAATTTCACCTGGTCATACCTCCTGGCTATGATTGTCCCCACACCTAGTAATGAAAAAATGTGTGCAGAAGGAAGTCTTTATACAGTGGCAGGGCCTGGTGAAAAGAAAATAAGGATAATAAGAGAAAGAGGCATGTGTACACACAATCTTAGGATGGTAGCTTTGCTTCTCCTTGGGATTCAGATTAGATAAGATTCATCACCCACAGTTGAAAGGAGCCCCGGGTAGTTTCCAGTTTCAGAGCTAAAAAGGAGGAAGGCATTTAAATTTAAAGACGAGCCATGCAGAAGATGGAGAAGCTCCAAGAGCTAGCAGTACAGAAGAGCCATTGGAATGTTTGACATCCCAGAAGCAGTCACTTCTTAAAAAAAAAAAAAAAAACATTTTTTTATTGGAGGATAACTGCTTTACAATGTTATGTTGGTTTCTGCTGTATAGCAATGTGAGATCAGCCATAAGTATACAGACAATAGCCAGAGAATGGAAGCAACCTAGATGTCCATCAGCAGATGAATGAATAAAGAAGTTGTGGTATATATATACAATGGAAGACTCGTTGGAAAAGACCCTGATGTTGGGAAAGATTGAGGGCAGGAGGAGAAGGGAGCAACAGAGGATGAGATGGTTGGATGGTATCACCAACTCAATGGACATGAGTTTGAGCAAGCTATGGGAGATGGTGAAGGACAGGAAAGCCTGGCATGCTGCAGTCCATGGGGTCACAAAGAGTTGGACACAACTGAGAGCCTGAACAACAAATATACAATGGAATATTACTCATCCATAAAAAGGAACAAATTGAGTCAGTTGAAATGAAGTGGATGAACCTAGAGTCTGTGAAGTAAGAGTGAAGTTAAGTCAGAAAGAGAAAAGCAAATATCATATATTAACACATATATATGGAATCACTTCTTGATAAGGCTCTAGGTTCCAGTGTTATCAGATCCCAGAGGCCACAGTGAATTGGAAGTATCACCAATCTTCTCCAAGCAAACTGCCAGAGCTACAAAATGAAAGTTTAAATATCAAAATTACTCTATGAAATATCGTGAGGGTACATTGCTTTAAAGAGATCATCAAAAACTACTTGATGTCACTACCTTGACAACAATTCAGGAGAAAATTTGTGTCACTTTGCCTCCTTTCTTCAAGCTCCTTGTGAGCTGCAGAAGCTATTCTGGTAAAGATACTTCAGATGAAAATTCTTTATAGACCCAAGTTTTAAGTGAAACCTGCCTCTTTGTCTGCTTTCTCAGTTCTTGATCCATTTCATTTGAGTGCCTTTTTTCCCCTGTTTGCATCATTCACTTGGCTTCCTCTATATTATTTTTTAAATTTATTTAATTTTCTCTTTTGGTCATGCCACATGGCATGTGGGAATCTTAGTTCCCTGACCAGACATCAAACTCACACCCCCTGCACTGGTAGCAGAGTCTTAACCACTGGACCACCAGGGGAGTCCCTTGGCTTCCTCTATCCATGGTCATAGTTTTGGCCTCCCAGGAATAAGTGATGAGGAGAAGAATTCGAGGTACTAGGTAGTATAGAAACCATGTGGACAGTGAGAACCAAAAGTCAGAAATGCTCTTGGCACTAGATGCTAAGAACTGTAGCAAAATAAGATGAACAGTTTATTTCCACAAACTCATAAATGTAGAGAATGTCATCCCTATATATACCAAGAACTACTTTCCCTAGGGATTCATGTGGGAAAGGAAAGGAACATGAAAGGAATTCAATGATGCCTTTGAACCAGCACTGGCAAGGGCCAAGGCAAAGAAAATGGCGACAAAAAGACAAGAGATGTGTATGTACATCTGCCAGTCCCTTTGAGGAAGGAAGGGCTGGGAAAGAGCAAGGCGGACAGGCAAGTGGAGGTGAGGAAGGAGAGAAGGGCCCAAAGCATTGGAGAGACAGAAAGAGTGAGCCATCAAAGGAGAATCTGGGCAACTGCTTGCTTTCTGCTGCCAACCCTGCACCATCGTGATGTCAACAGGTCTCCTCCAGTGCCCAGGCTTGCCAGTGACACCCAGCTTTGTTAACACATCACCTTTCTCCCCTAAGGCATCACCAGAGTAATTTGTAACAAACACATCCTCCTGGTTGATCCTCCCATGTTTCTTTTTCTTTCCTTCTTGCACACTCATCATCAGAGGTTGTGACTGTGTAATTATTAGGCCTTTGATTTAAGGAAATAGCACAATTTCTGGGACTGAAGGTTCAAAGTAGCATATGTAACAAAGCAGAGAAATAGTTTCAATTGGAGGGAAGAATTTTGACTATTTCATAGTGTTTTGAGTGGTTTTACAGGGATCTGTCCATGGGGTTTTCCAAGTAAGAGTACTGGAGTGGGGTGCTTTCTCCAAATAGGTAGATCTATTTTGTGTTATTTAAAAAAAAAAATGTTGAGGGAGATGACTGGGCAGTGGTAGGATTGTAGTTACTGGATAATGAGCGTAGAGGGCTTTGCTGTCTTGGCGGGATGGTGGGAAAACTCCAATGGCTTAAAGTGGTTGTTTGGCCCTGACAGCATGTTTCATAGTCTCAGAAGCTGAAAATCAATATGCTGTTACAAAAGCTTAGCTTCATCAGAAAAGTTAATTCTCCTAGAGCATTAATTTCATTTTTAAAGTCAGTTTTGTTTGTGTGCAGTTGTACTTTTTGAGTAATAGGTACAGTCCTGAAAAGCTGAATGAAGTCATATTTAACAAACCCATGACTACCTACTCTATAGTAGATATTTTTTATACATAAAATTTGTTTTTAAATTTACTATAAGCCATACTATTTAAGGCATCTTTGTAGTATATATTATTGTAAATTACAAGAATTTCAGTTATAATATGCATAATTTTAATGTGATATTCATTTATAAATTGCTATATTTTGTGCTCTGTAGTCTGAAAAAGTGGTACTTTGTAGTAAAACCTTAAAACTTTTAAAGTTTTTGAGATTTTTAGTTGCTTTATTTAGCCATTCTTACATTTATGGGCTTCCCTGGTATCTCAGATAATAAAGAATCTACCTGCAATGCAGGAGATCAAACCTGGGTTTGATCCCTGGGTTGGGAAGATCCCCTGGAGAAGGGAATGGCTACCCACTCCAGTATTCTTGCCTGGAAAATTCCTTGGACAGAGGAGCCTGGTGGGCTACAGTCCATGGGGTTGCAAAGAATCAGACACGATTGAGCAGCTATCACTTTCACTTTGACAGTTTCATATTACATTAAGAAACTTTGGAAAAGTTGGGGAAGTTTGTGGTGAAAAATCCAATAATTTCTATCCAAGTAATTAAACACTTGGTATTCAAACAGTCACACAGTTAATTTTTTTATTCTCCATGAAGGGAGAAAGGGATAGTTTTAAGTACATCAGTGTTGCAGGGCAAATTCTTAGCCTACAAAAGAACAAACTCTCTTTAAGCATATTACAAGCACAATTATAATACTAAGAATCAATATATTTCTCGATGAAGCATGCATATTCATTATAGTAAATCTTGGGTGACTTTGGCTTGGCCACACGTTATTAGTTATTATTTATATTTCTATGTATTCTTTAATAAAACTACATTAAGCTGTCATAAAATTACCAATTAAATGAATGTTCTTCCTAGTAAATATAAAATAATAAGAATTTGCTCTTGGTGGGCCTCTCTTCACCAGTTATAGACACAAAGTGTATGAATATATACATTTATAAGGCTCAAAGGTTTATTTCTCTGGAAGTTTTCCTTGCAGCTTCACAGCCAAGGTCAGGTGATTTGTGCCTGAAGTAGGAAAACACTTTTAATATGACACCAATCTCTAACTAGGTAATTTTCAATTCTCTGTTCAATACAGACAATCAGAGAATAGAGAGCAGGCTGCAGAAGTCAGCTTCTTGTGTGGGGTCTGAAGGCTGGCTGGACTTAGTGAACTACTCCACTGAACACAAGATAGTCTGTGAGGAATGCTGAATGAATGAATTGTCATTGTGTCTAGGCATATGCAATCTATTTGTTAGGCAAATAGCAGAGGTCAAATCTGGGATCACAGTGGGGCTTGTGTAATTGTAATTACAGTTCTCAGGCCAGGTTGCTACTTCTAGCCCAACTCTGAGGAAATCTAAAAACATCTTGAACTTTTCAAAGTAATCAAAGAGCTGTCCAAGTGGAGCTTGGATGTAGTCTTGGGAGTTTCTGTTGCCAGTTTCTGTTCTCGAATGCATTGCCGTGTTTACGCTCTTCTTGGCTTTCCCATCTTATTAACCAGCTCTCCTCCCAAGGACAGTGAAGTCGAGCAGAGCAAACTGCTGGCTAGGGCTGCTCCAGCTTTGCTGAAGGGCAAAGGGTAAGTTAAAGCCAGAGTGTGCTGGAACCCTGAATTAACTGAACTAAAAATGCAGATTTCTTGTGTCAAAGATGCTTTGTGTTTGAAAGACCATCTTTGATTTAGCCAAAGCAGCTTCATCATAACCCCATTAACAGCACCAAGTAGTTATTTTGAGTAGACACATCTGTGTTGTTACTTACTTTCCCTGATTTCCCTGTTAAAATGACTAAGCTTCAGATTTGATCTTCCAAAATATAATCTTTGCTTACAACCTATTTCAGTGTATTTACTGTACAGATGAATTACTTGGACTTAGTGGTTTGAAGAGTGCAGATCTGCATTCTTAAAAGTGACAACCTAAGTGGAAGTCTTTTTTTAAGTGAGTGAAATGGCACTGTGAATTTCATTGCTTGGATTTTGCTTGTGTTTTTTCATAGAACATCGCTTAGTTTTCCTTTACCTGCTTGGTCTTCTAAATGCCCTTACTACCACAGACTCACTCCTGCCTGCCCCACTTATTTCTGTCTACCTCTCCTAACAACATCCTTTCTTTCCTCCTGCCCTGTTTCAGGATAAAGTACAGCCTGAATGTGGCAGACAGGCTAGCTGATGAACATGTTCTCATCGGGTTGTATGTCAACATGCTCCGGAACAACCCATCATGGTTAGTGCAGGTTTGGCTGCTTGACTGTCCTGAGAGAGGGGAACAGTCTGATCTCTTGACAAGCAGTCTCAGCAAGGGGCAAAGTCACTGGATGGCAGAGGTGTCACTCAAGTATTTTTTTAACCAATTCAATTAAAATATCTTGTGATATTACTTTGGACACTGCCCATTAATGTACCATAGAATTCACATTTTTGCTAATATCTTAGCTAAAGCACAAGTTGTGTAAATGGGTGCTGTTCTAAATATTAACATCTAGAGAAATCCAGGACTCTGGGTCCCTCTGGTCAATTCTGTGTTATATGTGCCATATCAAATTACTGCACGATGGTGATGCAAGAATTTGTCTTATTCCGAGGACTTGTGTGTTTCTGCCAATTTGGAGAACAATGCTCCATTCTCTTAAGATGTGGAAAAGAAATAGGATAAGATCATACCATGGAAATCATTTCCTGAACAATGATAACATTGGGAGATATTGTCTTTCAACTCTTCTCTTACAAATGTTTCAGTGTACTCATCCTGATAGATGCAAAGCTTACTTTCAAATGTGTTAAATGTGTGAATTCAGATAAAGTATTAGAATAACGGCATTCTTAGAGTTTTCCCTTTCTATTTTAGGGAATGTGTGACATAGGAGATTCCTGCCATTGGTGCAAGTTAGTTAATAATAAATGTACATTTTCAGTTTGAATGGAAATAAATGGACACACTGTATAATTATCCTATGTTTCATCCTAGTTTAGACAACTGTTTTACAAACATGTTTTGCAAACCAGTTCCTTATAAGTATTTGATTTTATTTAATAACTCTAATATAATTTCTCTGAACTAAGAGCCTATGGATTTGTTTGTAGTCATAACTGTTTAGGGGTTAAATTTCCTCTAAAATTGATTCCCTTTCTTCTACTGTGTCACAGAAAACATCCTTGAAACATTTGGCATCACTCTCACCACTTGGTATTGTTAACCACTTCTTTGTTTCTAGAACTTTCCTCTCTTGACTGCTTCTGATGCCTTAGAAATATTTTTTGAAAGATTACCACATGAGTTTAAGTGATACATTGAACATTTATTTGTTTTAATAGTTATATATTTATCTTCAGATCAGATCAGATCAGTCGCTCAGTCGTGTCTGACTCTTTGCAACCCCATAAATCGCAGCACGCCAGGCCTCCCTGTCCATCATCAACTCCTGGAGTTCACTCAGACTCACGTCCATTGAGTCAGTGATACCATCTAGCCATCTCATCCTCTGTCGTCCCCTTCTCCTCCTGCCCCCAATCCCTCCCAGCATCAGACTCTTTTCCAATGAGTCAACTCTTCACATGAGGTGGCCAAAGTACTGGAGTTTCAGCTTTAGCATCATTCCTTCCAAAGAAATCCCAGGGCTGATCTCCTTCAGAATGGACTGGTTGGATCTCCTTGCAGTCCAAGGGACTCTCAAGACTCTTCTCCAACACCACAGTGCAAAAGCATCAATTCTTCGATGCTCAGCCTTCTTCACAGTCCAACTCTCACATCCATACATGACCACAGGAAAAACCATAGCCCTGACTAGATGAACCTTTGTTGGCTAAGTAATGTCTCTGCTCATGAACATGCTATCTAGTTTGGTCATAACTTTCCTTCCAAGGAGTAAGAGTCTTTTAATTTCATGGCTGCAGTCACCATCTGTAGTGATTTTGGAGCCCCCAAAAATAAAGTCTGACACTGTTTCCACTGTTTCCCCATCTATTTCCCATGAAGTGATGGGACCAGATGCCATGATCTTCGTCTTCTGAATGTTGAGCTTTAAGTCAACTTTTTCACTCTCCACTTTCACTTTCATCAAGAGGCTTTTGAGTTCCTCTTCACTTTCTGCCATAAGGGTGGTGTCATCTGCATATCTGAGGTTATTGATATTTCTCCCGGCAATCTTGATTCCAGCTTGTGTTTCTTCCAGTCCAGCGTTTCTCATGATGTACTCTGCATATAAGTTAAATAAACAGGGTGACAGTATACAGCCTTGACGAACTCCTTTTCCTATTTGGAACCAGTCTGTTGTTCCATGTCCAGTTCTAACTGTGGCTTCCTGACCTGCATACAAATTTCTCAAGAGGCAGATCAGGTGGTCTGGTATTCCCATCTCTTTCAGAATTTTCCACAGTTTATTGTCATCCACACAGTCAAAGGCTTTGGCATAGTCAATAAAGCAGAAATAGATGTTTTTCTGGAACTCTCTTGCTTTTTCCATGATCCAGCAGATGTTGGCAATTTGATGTCTTGTTCCTCTGCCTTTTCTAAAACCACCTTGAACATCAGGAACATATCTATCTTAATTTGTATTTAATATTCATATGTGTGTGTGTATATATATATATATAAAATCAGCATATTGGTTTAATTTTATACTATATCCTTCTGTTTTGGGAGATAAAGATGCACTCTTCAGCTAAACCCATCTCTTTATTCAAATTTTCCCAGTTTGTAAATCAAACAGTTACTTTTCTTTCTTACATCTATCTCTACCTCCCAAAACTACAGTGGAAAGAGTAATGGTTTTCATCTTACTCCCAATGAATTTGGACCACCCCCAGTGTTATACAGTAGCTGAAACAACAGAACTAAATGCTTAAATTACCTCCCCCCAAAAAATCTGTGTTGGGAATCTTCAAAGCAAGATATAGTAAAGAGCCAATCATGTCTGAAGGCAATGCCGAGATCTCACACATGTCCTCCCCCGAAATTCTAAATACATTCCAATTATTTCTACAGCTCTTCTTTGACCTTTTCTTAATTAAAGTTGTAACAGAGAAATCTCTGAAGAGGAGAGCACAGAGTTTGACACTCCCAGCCCTTTTCCCTCCTCCAGTGGTTAATCATATTGACTTGATGGCCACTTAAGACCATAAACCTGTCTCAGCAGAGACACCTTACATCGACTTGATGAAAGCTAGATGTGATTTGTATTTTGAAAACAAAGCAGAATTTAAGACTGATCAATGAAGCCAACTCCATTTTAATAACTCCTACTCTCCATAATTCTCATCCCTGTTTTCCATCCTTAAAAAATTCCAGCTTCTCTTTTCTCATTTTCCCCCTCCCTTTCCTTTATTGTAATTAATTGCTAATGATTCCCACACCTGCCAGGATTCTGTAAGTGATGAAGTGATCTCTCCTCTCCTTTATTATCATCATAGCTATGATGCTTTACTGTCATTCAACTATAGTGAGATCTAGAATGATGGTAACCACAAGAGTTACTTTTCTTTAAGTATATGAAGCATATGATTGTGTTTTTATTTTGTTTTTGTTTTTTATTATTTTTATTGGAGTATAATTGCTTTACAATGTTGTATTAGTTTCTACTCTACAGCAAAGTGAATCAGCTATACATGCATCCCCTCTTTTTTAATTTCCTTCCCATTTAGGTCAGACAAAGCATTGAGTAGAATTCCCTGTGCTATATAGTAGGTTCTCATTAATTATCTATTTTATGAAATTGAAAGTGTTAGTTGCTCAGTCATGTCCAACCCTTTGCAACCCCATGAACTATAGCCCGCCAGGCTCCTCTGTCCATGGAATTCTCCAAGCAAGAATATTTGAGTGGGTTGCCATGCCCTTCTCCATGGGGTCATCCCCACCCAAGGATCAACCCAGGCCTCCCGCATTACAGGCAGATTCTTTACCTTCTGAGCCACCAGGGGAGTAGATAGTATCAGCAGTGTATATATGTCAAGCCCAAGAGCTACCGTTTTTTAAAGCATTTGCCTCACAATAAGCATTGTGTTTAAAACTTTATTTACATAATTTCCCCTGGTCCTTAAATAAGCCTGTAGAGTAAATACTCTCATCCCCATTTTATCAATTGGTAAAGGTACCAATTCGGAGAGTCTACATGATTCTCTCACAGACATGAATCCACTACACAGTGGGGCAGGGATTTCTACCTTCATCTACTTGATCCCAAGCTCATAACCACTATGCTACATTGCCTTTTATAGAGCCTACATAAATGCATGCTCTCCAGAAAGCTCTTTTAGACACTCCGCACTGTATCCACCACATCTCTATTTACTAAAATTGCATATCCTACTATATTATTTTTATTTCATTTTAAGAGATATTTTGAGCATATACTAGTAAAAGGAATTGTTAACAAATTATCATTTATGTATTTAGTTCTGCACATTGTGATTTCTCATTTTAATTATAAGCTTCAAAAGGACAAAGCTTTTCAGTCTCTTGGACCTCATGACAACAGCCAGAATATCAATAATAAATTTTACATTTATGAAGTGCTTAAAAAATTACAAAGCCCTTTCCCACACATTATTTCATCTGCTTGTCAAAGCCCATAAGTTTTGATATTATTATTTCCATCTCATTGATAAGCAGATGCCGGTTCCAAGACATCAAGAGACTTATCCAAGGTCACTTGCCAGCAAGGTCTTCTAATACTGACAAAATAATTCGTTTTCTACCTCATTCCTCAGTCTTCATGTCTGTGCATCCTTCATGAGATGGTCTATAAACAGGAATCTAATAGTTGTTCTTGATTAAAAGGTATGTTTTTGTGATTATCCATATATGCTGCTAATTCACTCTAGGTGAGGGCATTTTCCCCTATATCTATTTTCCCCTGTATCTACTTAACATAATGGGAAACTGACTCATTTGTAAACAGTCTGCTGCTAAATTCAAGGTATACTTTTGTGTCCTTGCTGGTTCTGATGTCAGATAAGCCAAACAAATAAACTGCAGCTCAAGGGAGAATTCCTGCTGTCTTCCTAATTCCTAAGTGAAGTTTTAAAACCCTTAGTGGTTTTCAAGCACCTTCTTCAGAGGTGGAGGAGGGGTCTCAGAGTCACACAGTGAGGGCTTTTACTGGCCTCCCCTAAAGCTTCCCCAGGCTTGCTGGTGGTTTATAGGACAATGGTGGCAGGCACGCCAAGGGATATAGGAAACCAATCCAGACCTCACAACTCTAACCGTAATTATAAACCTTGGTGCTTACCAGTCAGACATTTCTGGTGTGTTTCTTTCAACTCTGAAAAAATGGGCTTCCCCTGTGGCTCAGAGGTAGAGAATCCACCTGTAATGCAAGAGCCACAGGAGACATGGGTTCAATCCCTGGGCCAGGATGAACCCCTGGAGGAGGGCACAGCAACCCACTCCAGTATTCTTGCCCAGAGAATCCCATGGACAGAGGAACCTGGTGGGCTGCAGCCCATGGGGTCTCAAAGAGTTGGACACAACTGAAGCAGCTTAGCACGCGCTTGAGGGAAGGAGGCAGCACAGTGTAGGCTACCGTCTATACTCTGATGGCATGGTCCATTGCTCTCACTTTGTCAGGCCCCTGATCTCATATAACTGGGTTAAAATTTGTCCTGCTTATTGTTTTTCTCAAGTAGACGAAATTGGACATTTTGATGCCTATTTCTGGGTTTCACATATCAGGTCTAAATAGTCACTGGCTCACTTGCTCCCTTTTTTTTTTTTTTTTTTTTTGGAGCACCATACAGCTTGTGGGATCTTAGTTCCCCAAGCAAGGATTGAACCCATGCTCCCTGCAGTGAAAATACAGAGTCCTAACCACTGGGCCGCCAGGAAATTCCTTTGCCTCCTTTAATAGATTGCTATGATACTTAAGTTCACAGCTTAGACCACTCCCCAGGGCTGTAGGTCTGTGTGTGATCTAACCTGCGCTTTCCCCTCTCCCAGCCTCAGCTCCCTCAGGGTTTTCCCGCTCAACCACAATACTTATTAGTCACATCAGTTTTGGATCAGTTCCTTGAAGATACTCCTAAAACTGCCTCAATGACCATGATACTAGCTTTTCCCTATGCCTAGAACATTCTTCCCCATTTTCCTCCTGCCCTTTCCTTCCACACACATGAATTTTCTCCTTCTCTGACTTCCAAATACTGATTAAAGGTACCTACCTCCTCAGGTAGGTCTCCCACATTAGTGATCATGGGGTACTGCGTATTTCATTCCTGTCATAACTGTAATCATTCATTGCTTGGTTGGTTGGTTCACCACCTACCTTCCACTTACAGGGCAGACCTTCTCAGACTCATTCACCACCATCTTTGTGGCATCAGCACAGTGCCTGGCATACCATAGATGTCCAGTAAAGGCCCACTGGGGTTGGAGACTATTGATAGTACTATAGACATAAAATTCCCTCTCACTGTAAACAAAATTTGTGATGAGTCCTCAGGAAAAAAATTCTCCCTATAAAAATAATTTCTGCTATTAAGAAAAAAACCACCTATTATAAATTAGCCCTGAAATTAGTATAAGAGTATAAAGTAGGTTGTTGTGGTCACAGCAAACTGTGGAAAATTCTTAAAGAGATGGGAACACCAGACCACATGACCTGCCTTCTGAGAAATCTGTATGCAGGTCAAGAAGCAACAGTTAGAAATGTACATGGAACAACAGATTGGTTCCAAACGGGAAAGGAGCACATCAAGGCTATATATTGTCACCCTGCTTATTTAACTTATATGCAGAGTACATCATGTAAAATGCTGGGATGGATGAAGCACAAGCTGGAATCAAGATTGCCGGGGAAAATATCAATAACCTCAAATATGCAGAGGACACCACCCATATGGCAGAAAGCAAAGAACTAAAGAGCTTCTTGATGAAAGTGAGAGGAGAGTGAAAAAGCTGGCTTAAAACTCAACATTCAGAAAACCAAGATCATGGCATCTGGTCCCATCACGTCATGGCAAATAGATGGGAAAACAGTGGAAACAGTGAGAGACTTTATTTTGTTGAGCTCCAAAATCACTGCAGATGGTGACTGCAGCCATGAAATTAAAAGATTCTTGTTCCTTGGAAGAAAAGTTATGACCAACCTAGACAGCATAGACATTACTTTCTCAACAAAGGTCCATTTAGTCAAAGCTGTGGTTTTTGTACAGTTTCCAAACTCATGTCCATTGAGTTGGTGATGCCATCCAGCCATCTCATCCTCTGTCATCCCCTTCTCCTCCTGCCCTCAATCCCTTCCAGCATAGATGGTTTTTCACATCTCTCATGGATGTGAGAGTTGGACTATAAAGAAAGCTGAGCACTGAAGAATTTATATTTTTGAACTGTGGTATTGGAGAAGACTCTTGAAAGTCTCTTGGACTACAAGGAAATCCAACCAGTCCATAAAGGAAATCAGTCCTGAATATTCATTGGAAGGACTGATGCTGAAGCTGAAACTCCAATACTTTGGCCACCTGGTGTGAAGAACTGACTCATTGGAAAAGACTCTAATGCTAGGAAAGATTGAAGGCAGGAGGAGAAGGGGATGACAGAAGATGAGATGGTTGGATGGCATCGCTGACTTGATGGACATGAGTTTGAGCAAGCTCCAGAAGTTGGTGATGGACAGGGAAGCCTGGTGTGCTGCACTCCATGGTGTCACAAAGAGATGGGCAGAACTGAGCAACTAAACTGAACTGATAAACTAGGTGAAAAGTCAAGTGTTAAACTTGACTTAGGTAGAGGAGATAAATGTGGATGAAGATTATCAGCAGCAATTCACTGATGTGGCAAAAGCAGCTAATAAGGAACAAAAAAATAATTAAAGTGATACTGGGCAAAAATAAATTTCTAATGTCCTCTGATCTTTTCGACTTTGTGCTAGTTCACTATGGCTACTAAAACAAAATACCACAGACTGTGTGATTTGAACAACGGTTTATTTTCTTATGGTTCTGGAAGATGAAAGTCCAAGATGATGGAGCCAGCAGTGCTGTTTCTCCTGAGGCCTCTCTCCTTGGCCTGCAGATGGCTGTCATCTTTCCGTGTCCCCACAAGCACGTTTTCTCTGAACATGTACATCCCTGGTATCTCTTCCTCTTCTCATAAGGACTCCAGTCATATTGGATTACGTCCCACCCTTAGGACCTCAGTTCAGTTCAGTTCAGTTCAGTCACTCAGCTGTGTGTGACTCTTTGCGACCCCATGAATCATAGCACACCAGGCCTCCCTGTCCATCACCAACTCCGGAGTTCACCCAAACTCATGTCCATCGAGTCGGTGACGGCATCCAGCCATCTCATCCTCTGTCATCCCCTTCTCCTCCTGCCCTCAATCCCTTCCAGCATCAGGGTCTTTTCCAATGAGTCAACTCTTCGCATGAGGTGGCCAAGGTATTGCAGTTTCAGCTTTAGCATCAGTCCTTCCAGTGAACAGCCCGGAGTGATCTCTTTTAGGATGGATCTGGTTGGATGACTGGTTGGATCTCCTTGCAGTCCAAGAGACTCTCAAGAGTCTTCTCCAACACCACAGTTCAAAAGCATCAATTCTTTGGCGCTCAGGTTTCTTCACGGTCCAACTCTCACATCCATACATGACCACTAGAAAAACCATAGCCCTGACTAGATGGACCTTTGTTGGCAATGTCTCTGCTTTTTAGTATGCTATCTAGGTTGCTCATAACTTTCCTTCCAAGGAGTAAAAGTCTTTTAATTTCATGGCTGCAATCACAATCTGCAGTGATTTTGGAGCCCAAAAAAAATCAAGTCTGACACTGTTTCCCCATCTATTTCCCATGACGTGATGGGACCAGATGCCATGATCTGAGTTTTCTGAATGTTGAGCTTTAAGCCAACTTTTTCACTCTCCTCTTTCACGTTCATCAAGAGGCTTTTTAGTTCCTCTTCACTTTCTGCTATAAGGGTGGTGTCATCTACATATCTGAGGTTATTGATATTTCTCCTGGCAATCTTGATTCCAGCTTGTGCTTCCTCCAGCCCAGCATTTCTCATGATGTACTCTGTGTAGAAGTTAAATAAGCAGGGTGACAATATACAGCCTTGACGAACTCCTTTTCCTATTTGGAACCAGTCTGTTGTTCCATGTCCAGTTCTAACTGTTGCTTCTTAACTTGCATACAGGTTTTTCAAGAGGCAGATCAGGTGGTCTGGTATTCCCATCTCTTTCAGAATTTTCCACAGTTTATTGTGATCCACACAGTCTAAGGCTTTGGCATAGTGAATAAAGCGGAAATAGATGTTTTTCTGGAACTCTCTTGCTTTTTCTATGATCCAGTGGATGTTAGCAATTTGATCTTTGGTTCCTCTGCCTTTTCTAAAACCAGCTTGAACATCTGGAAGTTCACAGTTCACGTATTGCTGAAGCCTGGCTTGGAGAATTTTGAGCGTTACTTTATTACCACGTGTTGCTACTGCTACTGCTGCTAAGTCGCTTCAGTCGTGTCTGACTCTGTGCGACCCCACAGACGGCAGCCCACCAGGCTCCCCCGTCCCTGGGATTCTCCAGGCAAGAATACTGGAGTGGGTTGCCATTTCCTTCTCCAATGCATGAAAGTGAAAATTGAAAGTGAAGTCGCTCAGTCGTGTCCAACTCTTAGCGACCCCATGGACTGCAGCCTATCAGACTCCTCCACCCATGGGATTTTCCAGGCAAGAGTACTGGAGTGGGTTGCCATTGCCTTCTCTGTGGTGTGGTAGTTTGAGCATTCCTTGGCATTGCCTTTCTTTGGGATTGGAATGAAAACTGACCTTTTCCAGTCTTGTGGCCACTGCTGAGTTTTCCAAATTTGCTGGCATATTGAGTGCAGCACTTTCACAGCATCATCTTTCAGGATTTGGAATAGCTCAACTGGAATTCCATCACCTCCACTAGCTTTGTTCGTAGTGATGCTTTCTAAGGCCCACTTGACCTCACATTCCATAATGTCTGGCTATAGGTCAGTGATCACACCATCGTGATTATCTGGGTCGTGAAGATCTTTTTTGAACAGTTCTTCTGTGTATTCTTGCCACCTCTTCTTAATATCTTCTGCTTCTGTTAGGTCCATACAATTTCTGTCCTTTATCGAGCCCATCTTTGCATGAAATATTCCCTTGGTATCTCTAATTTTCTTGAAGAGAACTCTAGTCTTTCCCATTCTGTTGTTTTCCTCTAATGCTTTGCATTGATCACTGAAGAAGGCTTTCTTATCTCTTCTTGCTATTCTTTGGAACTCTGCATTCAGGTGCTTATATCTTTCCTTTTCTCCTTTGCTTTTCACTTCTCTTCTTTTCACAGCTATTTGTAAGGCCTCCCCAGACAGCCATTTTGCTTTTTTGCATTTCTTTTCCATGGGGATGGAAAAGAAATTTTCCATTTCTTTTCTCAGGATTTTCTTGATCCCTGTCTCCTGTACAATGTCACGAACCTCATTCCATAGTTCATCAGGCACTCTATCAGATCTAGTCCCTTAAATCTATTTCTCACTTCCACTGTATAATCAGAAGGGATTTGATTTAGGTCATACCTGAATGGTCTAGTGGTTTTCCCCACTTTCTTCAATTTAAGTCTAAATTTGGCAATAAGGAGCTCATGATCTGAGGCACAATCATCTCCTGGTTTTGTTTTTGCTGACTGTATAGAGCTTCTCCATGTCTGGCTGCAAAGAATATAATCAATCTGATTTCAGTGTTGACCATCTGGTGATGTCCATGTATAGAATCTTCTCTTGTGTTGTTGGAAGAGGGTGTTTGCTATGACCACTGTGTTCTCTTGGCAAAACGCTATTAGCCTTTGTGCTGCATCATTCTGTACTCCAAGGCCAAATTTGCCTGTTACTCCAGGTGTTTCTTGACTTCCTACTTTTGCATTCTAGTCCCCTATAATGAAAAGGACATCTTTTTGGGGTGTTAGTTCTAAAAGGTCTTGTAGGTCTTCATAGAACCATTCAACTGCAGCTTCTTCAGCATTACTGGTTGGGGCATAGGCTTGGATTACTGTGATATTGAATGGTTTGCCTTGGTAACGAACAGAGATCATTCTGTCGTTTTTGAGATTGCATCCAAGTACTGCATTTTGGACTCTTTTGTTGACCATGATGGCCACTCCATTTCTTCTAAGGGATTCCTGCCCACAGTAGTAGATATAATGGCCATCTGAGTTAAATTCACCCATTCCAGTCCATTTTAGTTCACTGATTCCTAGAATGTCGATGTTCACTCTTGCCATCTCTTGTTTGACCACTTCCAATTTGCCTTGATTCATCGACCTAACATTGTAAATCGACCTAATATTGTAAAGAGCAATATTGCTCTTTACACCATCAGACCTTGCTTCTATCACCAGTCACATCCACAGCTGGGTATTGTTTTTCTTTGGCTCCATCCCTTCATTCTTTCTGGAGTTATTTCTCCACTGATCTCCAGTAGCATATTGGGCACCTACTGACTTGGGGAGTTCCTCTTTCAGTATCCTATCACTTTGCCTTTTCATACTGTTCATGGGGTTCTCAAGGCAAGAATACTGAAGTTGTTTGCCATTCCCTTCTCCAGTGGACCACATTCTGTCAGACCTCTCCACCATGACCCACCCATCTTGGGTGGCCCCACACGGCATGGCTTAGTTTCATTGAGTTAGACAAGGTTGTGGTCCGTGTGATTAGATTGACTAGTTTTCTGTGATTATGGTTTCAGTGTGTCTGCCCTCTGATGCCCTCTCGCAACACCTACCGTCTTACTTGGATTTCTCTTACTTTGGACGAGGGGTAGCTCCTCACGGCCGCCCCTCCTGACCTTGAACGTGGAGTAGCTCCTGTCGGCCCTCCTGCGCCCGTGCAACCCCTGCTCCTTGGATGTGTGGTTGCTCCTTTCGGCTGCCACCCCTGGCCTTGGACCTGGGGTACCTCCTCAGTGTCCTAAAATGTGGACCTGAAGAATGTCACACACACCAGTGCATGTATCTGCATGAACTGCATTGTACTCACAGGGGTTTTCTCAGCATAATCAATCAGATGATAAATTGATTTTTAAGATGAGTTCACTTTCCTGTTATAAATTCTAGTATATTTTATGTTTCCATGGAAAATGAGAGTGACACTACCAATCTGCTGAGGTTATTGATGTAGATGAGCTAGTATGGTACTGGGAACACAGGAATAATTCAGTGTTAGTTACTCACTTAATTTTGAATAGGGTTGAAGGCACATAAGTTAGATTTTAAATCCCATTTTGTAAAACCAGTCCATTGTAATATGATAAAAATAAGCACTGTTAGCTCGTGGATCGTCATCAATATTGTTGAGCTGATGAACTTTAGAGTGTGCTCTCTCCAAATGTGCTAAAATAAAGAATGCAGAATGGGACATGGTCACATATGTTGCTTGATAATTTGTATAAATGGGACATTTTTATTAAAAATTCATGGCACTTTGCAGTTTGCATACAGAAATAAGAGAAGACTGTCACTGTTAAGCTTATACTTTCCTTTATTTAGGAAATTAGAGATATAAAGACTACCTATTGCTTCTATAAAATACTTCATTGATTCTGCTAAACTGTTTTTCTTCTTTTTGATGTAACCTAGAATACTGACCAGTAACCAATCACGTTTTCTTGAGCAAAAAAGCCTGATTTATAGATAAGGATGTGATGGTGCAAAAAAGGTATACCAAATACTATTATCTGTTATAGGTAAGAGTTAAAAAGGATACTTCAATCAGCCTTACCATGTACCCTGTCATGGCTGTAAATGCTTTACATGGTCATCCTCCCAATAAGCCATGTAGTAAGTTTATACATGAGAATACATAAACTTTTTTATCAGATCAGATCAGTCGCTCAGTCGCGTCTGACTCTTTGCAACGCCATGAATCGCAGCACGCCAGGCCTCCCTGTCCATCACCAACTCCCGGAGTTCACCCAGACTCACGTCCATCGAGTCAGTGATGCCATCCAGCCATCTCATCCTCTGTCGTCCCCTTCTCCTCCTGCCCCCAATCCCTCCCAGCATCAGAGTCTTTTCCAATGAATCAACTCTTGTCATGAGGTGTCCAAAGTACTGGAGTTTCAGCTTTAGCATCATTCCTTCCAAAGAACACCCAGGGCTGATCTCCTTCAGAATGGACTGGTTGGATCTCCTTGCAGTCCAAGCGACTCTCAAGAGTCTTCTCCAACACCACAGTTCAAAAGCATCAATTCTTCAGTGCTCAGCCTTCTTCACAGTCCAAGTCTCACATCCATACATGACCACAGGAAAAACCATAGCCTTGACTAGACGAACCTTTGTTGGCAAAGTAATGTCTCTGCTTTTGAATATGCTATCTAGGTTGGTCATAACTTTCCTTCCAAGGAGTGAGCGTCTTTTAATTTCATGGCTGCAGTCACCATCTGTAGTGATTTTGGAGCCCAGAAAAATAAAGTCTGACACTGTTTCCATTTTTTCCCCATCTATTTCCCATGAAGTGGTGAGACCAGATGCCATGATCTTCATTTTCTGAATGTTGAGCTTTAAGCCAACTTTTTCACTCTCCACTTTCACTTTTATCAAGAGGCTTTTTAGTTCCTCTTCACTTTCTGCCATAAGGGTGGTGTCATCTGCATATCTGAGGTTATTGATATTTCTCCTGGCAATCTTGATTCCAGCTTGTGTTTCTTCCAGTCCAGCGTTTCTCATGATGTACTCTGCATATAAGTTAAATAATATACAGGGTGACAATATACGGCCTTGACGAACTCCTTTTCCTATTTGGAGCCAGGCTGTTGTTCCATGTCCAGTTCTAACTGTGGCTTCCTGACCTGCATACAAATTTCTCAAGAGGCAGATCAGGTGATCTGGTATTCCCATCTCTTTCAGAATTTTCCACAGTTTATTGTGATCCACACAGTCAAAGGCTTTGGCATAGTCAATAAAGCAGAAATAGATGTTTTTCTGGAACTCTCTTGCTTTTTCTATGATCCAGCGGATGTTGGCAATTTGATCTCTGGTTCCTCTGCCTTTTCTAAAACCAGCTTGAACATCAGGAAGTTCACAGTTCACATATTGCTGAAGCCTGGCTTGGAGAATTTTGAGCATTACTTTACTAGCATGTGAGATGAGTGCAATTGTGCGGTAGTTTGAGCATTCTTTGGCATTGCCTTTCTTTGGGATTGGAATGAAAACTGACTTTTCCAGTCCTGTGGCCACTGCTGAGTTTTCCAAATTTGCTGGCATATTGAGTGCAGCACTTTCACAGCATCATCTTTCAGGATTTGGAATAGCTCAACTGGAATTCCATCACCTCCACTAGCTTTGTTCGTAGTGATGCTTTCTAAGGCCCACTTGACTTTACATTCCAGGATGTCTGGCTCTAGGTGAGGGATCACACCATCGTGATTATCTGAGTCGTGAAGCTCTTTTTTGTACCGTTCTTCTGTGTATTCTTGCCATCTCTTCTTAATATCTTCTGCTTCTGTTAGGTCCATACCAATTTTGTCCTTTATGAAGCTCATCTTTGCATGAAATGTTCCTTTGGTATCTCTGATTTTCTTGAAGAGATCCCTAGTCTTTCCCATTCTGTTGTTTTCCTCTATTTCTTTGCATTAATCACTGAAGAAGGCTTTCTTATCTCTTCTTGCTATTCTTTGGAACTCTGCATTCAGGTGCTTATATCTTTCCTTTTCTCCTTTGCTTTTCACTTCTCTTCTTTTCACAGCTATTTTTAAGGCCTCCCCAGACAGCCATTTTGCTTTTTTGTATTTCTTTTCTATGGGAATGGTGTTGATCCCTGTCTCCTGTACAATGTCACGAACCTCAGTCCATAGTTCATCAGGCACTCTATCTATCAGATCTAGTCCCTTAAATCTATTTCTCACTTCCACTGTATAATCAGAAGGGATTTGATTTAGGTCATGCCTGAATGGTCTAGTGGTTTTCCCTACTTTCTTCAATTTAAGTCTGAATTTGGCAATAAGGAGTTCATGGTCTGAGCCACAGTCAGCTCCTGGTCTTGTTTTTGCTGACTGTGTAGAGCTTCTCCATCTTTGGCTTCAAAGAATATAATCAATCTGATTTCAGTGTTGACCATCTGGTGATGTCCATGTATAGAGTCTTCTCTTGTGTTTTTGGAAGAGGGTGTTTGTTATGACCAGTGCATTTTCTTGGCAAAACTCTATTAGTCTCTGCCCTGCTTCATTCTGTATTCCAAGGCCAAATTTGCCTGTTACTCCAGGTGTTTCTTGACTTTTTTATAGATGAGAAAATTATGGCACAGAGAGGTTAAGTGATCTTTGCAGGGTCACACAGCTAGTAATTGAGACAGCTAAGGTTTGCATCCAGAAATCATCCAGTCCAACCTCATACCCACTCTTGTATAACACTGCTGCCAGCTATTCACCCTTCCTTAAGTGTAAGCATTTTTTTTGAGTGGGAGCTTACCTCTTTGACACCATCTGCAATCTAACCTTTAAAACAACAACAAAGTGTGAGCCAAAAGAGAATTTGCCATTATTAAAGAGGTGGGATGAGAAAGATCTACTGTTGATAAATACAAATTAATACAATGACATTTCCATGAACTTAAACACCTATACAAAGCAGATAAGGAATCTGTATGCAGCCATAAAATGTATCTTCATTTTTAACTCTGCCAAACATAAATAATTAGTTGGATTTTAGATGGCATGGCTAGTGTTAAAGCACAGTATTTTATCTGTATTCTTCTGATTTTCTCAAAGTGTTGAGAATGTATACAGAGCCAAATAGGATTCAAAAGAGGTGGTCCAAAGACCATGACATTGCAAGCCTAAATGAGCTAACCTCTATTTGTTCTTTTGTCCAACTGAGTCTTGGGCAGTTCCTGTTTCAAGCACTGTGCTAAACACTCAGTTCCAAGGGTAAAAAGATTGAAGCATTCTGGTTTCAGAGAAGTCACAGTTTAATTAAGGATAAAGGCAATTATTATAAAATGCAAAGAGATAACAGTTATAATAAGACCAGTGCAGTGCAAAGTGCTATGGAATATATAAGAAGCAATAGATCTGAATTTGGGGGTTGGACAAGAGGGCAGGAAATGACAAAGTCAATACCATAACAAAGAGAAATTAGCCAAGTGGAAATGGGTGGAAGAGGCAGAGAGATTGTTTAGAGCAGAGAGAATATGGTGCATTTGAGCTTAAATGTGGTAAAGCCATGGGTTAAAAGATGAAGCTGGACTATGCAGGACCTTAGAAGTCTTCTTTAGGAGTTTGAACAATGAGAACCTATTGAAGAATGTTCTGTATAGGAATGCTTCAACCAACCTCACTTTTGAAAGATCGATGACTCTAGGACAGAAAATGAATTGGAAGAAAGAATAACTCAAATCAGAGTAAATATTGAGAGGACTTCACACTCATTCAGGATAAGATGACAGTGGCCTGGGCCACATCAGGGGCAACTGGAATTGAAGGAAATGGAAGAATTTGAGAGTGTGTAGAGGTAGAAGGCATAGCCTTGGTGGACAATTATAACATAGTGGGTTATCAAAGTCAAGGTCTTGACAAAGGAGTTTGAAGGCACCCCTAAAGAGAAGGCTTTCTTATTGTAAGTTATTATTATCATTATTATTATCATCCATGAAAATTCCTATGGCATTTTGCTCTCAGCCAACTGTCAAAGATAAGGAAACGTCATCCTCCCCTTGTGTGTGTGTATGTGTGTGTGTGTGTGTGTTAGTCACTCAGTCACATCCAACTCTTTCCAACCCCATGGACTGTAGCCCACCAGGCTTCTCTGTCCATGGAATTCTCCAGGCAAGAACACTAAAGTGGGTAGCCATCCCCTTCTCCAGGGGATCTTCCCAACATAGGGATCAAATCCAGGTCTCCTGCATTGCAGGCAGGTTCTTTACCATCTGAGCCACTAGGGAAGAAGATTCTTATGGCATTTTGCTCTTAACCAACTGTGAAAGATAAGGAAAAAGTCATCCTCCCCTTAAGTAATAACTAGTAATGCCTTCTCAGGCAGTAATCTTCCTAATAGCTATTTGCATTTTAATAAAAGAGCAGTCATACTTAATGACCATAAAAAGTAATCTCTAGTGATAAAGTTTCTGTCACCATTCAGACAAATGGAAAAAATACTAAGGAAAAATGAAGAGGTATTTCTGGTGCCCTTTGGATCACCTTATTGTTTGTATCATTTTAACATAGGTGAATCTTTTTATGACCCAAGTTTAGACAAATACATTTTTTTACATTTATTCTTTTTTTTTTTTTTTTGCTGCATGTCTTATAGAATTTTAGATCCTCAACCAGGGATTGAATGACCCTGAGCCCTCAGCAGTGAGAGTGTGAAGTCCTAAACCCTGGGCCGCCAGGGAAACGGGCCTGTAGAGATAGCAGAGAAATGTGAACGAATGTTGAGTTCCCAGAAATCGTTACTACATCATAATTTAGGAAGCCTTGGCCCTGCCACTCAAGTTTCCCAGATGCCATTTTGAAATCACAGCAACAAACGCCGTGTATTTAAGGTAGAAAGTGGAAAACTTGCAAAATAATAGATTTCCCCATTCTGAACTGAAGTCTACACAGCAGCCTCTTTTTAATTCATCATGGTCTTGTAGCAAGATTATAAAATCTGGAAATGAATAGGCAAGGATATAGACGATGTTGGGATTGGTATTTCTTTAATGATTTAGGGATTATTGGTCATTTACTTTCGACTATTTGTAACTGAAGTCTTGAAATAATGGAATTTATTAGGGGAATGCTTCATTCACCCTTGTATAATGTGAACGTACAGAAATTGCACATGTGGACTCAGAAATCGTTTGTGCACACAAAGGGGCAATCCATCATTTCACCCCTCATTCACTCGGTGCTGGGGAAGGAGGGGCAGGGAAATATGAGTTATAGCTCACGACAAAATCCCATACCTTCACGTCTTGCATTTCCAGCAGGCTCCTTTTATGTAACCTTCATATTATTTATACCTGCTGGTCATTCATAATAAAAGGTACTTTTATCATGAGGTTTTTTTTTTTCCTTTATCAAAGTTTTTTTATTATTTATTTATCAAAACACTCACAAATGTTTTTGACAAAGTCACTTTCAGGCAGTCGAACAGATCGTTGTCCCAAGCTTAGAGCAGTGAGCCTTGTCTACATAAACTGTGTTGAATTAGACACATGGTCTCTAATATACCAACCATAAAATGATAAATGCGCTAAAAATCAAATTGAATTGTTTCTTTGTGGGGCAGTTTTATTTTAAAGTAAGGACAGCATAACTTTCACTTTCTTATTAAAGCTGTAGCAAGAAATTCAGCTATTATTTTTAACAACTGCAAAGTGCAGACATGTATTATAAAACATCTGTTTTAAACATCTGTTTTAAAACATCCATTGTCCAGAACTAATTCAGCCTTTGGCTAGTAAAATAGTTTCTTATTCCAAGTCTGAATTGGTATGCTGATTGAAACCTCAATCCACTGGGAACAGTACTACACATAGGTGAGCCCTGAATCTGAGAATATCTATCTTAAGGGAATATTTGTAAAATATCACAGTGCTATATGGATATGAAAAGTGGTCTCTTTTATGCAGTTTACATTTAGGGTTCATTTCACATGTTTAACTTTTCCATTTTATTTTCAAGATCTTCTAGGTCCTTGCTACTCAAATGCATATTAACATATCTTGAGAGCTTGCTGGAAATGCAGGTTCTTTGAGCCCATCCTATCCCACCACCGCCACTCTAGAATCAGAGACTGAATTTTCACAAGATCCCTCCATGATATGTATACACACTAAAGTTTGAGAAACCCCGCTCTAGATGGTCGTTGGATGGTATGTGACATTTTGAAGGAGACAAGAATCATTAGTGAATCTGAACAGGTTACTTCAGAGGCAAAATAACAATAAAATTATATTAACTAATATTTTTGAGCATTTAATGTATTCTAGGCATCATATTTTGATCCCTTGGTCAGGAAGATCCCCTGAAGAAGGGCACAGCAACCCACTTCAGTATTCTTGCCTGGAGAATCCCATGGACAGGGGAGCCTGGAGGGCTACAGTCCATGGGGTCGCTAAGAGTTGGACATGACTGAAGCGACTTAGCACAGCACAGGAATCATATCAGTTTGATGCTTTTTCCATGCATTATTTCATTTGGGCAGCAGGAAATAGAAGACTATTTCTCTGATGATGGAGAAATAATTTGGTAAATGGAGAAATTCAGGAATATCCTAAGTAGGAAATGGCAACTTAGAGAAAAGGGCATCGTCTAGTGGAAGCATTCAGAATAAGAATAGATATAGTTTACTTATGTGAGAAATGTAGACAAAGCAGAGAGAGTAGAGACAGGAATATCTTCCAAATGACTGGAAAAAAAAGCTTACACTAATGTAGTCTGCTGAACCAAGAAGAGCTATTTGGAAGTGACATAGCTAATATGCTGAGTCTCACTCATCCTCTCACTTTAGAACAAAGGTTAAAAGACTATGTTGCATGTTTACTGTGTATGTAAATGTACACATAAATAATATAAATGTACGTTACGTTATGTGAATCCAAGTCTTTTTGGTGGGTAATACTTATAACCTTAATGTTGGCATAGAAGTGCGTCATTTTTAATGTATAATCATGAGGATTAATCTTTTTAAGGAACAAGCTTAAATGTAAGAGCCAGTGGAGGAGATTATAAGTATATTTGGAGGTTGAGAGGAAACTGGTTTCTAATCTTGTTCCTGACCTGATACTCACCATAATAACTGATAAACCAAACTAGTCGGCTAACTAGTCTACTAACAGGATTAGTGTTACTGGTATGTTTCACAAACAAACAAACAAAAATTTTATTAGCACCTAAAACTTTGTCTTAAGTAAAGGGCTTTCTGAAATATCAGCTCTCTGGGAGGGTTGATAATGCTTCTATTTGCTTTAGTGTTTTGTTTTGTTTTTTCTTTCTTTCCTTCTTCTTTTTTTTTTTTTTTTTTTTGGCTACACCCCATGAAGCATGTGAGATCTTACTTCCCCAACCACAGATTTAACCTATACCCCTTACCTTGGAAGCACAGAATCTTAAGTGCCAGGGATGTCTTGCAGTTTTTAAGAGGTTTCTAAGGGGTCAGACTAATCTTATCCTAGTAGGAAGAATTTTCATAAATTTATAGGAGACACTAAATGATTCACACCATTAGAAGCCATTACTATTAATATAATTCTGCTTCTCTGAAAGTAAATATAAAATAGCAAATTACCTAGGTAGTAATATTATAGATGAGAAATTATATTTGTCGTGTACTACTGTATAAGAAATTACCCCAAAGCTTAGCAGCTTAAAACAACAAAGACAGTGGGTCAGGAATCCACGTATGGCCTAGGTGTCTGCGGCTGAGGACCCGAGGTGTATATCAAACTGTCTACTGGGCTGTGGTCTCATCTAAAGGCTCTGCTGAAGGTGGTCCAGTCACATGGTTACTAGGCAACTTCAGTTTCTCCTCACCTGAGACATTCCACAGAGCAGCCTATGACATGGCTTCCAAGCTTCCCACAGGCCAGGCAACCCAAAAGAGCTCAAGAGTCAGGAAAAAAAAAAAAAACATGCCCAAGATGGAAGTCAGGGTCTTTTTATAACCTAGTCTTAGAAGTTACCTTCCGTTACTTCTGCCACATGCCATTGACTAGAAGCAAGTCTGTAAGTCCTGTCCATTGTAAAGGAAGAGGGTTACACACAGGAGTGTGAATATCAGGAGGTGGGGGTCACTGGGACCCAACCACAATCAGTTTCTTCTTCCTTCTTGCTTTCTTATTGTCTAACACATCAGTTTCCCAAGGAGTACATGTTACTTGGGTAATAAAGAAATAAAATGGTTAAAGGCAATACAACTTAAAGAGAAAGTATTCTTTCATCAGAAATGTTGATCAGAAAAGTCACTACTCCTTGGAGCTTTCTTAGTAAGTCAAGATTTATTAATGACCTTTCTGGCCACATATTAGATCATGTCAGGGCTTCCTGGTGGTTCAGATGGTAAAGAATTTGCCTGCAATGCAGGAGACACAAGAGACACGGGTTCAATCCCTGGGTTGGGAAGATCCCCTGGAGCAGGACATGGCAACCCACTCCAGTATTCTTGGCCTGGACAATCCCATGGACAGAGGAGCCTGGCAGACTACAGTCCATGGGGTTGCAAAGAGTCACACACGACTGAGTGACTAACACTTTCACTTTTTCAGGAATCTGAGTCTGATATTAATAATCTAACAGGACTTTGTTTTGGCTTTCAAATTTTTTGCACTGAAAAATGAAATAGCAAACCCCTCCCCCTTCCCTGGGTGGTAGTATGAACATACCTGTCTTTCTCAGTTGCCTAACAGGTTCCTTCTTGCTCTGTTCTCAACAGTATGCTTGAGAGCTCCAACCGGCTTGATGAAGAGCACCGGCTGATTGCCAGATACGCGGCCAGACTGGCGGCAGAGTCCACTTCGTCTGTAAGTAGTCTGCGTGAGAGATGTCACATTGACTGTGGTCTTGTTGCTGGTGCCACAACAGCAGAGCCAAGTGGTTGCTATTGAGCCATCTGCAAGACCTAAAAACAATCTGGCTTCTGCTGCTTTGATTTTTCACTTTTCAGCTATCATTCTTGTCTAGCGTGAATCAGAGCTTGAGGGATTCTGTTACAACAGTGCTGAATCAGCCCAACTCCTGATTTCTCTGGATAATGTCTAATCAATAAATATAAAGAGCAAGCAGTGATTCAAATCCACAACTGGCTTAGATAAATTTCTGCTTTTATCAGTATGCAAGTGATGCAGTGGTAAAGAACCCACCTGCCAATGCAGGAGACGTAGGAGACATGGGTTTCAATCCCTGGGTCGGGAAGATCTCCAGGAGTAGGAAATGGCACCCCACTCCAGTATTCTTGCCTGGGAAATTCCATGGACAGAGGAACTTGGTGGACTGCAGTCGACTGGGTCACAAAGAATTGACCACATCTAAGCAACTGAGAAGGAAATGGCAACCCACTCCAGTATTCTTGCCTAGAGAATTCCATGGACAGAGGAGCCTGGTGGGCTGCTGTCCATAGGGTTGCACAGAGTCAGACATGACTGAAGCAACTTAGGATGCATGCATGCATTGGAGAAGGAAATAGCAACCCACTCCAGCGTTCTTGCCTGGAGAATCCCAGGGAAAAGGAGCCTGGTGGGCTGCCATCTATGGGGTTGCACAGAGTCGGACACGACTGAAGCAACTTAGCAACAGCAGCAGCAAGCAACTGAGCACAGAACACAAAATATATACAAAATATGTACAAGAAAGAGAAAATGATGTCATAAAATTAAAAAAAAAAAAAACCTTCATCACATGTCAAAGGTGCCAAAGGCCAGACTTAGCTATAGAAGACCATTTAGAATATAAAATATAGGACCTCACAGTTCTTCAATACCAATACAAATTGTATCTTTGTTAAAAGAAATGCTACATTAAAAAGTGATAGAAAAACTTTATGAAAGCCAGAGCTTCACCAAGTTTAAACCTTTCCCTACAGTTAGTTTTCTGAAGTTAAAATTCAGGCAGCATTTCTCCATGTCTTTAGGCTTAGACAATGGATGCTATTTTTTTAAAGCTTGACATTCTGTGGTAGAAAGATTAGTTGTGATTTTTTTTTATTTGCTTTAAAAATTGGGGGGAATTTTTATAATGTATTGTAGAGCAAAGAAAGCACAGGGAAATCTACATAATCTGACCCTGTTGTTTATTGATTGCTTGTGCTGGGTCTTCATCGCTGTTCCATGCAAGCTTTCTCTAGCTGCGGTGTGCAGGCTTCTCACTGCAATGGCTTCTTTTTTGTGGGTGGAGCCTGGGCTGTAGGGCGTGCGGGCTTTAGTAGTTGTGGTTCATGGGCTTAGTTGCCCTCTGGTATGTGGAATCTTCCCAAACAGGAATCGAATCTGTGTTCTCTGCATTGGCAGGCGAATTCCTAACCACTGGACCACAAGCGAAGTCCTGACTCTTTTTCTATAAAACAATATCAAATAATCCCTTCACTAAATACACATACACATATACGCAGCATCCCTGGTAGCTCAGCTGGCTAAGAATTTGCCTGCAATGCAGGAGACCCTGATTTGATTCTTGGTCAGGAAGATCCCCTGGAGAAGGGATAGGCTACCCCCTCCAGTATTCTTGGACTTCTCTGATGGTTCAGGTGGTAGAGTCCGCCTGCAATGCAGGAGACCTGGGTTCGATCCCTGGGTTGGGAAGATCCCCTGGAGGAGAACATGGCAACCCACTCCAGTATTCTTGCCTGGAGAATCCACATGAACAGAGGAACCTGGTGGGCTACAGCCCATGGGGTCACAAAGAGTCGGACACAATTCAGCAACAAAGCACAGCACAGGACAGAACATATAAATACAGTATATGAGATATATATACATATCTATTGTTATAAAATCATATATATGATATCTAGTCATATATGCCGGAGAAGGCAATGGCACCCCACTCCAGTACTCTTACCTGGAAAATCCCATGGATGGAGAAGTCTGGTGGGCTGCAGTCCATGGGGTCACTAAGAGTCAGACACAACTGAGCGACTTCCCTTTCACTTTTTAGTTTCATGCATTGGAGAAGGAAATGGCAACCCACTCCAGTGTTCTTGCCTGGAGAATCCCAGGGATGGCAGAGCCTGGTGGGCTGCCCTCTCTGGGGCCGCACAGAGTCGGACACAACTGAAGCGACTTAGCAGCAGCAGCAGCAGCAGCAGTCATATATAGCCATGTATATAATTCTTATATAATCATATTCTTCTATATCAATATATGTGATTATATAAGAAGGGAGAAAGTGGTGACTGCATTTACATCAGTTGTTAAAGCTGGTTGCAACCCATCAACAGAAAATTACATATATGAGTGAAGAAATGCTGGAAGTATTTTGACCAAAAGGAGACAAAAAGTCATAATAACTCTGACTTTAAAACTATAGGCTTCCCTGATAGCTCAGTTGGTAAAGAATCTTCCTGCAACACAGGAGACCCTGGTTTGATTCCTGGGTGGGGAAGATCTGCTGGAGAAGGGATAGGCTACCCACTCCAGTATTCTTGGGCTTCCCTTGTGGCTCAGCTAGTAAAGAATCCGCCTGCAATGCAGGAGACCTGTGTTTGATCCCTGGGTTGGGAAGATCCTCTGGAGAAGGAAACGGACCCACCCCAGTATTTTGGGCTGGAGAATTCCATGGACTATATAGTTCACGGGGTCACAGAAGTAGGACACAACTGAGCAACTTTCACTTTCACTTTAAAACTATATTTTTTAATTATATATTACAGTGGTTGAACAGTAATTCTAGAGAAAGATACCTCAACAGTGGTTCATTTATTGAAGTGGGTAGCCATTCTTTTCTCCAGGGGATCTTCCAGACCCAAGGATCGAACTCAGGTCTCCAGCATTACAGGTGGATTCTTTACCGTCTGAGCCACCAGGAAAGCCCTTTACTGAAAAAAAATAGCTGCACTGGAAACAGCATGGCAAGAATGAACTCGCTCCCAATATCAGAAATTTGGAACCAGTTTTTCCCCATGTTTTGTGTATTTGCCTGCAAAAGAATTCTTTTCTCCTTCCCATCCCATAAATGTGCTCCAGACCTCCCCAAAAGCTGGTCCTTAGGAGAGGAACAGCCGTTTAATTTTACATGTTTTGCTTTTTTTGTTTTGATAAAAATGATTGTCTCTTTCGTGTGCGTATCTCACGACTCCTGTCTTTTCAAACACACATAGATTCCCCTGCCCGATACTAAATAGTGTAAACCACGTATTTTACAGCAGCCAACTCAGCAGAGGAGCGCCCCTGACATCTCCTTCACCATTGATGCAAATAAGCAACAAAGGCAGCTGATCGCAGAACTAGAAAACAAGAACAGGTAAGACTTTAGACAGATTGGCTGTTATGATCAAAGTGCACGTTCATTAATAACCTATAGTCATGCTTTTAACTGTCCAGGTTTTTTTCACCCTGTAGGCATATACATATAAGGGAAGTCATCTAGAGTCAGTGATGCTGCTTCTGAAAAACTAATCTTTAAATTTTAGATCATCAGAAATTTCATGAGGGAAAAAAATATATATATATGTGTGTGTGTATATATATATTCTGAGATGTCAATACAATTAATGTAATGCCCCTAGATAGTATCATTTCCCTTTTTCTGAGATACTTATTTTTGTTAAGGAGGTGTCTAAGGCAGAAAGGCCCCCCTGGGTGCTAAAGACTAAGTATCTTAATCACCTAGAGACAAGTAAAAGTCTCACCGGGAGGGCCCTGTGAGGATCGCAGGCTAAAGAGGCATCTGGGGACACCACCATCACCCACTCATTCAAGCCAAACATTTCCACACCCCATCCATCAGGAGGTTTTCCTCTTTATTCAACACAGATTGACTCACCATCTGCCCCGTGAGAGTTCCCCAAAACCAGGCATTTCATCTCCTCCATTCCCACTCAGTGCAACCTGTCACTTTATAATACATAAATCATATCATGTTATTTCTTGTTCAAAATCTCTGTTGAGTTTCCGTTACATTGAATAAAACCCCCCCTCTGACCACAGTCTGCAGGTCCAACCTGACCTGATTCCTGCCTCCCTTTCCAGCCACTGCCCACCTTACTCATTACACTCCTGCTTCTTTCTTTCTTTACAGCCTTTCAAGTACTGGCTGTTCTCCTAGCTTACAGAGCTCTTCCTCAGGGTCTCTGCAGAGATGGCTCTTCCTCACTGCTCAGGTCTCAGCTCAAATGGCATCTCCTATAAGACCACCTCTCTGATACCTCCTACTCCAGGAACCACTCTCTATTATATCCCTGTGTGTGTGTGTGTGTGTTTGTGTGTGTGCATGCACACACATGCACACACATGCATGCCTATCTCTTTTTGAATGCATGAAAAAAAAATGCATTCAAGTGTCCGTTTCCTTCTTATTCTCTGTCTCGTCTGACAGATATGGAATTTCTTTGAGAACTGAGTCCATGACAAATGGCCCCTGGGTTCCAGAACCATGCCTGGTACACTGAAACACTGTAGAAGCTCAGCAAATATATACTGAGTGAGAATATAATGAATTGCTGAGTCAGATCTTAAACTCAGTGCTGAGTAAGCCTCACATAAAAACAACTTGTACCTTCTGTATTTCTCAGAGCAGCACCAAAATGTCTTAATATTTAATCTCATCTTTAAACACTGATGTGCCTTCTGAGATCAAACTGGTAAAGGAGAAAATTGTGATCGTTGTTACATGCCGATAGAGTCTGACCTGAAAATCTTGGGATAAATGGTCAAGCTATTCTTTGAAGTTCTACAGAAAAAAGTTAAAAGGAAGGTAAAAATTCAGGACATTTTCATATTTTTGGAAAAAAAAGACTAAAGTGAAAATTTACAAGCACACAAATAGCTAATCTTGGTTGCAATTTTAATCTACTCTCCTACCTTTCCAAAGCATTTATTCTCCCTTCCAGTTCTCTGCTTCCACTCAGCATGGGGATGTCATCTGTGTGTGCTAAGTTGCTTCAGTCCCGTCTGACTCTGCAACCCTGTGGACTGTAGGCTCCTCTGTCCATGGGATTCTCCAGGCAAGAAGACTAGAGCAGGTTGGCATTTCCTCCTCCAGGGGATCTTCCCGACCCAGGGAAAAACCTAAGTCTCTCCTGCATTGGCAGGTGGGTTCTTTACCACTAGAGCCACCTGGGAAGAGACTGGAGGGGAAAATTGGGACTTCCTTTAAGGAAATAACCCAGTAATATGTACCTCCACGTGAGATTCCAGAATCAACAAGAGGCCCCATGATTGTGCTGGGTGTGCCATGCTACCACTCCTTCTGCTTAGTTCTAGGGCATTTGGGGATTGTACTTTCTGAAGGACCAGAGAGAGAATAGAGGAATGGGAATGAGAAAATATGGCAGGAAAAGAGCTTCGTCCTATCCGAGTTCCTTCCGCACCCGGTGCCTAAAGATCATCTAGTCCATCCCGAACTCATCTCTCTAAGCCAGCAGCCTCAACCCCATGGATGACTCTAGAACCGTGTCCCAGAAGCTTATCCAGGTCACAGTTCCTGTACCATGGAAATCACCCAGGGATCCCATGGTCTCCAAAGTGACAGTTAACCCGGTAATCAGATCTCTGGGCTTTAAGGGAGGATAGAATTGCTCACTTGACTTTGTCACTACCCTGAGTAGTTCATGGATGTTTCAGCAGTGATCTTTGGAAAATAATGCTTCCTTAGAGCATACTTAGAGGAGCCAGTTGGAGTTAGTATTAGGAGTAGCAAGGCTCTTCGAATTACATTGTCTAAGTCACAGCCTGCCTAGGCTACACCTGTCAGACCAAGTAGTGGAGACTAAAGGAGTCTGATATATATGAGGTTTGGGGCACACCAACCTGAGTTCAAATGACCACTACCGCCTAGATATTGAACTTGGACAAGATTTGTAACTAGTCTATGCTTCGATTCCCTCATTCATGAAACAGATAATAGCAGACCCTGTATATACAACAGTTCCTAATAGAACTGTTAGGAGGATTAAATAAGACTAAGAAGACAATGACTGCTTAGTGACTGAGCGCACACGCATGCAAGAAGACAACACAGTTCCCAGGTGTAGTCTAAGCACTTCATGCTCCTTGCCTACCTTATCATTATTTATTTTCTGCTAGAGCTGCTTCTCTATTTTCCTTCTTTGGGGCAAAATGGTTCTGTCATGGTTCTGTCCTCAGAATCAACAAGGAGACCTAGTGGAGGTCACAGAATGTCAGGATGTTAGCCCTGAGGAACTTGGAAATCTCAGTTCCCTGATTTTCAGGCTGAGCTCTCTGGGACCCCAGGGGCCCCGTAGGGGTGCATGAAGAGGAAGAAGGGGCATCCCAAGTGGTGCTAGTGGTAAAGAACCCACCTGCCAGTGCAGCAGTTGAAAGAGATGCCAGTTTGATCCCTGAGTCGGAAAGATCCCCTGGAGGAGGGCATGGCCACCACTCCAGTCTTCTTGCCTGGAGAATCCCATGGACAGTGGAGTCTGGCAGGCTGCAGTCCATAGGATAACACAGAGTCAGACGCAACTGAAGCAACTACGCACAAAGAGGAAGGAAGAAGAGCCAGTAGTGCAGGGCACGCCCTTCTTTAACCAGAGAAGTTTCTTCTTAACTCTCTGATATGTTGCGTTTCCATAGAAGGTTCCTTTTAAAGAAAAATTTCCACCTTGAAACACCAAGGGGGAGCAAAAAAAAAGTTGAAAACCACTGAATTATGGTCCATATCCATGAAAGGGACAGTGACTCACTGGTAATTAGCTTCTTGATGCTGGCATGTTTGTGGGGCAGGAGATTGTAGATCAGCCTTTCAGATGGAAAGTCACCCAGCCCCCTTGCTCACCAGGTTCACCTTCCATTCTCATTCTCGGTTCTTTGTTCTGTCTTACTGGCTCTTCTGCATTTTACTGGATGGGAGGCTGACCCCTCCCCCAAGAACTCATGACTTGTAACCTTGCCTAATAGCGTCTAACTCACTTAGGGATAATTTGCTTTGTGTCGGTCACCTATCCTTTATGGCTGGCCTAATGTTCACCCCAATGCAAGGCAGACCAGAACCCAACATTAATGATAGACGGACACGTCTCACCCCTGACCGAGGTCATACCAATAGCACTCTTCGGTCACTGACTCAATTACACTGAATCCTTTTAAAAGCACTTTCCTTCTTAAGGCTACTCTCATTGAGATCCATTGTTAAGCTTGAAAATGTTAAGAAAAGAGAAAGAATTTTGCCTAACTGGGGGCTTTTCAGAAAAATTCAGTGAGAAGAATTTCATTCCCGGTGTGAGAATGGGGTTATTTAGTTTCGTAAAATGAATGCCATTTATCCTTAATTTCCTTCCAAGTATCTCTTACTTGGTATCTGCAGGTAGTTTAAGGTGTCAGACTGAGATCATAAATAAGAGGAAGATTCATTTTCATCTCTTAAGCAGTGCGCTTTGCAAAGTTGAACACTTTACTGCAGCATTATATTACTGACTAGAGAGATTAGGTCCTGGGGAGAACAATCAGCTTGAAGGTTCCAATGACAAGCAGGCCTTCCTGGTTCCTAGGATGTACTGGAGATGAAGGCAGTATGCTTCATCCACAGCACTCAACTGTTGCAGGAAGAGGGACCCCTTCCAGGGCCTGAGAGTGGGCTCTTGTCTAACACTGGGAAATGAATTGTCCAAGGAGACACACATGCTGACAAAGCAAAAGATTTTGTGGGAAGGATGCCCCAGGGGACAAGCAGCACACAGGAACACAGGAGGACTGCTCTGCCTCCTGATTCAGTCTCAGGTTTTATGGTAATTGGCGTTAGTTTCCAGGTTGTCTCTGGCCAGTCATCTTGCTTGGCCCGTATTTGGTCTGACTCAGGGTCCTTCCTTGGAGAAGGGTATGGCCACCCACTCCAGTATTCTTGCCTGGAGAATGCCATGGACAGAGGAGCCTGGGGGGCTACAGCCCAGGGAGTCGCAAAGGGTCGGACATGACTGAGCGACTAACACTCAGGGTCCTTCCTGGTGGTAAGTGCAACTCTCAGCCAAGATGGATTATGGTGCAAAGGATTCTAGGATTCTCCTCCCTCCTCTGGTCCCTCCCAGATTCTCCCAGTTAGTTTTTGGCAGCAGCAGCACAGCACATTCCTTATTTGAACCTCTGTTGTGAGACAGTTCAAGCAAGCAGTTATCATCAGTTATCACCATGCCTGACCAATGCAGACAATTTCAGTCAACAGTCCCCTAACACAGCTTAGCTACAGCCAACACCTCATAAACACTGTCAGTTCATGAGGACAGGTTTTGCTCCAACACACAGGACGACCCCTTCTTTCTTTGTTCCGGTGGCCCTGATCAGCTCACATGTTAGATCCTGGATGTCCTGGAAGTTAACTGACCGGGTTTCTCTCCTTCCTCCTCTCTCCCAAGAGAAATCCTACAGGAGATCCAGAGGCTGCGGCTAGAGCATGAACAAGCTTCTCAGCCCACGCCGGAGAAGGCACAGCAGAACCCCACTCTGCTGGCAGAGCTGCGGCTCCTCAGGTAAGAAAAGGAGCCCAAGGCATCTCAGGAAGGCAGTGTTTGAGATCGTCCAAACCATCTGACAGTGTCCACTGGAAAATGGTCATCAGCCTCTGCAGCTGCCAATGTCTATTTGCTTTTATTTTTATAGCACACATCTAATTGCTGAGATTCGGGGGTCTGGGAAAAGAAGCTATTTACACTTTGCTTTTTTCTTTGACACAGAGAAAAGGACACAGTGTTCTTCAGATCCAAAACCAAATGTTTCACTAGAAAAAAAAATGTATCATGCATTCTCTTTTTTAATTACAGTGTAGTTGATGTCAGTTATTGTGTAAGTATGATATTACGGAAGCTGTGCTGTGTGTGCTTAGTTGCTCAGTCACAGCAGACTCTGTGACCCCATGGACTGTAGCCCTCCAGGCTCCTCTGTTCATGGAATTCTCCAGGCAGGAATACTGGAGTGGACAGCCATTCCCTTCTGCAGGGGATCTTTCCAACCCAGGGATCAAACCTGGGTCTCCTGCATTGCAGGTGGATTCTTTACCACCTGAGCCACCAGGGAGACCCCATACTTCATTTCTGGTTTTTATAAACTATTGGCTATATTCCCCATGTTGTACAATATATCCTTGTGGGTTATTTTATACATAATAGTTGGTACCTCTTAATGCCTAGCCCTGTATCTCCCATCCCTCACTTTTCTCTCCCCTCTGGTGACCACTAGTTTGTTCTCTATATCCATCTTGCTGGAAAAAAGAATTTGAACTCAACTCTTTTTAGTTATTTGCACTATCAACAATATGTTTATGATAAAAGTGATCAACAAAACAAACATGTAAACAACTAAATAATCACCACTTTTTAAATTTAAAAAATTATATGTGACCCATAAATTCTCTCCAACTCTTGGTCCCTAAGAGTTTTCTATACAGATCCTCACACCTTCTTGTTCTGCAAATGAATTTAAAGGCCTGGTGTTACCTAGTCGGTCATCATGACATATTGTTGGAAAGGACTGAAGAAGATCATTTGGTTCCACCCCTGAATTTCAGGGTACTTCTCAGCCTCAGATTGTAGAGAGCAGCAGGGCGTGGATGAGGACTGTGAGCACGTGCAAAAGGAGTCAGACCAGGGGCTCTGCTTCAGACTTACCAACATGCCTTGAATATGGCACTGACCCAAACCTGTCCGTATGGAAAACAATGCAAACATAACCCAAAGATACTCCCTAGTGGAAATGTCATATTTCACAAGGCAGTCAGAGTCAGCAAGTATAACATTCTTTCCATCTTTCAGTTTGGATGTCAAGTGTATTTCAGATGTATCTAACTCCAAGGCAACTAACTCTTATTAATTTTTTATAATAAGAACAGATGCCTCTGCTCAGAAATTAGAGTGCCCCTTGTCAACATTAGAGCGCCACTTGCTTACTCTGGTGGCTCAGATGGTAAAGAATCTGCCTACAGCGTAGGAGACCTGGGTTCAATCCCTGGGTCAGAAAGAACCCCTGGAGAAGGAAATGGCAACCCACTCCAGTATTCTTGCCTGGGAAACTTTTATACAGAGCAGCCTGGTGGGCTACAGTCCGTGGAGCCACACAGAGTCAGACCCAACTGAGCGACTAACACTTTAACTTCCTCCTTACAAGGAGACTAAATTTAGCACATTCTGTATGGCTGTATTTGTGTTTTACCAAGTCCCGGTTGATTGTATGGATCTTTCTAGGGGCTCCACTCTAACCCAGCTCTATGGACATATTCACATCTGAGCACTCAGCACACCTGGCCAGGGAGCAGGCCCTGCCTCTCAGGTGGGATCCAGTCTCCCCGGGCTCATACACTTGACTGGAGGGGGAGGCCCACCAAAGGCCTGAGTTATGGAGAGGAGATCTGTAGAGCTTTCTTGTAGAGGCTTCTGGATGTGCAGAGATCACATCATACTTTAGAAGAACAAAATAATTTAATGGAAGAAATATAAAGTCTTCCTTTTCAATATATATGATTTCTGGTCCTACTTTTAGAGAGATGTTTTAGGAGTTCTTGCATATTCTGCTACACCATCACCCAGAAGGGATGAAAATGAAAAGGAAAAGAATGTTTTACATCCTCCTCCTCCTCCTCAAGGGCTTATGAAAGTAAATCACTGCTTGAAAATAGCATATTTTGCCAAATAGGATTATGTCGGCCCTTCAGACTCACAAGTAAAGAAAGTTGAGTCTAGTATGTGCAGGCATACTAAGTTGTTTCGTCATGCCTGACTCTTTGCATCCCTATGGACCATAGCCCGCCAGGCTCCTCTGTCCATGGGCATTCGCCAGGCAAGAATACTGGAGTGGGCTATCATGCCCTCCTCCACAGGATTGTCCCAACCCAGAGATCAAATTTGTGTCTCTTAATCTCCTCCATTGACAGGCAGATTCTTTACCGCTAGCACCACCTGGAAACCCCTCTCATGACCCTGGCTGAGTTTAAAGCCATACTAAGGAGTCTGGCTCTGTGGGGAACTTCTAGAGTTTTGGCCATCACCATCAGAGGGTGGCCCACACATCTGGCTTAAGACCTGAAACACCTATATCCTAGCTGATTTGCTTGCCTGCCTCCATATTCTTCAGGTTTCCCAGGTGGTAAAAAAAAAAAAAAAAACACCCACCAGTCAATGCAGGAGATGCAAGTAGTCCCTGGGTCGGGAAGATCCTGTGGAGGAGGGCACAGTATTCTTGCTTGGAGAATCCCATGGACAGAGGAGCCCAGTGAGCTACAGTTCATAGGGTCACAAGAGTTGGACACAATTGAAGCAACTTAGCACGCATGCAGATTTGTGTGTCGGGCTTCCCATGGGGCTCAGTGGTAAAGAAACTGTCTGCCAATGCAGAAGACACAGAAGACCTGGGTTCGATCCCTGGGTCCAGAAATTCCCTGGAGGAGGAAATGGCAACCCACCCCAGTATCCCTGCCTGGGAAATCCCATGGACAGAGGAACTTGGCAGGCTACAGTCCAAGCGGCCGCAAAAGAGTCAGACTCAACTGGAGCGACTTAGCAAGCATTCCATATTCTCCACATTTCTTCTGCCTGGAATAAGTACCCTTCCTTGAAGGATATTTCTCTGGATACTGATGAACCACTTATACTGTGCTAAGCACTTTAACAATTGGCAAGTTTCACAAATACCCAGAAACCCTGCTCTGAGTGTTTTATCCTTTAGTCATTTCAGACTTTTCAAGAGTTCCAAAACAGTGACCTCTTGCCAATCACTTTGGCCTTGAGTTCACACTGAGGGGTGACCATGTGAAGCCGCCAAAGGAACTCCTTTTTGTAGCTTTGACAAAGGTCTCCTCCATCTATTACATCTTTTCTGGGCCTCTTATTGAGAAGCCAACAGGAGAAATTTCTTTACCAGAGAAATGAGGGCAGCAAGATCAGTGCTTCGCTTTTCATGAACACATAGTTTATTTTTATCTTAAGGGCACCACAACCTTTCTAAATGATCACATTCCCCTTTTTACTTTAGCCATGACAAAGCTGAAAGCCAAGTTTACAACCCAGATCTGGCAACTGAATAGCATTATAGGACAGGCATTTCATAGACGCTTCCTGTGCACTAAGCTCCACCTAACACTGTTTCATACAGTTGCTGTGAAAAACCTGGGAGATGGCCATTACTATTACAGGGAAAGGAAAGGGTTAGTCCCTCAGTCATGTCTGACTCTTTGAGACCACATGGACTGTAGCCCCCCAGCCTCCTCTGTCCATGGGATTCACTAGGCAAGAATACTGGAGTGGGTTGCCATTTCCTCCTCCAGGGGGTCTTCCTGACCCAGGGATCAAACCTGGGTCTCCCACATTGCAGGCAGATTCCTTACCATCTGAGCCACCAGGGAAGCCCCGTACTACTATAGTCTTTCTATAAAGAAACTGAGGTTCACAGAAGTGAAATAACTTGCCCAAAATCCTGCACAGTGAGCATCACAGGTAGATTCTCTCTCCTTGCATACGTGCGTTCTCAGTCGTGTCCGACTCTTTGTGATCCTATGGATTGTAGCCCATTAGGCTCCTCTGTCTATGGGATTCTTCTGGCAAGAATACTGGAGTGGGTTGCCGTGCCCTCCTCCAGGGAATCTTCCTGACCCAGGGATCGAACCCCCATCTCTTAAGTCTCCTGCATTGGCAGGGGCTATCTTTACCACTAGTGTCACCTGGGAAGCCTCTCCTTTCCTTGGGTCTTAATTATCTCCTGCCTAGACTATTATAATAAGCACTTACTTGATTCGCAGCCTCTGGACAATACACACTGCTATCCTTTGATTATTCAGTTAGTTCAATTTAACAAATATTTCTAAAGTGCAGTGTGCCCAGAACTGAGTTGAAAAAGATATTGTTCCTGGTCTCATAGAATTTGTGGTCAAGTAGGAAAATGACATAAATCAAATAGTTACACAAATAAGAGTGTGATTATTAACTGTGATAAGTTCTATAAGCAATCTTCCTTTAAAAAAAAAAGACATAATTATCAAAGCTGCTACATCAGTCAGAAGTTACCATGAAGAAGGATTGTTTGAGTTGAAGCATGAAAGATAAATACACGGGGAATGGGGATTATGGACAGTGGAGGGAGCTGGAAGTAGCTGATGAAAGGCTTTACTGGTAGATAGATGCTATATGTACAAACACCAAATAGCAAGAGCAAATCTGGTATCTTTTTTGGAACTAAAAGCTTTGTTGACCTAGAATGCAGTGAGCAAACAGGTGCATGGTAAGAGCTGGAGCTGTAGATGTAGATGGGGGTAGACTGTGATGCTGTGTGGCCGCGCGGACCATCTTGAGGAAATTGCTATCAATCCCACAACAGGAAGCCACTGGAGGATGAGAGTTACATACCGAGTTAACACAGTGGATTAGCTTGGCAAGTCAGATTCACATGAGTCAAAGATCTTGCCCTAATATTAATTTTTAGAATACAGGCAATCAATAGGCACAGATGAAGCTGAGAAAGGCCTGCAGCATTCCATGTGGTTCCCCAGGTCTTTCCTTCCCATATTGGATGGGGAAATCTGAGGGAAAGTTTGCAAGGTGATCTAGTGACCCTTCCCACTGCAAAACCATTAAGAGACAGCTAAAGAACTGTATTTGCAAAGACAATACCATCTCCTATAAAGAAGAAACTATTAAACTGTGAAGCAACTTCACACTACAAATGGGAAGAAAAACAATTATAAATTTTCATATTTATCTCTTGTCTAAAAAAATAAGCATATTATATACCCCAAAGTTGCATTCTTTTTAAGGTATATGAGATTATTCTTTGAGAAAACTTATTAATATAAAGAGACTTTTTTGTGGAATTATAATCTCTGATGCAGGTTTGTGGTTTCCAGACCTGAATTTCATTCAGTTCAGTTCAGTCGCTCAGTCGTGTCCGACTCTTTGCGACCCCATGAACCGCAGCACGCCAGGCCTCCCTGTCCATCACCAACAACCAGAGTTCACTCAAACTCATGTCCATCGAATCGGTGATGCCATACAGCCATCTCATCCTCTGTCGTCTCCTTCTCCTCCTGCCCACAATCCCTCCCAGCATCAGAGTCTTTTCCAATGAGTCAACTCTTTGCATGAGGTGGCCAAAGTACTGGAGTTTCAGCTTCAGCATCAGTCCTTCCAATGAACACCCAGGACTGAATTTCATTAGACCAGCTTAATTTTTTTTTTTGGTGGCGGGAAACAACACAAAGTTAAGCACTTTTTGTTTCACCAGGTAACAGCTTTCTTTGGGCTATACTAGGCTTTAGCTGCAGCACACAAGCATCTATGTTTGCAGCAAGCAAGGGCTACTCTTCGTTGCGGTGCACGGGCTTCTCATCGCGGTGGCTTCTCTTGGGGCAGAGCACAGGCTGCAGAGCGCAGGCTCAGTAGTTGTGGCGCAGGGCTTACTTGCTCCATGGCAGGTGGGATCTTCTTGGACCAGGGATCAAACTCGTGTCCCTTGCATTGGCTGGCAGATTCTTAATCACTGGACCACCAGGAAACTCCCTACAATGACATCTTTCAACTACCATCACCTGTTAGCATGTTTCATGAATGCAGTATATTTTTTAACATTTTATTTTGAAAAACAATTCACACCTACAGAAGATTTTTAAGAATATCACACTAAATTTCCCTTCTACGCTTCACCTAGGGAGTGCAAACATTTTGTCGCACTCTTCTCTATCTCCCTATATATGTTTATATATGTAAACTACACACACGTTTTTGATGAGCCATTTGAGAGTAAAATGCAGACATCAAAATCCTTTACCCCTAAATACTTATGTATATATTTTCTAAGAAGAAAGAAAGACATTCTCTTCTATAACTATGGTATCATCATCAAACTCAGAAAAGTTAATATTGATATTTATTATGATTATCTATTATTAATATACAGTTCAGCCTTCCCTGGTGGCTCAGATGGTAAAGAATCCACCTGCCATGTGGGAGATCTGGGTTCAGTCTCTGGGTTGGGAAGATCCCCTGGAAGACAGTATGGCAACCCACTCGAATATTCTTGCCTGGAGAACTCCATGGACAGAGGTGCTTGGTGGGCTACATTCCATGGGGTCATACAGTCCAAAGAGACAGACACAACTGAGTGACTAAGCAATATACAGTTCATATTAAAAATTTTGCCTATTATCCCAACATTCTCCTAAAGAAAGTAGGTTTTAATACACACAAAATTAAAAATAATCTGACAGAATATCAGAATAAAAGGCATTCTTTTAGAGATGATATATTTAGCTCTAAGAAAATAAAATCACTATTTAGTCCAGGTTTTCTCAGTGTTCCTTGGAACACTGGAGGCTGCACCACACTATTGTTATCAAACCCACATTTGGTAACCATTGGTGTAAACACTTACAGAGAAGACATTATTAAATAAATTTTTTAAATTTATTTCAATGCAACGCATGAAAGAGTAAATGTCATGTTTTGAAAGAGTATTACTTAAGATAAATACAAATAAGGCTATTTCAATATTGATTAATTATACATTACTATAAGTTAATTTTTTCTGATGGTTTTTAGATGCTTCTTTTAATACTTCTTATCTATAATTTGAAGAGTTTGCTTTAACCTTCCCCTCAAAGTGCTTTTGGCCTTTAGCTCTCAAAAGGCCAAAAATTACAAAACAGCATCTAGACGAGAACTGGAAATAAATCAGAAACATTATCTGCCTTCTGCCAAGCCCTACCGAGGATGTAGCTGGAACACCATGTGCAGACAAGGTCAAAGGAAAAAACCGCTAATGGAGTTGTCACTGAAGAATATTGTTGAATTGGGCAAGACTTTTTCAGAATTAGAATTCTACAGACCAGCAAGACAAAAGACTAAAATAGGGTACCATTAAGGTCTATAAAATTATGGTGTTCCTTATCCTCAAGATTCAGAAAAGGGGCAATTGTAAAGAAAATCAACAGAAGGATTTCTCTCAAAATAAACTTTAAGTAGCAATAAAAGTCAAAAATACAAATATATTTTAAAAGTGACATGTTTATAAATTTTAAATTCATAAATCATTATAGAGAAAGCCTATATTAAAGCAAATTAGAAACGTCTCATTTATATCCATCACCTGTCCTCCCACAAAGTATCTTTCAACGGGATGAGTCACTGACCTAACCCAGTGTGACAGTTTTATGTGGTCCGTTTTTCATTTCAGAGCCCCTGCTATAAGCTCCACTTAATATTATGCCTGTGTCATTGAAGCTAGACATGTCCATTCATACATTAACACATGTGTGGTTAAGGCATCCATACATTTTTAAAAATATAATTTCTAATATTTCAGAATTAGAAGTCCTTGGGGCAAGGAATAAATTGTATATATCATTTTTTCACTAGCAGTCATGAAATAAGAGATTGAAATCGATTTGGAAAATACACTTCAGAAATGTGGATCATTAGTATTTGTGTCCTTCCTGGTTTTCATTCTTGTTGACAGCTGATAGAAGTTTTGCAAAACAAAGTTAAGCAAACACAAACCTTGTAGATTATTGCAACAATTGTGTAGGAACTCCTTTTTTCTGACTTCACTCTAAGCAGCCAAACCCAAACCAGAAAATTTAGATCGACTATAAAACTGTGTACAAGGAAAAGTCCTCCTCTGAAAGGCACCACATTGCATACTAAGAATTGAACAATTCTTAAAAATGAAAAATTTACTTTTCTAAATCTGATTTCCAGACACTAAAGTAATCAGTATTTTCTGTGAGGGTCCTTGGCCTTGGAAGATCTGTGGGTTTGGCCTTTTTCAGTGGCAGTTTGGTTTTTGTTTGTTATCTGAGGACCCAGTGGCACAGCACAGAGCCCATGACATAATTAGCATTCAGAAAATATTTTATTAAATGGTTAATTCAGGATAGATGAGGGTAAATATCCAGTAGGATTTTAATTTTGTTTTACTGTGACTTTTAACAATTAAACATATACCTGGCTGCTCTGGTATCTCAAATGGTAAAGAATCTGCTTGCAATGCAGGAGTGAGTGATAGTTGCTAAGTCGTGTGTGACTCTTTGGGACCCCATGTACTATAGTCCATCAGGCTCCTCTGTCCCTGGGATTCTCCAGGCAAGAACACTGGAGTGGGTTGCCATTTCCTTCTCCAAGAGACTCAGGTACAGTCCCTGGGTCAGGAAGGTTCTCTGGAGAAAGGAATGGCTACCCACTCCAGCATTCTTGCCTGGAGAATTCCAAGGACAGAGGAGCCTGGCAGGCTACAGTCCGTGGGGTCCCAAAGAGTCACACTCAACTAAATGACTAACAAGCTATAACTGTGCATTCATTTGACATTTCCCTGCCAGGTAACCATGTCAAAGACCCAGAGATGCCCTTTTTCTAGTGTCCACCGCTGCCCTGCCTCAAGACTGGGAAACGTGATTAGCTCAGTGAGTTGAGTGCTGTTTCTAACGACAACTACTACTTCTTTCTTAGACAGCGCAAGGACGAGCTGGAGCAGAGAATGTCTGCCCTCCAGGAGAGCCGGAGAGAGCTAATGGTCCAGTTAGAAGGTCTCATGAAACTACTAAAGGTAAGATGTTTCACATAGCTATTTCCTAGACCTACGACTATGGCATTTGTAAAAAAAAATAATAATAATTAATAAATAAAATACATTTTAAAATTTGCACCTAATGTGCAATGGTTTTTCCAATTACTATATATGTGATTTCCTCCCCCAAAAAGTGGTTTCAAACTGAGTTTTAGTATCTTTTCTTAGACACATCAAATGACAAGATCATTTGTAGGGTTCATTCTTATCTATTTCATGGAAGCAGACTACTGACGACCTTCATGGCATAAGTTATTTCCAGTTGGCTCATTTCCAGTTCCTTTTGTCCTTGGAAGTAATATTACTAAAACTGAATTTATTCAAAAATATTTCACATTTCATAGCTTTCAGCAGTTCTGACTAAACTGAACTGAAGCTCATATCTAATTCAGAAAATGAAGATACAGACATTAAAATAATTTTGGTGATTATAGTTTTATTAAGAGGAGTAACTTTTTTCATTTCAGTAAATGTTATCAAATCTGTGTGGCTTTCGCAGCAAGTCACATAATTCCTATGGGTTTCAAATGCAAAGCGTAAATGGGAATATCTCCTTCACTTTTCTACAAGTGGAGCATGTAATAAGATGGTCTGCAGAGTGTTATAATAATAATTCTCATTGGGAACTGGCATTCTTTCTTTCATAAATCTTAGTCCCTTCGTCAGTGTGCACAAAGTTGCATTTCAACTCAAAAGTAGACTCGTATGGCCACATGTCCCTGATGGCTCCCGTGGACATTTCAGTGCTCTGTGGCCATCCTGCCTGATATAAACAAGCATGAACCAGTGACATGCCAAAGGCAGGAACTAAAGCTTATGTTGGAGTAACACAGACAAAGTCTCTGGGACAGCTCACTTGCAAGACAAGATGTCCTATCTTTCAGTCTATGGCTCCCCTATATCCCTGACACCCCATCATTTATTGTTTCTGTATTTCTTTCTTTCTTTCTTTTTCTTTCTTTCTTCCCTTTCCTTTCCCTTCTTTTCCTTCCCTTTCTCTTTCTTACTTTTCTTTCTCCCTCCCTTCATTTCTTTTATGTATTTATTTTTTAATTTCAAAACTTAAATAACAGTTAACAGATATTTGTTGAAACCTACTGTCTCCCAGGCACTGATGAAAATGTAACACTTTTTTTTCTTTTCTTTTCTTTATTCTTTATTCCTGTAGTCGACTTTTCCTGCCATCAGTATCGGAAATGCTTTATCTTTACTGAACAAAATTTACTTTTCATTGTATCAGACATATAAAGTATAAAATTCAGTTTTTGTTGTACTATCTGTCCTCTGTCCATGGAATTCTCCAGGCAAGAATACTGGGGTGGGTTGCCATTCCCTTCTCCAGGGGATCTTCCTGAACCAGGGATCAAGCCTGGGTCTCCTGTAGTGCAGGCAGATTCTTTACCATCTGAGCCACCAGGGAAGCCCATGTTAAGACAGGACCAGATAATTAATAACCTCTTGCTGTTTCTGCCCTATTATCTCATGTGATGATCCAGACACGCTTTTTCTGGTTTTTTTCCCCCAAATATACCAAATAAAGTGGACCTGTCCCATCTTTCCCGTCACCGAATGACAGGGAACTGAAAACAGCCCTCTGGTTCTACGTCTATGCTTCTGTCGCTTTAGCAATGGGAGAGGAGTCTGTTTACCACCAGCCATCTTGGCATCACTGTAGCCTGAGTGTAGTCTATTCTATCAGGATGTACCGGTTGCAGGATAAGGAGAGAAATCATGTTGAAAGATGATTAGACTCGTGGAGGAAAGAGACAGGTCCATAGTTTCAAATACCTAAATAGACTTGGAACTCTAAGTACCCAAGGTAGAAGAGGCTTGATTTCCCCCACCTTTATTCCTTCACACTGTGTACATGCTCTTATTGGAACCCTGGGTAACCTAACCATTATTGATTCAATCTTTCTGTAGGAAGAAGAATTGAAGCAGGGAGTAAGTTATGTGCCCTACTGCAGGTCTTAACTAACAGTGGAGGGGCCTGCCGTCCTGCCGTTTTTCTCATTGCTTTTGCCTCTAATGTATGTTCATGCTTCAGTTTGGAAAGAGAAAAAAAAAATTATACTAATTTGCTTCCTTTTCAATGTAGTGCTTGAATTGAGACACATAAAATTTAGCATTTTTTATAACTACCATCAACATCAAAAGAAGAGCTATTACATCTTTTAGAACAGGGAACATATTTAATTTGTTGGAAACTCTTTAGAGCTCCAGGGTCTAAGTTTCAAAGCAGTCTCATGCTTTTTCTGGGTCGTTAATCAGACCCTTCTCTTAATAGAAAGGCACTCACCACAATTACTAATGGTCCATTAGATGGAACCCACTGAGGTTCTACCTCAGTTAGCACTCAGAAGCTAACCTTGACATCTGCTCATCCTGTGAATGTTCAGTTCAGTTTCCATTTTACTGAAAAGGTGTGGAACTTCTTTTTGTAAAAATCAGCCAATTACATCTCCTCTCATTGCCTAATTACTAAGCCCTGTTCCCCACTGCTCACCATTAAGTGCTCAGTCTAATAAGAGAAAGACTGAACTCTAACTGTTCACTTCTCAGACTAGAATATACCTACCATTGGTTGACAATCATCTCCAAAGAATAGATAACTTTCAGCCTTTATCTTATCACCAAGCACCTTTCTGCTCTAGGAGTTCACAAGGGGTTACATACATCTTCCCTGGAAATATGAACCCTGTGGCTCTCTAACTGTAGCTGAACTGAAGCCCTCTGTCTGACCACGTGGCCTGGTGCAGAAGCCAGCAGAGGGAGCAACGTGCTCAAAATACAATAAGAATAAAACAAATAAACAAAATAAAAGCAGCTTTCATTCCCAGTGCATGTACCGAGCTGTGTATGACAATATATCCCACCTGCCGGTCTTATCCAAAAGTTTGACATTATTTCCATGCATCCATGACAACCACAGCCTGTCTGATTTCAACGTACCCTTTCATTCTTCTGTATTCTCTTTCCTATTATTCATTGTGCGTGTTTGTGTGTAACAAAGAATGTTTGCAAAATGCTGGACACATTTTTAACCTTCATTCCCATGGTCTGTAAAAAAAAAAAAAGGAAAGTGTAAAACGAATCTGTAATGTCAGACAATAAAGACAATGTATTACATTATTTGTATTTTGTGAACAAAGTTACTTCACTAAACTGAAGTCAAATTTTAATGAGAGACAGCCCCCCTGGGTAAAGGACACACATTTGCTGCCTGTATAATTGCCCATAAATTCATACCTGGGGTGTTGCTATTGTACATACGAAACACTTAGATCATGGTAAAGAAAAATGCCATCTCATGGTCCTTTCCTGCAAACAGCCTCTCTTCCTTCCTGTCTCTTACTCAGCATGTGCATAGAAAATAGAAAGAAAGCTCAACTATAACCTTACTCCTCCTAGTGGAGGCAGAGGGTAACACCCTGCAGTCAGTCAGCCTGGCTTTAGCCATTGTCCTTTGGGGACCCTCTCTCTTCCATTTCCAAGGCAACGCATTCTTGAAAGGCTCAGTGGACCAGGACGTTCATAAACAGATGGATGCATAGAGCCAAACCATGGCAGCGTCCATCACTGCGTTACTGCCTGCTTCCCCTCCAGCTCCTCCCCCGCTGAGCCCTCAACAGCTGCAGCATCACTGAATGTCAGCCAGCAGTGGTTATCGCTGCCTAGGTTAAAGACCACTACTGGCAATACCCAGACATGTCAACAATGCATTGTCTAGGTCGGAGGAGTCTTTGCAGTCTTACTCATGTCTTTGCTTATATTCAAGTCTCTTTTCCAAAAGGACCCAAGGCAGCTTACAACTAACTAAAGACATAAACAATGACTTCATAAAATAGAAATAGAAAAATCAAACACTAAAGAAAATGCAAATACGCTTATCTTAAGGGACAGGGGTGTTACTCTGAGCTTTCTAGCAATGAGGCAAAAAAGGGAAAACATAATTGGTAGTTTTATCAGAACAGAAATGTCAGTCCTCAAGGGGCCAAAGTTTCTGTTGGCATAAAATATGAAAAGGAAATTTCACTCAGAGCTTTACCAGAGGAGGAGTGAATAATAAAGCAGACACATGCAGTAGTAGATTTCATGTGGCTGATTCTTATACTGACCTTCAGTCAGAACTAAAGACAGAACCCCATATGTCCCAATCCTGCAGAGGCAGTTCTACAAGGAAATAAACAAATACCATCTGAATTTATAGACTTCTCATAGTATAACATGATCTAAGGAGAGAATTTAGAAGTTTTAGTCTGGCGTCTGCTTCTAAATTCTGTTTTTATTTATGAGCCTTTCCCCTCTGGGGACAGTCTCTTTGTAAAATCAGATTTAAGACACCACACACAACAAATTGTGCTTGATTTAATAACCTCTACTTGCTTTATCATAAGTCTGTGTGGTTCAATGTATTTTATTATACTGGTATATATAATTCCTACTTATACTGTTTCTTGTTCGAGGTAATGCATGAATTTATTCCCCTTGAGGAGAGAACATGAATTTTTTTAAAAAAGAAATAGTGCCTGTAATATAATATGATGATGATTATGGTCTCATAAGCAATAAATTTTTTTACAAACTTGAGTCGAAATTATCCTACCCTCTTTCTTCTTTGTGTATTTTTAAGATTTATTGAAGGAACCATAAAAAGAACACTCATAAAAAGTTTAATAATGAAGGCGGCTGGGATATAATAGCAGTGATGGTATGTTCCCAAGTTTCTAGTATCTTTCCAGTGCCAAAGACCATGACCTGGTCTAAAATCAAGTATCCTGACTTTGAGTTCAGAAAGTAGGATCTCAATAATAATTTTCTTAGAAAGATTACTGGAGTTAGCCCTGAGTTATGGTGGTCTAAGTTCCTTACTCACAGCTCTAAGATCTTGAGTAAGTCAATGAACTTCCTAGCAATTTATCTCAAACATACTGATAATACATGGGTCTCAGGGTTGTTGTAAAGATTCAAAAAGATAATGGATGTAAAAGCACTTTGTAAAATGCTCTGTGCATATCAGATATAAGGATAAATGTATGTATGTATGTGTACACATATACATCAGAATATATAAGCTTTTCTAATTTGACCCACATTTTACACACACACACACACATACACACACATATACTCTTTCTCACATTAGCTAGTGTCTCAGTCAGGGGAAGAAAGTCACACACCATTCCCAGTTCCATCTCCTGCTGTATTCTATTCTCTGTTTACAACTGAATGGCCCAATTCCCTGGGGAAATCATGGTCACTTAGGTTCCTGCCTCTTCCAAACATATTGTGAAATATGCACAGGTCAGAAATAATAGATTTTACCAGCTTAGGTTCACCTTCCATCATTTCCCCTGCTTGTCCTCTCTGGTGGGTAGCCTATGGAGTAGGGAAGTGATCACGAATGAATAGGGATGGGGATGATTCACATCAGAAATAATTGACTGTAATATTAGGACTGAAATCTGTGTTCAAAAACAGACCTCCCCAGCCTCTCTCTCTCTCTCTCTCTCTCTCCTCTCCTCTCCTCTTCTCTCTGTTTCTCTCCTCTTTCTCTTTCTATCTCTCACATTTCTTTTAAATTAGGGATTGTTAACTAATTCTCGAAAAGTAAAAATTGCTTCTCTGTTTAAAAAACCTTACAAAATGATCCTCTAGTTCAGGATAAAGGCTAAGCCCCTTTAATGACGCTGGAGGCCCCCACACCTGGCTCCAGCTCTTTCCGGCTTCATCTGTTCCACTCCTCACAGCAAGCCTGGTGTATCAACCCCACTGGCTACCCCAGCATGTCTGCAGTACCCCTCAGACTCCCCAGGCCTTTCCCTGGTACTCCAAGCCCTGGAATGCTCCTCTGTCTCCCACAGTGCTTCCTCTTTTCTGCCTGGAAATCTCTGCTGTAAGACGCAAGGCATATGGTGTTTCCTGTCTGACCAATCAGAATTAGGCACCTCATCTGCATCCCCACATGAAGCCCTGTGATGATAATCAGGGTGGTTTGGAAGAAAGGATGAGAAAAGGGTTGGATGTCACTAAACAGGCAGCCACATAAAATCAGGCAGGCCTGACTGTGCTGCTTTCTCCACCAAACTTGAGAGGCTGACTTTCGGGGAGTGGGTGACCTGGGTTGGGGAGAGTCCATAGTACCACCTCCCCTTGTCTCTTGACCATCTGCTTGGCCATTCCTCTAGATGGTGCTGGTTCCACAAAGTGACACTGGGCACTTCCCCTGAAGCCTCATTCCTTTCTGGGACAGAGTGGAAACCCAAATCCTTCCTGGAAAAAAATCAGAAAATTTATGGATCTTGTCACACTTTTTAAAAATTGATACAACAGCAGGTTGAGTGGATTCTCAGAGAACGGAGGGTAGAAATGAATTTTTCATTTATTCTCTGGGAAGAGAGCTATTTTAAATTTGCCAAGTATGATGAATTGTTTCCTTTGTCCATAAATCAACTCTCTCCTCAGGAATTTGAAATCTATATATTGATCTGCATGGACCATTGTCCCTTAAGTCTTTGCTCCATTAATCACTGAGTAATTTCCAAGAAAGGATGTTCACAGAGATTATTCACTCTAACTCTTCTAAAGTTGTTACCCAACGGCCATGCCTCATGACCAGGCCAGAGGCCACAGTTCGCTACAGGATACACCTGTGAAAATGAAACTGTACCATATTCACTCTTCTACCCCAAAGCTAAGAGATAACTGCCTTCCCTAGTAGTCCAACAAGAACAGTAGTCAGGAAGGCCTGAGATGGTGTTCCCAGCAGTAAGTCTGAAAGTGAAAGTGTTAGTCACTCTTTGTGATACCATGGACTGTAGCCTGCCAGGCTCCATCCATGGAATTCTCCAGGCAAGAATACTGGAGTGGGTTGCCATTCCCTTCTTCAGGGGATCTTCGTGACCCAAGGATCAAACCCAGGTCTCCTGCATTGCAGGCAGATGCTTTACCATCTGAGCCACCAGCAAAGCCCCTGGTGTCTACTGTCATCGAGTGCTGACAGAGGGAGGTGGGCCCTGATAACCCAGGGAGCCAGGATTCTACCCCCAGGTCTGGGTAAAGGCTGGTCATGACTGGGGAAAAGATGCAGCTGAATCTTTACTTCAGCACCGAATCATCCACCTAATTTCTTCACACAATCAGACTGCTTGTAATTGCACCAATTAGAAATTCATTTAGGAGATAGTAGCTGTTAGTCATTCACACATGGGTGTAATTTAGACTCAGTCAATTGTTTTTCCCTTAACATATAACCACAATCTGTTATTTTTCTCTTAACACAAGTCTACTCATGGGAGTTTTGAAGACAGGAAAGAGGCAGAAAGGGGTAGGGAAAGTTGGCTTTGGAGACATGGTGTTAAGCAGGGAGAGCGGAGGCCAGTGTGGTACCCAAAGGTGGCATGGTGCCCTGTGGTACCCTGTGGCAGCAGCCCCAGGAACATCATATGGTACAGAATCCAGTGGCACAGGTGTGAGCAGGGCTGGCATGCACTACAGCCCCAGTAACATCAGATACTGAAACACAGGCCCACAGCCCCATATCCAAAATCACTGGGTCCAGAGATGCTCCAGAACTCAGAATCTGGTTTTAGAAACTCAATACAGTTCAGATACCACATAAGTAGCCTCATAGCAGTTAGGAAACAACACATGTAGCCCATTGGATTTCACATTTGCAGATAAGAGACGGGGGGCCTGTATTTCTGAACTGATTGATAAACAGCCCAAAGGCTCTTCTGCCACTCTGGCACTCACACTGCTCTCCATGAGCAGTAACTAGAAGGTTCTACTGCATAGCCCAGCAGAAAGCCGTAGACCACTGCTCCAACACACTCTCCAGTGCATCCTTGTCCTGCATCTTCTGAGCCTTTGGGTAGCTCACCCTTTCAACATTAGTGACAGTATGTTTCGAAACAGCAATGGAACCATGTGAAGGTTGGTCCCAGTGCCCACAATCCTGAGAAGTAGCTGTGGTGATGTAGGAAAACCCTGGCCTTGTGGGCTAAAGGCTGGGGGGTCCATTTCATCTCTGTCCTTCACTAGCTCGGAGACCTTGGGTGATTATGACCTCTGAGTCTTGCTAACCTGAAAAATGGGAGTACTCATACCTCAAGTGGTTGTTGAGAGGATTAAGTGAAATAGATGGGATTAAGGTGCTTTCTAGACCATCAATTGCTATTGAGACATAAGCTACTATCATGCCTAGCACTTATTAGTGAGAGAATAAAGCAAACTAAGGCATGCCGATATGCTCTAGAGACTATAAATTGCATACAAGAGTGGAGTTTTATTATTATTATGAACCTCCTATCACGGAAGAGGATGTGGCTTCCAGGGTAGAGAAGGTAACCCACCCTGTGTAGCCAAGAGAAGTCTTCTTCCTTCAACCCCCCTGTCCAGCTTCTCATGGCCAGTCCCTCCTGCCATCTGCATCTGGGTCCTTGGTAAAGAAAACAGATGAGAAGGGGCAAGGAGCCCTGCCAAGGGCCCTGTCTTGGAAAGGATACACAGGAGGGTTGCCAGGGAGAGGCGCCTGACCTCAGGGGAACTGATCAACACCTGTCTCCTTTAGGGACCCTCCACCAGCCATAGGCCATCCAGGCCATCTACAACCCAGGGCAGGCAGAGCACCTGGGCTCAGGCCCCAGCCCAGACCCTCTAGCCCCATTTCCTGGACAATTCTTTTCACCTCTCTGAACCTTGTGGTCCATGACGGCACGTTTAGCATAATGGGGCCTACTTCAGTAGGTCATGGAGAGACACCAGTGGGAATGTATGTGAAAACCTTTTGTACATGGCGAAGCATGACTCAAAAGTGAAGTCACCACCTATTGGTGTGAGATGCAGGGAGGTGTCCAGGTAGCTCATCAGCAGAGGAGTCACCATAATGACCTTGAGCTGCACAAGTTCGCTAGGGTAAACCAGGTCCATCCCGGAGAAGGCTGGGGCAAGGGGCTGCAAAGCATCACCAGCAGGCAAACTTCACTTCTCTGGGCCTCACGGGCCACTCCAAGGTACTGTTGTGAGTGAAAGAGTGGAATCCTCAGCGCCTCAAGCATCACATGAGTTATTTTCTGTTTTGCTTCATTTTAATTCTGGATTTTTCTCAAGTTATAGATTTGACTTTTATGTGTGATGCTGGAGCCCTGGAAAGCTAACAGCATGGCATTTTACAGGATTGATGTTGTGTGTTTTAACTGCAAGCAGCTGAACCCACAGCAAAGACCTAAATGGAATACTCCAGAGCACTGCTCTGGTGGTGCATGTCTGGGGTTTGAATGGGGTGATGATGAATCTCTGGAGCTTGCTGTGAAAGAGTCCTCACTCTCCCTGGCCAGCCCCAGCGGGCTGGAATGCAATTTATGTGAACATCTAATCTGTTGTATATGCACTTCTTACATTTTCATGTTTGTGCTGACTTGACTGCCTTTGTAAACTAATTATTAAAACAGAAAATGATTCCAAGAGACCTCACTGCAGAGCCGAACCTATGAAATTCAAGGTGTGACAAGTCTCAGAATGATTTCCTGCTGAGGGTTGGAGTGAGGAGATGAATGACTTTTAAGTTGTTTTCTCCTTTTTCTTCACTCATTTTTAAATCCCACTGTTCTTACTGCTAGAATATTGCTTTTTCATAGGTGAAGAGAAAGACAATTCCTATAGGAAGCATTACCCCCAAACTGGAAACCAAGATTTCTATGTTTCTCATCCTCATTTGAATCCCTGAATCAGAGCAATTCAACAGTCAACTTTTCCTGTAAAGTAGGGACTAAACAATTTACACCTCATTTGAGTCTTAATTTGAGATTTAATACACACAATATGGCATGACATGATAAGCACTATAAATTATTCTCTGCAGATGATGGCAGGACAGACTGGTTGAAAATTTAGGAAGAGCAATATACCACATCCATCCTAAATAGTCTCCGAGTTTAAATTTTTTCCTAATGTCTTTTTATTCTGTATAGATCTTCTTTCAAGGAGAAAATAAACACCTTGAAATTATCACTGCTTAACAGTAGTTTCATTACGTGGGCAAACATCTCATCTATGACGTAGAACAGTGAACGTGGTACTAATAATCTCCGCTTTCGGTTTGTAACCCAAACTCCAGACTATGTCCGGTCAGGTCCTAAACAGTCTGCGCCTGCAATTCAAGTTGAGCATTGCCATCTCCATGACGTAGAACTTCAGCTCGCTTTGGGATTCCATTGTCACGGTTTTTAACATTTAACAGAGGCACTGGGAAGGGCATTTGGCATCTTCTTGGGGAAAACAAATTAATGGCTTGCCTTGTCTCTCCAGACCCAGGGGGCAGGCTCCCCCCGCTCCTCCCCTAGCCACACCATCAGCAGGCCCATCCCCATGCCGGTGCGGTCCGCGTCCGCCTGCTCCACCCCGACCCCCACGCCTCAGGACTCACTCACGGGGGTAGGGGGAGACGTACAGGAGGCGTTTGCACAAAGTAAGTGGCATTTCTATTATTATCAGTATTACTTTGCTGTGTTCTGCTTTATGTGACCAAAAACAAAGTCGCCAAGGATTGCGTGTTCTACAGTTATCAGAGCCAATACCAAAGATGTTCTAGACTGTTCCGTGGCTTGTGTCAGAGCCAAGCCTGCAAGACCTTTTAGCACCTCCCTACGCTGATCTGTTCATCCCTTCACCATCTTATCTTCTGGCTTCTCTTGCCCTGCCCTGTTTTTTTTAATGAGCCTTTGCTCCTTAAGGGAAAGGAAAAAAAATCTTTCCAACAGTATCCCTAGGAAATTATATGAATGTAATCCATTTGAAAATCCTGCAAGATATTTCCGGCTTTCTTCTTTTTACATGAAAGGAAACTCAAGATTTGAGAGTAAACAAGCCCATCTCTTTAGCACAGAGGCAATCGAAAAGGATGCTTAGTCACCTTCCAGATGCCTTACAGAGTTGACTCATTGCCTCTGTGTCCTGGGGCTGGGAGGCGAGGCCCCCACAGTTCACAGAGGAGGGCAGAGAGTGATTGGAGATGACAAACAGCATTCTCCCACTGCTGCCTCTTCTAGCCATGTATGTACTGCGAGGCTGTTTCTCTTCCTGCCGAAGTTTATCTGTAAGCCACGTATTTGGAATGTTGAGCCTCTTTTTTAAACGTATTATGGACTTAGCCCTCAATTGGGCTCCTTGCCCTGCTCCCAGGCCAGCACACAAATATCCTTTTAACCCTTGCTGTTGTTATTGTTTAGTTGCTCAGTCACGTCCAACTCTTTTGCGACCCCTTGGACTATAGCACAGTAGACTCCCCTGTCCATGGGATTTCCCAGGCAAGAATACAGGAGTGGGTTGCCATTTCCTTCTCCAGGCCATCTTCCCAACCCAGGGATCAAACATAAGTCTCCTGCACTGGCAGGCAGATTCTTTACCACTGAGCCACCAGAGAAGGCCCTGTTTGAACCCTTAGTGTGATGGAAATCTCATAATAATCTTTCTCAACCATAGAGAAATATGGTCTAAGTTCCGAGTCAGGGTATTTGGCATACATCTTCTGCCCATGTATTGGCAGCAGGAGCAAGAATCGTCACGCCTTTTCCACCCTCTGAGGACATTCGGTGCACAGGGTTCTCATTCCCAAGAGGTACCTGAAATAGTCGGGGGAGTTTGGGGAGCCCTGCTGGGAAGTGGAGGCTGAAATGCTGGAGATCAGAATCTGATGCACTTCAGCCACCAGGTAATGGCTACAGCAGTAGCAGCTGCTGGGAAGGCACAGCTCTGGTGGGGAAACCAGACTTTTCATCTATGAGGGCAATACCTAAGTAGGGTGATCACATATGCCGGTTTACCTGCAACCATCCCTGTTTGTGCCAGGTCACCCAGTCATTTTTTTAAGACTTTTTTTTTTTTTTGATGTGGACCATTTTTAAAACTTTGATCAAATTTGTTACAATATTGCTTCTGTTTCGTTTTGGTTTTTTGGTTGTGAGGCATGTGGGACCTTAGATCCCCAACCAGGGATTGAACTCGCACCCCCTACATTGGAAGGCAAAGTCTTAACCACTGGACCACCAGAGAAGTCCTCATTCTTGTTACCAATACCACCCCTTTCACTTGTAAAATTGTCCCAGTTTGAACAATAAATTGTATGAATCCCCATCAGCTGCCATGTCTTCATACATCAAAGGCCATTGCCCTGAACACAAAGTATTTTTTTTCAGGAAATGAACCAAAGCACTTTTGAAAAGAAGTCTTGGAAGTTTTCTTGCTGTAGAATTTCAATGGGAATGATAAACAGCATAAAAATTGGGGGGAAAGGAGAGTATTGAATTTTTTTTTCCGTTATCATTCTTTCCTAAGGCTCAAGAAGAAATTTAAGGAATGACTTACTAGTAGCAGCAGATTCCATCACGAACACCATGTCCTCTCTCGTGAAAGAGTTGAATTCTGGTGAGTCCCTGGTCCCCTCTTATCTGTCTGCTCACTGCAGAAGGACCCATAACTTCTGTTAGGGATCTGCTCATAGAACACTTAGGTGCCATCTTTTTAGCTGAAAACTCTGCATTCTTAAGATGTTTATTGTCTGAGTGAGAAATGTGAGACCATCTTGAGTTTAATAATTAACACTTTATAGGTAAACTTTTAAGAAAGGCCTCTAGAGATTTCAGCATTATCTTTAAACCTTATTTGTTGTTGTTCGGTCTCTAAGTCTTATCCAACTTTCTGCGACCCCATGGACTGTAGCACGCTGGGCTTCTCTGTCATCCACTATCTCCCAGAGTTTGCTCAAATTCATGTCCATTGAATTGGTGATGCTGTCTAACCATCTCATCCTCTGCCCGCCCCCTTCTCTTTTTGCCTTCAATCTTTCCCAACATCAGGGTCTATTCTTAACTTTATTTATTACCCCCAAAATAGTTAATAACTCAGAATTGTATAAAGAAGAAAATAACATTTACTGTAAGCTAAACTACTCTAGTTTAACTATTCATTTAATGTTTAATATTTAGGTTGATTCCAGTTATTTACAATTAGAAACAACTTTGCTGTTTAAAAGAGATCTTCTCATTGTCAAGTAGAAAAAGATTTTTTAAAGATCTATGTGACATTTTGTTGGGATGTTAGATTTTTTAGTACTGTTTACATTTTGCTGATGAAAAGACTATAAATACATGCTTAATGCAGAAAGTTTGAAAAATGCAGAAAAGAATAAAGAAAAATATTAAAATTGACTTGTAAATCCAGAATCCCATGGGTATGCCTGTGGCTGATTCATGTTGATGTATGGCAGAAACCATCATTATATTATAATTACCCTCCAATTAAAAATAACATTTTTTAAAAATCCAGAATTCCAAGGTAGCCACTGTTAAATATATCATGACCCAATGTGACATGATGCTGAAGTTAGTTTATAAGGTCAAATGTCTTATTTACTAATTTAGGCTCTGTTAATTTGGAATGCGTGGCTATTTGAATGAAGCTAAACTGAAATTTGGGCTTCCTAAGTGGCTCAGTGGTAAAGAATCTGCCCACCAATGCGGGAGACAAGGCTTTGATCCCTAGGAGAAGAAGATGCCCTGGAGAAGGAAATGGCAACCTACTCCAGTATTCTTGCCTGGGACGGAGGAGCCTGGTGGGCTATAGTCTATAGGGTCGCAAAAGAGCTGGACATGACTTAGCCGCTAAACAACAACAAACTTAAATTCACCTTTGCAATACCACCAAAGAAAGATCTTCCCAGAAAATATATAGCATAAAATTGCAGTACTCTTTATCCTAATAATACTACAGAGTTTTAGACAATTTAACAGTGTTAATATACAAATAAATATATTGCTAGTTAGGAATACATTTCATCTATTCATGAAAGCCCTACTAGCAATATGACTGTTTTTCAGGACTGTGGTCATGTAGTTGAGATTACAAAAACTGTAAAAATAAAACTTCACCATTAAAAAAAAAATCTGGACTTAAATTTCTGAAAGTCTCTATAATTAGAGTTAAAATAATGAAATGGTAATCTTAACCTAAAATAATAGCAATATAAATTGCTGCTATTATTTTAGGTTAAGATTACCAGATAGGATAAAAATGACAGTAGTTAATATATATATCATGGTTACTGGCATATACCCAGTGCCCTAGCAAATGATGAAGAAAATGAATACATTCTCATTGGGGATGTTTCAAAGTACTATTAGTTTATACTCTTACAGTACTTTGAAATAATAAGTGAATGTAGTGTTTTAGGTTTGTTTATCTTAAGTTAAAGTAGATTTTCCCTAATAGTTGCTCATGGAAACCCCAAACAAGCCTTTTGGCCAACCCAATAATATTAAGCAAAAGTAACAACAGTTTTAAAGAAGAGGGGGAAAAACAGAATGCTTGGAGAATTGTCAGTTATTAAGACAAAAATTCCTTGTAACATTATTGAGATTTAAAAAAGACAATGTGTGTGTGTGTGTGTGTGTGTGTGTGTGTGTGTTAGTTGCTCAGTCGTGTCCAACTCCTTGCAACCCCATGGACTATAGCCCACCAGACTCCTCTGTCCATGGAATTCTCCAAGCAAGAATACTGGAGTGTGTTGCCATTCCCTTCTTCAGGGGATCTTCCTGACCCAGAGATCAAACCCAGATCTCCCACATTTCAGGCAGATTCTTCACCATTTAAGCCACCAGGGAAGCCCAAAAAAAGACAAAACTGTATTCTAAATGGTCTTATGTTTCAGTTCAGTTCCGTCGCTCAGTGGCAACTCTTTGCGACCCCATGGACTGCAGTACGCCAGGCCTCCCTGTCCATCACCAGCTCCTAGAGTTTACTCAAACTCATGTCTATTGAGTCAGTGATCCCATCCAACCATCTCATCCTCTGTCGTCCCCTTCTCCTCCTGCCTTCAATCTTTCCCAGCATCAGGGTCTTTTCAAATGAGTCAGCTCTTCGCATCAGGTGGCCAAAATAGTGGAGTTTCAGCTTCAACATCAGTCCTTCCAATGAATATTCAGGACTGATTTCCTTTAGGATGGACTGGTTGGATCTCCTTGCAGTACAAGGGACTTTCAAGAGTCTTCCTGATTTTATGGTAATTCATGTCAATATCAATTCATTTTGAAAACAAATGAACACTCACTTGACTTGTGTACAGTAGCTGGTCAGTGTTTTACACAGCACAGGTTAATTTATGTTAAGCCTAGCCCTTTATTGGATGATCATAAAAAAATCTAAGATACTCTTTACTTTCTTCAATTGTACCTAATAGAGGTGGGGAGTGAAACTGATAGTAACGTGGATTCTGAATTTGCACGGACTCAGTTTGAAGATCTGGTCCCATCACCAACCTCTGAAAAAGCTTTTCTAGCACAAATCCACGCCCGAAAACCTGGGTACCTTCACAGTGGAGCTACCCCGAGCACCATGCGTGGGGACATGTGAGTATCTTCTGCCTGGGGGGTGTTTTTTTCAGCAACAGAACACTCTGCAGGGAGCATAGGAAAATAAAAACATGGTTGCTTAGTTTTTCATTTTGGAAAGGAATGACACAGTTTCCTTTTCTGCCAGAAAAGGTAGAAGGGTGTGTGTGTGCTAAGTCACTTCAGGCATGTCCCAATCTATGTGACCCTATGGCTTCAGCCCACCAGGCTCCTCTGTCCATGGGATTCTCCAATAAGAGTACTGGAGTGGGTTGCCACGCCCTCCTCCAGGAGATCCTCCTGACCCAGGGATCGAACCCGAGTCTCTTGTGTCTCCTGCATTGGCAGACGGGTTCTTTACCACTAGCACCCCCTGGGAAACCCAGGTAGAAGGGCGCTTCGTTTCAACTTCTCATTGTGACTTTTCCTCCTAACAATTTCCAGAGTATCAGTAACGAAAACCAGCCAGTGCCTGTTGAGATCCTGGCCTGCCCAAGGCACTCAACCAGTTAGATACAAAATAGTGTCAAAAATCACTCCCAGCATCCCAGGACTCATAGACTAGTTCAGAAGATAAATCATCCTGTCTTCTGAATTTACTAGATTCACTCTTAAGGGACCCGGTGATACTAGAGAGGCCTCTATTTAAATTGAGTATAAACATCATCTATGCACTTGTGATTTGAATAACTAAATGTATAAAAATCTCGTTATAAAGAAGTCCAATTTGCTTGACTTGTTGAATATGTATAAATCTGACCTTCAAAAGACATGTTACAAAGATTTTCACCCAATTAGGTTTCTGTAGCTTGACAGGAGCCAGTAGAATCAGTGACATTCCCGACTAGACTGTGACCTTGGATCAGCTCCAAGTAGTCAGGCAGAAAAAGTTAAAGCTGAGAAACAAAGGCAAAGCAAGGACAGAACTGCAGAGCCCAGCTTGGGAGGGAAAAGAATAAAATGAAGAAAGTTAAATAAGTGGGGTTCTGAGAAATGTGGACAAGGGCTCACCCAGAAGCTGGAAAAGGGAGTTGATGAGCAGTTTAAAAAAAAGCTACAGAAGGGTGGTGGGGCTTAACATGAGAAGAACTGCAGACTCGTCTACAAAAATAAACTGTCTGTTTTAAAGCCCCAAAGAAGAAACTAACCAGAGGCCTTTCTGGTGTTTTGACTCTCCATCCAAGGAGTGAGTAAAAAGACCAGTAATAATGGGAAATTATAAATAGACATGGTTTGAAAGCCAGCTGTGAAAAGGCAGAGAGCATAATATCAAAACAAAACAGTTATGATTTTATGTGGCAGGAGGCTGCTGCTTTTAATTGTAGTTCGCTTTCTTGTCCTTCCCTCTATAATTTAGAATTATTTAATTTGTTTGTTATTCAGACTGGAGAACTGTGATCAGTTCAGTCTGGTAAATAATGTATCTATGTGATTTTTTATAATTGAGCATCTACATAGTGGTGACCTAAAACTTTCTTGATCCACTCGCAAGATCCAAGACTGTAGCTAAAGCCACCCGATCTGCTGTTCCTGGCAGGCTGGTGGCAGGACAGACTACCAACAGGGCTGTGGGGGTTGGGAAGGGAAAGTTTACAGAGGCCTTGCAGACCTATTTAGGCTGGCCCCAAACCTCTAAAAATAACAAGAACATGCCGTACAGATATAAATAAACATGAACATTGGCATTTATGTTCCAACCCAGAAACTTCTACTTGACCACTCTTTTTCATTTTAGGGGATATTTTAATATCTGTACTATCTAAGCATGTACTGTGTTTTAGCCCAAGCATATTTTAGTCATATGATTTAGGTAGTGAATTTATATTCAGTCCCAGGAAGAACTTTATGTATACTTGGGTGAATAGATGGAGAGTCACACATTAGTGAATGAGATCATTTTTATCCATTTGTTTCATGGTGGAATTGGACAATTTAAATGGATTTCTTAAAGTCAGAGATAGTATACATCTTTAAGATCAAGAGCTGTGGGTTAGAATAGTAGTCTCCCTGACATTGATTGGCTGATACTCTGAGCCTTGATTCTACCATAAAAATACAGCACATGAGTGCATGGGCCTATATACATGCAGAACACAAAGAGCATTAAATGACAAACAAATATTCTTAGACATTATTTCACTAGAGGGCTCACTTTCCTTATAGAAAGTGTTTTTGAACTCCATTTTTTTAAGCCCCCAAATTGGGAAAACTGTATCCTCTCAAAAGATAAGCCTGCCTTTTTTTTAAGAATGGCAAACATTTAAAGGACAACTCATTCCAGGAAACTCTAGGAAAACAGGTGACAACGATCACCAGACTACCCTAGAAAAACTGCCTATGAGAACACCTTGATCATATATTTCTCCAAACTTCCAAAGCGTCTTTCAAGTTTTTTTCATCATGTCAAAGAAAATCCTAAATTGAAGTAAATCGAAGCAAAGAAGTGAATTAGAGACAAAATAAATGTGTGCCCAGAACAGCAGGTAATACAGGGGTTCCACTCATATTTGCCTTTTAAGATTTGCTCCAAAACGCCCTTTGTGGTTGACTCCAGGGTTACAGAAGATGGGGACCCCTACGTGCGGCCAGAGGATGAGAACTATGAAGATGACTCTGTCCGGCAGCTGGAGAATGAGCTGAAGATGGAGGAATACCTAAAACAGAAGCTACAGGACGAAGCCTATCAGGTACCGAGACCCCACCCCACACCACCCACCACTTCAGCCCCTGCCCCTCGGTGGCTGGATCTTTCACGTTATTCCAAAACTTGGTGCCTTCTCCTTCCTTCCACCCTCCCTTTCTGGAATATTCTGACAGTACTCCTCAGCCCATGAATTCTAAGACAGGGAAAGGTTTAATGCTTCTTATAGCTGTCACTCATCAAGTATTTCTATAAATTCTGAGCTGGAAAATGAAAAGAGGCCTTCCATGGTGATAATATAGTTCATGACCCTCCAAGATGATTAGGAAAGCACTTTTTAAGAAAAGATACAGCTGGCTGTCCATGTCAGGAGATTCAGAATCTGTGGATACTGAGGCTCAACTGGAGGGGACTTTGAGTATCCATGGATGCTGGCATCTGCAGGATGGGGGTATCCTGGAACCAGTCCCCCATAAATACTCTGGGATTCTATGCCCTTGGGTGGGCCACAGGGCACAAGGAAATTGACTAAGCATAAGTATACCTCTGTTCTTGAATCACTTGTCCTCAACTTCCCTCCCTGCCTGCCTCGTATCAAATGTTAAGAAGTCAAAGAGTGACAAGCCTCAGCTAGAAATGCTGGGGGAAATGTAGGCCCCCATTCAGCAGGGTGTGGTTGGACAGACTGTCATATATCCTGGATAGCATGATAATCCATCTGAGAATTCACCTGACATAACACACGCAATGGGGAATAATATTATCCTTACGGGGATGCATTTTCCCATGGAGATTGTTCTACTCCCCTGTCTATTTACCTGGTACGTTTCCCCTCCCTCCATCTTGCCGGGGTTCTGGGAGGACAGGGGTATTTGGATGGTTGAGACCTACTGCCCCCCACCAGGCCCCAGTGGGTTATTTTTATCAGGTCAGGCTTTCTGTCCAATATCCAGATACGTTTTTTCCACCATCTTTGGAGCAGTAGTTCTCTCTTACTCTGTTATTGGAAGAAAGAATAGCAGATAAAATAAGTTATCTACTACTCATACATCTGTAGATTGCTTGGAAATATTTTCCCAAGAAGAACAGAGCAAGAGGGAAGCCTACTAACCCCATCTTGACAATATAAAACAGAAGTTTTGCCTCTGGAATGTTCCAAAACAGTTGTGTTTCAGAATAACTTCAGAGTGTAGGCCTAGATAAACAAAGAGGGACCAGATATGTAAAGCCGTATTTGAATCCTGCATAATCAGACCTGCCCCAAGTGTACACCAGGGAGAACGTTTTTCTTCGCAACTTCTATGGCCTGTCCACAGGAGGAAATTTGCCCGGATGAAGCCCCAGGGTGTCTCTGGGAACTCTGAGGGGTGGCATTCCTACGTATATCTCCTTTTGGCCCTGCTGCACAGAAGGAGAGAGAGAGGTGGTTAAATAATCGATATTCTGGTTCATGCTGTTAGAGGCGCCTATTAGACCTCCCTCTGGGAGCCCACATTAGTTTCTGGATTTTGGTGACAACCATAACTGAAATTCTAATTTTTTTTTTAAGAAAAGGAGTCATTTCATATAAGGTATTAGATTTTTATTTATTTCAGTGAACTAGAGATTTAACCTGATACAAGCAAAATGAAAGGAAATTCTATTAACAGCATCAGCTTCCATTGGAGTTCCTGCCATCTGGTAGATTTTAAGCTCCTTCTCTCTCTGTCTTGCCTTTCCTCACTACAACCAGTGACTTCAAAGAAAAGACAAAGAAAAGGACGAAGAGATTGTAATGGGTATGCCCTGGAGAAGGTTGAAGTGGTTTTTCCTTGACTGCTCTATGAGCTGTTGGATGGGTCAGAAAGTTACTTGCGTTCCCTGCATTCTCTCTGTCTGTCTATCTATCTTTCTGCATGGCTTCCAACCAAATAATTCACCAGCTTGACTGCATCACAGACTTGACATGTCACCTTTCTTGTTTGTGTCCTTTGTCACCCGCAGGTCAGCTTGCAAGGTTGAATGCAATAGCCTTTTATCACTCTCCTCTCAAGTAAGTATCCACTTATTTAGGAGGAAAGGTGGTCACTGTACCCTGGATTCTGATCACTTGTAACCTACATGCACAAGCACTATCTCTTGGGGTTTTTCTATGGTAAACTATCCTCTTCCCCTGCTGATAGCAAAGAATCATCCTGGGCCATGAAACATATCGCTCTAGTCCAGTGGCGATTTGGCAGACAACCTTGGGAGTTCACTTTTTACTCTATGAATTAGGAAAACTGGCAGAGGAATTTCTATAACCCAAAGGTGCCCCAGAAATGTGCAGCTATAAAGCCAATTTGCTGATCCATAACTGCATCCAAGGTTTCAACCTCTCTGGCACTTGAGAGAGAAAAATGCAAGCTTGCTCAGCACTTGCAGAAATGAGTCAGCTCCTTAGTCCTGCTGTACTTAGGCCCCAAAAGATCAAAGTGTGCACCTTAACCAGTGAAATCAAGAACATGAATCACTAAAGAAAACAAGAGAAGCAAAGCACAGAGGGAAGCTTCCACAGCCTTACGCTTTTGGAACAGCTAATTCACACCCATCATGGAATTCAGCAAGATATAAATTGATTTAAAATACCTTTTCTGTGGCTTGTGATCCCCCACCTTCAGAGATTTACCTAAATACATGGGAAATTCTCAGTAGCTTTTTTTTTTTTTCTAATTTAAAGAGACTAGCATTTGATTGGCAAGGACCACTTGACTATAGTGGTCTGAAGCTTAGGATCTGGACTCTAACAGACTGATTTCAAAAATGAGTTCCCTAAAATCCTAGCAGCATAATCCTTAAAAACTTGCTTAGACTTCCATGAGCCTCTGTTCCCACTGTACAATATGTATCAGAATACCTACCTCATAGAGGAGTTGTGCTCCCTGGGATACACCAAGTTACAGCTTAACCTAGTGGCAGACACACTATCATTTCATCCTGAGCATACACATACATGCCTAGCCCTCTGCTCAGTGCTTTAGAAGCAGTTCAGTCCCTGGGAGTGACAATGATTATTATGTGAGTGTATGAGAACCCCCAAGACTCAAAACTAGCTTTCTCTCTCTACTTAGGTGAATAAGGTTGGGATTCAGCTTTGTGCTACGTTTGACACACCTTCAGCTACACTGTCCCATGAATCTGATGGAGCTCTGGCTCCAGCTCATGGCCATTTAGATGTCCCACATTACAATTCAAAGCTAATACACCTCTCATAGCCATGACTGCATAAGACTTGTAACTATTTTAGTTATTCAGTCTATTCCCACCCATGGAATCTCATAAGTCTACAGTACAGTTGAGAGGAAACTCAACCTGGCTGCTAAGTTGAAAAAGGAATATATGTCTTCTAAATGATATATCAATTAGTAATGAATATATTCTAGCTGAAACACTGCTGACCTCCTGTCTCAGTCCTCAGGTTAAGATGAAGCAAGTAAAAATCAAGGTGTAATTGTTATTATGAAATATATTTTTTGAGCTGTGAGGCCCTTTGGGTATAAAAGGAAAGATCTTATTGAGCACATTTTAGTCTGTCTCCCTTGGACTTGAGACTACTGCACCACGAGTTCTCCTGATTCATCATGACTATAGTGAAAAAGTTCCCAAGAGCAATTTCTGAAAATATTCACTCCAGTTACTTTCCTAGAGGAGCAAGACGTTTCCTTTCATAGCATTTTCTTTCTCTGAACTCTAGCAATTTGATCATTTTTGTTATGCACATTATTTAAACATCAGTAGGTAGTTCTTGGAGAAGGCAATGGCACCCCACTCCGGTACTTTTGCCTAGAAAATCCCATGGACGGAGGAGCCTGGTGGACTGCAGTCCATGGGGTTGCGAAGAGTTGGACACGACTGAGCAACTTCACTTTCACTTTTCACTTTCATGCATTGGAGAAGGAAATGGCAACCCACTCCAGTGTTCTTGCCTGGAGAATCCCAGGGACGGGGAAGCCTGGTGGGCTGCCGTCTATGGGGTCGCACAGAGTTGGACACGACTGAAGCGACTTAGCAGCAGCAGCAGCAGCAGGTAGTTCTTATAAAGATATACTTCTTTAAAAAGCCTAATAAAATGCCTTTGACATTTTTTATTTAGTTGCTAAGTCATGTCCAATTCTTTTGCCACCCATGGACTATAGCCTGCCAGGCTCCTCTGTCCATGAGATTTCTCAGGCAAAGATACTGGAGTGGGTTGCCATTTCCTTCTCCAGGGGATCTTCCAAACCCTGGGATCAAACCCATGTCTCCTGTGTTGGCAGGTAGATTCTTTACTACTGAGCCACAATAGAAGCCCCAGCCCTGGACATAAACCAAGATAAAAAGCAGTATTTGGTTCTTGTCCATAAATGCCAAAGATTTTAATCTTCTGTTTCAAATTTTATTTCCAATAAAACTTAAAACAGTTGTGACCTCTGCTACTTACCGCATCCTTACCTACCTAGATGGCCTTCCACAGGATTCTAAATATAAACCAGTCTGTCACCAAATCACCAAGTCAGACAAAATTAATTTAAGATCTGGAACACTGCAGGAACTAGTAGCTTTTCATCCTTGCAGCTAGTTCTACCCTACTATAATTTTTCTTGATGAAACCAAGAAAGACAGCTGAAATTGTAGAACAGTTATCTGTTGAAATCTATTCACTTGAACTTTCTGGCTATACTGCAAGACCAGAAATTATCCCAAAATATATGCATCTCTTTGGCAAGGGTCTGAAAGTCGATTTCATCAGCTCAAAGTCAATTAGGCATCCATGAAGCAGAGTCCTACATGCTGCTGCTGCTAAGTCGCTTCAGTCGTGTCCGACTCTGTGCGACCCCATAGACGGCAGCCCACCAGACTTCCCCATCCTTGGGATTCTCCAGGCAAGAACACTGGAGTGGGTTGCCATTTCCTCCTCCAATGCATGAAAGTGAAAAGTGAAAGAGAAGTCGCTCAGTCATGTCTGACTCGTAGCGACCCCATGGACTGCAGCCTAGCAGGCTCCTCCATCCATGGGATTCTCCAGGCAAGAGTACTGGAGTGGGGTGCCATTGCCTTCTCCAGAGCCCTACATGACTTAGGGGCAAAAGGTGAAACACCAGAAACATGGAAGACCCATCCTCTGCTCAAGAAAATCCTTAGGCCTCTTTGAAGATAAATATGCACTTACCAACACATTAACAAAAGTTATCAAGAGAAATCTGTTTTATTGCTTTTCAGCTAGCCACGTGGGAAGAAACGGTACACATAAAGCTTAGCACCCGAATTAGAGTCCACCGAGGTTCCGTTTTGGCCCATCAAATCTTAGGTTGGTCCCTTTTCCATCCCTCTGGCCACATGGTACTCCACTCACCTTGGCCAGCCACATCCTAACTTCAGAAATTGGAGGATGGAAGATCAAAGGTGGATTTTTTTTTTTAATTAGTATGGCAAAAACAAAAACAAAACTAGTATGGCATTCTGATGGTGAGTCAGTGTTTTCATGTCCTTGTCCAAAGGACAACACAGATATTTCTGTTTATGGTGCTTGAACCTTCCAGATGCCTTAGGTGCCCACTAGGCAGGAGTCTCAGCATGGAGGATTCTTGTCCTCTCTTCTATCAGAAGGTGCAGTATCCCAGTGTCCCAAGACGGTCATTCCTGATTGTCAGGGGAAGAAAGGACTGTGTGTGTGTGTGTGTGTGTGTGTGTGTGTGTGTGTGTGTTTCGGGGTGGGGGGAAGGGAGGATTCTAAGCTTCATAACTCTAATTTAGAGAACAGTTTCCATCTTTAAAAAAGAAATTACACATTGCTTATTCCCAGGCAAGCTATAGTCAGACAGATGCAAGTAACAGGAGAGCTGGTGATGAAGGACAGAGCTGCACCCCCAGAGGAGAAGACGGCAGCCTGGCAGCAGCCTCAGCTCATGGAAGAGAGGACCCACCACATGCAGCTGCTCCCGACAGACCCCCGCCCCCTAAAGACTGTGTTCTGCCGACTGTAGTGCAGCTAACTTTTTGTTCTAAGTTTTGTAGTTCATAGACGTGTGTTTTGAGAAGGAAAAAAAAAAAATAAGACTTCTGTTCAAAGCTAACTTATCAGCTACATCTTCTGTAACATGGCTCATCCCTCGAAATGAAAACACAGGCTGAAATCCCATGCTGCTGTTACTCGCAATGGCAGTATTAACAAGCATCTTACCTTTGCACATGATATTGAACCTGGTCAGTTTACAACGACATTACTAATACTGTTTATAGCTAGGAGTTTCATTTCTGAATTCTCTGAGATTTTAGCAAACCAGTTGATTATATACACTGTACATTTTTTTTTCCACAGCAACTGGAAAAAAAACAACCACTTGCAGTTATTCACTGAGCCCGAAGGATTTGGTTCCTGAGGGTACAGACTCAGAGCCCCAAAGCCAAGAAGGGTCCTTGGCCTGCATGGTCTGCACTTGTCTCCAAGTCTCTGAAAGCAGAGGCTTGAACCAAACCCATCAGGAGAATCCAATCTCTGTGGCTTCTTTCCAACTTGGGGTTGTTTTCTTTCAAGATACTCTTAACCAATCAGCCATAGAATTTAGTGTAAATATTTTTTTTTCAAATAGAGATCATATTCCCAAAAAAAAGGCAACATTCAAATTATATAGAATCTAGTTTTTAAAATCAGCACAGATCTTCTTAAAAACTGTGAACTCTGTTTTGAAATACTCGTTACTAAAGCTGTTTATAAACCACAGGTGCCATACGATCCCCCCAGTGGACTCAAGTTATCTCTGCTCTTCCACGGCTGGTTCCTTTCGGTTTAGCTTTAGGGAGCATGTTTCTAACAGCACCGCTCATCCACCGGTTCCCCATCAGGTCGTTTGGAGGCCTTTCAGCTTTAAATGTACAGGCTTAAAGTGCGCTTGCAAACGTTCGCTCTCCTTTTCTTTCTGAATGTGTTTTGCCTTAGCTGGCTCCCTGGTGTTCTGCATGCAGCCTCCTGTGGTCACGTGAGAGGAAACAGGCTTTCCTAAGTGGAGCTGGGATCTTGCACTCCGTGAAAAGCTGATGTGCAAAAGAACTGTCAAGGAAGGGAGAATGAATGACTCTGTTGATGGTCCTTTCTGAGGGCCCTCTTTGGGGAGCACCAAAGACCTCCCTTAGGGATTCTGGGGAAATGAAAAAAAAAAAAATCTTCTACTTGTTTCAAGATTTGATGAAATAAAAATCCTGCAACATAGTAGATACATTATCCTTAAATTGGCAGCTTCTCTGGATTCCTGTTTCTCATTTAAAAGAAAGAAGAGAACATCATTCTAGAACAGTGGTTCTTGAAATGTGGTCCCCGGACCAGCAGGGCCAGCATTACCTGGGGAGTTTATTAGAAATGTAGATTCTTAGGCCCTAACCCCAGCCCTACTGAATCAGAAATTCTGGGGTTGGGGCCCCGTCATCTGTGTTTGAACTTGCCAGGTGATTCTGATGCATGCAGAAGCTGAAGAACCACTGCTTTAGAAGAAAGTTGTGTAATAAAATCTCTGAAAAGGCCTTACTCAGAATAAGCAAGAAAGGTTCTGAGTCATCCTCAAAGTTTGAGCGATTCAATTTTGCTTCCAGGGTTGGCAGAAGCTTTCTCCCACCCCACAGAGTTGGTAGTTGGTGGGTCCCCTGCTGAGAAGTGACATCCCAACTTCTTCCTTCTTCCTTTCCAGAGGGCTCTCAGATGCGCCCATCTCTGAGTTGGGTCAGACACCACCTCCTTGACTGCCCTCAGGAACAAAATCGCTTGCCTTGGGGTTAGTAAAGCTCTCAGTTGGCATTAGCAAGGAGCACATTCTGCCCCTTGATGTACTTAGTCATTTTTCCCTGGAGAGCCAGCCTGACAAATGCCCCTGAGAACAGGCTGACACCAAAGGGACACAACTGCACGGTTCTCAGATTTCTTTGCACAGAGGGATGTTATTGCAGGTTTTGTTGGTGTGTCTTAATGTTCATCTCCTTCCCTCTGCCCATCCTCTGTGAACCCATACCTCTCTAGATGGAGCAGGTGGCCACTGGTGCCTCATACTCAGTACTTAAAACCACTACATCCCAGCTACCTACATAACTGTCGGCTCTGAATCATAGCTGGGCAGTTTTCAGTCTCAGAACCCTGACCCTGCAGGTGGCGTTCAGCCACTACCTGGACCGAGCTGACAGATGTTATCATTTTGTGTTTCTGCATCATAATGTTTGTCTAAGGTTTGGACTGTTCTGTGGGTAACCTTCCCTCATCATAGTGTTCGTTGCCAATTCCATCACATGGTTGTCGATCCCATCGTACGAAGTCATTGCAAGGACTCTGGAAACTGCTGCCAATGACCGATTCCTGACTAACCAGCCACCTTTTCTTTCTCTTAGCTCCACATCAGCCCTGAGACCAGACTCAAGCACCCCTGTCCTGTAAACGAGACAAAATGGCGTGCGTTATTTTGGGTTTTCGTGTTTTTGGGCGGGTTTCTTTCCTTGGCTCTCCAAATCTACTTTTGGGGCCTGTTCTAAGTGCAAACCCAGCAGGTGTCACCTGTCCTGTCCATTAGGTACAGTTCTGTCTGGCGAGGGTTGTTTCTTTCTTGTTCCACGAAGAATTGCACATCCATCTCCATTAGAGGTGATGCCCTATTAATGAGCACTGGTCTAACACAGCCAACCCTCCCCCACGGCACCATGTGAACGGAGGGAGGGAGGAGGGTGAAATCTACTGTAGGGGATTCAGGAATCAGTTGTGGTTGGTCAGGACGGAAGTCGGGGTAAATGTGGTTGGTCAGAGGGAGATGTGCTGGAGATTGTGAAAAATGGATTCTCGAGTGATCTGCTATAAGACAGGGAAGGTTCATTTGTAAGTAGTAATGTGAACTGAACTACATAAGAGTGTGGCCTTTGTTGTGATATACTATGTATTTTCTTATATGCATGAGCCAAACTGTTGCATCATAATTTAGCACTGATGTCTGCTTTTATTTTGATCATCTTTGTCCACCCTCGTTAGTTCTTGGCTGTTAACTGTAGGTAGACGTTGTAGATCCAGCAGCCTTTGGTTGCTGCAGTCACCTTGGTTCGATTCCGCACAAACAACTCCATGTCCTCAGAAGAAAGGGCATTTTTACCTTTGAACCAAAAAGAAGGGAAAAATAAAAATCAGAGGTGTCATATCCTGAGGCTAATTAACTCTAAGACATTTTTAATTATGACTACTGTAATTTGACGCCATTTGAAGTAACCAATTCAGAGACACTAAAGATGTCACAACATTCATGGGTATGTAACAAAACTACTATTGTATGGGTTTTTTGTATTGCTGTTAAGTATTGTTTTGTGTGTATGTGTGTGTGTTGGAACCTCCTGGGGACATGTTATATTTTGAAGTGATTAAACTATTTAATTGTGTGTCTATATTTTGGAATGGAATTATTTCTTCATTAAAAAATGTTTTTAAAAACACTATATCTTGTGTATTTTGTTCTTTTGTTTAAATGAATGTTTCCTAAAACAACATGAGGTTAGTCTAAGAAAGACAAGTCAGTGTTTGGAGTGTGAAGCTTGGACTTTTTGCTGATTGAGGATCAAGCAATTGAGGTCAAATATTTCACCTTTTCCTGCCTTTGAGGATGCAGTCTTTTTAAAAATGAGATACTATTCTGCTGCTCATGGAAAGCCTTGTTATGATTAAGATCAAAAATCCATACTCCCTCTCCTTTTTTCTCTTCCTCTTCTTTCTTTTCTTCCCCAAATTCCAAATGTTGGGAAAAAATAACTAACATTTGTGTAATCCTTTACAACTTTCAAAAACCCTGTTTCATTTACATTTGATCCTCACGTTAGTCATCCAGATGTATAACTTACGGTGCTGCCTTTGTTCTGAAAAAATCTGCAGACCAGGCTGAGATGAGAAGTAGACTAGGCATGCCATCAAACAAGAAACAGAGGGCAAAAACACAAGAAATTTCCCACTTCTGAGAAGATGGTGCGTTTTTCAGAGGAGTTGCAGGAATTTCTCCCTGTATCCAGGGCTATGGAGCCTTCACCTCACTCCCAGTAGATCTTGCATCAGACGAGACCAAGATTCATCTAAGGACTTGTGCTCTCAATTCCTTGGCATTGGTTTAATTTCTACTGCTGTCTTCTGATTGCCCTAGCAACACATATTAAACTTTGCAAATTATGTGTTCTAAATATTATCTGAGCAAGTAAAGAAAAACTGGGAGGCACTGGAAAGATGAAAAAGAGAATTTTCAATTTTTTTTTTCTAAGATGTCAGATCCTGACGCAAGACTGTGATGTACACCAAGAATCACCATTGCCCAAAATGTTCCCCTAAGATTTCATTGGCATAGTCAGGAGTAGTGGGGCAGGTCTGGTCGTCAAACATTGGAGAAGCCTGGGGCAAGAGCTTTTTCCCCTGGTTCATAGCCAACTTGGGAACAATGATCCTCTGAAATACAAAATCCTTTATAGTCTTTTTTTAAAATGCTGCTTTGAGGGGAGGTTAGTATGAGAAAAGAGTAATATTTCCCCCTATTGCAAAGAGATCCAAGATGCTTATTTGATGAAGAAGGGCTCAAATATTTTAGTAGGATAATAGGAAGGGTATAATTTTACCAAAAAACCTAAACCAAGGCTAAGATACAATACTGAAAACTCTGCATAAAATGCAACTTAACTGCCTAGTTCTCAATGTTCTCACTACAAATAACCATACTTGCTCAACAGCAAAGACATTTTTCAAGCCATTGTGAGGGTCTCTGTACTATGAACATTAGTGGTATAAAGGACAGTCTTCAATTTTTTTTTTTTTTCTAAAAAACCACAAAGTCAGGAGGTGGAGAAGAGGGAACCCTTGTACACTGTGGGAATGTAAATTGGTACAGCCACTATGCGAAACAAGATGGAGTTTCCTTAATAACTAAAAATAGAGCTACCATATGACTCACCAATTCCACTCCTGGGCATATTTTTTTTTAATTAATTCAAAAAGATGCATACACCCCAATGTTCACAGCAGTATTATTTATAACTGCCAAGATATGGAAGCAACCAGAGTGTCTATCAACAGATGAATTGATGAAGAAGATGTGTGAATGGATAAGGAAGTTGTGCTACATATACACGATAGACTATTACTCATTACTCAGCTATAAAAAAGAACGCATTCTGAGTCAGTTCTAATGAGGTGAATGAAACTGGAGCCTAGTATACAGAGTGAAATAAGTCAAAAAGAGAAACACCAATACAGTATATTAACACATATACACAGAACTTAGACAGATGGTAACGATGATCCTATGTACAGGGCAGCAAAAGAGACACAGATGCAAAGAACAGATTCTTGGACTATGTGGGAGAAGGCGAGGGTGGGATGATTTGAGAGAACAGCATTGAAACATGTATATTACTATATGTAAAACAGATGACCAGTGCAAGTTCGATGCATGAAGCAGGGCAGGCAAAGCCGGTGCTCTGGGGCAACCCAGCGGGGATGGGAGTGGGGAGGGAGGTGGGAGGGGGGTTTAGGATGGGGGCACACGTGTGCACTCATGGCTGATTCATGTCAATGTATGGCAAAAGCCACCACAAGATTGTAAAGTAATTATCCTCCAATTAAAATAAATTAATTTTTTTAAAAAAGAAGATGTGGTGTGTATATATATATATATACAATGGAATACTACTAAGCCATAAAAAGAATGAAATTTTGCCATTTGCAGCAACATAGATGGAGGGCATTATACTAAGAGAGCTAAGTCAAAGACAAATACTGTACGATATTGCTTACATGTAGAATCTAAAAAGCACAACAAACTAGTCCATATAACAAAAAAGAAGCAGCTCTCATATATAGAGAACAAACCAGTGGTTACCAGTGGGGAGGAGGGGTTGCAATATGGACGTGGGGGAACGACAGGTACAAACCAGTGGGAGTAAAATAGGCTACAAGATTGTACTATACAACACAGGGAATATAGCCGATGCTTTGTTATAACTGTAAATGGAGTATAACCTTTAAAAAAATTTTAAGCATGCAGTTGCAATCTGTGATGGTGAGAAGTGTAAAACTAACAAAATTTATTCCAACACTATAGCCTCTTCTTCGCCTGGCCTGATGAAATGATTAAGCTTTGTATTGGGTTGGCCGAACAAACTTATTATGGAAGAACCGGAACAAACTTTTTGGCCAGTCCCACTTAATTGCTTTTCTATTCATCTTTGCCGACTCTACACTGGTGGTGAGGAAAGTCTGCACTATCATGGAACATCACTGAACCCAATGCTGAGCCAAAAGTACAATAGTTGGGCAATAAATACAGAAGATATTTAAAAATAAGGAAGGCACACCATTCCGCAGGTTACTCCTAATTATCCATAGTCACAGCCAGGATTTTTAATGGATGCGTTGGAAGAGATGAAAATTGATCCGGAAGAGACTCTGGTAAGCACCGGAAGTAGGAGATTGAGGGGGCCGGGCTTGTGCTCCAAAGCCAGGTGGTTGTGACGCTCGGTTCTGAGAAGTGGAGACACTGATTTGTATTCCAACGTCCTAGTTTCAAAAAGACTTGATAACAGAGCCAGGACTCCTCTCAGAAAGTGAGTCAGCAGTTTGCCTGAGACTGACCCAGTTTTGCACTGAAAGCCTAGAGTCCTGAGAAACGCTTCAGTCCCGGTCAAATGAAGGAACCGGTCTCCCAAGAAAGCAAGTAAAGAGACCACTCATGCATCAGGCTGCAACAAGCCCCTGCACCGTAAAGCAAGTAAGATATTCTACCACTGTGGGACATTTAGAGAACAAAAAAGGTACATGAATGTACCTTCCTAATCAAAAGTGAAGGTCGCTCAGGCCTGTCCAACTCTTTGGGACCCCATGGACTGTGAACTCTCCAGGCCAGAATGCTGGAGTGAGTAGCCTTTCCCTTTTCCAGGGCATCTTCCCAACCCAGGGATTGAACCAGTTTTCCCATATTGCAGGCAGATTCTTTACCAGCTGAGCCAAAAGGGGAGCCCAAGAACACTGGAGTGGATAGCCTATCCCTTCTCCAGGGTATCTTCCCAACTGAGGAATCCAACCGGCGTCTCCTACATTGCAGGCGGATTCTTTACCAACTGAGCTATGAGGGAAGCCCCATTCTAATCAAAAGTTTCGTGTTTAGGAGGAACCTTCTGATGCCCCACCAGGATAATATTTAGCTTCAGAATTCACTACAGTGAGAACACCCATGGGTTTGTTCACCTTGGGGATTTCTGAAAGTCTTATAGATAAGACTTGTTCAAACATCCAGATGCTAAGGAGAGTCTGCAAAAATCAAGTTGAATTTGGGCATAACTGACTGTGAACAACTTTTTTTTTTTTTTTAAGGCAGTGATTGACTCTTTTTTGTTGTTGTTGTGTAGTTGCTAAGTTGTCCAGCTCTTAGTGACCCCATGGGTTTTGACCAGGCCTTTAACTTGACCTCCCATTTCTTTGAAGAGAGGATATTTTTCAGTTCATCTAAAAGCAGAATCAAATTCTTTAGACATGAGTTCAGAGAGAGGGGCCTAAGGCAGTCCTGTTTTCACCATTTCTTTGTTCTATCCCTTCTCTCCACTGAGATGTGAGTGTTGGAACAGACTCTGGAAATAAGCAAAAAAGGTTGGACTGTACAGAGGAAACCTACAATCTGCCTCTTAGAGATTTTTCTATTTATTGAATCAGGTACAAGCTGTAAAAGCTTTTGTTCTCAACTTAAAAAGCACTACCTCATACATATAACTGAATCACTTTGCTGTACTCCAGAAGCTAACACAACATTATAAATCAACTATATTTCAATTTAAATAATAACAAATAATAAAAAGTCCAGAGGATCTTCCCAACCCAGGGATTGAACCTGAGTGTCTTATGTCTCCTTCATTGGCAAGCAGGTTCTTTACCACTAGCACCACCTAGGAAGCTCTGTGTATCATTATAGAATGGTCCTAGCCTACAATTTCCGGAAGAAATCAGTTCTAACATATACTCTTTTTAACTCTCTAAATATATGAAGTTTTGAAATATATAATAAGCAACTTCTGATGACCCAGAAAAACTTGAGAACACACCACAAATTACAAGAAAAGCCCCACGACTTCCTGTGTGAGATGCTTCAGCAGTTACCTCAAATTCACCTCTGATTGAACTTTCATCCTCACTGATTACTCATTCAGTTCAATAGCAACTGCCAATAAAGACATTTTTGGCTGTAGACTTACGTAAGTATAAATCAGTCTTACATCAGTTTTACTTAGCTTTATGTACAAATAGTATGTATTCCTTGAATGCAAAAAAATATTAAAAATCTTGGTACTTTTATATCAGTGGAGATAGTCTTCTGATACATATATAGATACATACCCATTCATTATAGCAACCAAAGTGAAAGTGAAAGTGTTAGTCCCTCGGTCATGTCTGATTCTCTGCAACCCCATGGACTGTAGCCCACCAACCTCCTCTGTCCATGGAATTCTCCAGGCAAGAATACTGGAGTAGGGTGGTCATTCCTTTTTCCATGGGATCTTCCCCACAAGGGATCAAACCCGGGTCTCCTGCATTCCAGGCAGATTCTTTACTGTCTGAGCCACAAGGGAAGCTCCAAAGGCCACTGTATAGCAACCAAAGGCCACTGTAATCACAGAGCTTACAAGGAACCCACAGTTTTCTTTTTTTGTAAATCAACAGACCTGACCCTTTTGGAGCTTTATGTTTTAATTTCACTCTTTTTGGTTGAAAGAGAGCATTTACAATATAAAGAAGAGGGCCTGAAGTTTATATATCAATGTGGGACTAACGATTAGAAAATATTACTAAGATCTATAAATTACCCACAGATTGACATGGGAGCTGTTACATTGGGGAAGGGGGAGAAATATATGACAAGTCCTCCCTTGACTGTAATTGAATGGGAAAGCTTGCATTAAAATATGAGAAATTCTGGGAAGAAGGAAAAAAAAATTGTTGGAATAATCATGTTTATTCTCTCTAAAAAACATACATCCTTTGTGAATTATTTGTAACCATAACCTAAATCCTTGTATTTCTCACAAATCAGCATTTACTGAACAAATGTAAGAGGATAAATGATTACCATTCCCCCTCTAGGAACATCTGCTTCCAAAGGAATTTTGGCAGAGCTTACAAGTGATGTCAGACTGCCAGGCACAAAGATCACAATCTGGTTCATTCTTGCCCTGGTATTCCTACCTCCAGGAGAGCCTGGTCTAAATCCATGAAAGCCAGAGTCTGAAATGGATTACTGTACATCCTTACTGGAAAACAGACAAAAGGTTGGAAGCCGGAAGTGCTCAGAACTCGCCTTTCATTGAGTCTCTTAAATATTTATAGTCAACACCCCAGAAAGTATCCGTTTGTAAATGTTTGGGAAAAGAAAATAAAATTCCAAAGAGAAACATTTCCAGTCATGCTCTTTACCATCAACAAATATTTACTGAATAACTCCTTGAGGTGTGAGAAGCCACCAGTCTCTTGATCACCTAAAACACGTCTATTTCATTCACACAGTAGTTACACTTCAGACACCTCGTTGGCTAACTGAGATTTCATAGGATCCTATTGTTAGTTACTCTGTTCAGCACCTGTCACTGCGTCTTCAGAAATTTGGTGAAAAAAGGATTTTGAGTAAGCTACCTAGGCATTAGTGAAGTGAAGTTGCTCGGTCGTGTCCAACTCTTTGCGACCCCATGGACTGTAGCCTACCAGGCTCCTCCCTCCATGGGATTCTCCAGGCAAGAGTACTGGAGTGGGGTGCCATTTCCTTCTCCAGGGGATCTTTCCAACCCAGGGATTGAACCCAAATCTCCCTCATTCCAGGCAGATGCTTTAACCTCTGAGCCACCAGGGAAGCCCTAGGCATTACCTAGGCATTACTTCATGGCAAATAGAAGGAGAGAACGGTGGAAGCAGTGACAGATTTCCTCTTCTTGGGTTCTAAAATCACTGCAGATGTTGACTGCAGCCTTGAAATCAGAAGAAATCTGATTAAGGAAAATCAACCCTGAATACTCTACGGAAGGATTGATACTGAAGCTGAAACTCCAGTATTTTGGTCTCTGATGTGGACAGCCAACTCATTGGAAAAGTCCCTGACACTGGGAAAGATTGAGGGCAGAAAGAGAAGAGGGCGTCAGAGGATGAGATGGCTTGATGGCATTACTGATGCAGTGGACATGAACTTGGGCTAACTCCGGGAGATGGTGAGGGACAGGGAGGCCTGGTGTGCTGCAGTCCGTGGGGTCGCAGAGAGTCAGACACGACTGGGCAACTCAACAACAACCTGGGCTAGGAATTCCAACAACCACTTTTGAATGAGATGAGTCATTACCATGCACATTTTTAATTAGAATAAAAAGAGATAACATTTGGGTTTGCTTGTCACCTACAAAACAGTGGCTTAAGGAAATGTAGCTCCTTTGAAGTTAGGGTTTGATGGATAAGAGAGACTTTACCCTAAGTTAATTCAAAACAGAATTAAGCAAAGGGCTTGACTGAAGTCAAGTGAAAATCAGTCATAATAGCCAAAAGCAAAGAGGGAGGAGGGGAAGCATAGAGAGGAATGTAGCCTGTGTCTATTACTGGAACCCACAGGAAAAAGTGATGACACTCCCCAGCATTTGTTCTTTTCCCAGGTCAGAACTGGGTTGAGCTGAACAACCAGGACCTTAGTTAGAGATTTTTCTCAGGATAACATGTAGTCATTTTATTGTATTCCAACTGTTGAATCATTATCTTCTGGCTGGCTGTCAACTTTACATGATGTCAGATGATCCACTGAAAAATAGTAAAATGTACCATAGCTTTCTTATCCATTCATCTGCTGGTGGACATCTAGGAAAGCTATGGTACATATACACAATGGAGTATTACTCAGCCATTAAAAAAGAATACATTTGAATCAGTTCTAATGAGGTGGATGAAACTGGAGCCTATTATACAGAGTGAAGTAAGCCAGAAAGAAAAACACCAATACAGTATACTAACGCATATATATGGAATTTAGAAAGATGGTAACAATAACCCTGTATATGAGACAGCAAAAGAGACACTGATGTATAGAACAGTCTTTTGGACTCTGTGGGAGAGGGAGAGGGTGGGATGATTTGGGAGAATGGCATAGAAATATGTATAATATCATATATTAAATGAGACACCAGTCCAGGTTCGATGCATGATACTGGATGCTTGGGGCTGGTGCACTGGGACAACCCAGAGGGATGGTATGGGGAGGGAGGAGGGAGGAGGGTTCAGGATGGGGAACATATGTATACCTGTGGCAAATTCATTTCAATATATGGCAAAACCAATACAATATTGTAAAGTTAAAAAAATAAAGAAAAATTTAAAATAAAATATAGGTATAAATAAACACAAAAATAGAATAAAATAAAATGTCTCTGGGAATCAAGAGACCAGGGTATCAGTCTGGGGTATTTAACTTTAGGCAGCTCACTTACCACCTCATTCTGAAACAAATTCTCATTAAGAGTACATATGCCTATTTTCATATCTTTATAGATTTACTGTGTGATCAAATAGAGTAATATTATGAAATATAAATATAATCATGCAGTAATTTATAGTAATATGAATGAAAAGTATTATTTAAAAATGTACTCTACCCTGATAGCTCAGTTGGTAAAGAATTCACCTACAATGCAGGAGACCCCAGTTCGATTCCTGGGTGGGCAAGATCTGCTGGAGAAGGGAGAATCTACCCACTCCAGTATTCCTGGGCTTCCCTTGTGGCTCAGCTGGTAAAGAATCCAACTGCAATGCAGGAGACCTGGGTTCGACCCCTGGGTTGGAAAGATCCCTTAGAGAAGGGAAAGGCTACCCACTCCAGTATTCTGGCCTGGAGAATTCCACGGACTGTATAGTCCATGGGGTCACAAAGAGCTGGACATGACTGAGCGACTATAAGGTATTTCTATCACACACCAGTCCTGGCAGTTTATCTGAATTATTTTTATATTCAGAGAACTTAACTGTGATCAATTCCCTTCACCTGTTCCAAAAAGTCAAGAGCACTGGTTCATTTCAACAGACGACAATATTTTTCAACTGATAACCATAGAAAAATGGGGTCTGCTCTACACACACCAATTAACATGTAGTGACCCTTGCCTATGGTCAAGTTACCAGCCCCACGCTCGACACTCCCTTCCAGTTCTCATTCAATCAAGCAGTTAGGCTAAAGGTTACAGAATTGCAGCAGTTTCCTCTAAGGTTCAAGATTAGGTTAGCTTGGTTTCCCATAAACCAGGGGCCCCATGTCACTGTGAACCAAGAAGCTGAAGTAAACTGCACAATGATTACTCTCCTCGTCCTCCTGAGATTTGACAGGAACTGCCCAACTAGAAACCTGGAGAAGGGAAAGGCTGCTGCTAAGTCACTTCAGTCGTGTCCGACTCTGTGCGACCCCATAGATGGCAGCGCACCCGGCTCCCCCGTCCCTGGGGTTCTCCAGGCAAGAACACTGGAGTGGGTTGCCATTTCCTTCCCCAGTGCATGAAAGGGAAAAGTGAAAGTGAAGTCGCTCAGTTGTGTCCGACTCTTAGCGACCCCATGGACCACAGCCCACCAGGCCCTCCATCCATGGGATTTTCCAGGCAAGAGTACTGGCTACCACTCCAGTATTCTTGCCTGGAGAATCCCCATGGACAGAGGAGCTTGGCAGACTTCAGTCCATGGCGTCGCAAAGAGTCAGACACGACTGAGCAATTAAGCACAGCACAGCCCAACTAGAACCACAAAAGAGAAAGCACACAGAAAATCTGACCCAATGGTAAAGGAATGTTGTCCCCCTCCTCCAAGTAAACACAAATGTGTATCTTGTTGTGAGAGAATTGCCCAGGACAGTGAGAAGGTAAAGAGCCTGCTGACCTGTCACTCACCAGTCCCAAAGTTTCAACAGGAACTCAAATGACACAAGAGTAGAAATGATAGAGGGTTTTTTGTTTTTGTTTTTTTCAGAGTGAGGTTTTGAAAGCTGGCTCCCATTCCGTGGCTATGAGCCTTCCTTTAAACATAAACAGCGACAAGAGCTGAGAATGGCTGCCATACTTGAATGCCAAATAAACACAAAATGACAAGCACAGATTTTTGGCTTTCTACTAAAGCTTGGTTTTTCAACAACCCTTTTTGTTGCCTCTAAAGACAATGGTCTCAGTGTTTCTGAGCCAGATGCTGGGACACTGAGCAGAGCCTTCTCTGCCGCACCCCTACCCAGTTCGCTCCGCAGGCGGGGCGAGTGTCCCCTTTGGGTTTGAGAGCAGGCCATCTTCCCCTTCCTGGGCCACTGCTGCAGAAGGATTTGTTTGTTGAAACTAAAGAGGAGTGGTATATGAAACTTGGAATTTGCAGACCAAGCCCCAGGGTAGTTTGATGAGGGAGGTGCTCGGTGGTTTCTACTTGTTTGGGAAACAGTAGCTTAATCGTGAGCTCTTTAAGGGACACAGCTGGAGAGAGTGGATGATTTATCCACTTCATTAATCCATTGTATCAGTAGGTTTAACTGTTTTTAAATTGGTGGTTATCATGTTGGCTTTATGTCACTTAATGGTAGCAATAGTTGACTTAAGTAGATGGACTCGGTGGGTTTTTACTCTTTCCCATCCAGCGGTTAAAACAGCCCTCCACTTCTCTTCCATGACTGACTAAATGTCTCAGATATTTACACAGGTATGTGTCTCAGTGCAATCATGTCAGCCCAAATAAGAAGCTGTCAGGTCAAGTATGTCACCTCTTCCCCAAGCATTGCCTATTTTGAAGCTCCACTTCAAGGTTTCAAAGTTGTGTAGCTCAGTTCAGTTCAGTTGCTCAGTCGTGTCCAACTCTCTGCGACCCCATGAATCGCAGCACACCAGGCCTCCCTGTCCATCACCATCTCCCAGAATTCACTCAAATTCACGTCCATCGAGTCGGTGATGCCATCCAGCCATCTTATCCTCTGTCATCCCCTTCTCCTCCTGCCCCCAATCCCTCCCAGCATCAGAGTCTTTTCCAATGAGTCAACTCTTCGCATGAGGTGGCCAAAGTACTGGAGCTTCAGCTTTAGCATCATTCCTTCCAAAGAACACCCAGGGTTGATCTCCTTTAAAATAGACTGCTTGGCTCTCCTTGCAGTCCAAGGGACTCTCAAGAGTCTTCTCCAACACCACAGTTCAAAAGCATCAATTCTTCGGCGCTCAGCCTTCTTCACAGTCCAACTCTCACATCCATACATGACCACTGCAAAAACCATAGCCTTGACTAGACGGACCTTTGTTGACAAAGTAATGTCTCTGGTTTTGAATATGCTGTCTAGGTTAGTTATAACTTTTCCTCCAAGGAGTAAGTGTCTTTTAATTTCATGGCTGCAGTCACCATCTGCAGTGATTTTGGAGCCCAGAAAAATAAAGTCTGACACTGTTTCCACTGTTTCCCCATCTATTTCCCATGAAGTGATGGGATCGGATGCCATGATCTTCGTCTTCTGAATGTTGAGCTTTAAGCCAACTTTTTCACTCTCCTCTTTCACTCTCATCAAGAGGCTTTTTAGTTCCTCTTCACTTTCTGCCATAAGGGTGGTGTTATCTGCATATCTGAGGTTATTGATATTTCTCCCAGCAATCTTGATTCCAGCTTGTGCTTCTTCCAGCCCAGTGTTTCTCATGATATACTCTGCATATAAGTTAAATAAGCAGGGTGACAATATGCAGCCTTGACGTACTCCTTTTCCTATTTGGAACCAGTCTGTGGTTCCGTGTCCAGCTCTAACTGTTGCTTCCTAACCTGCATATAGGTTTCTCAAGAGGCAGGTCAGGTGGTCTGGTATTCCCATCTCTTTCAGAATTGTCCACAGTTCATTGTGATCCACACAGTCAAAGGCTTTGGCATAGTCAATAAAGCAGAAATAGATATTTTTCTGGAACTCTCTTGCTTTTTCATGTAGTAGAAGCACATAAATACTGAGGGTACTTATTTCTTACTCTTTCCTTGAAATATCACAAAGGATTCTCTTTGCTAATTTTTAACCTCAAGGGGGAGAATTGGATTCAAAATTTTATACTAGTATTTTAGTTATTGTTATTTCTATAACATAATCTCTCATTCTAATTATTTGCTTAGATAAGCTTAGCAAGTTATTAAGAGAAATGATTTCCGTATAAACACAGTGGCATTTATTATAAGATTTCTATTGCCTCCAAATTTGTAGCAATAATAAAATAATAGATTCACAGATATATAAAACAAGTTTATAGTTACCAAAGTGGGAAGTGGGGACAGAGAGATAAGTTAGGAGTTTGGGATTAACAGATATACACTAATAAATATAAAATGAATAAACAGCAAAAACCTAATATATGGCACAGGGAACTATATTCAATACCTTTAATAACCTATAATGGAAGAGAATCTGAAAAAGAATATACATATTCTTTAGATATACATGTATATACACATATATATGTATACAGTACACCTGAAACTAATTCAACATTGTAAGTCAACTATACTTCAATTAAAAATAAATAAGTTAATAAATTTAAAAATTGAATAAAATAATGGGCTTAACACCCACTTAATCTGGCACTTCACATTTTGTCTGTATGAACAAAGTAATATTTACAACACATGACAATTCCTCCTATTTCTATAGTTCTTTGCAGTTCACAGTATACCATAATATACATTAGGCTTAATCATCAAAATTTTCTTTATAGGGATTACTGTAATCTCCATTTTACAAATAAGAATACTGAGTCTTAGAAGAATGAAGTGATTGCTACAGCCATGCTTATAATGTGGAAAAACTGTGATTCACGCCCAAGTCACCTAATTATGTTCAAGCGAAGTCACCTTACTCTATCTAATGTTCATGGAGGTAGAGCACACTATATGAATAACAGGAAAAAGAGATAAAACAGTGTTTACAAACCACTTGGTAGAGCTGAACATAGTATTATCTTATCAAGGCTCAGAAAGAGCACATTTGTTCTTCTTCAAGTTCAAACAACTATTTTGTGCCAAACTAAAACTCCTTCTCCTTGACATTATGAGAGCTGAGTCACTGTGAGAATTATCTAAAGAGGTCATTCTCAGTGTACACTCTATTTATATATTCATTCATTTATTCAACTTATTTGCTTTTTTACTTCTCTGTTCACTTATTTGTAATAGGAGCAATTTTTTTCTCTTTTATTTGCACTATCAATCTCGGCAAACTTGATAAAACAGGACAACACTTAAAGTATACGAAACAATAATGCAGCCACTTCTCAAATATGTTGTGAAGGATAACCAACAAAAATTAACATGACATTTAGCACCCATGATGCTGTAAGCAATTTCACTGTCATCCATAGCTTGTTTCTTTTCTTTTGTTCAGTTGCAAAGTCGTGTCTGACTCTTTGCGACCACATGGACTGTAGCATGCCAGGCTTCCCTGTCCTTCATCTCCTGGAGTTTGCTCAAACGCATGTCCATTGAGTCGATGACACCATCCAGTCATCACATCCTCTGTTGTTCCATTCTCATGCCCTCAATCTTTCCCAGAATCAGGGTCTTTTCCAGTGAATTGGCTCTTAGCATCAGGTGGCCAAAGTATTGGAGCTTCAGCTTCAGTATCAGTCCTTCTAATGAATATTCAGGGTTAATGTCTTTTAGGATTGACTGGTTCGATTTCCTTGCTGTTCAAGGCATTCTCCATAGTCTTCTCCAACATCACAGTTCAAAAGTATTAATTTTTCAGCACTCAGCCTTCTTTATGGTCCAACTCTCACATTCATACATGACTACTGGAAAAAGCATAGCTTTTACTATATGGCCCTTTATCAGCAAAGTGATGTCTCTGCTTTTTAATACGTGTCTAGGTTTGTCATAGCTTTTCTTCCAAAGAGAAAGCAGTTTTTAAATTTCATGGCTGCAGTCACCATCTTTTCTTTTAATACTTATTTATTCATATATGGATCTTCATAGCTGAACAGACTTTCTCTAGTTGCAGTGCTCAGGCTTCTCATTGTGGTAACTTCTCGTGTTGCAAAGTACAGGCTGTAGGGCGAATGGGCTTCAGTGGTTGTGGCTCATGGGAGTAGTTGCTGCAAGGCATGTGGAATCTTCCCAGACAAGGGATCAAACCAGTGTTTCCAGCATTGGCAGTCGGATTCTTAACCTCTGGACCATCAGGAACGTCTCATAGCTTGTTTCAATGGAATATATTGATATTTGTCCTTCTCATATTAATCTAAACTCAAAAATATTTCACTAGTCCTAAAGAGGCTAAATGCACCTTAAAGAAGGCATTCTTTATAATTCTACCACTTCTTTCAGCATGTGTGGTAGAATCATAATAATTCATTTCACAAATGCAAAGAATGCTATGCATCAAAATTACATTGAAATATTTTTTAAAAAAAACACAGCATCCTGCCTAATTAAAACTCAGCTCACTAGATCCTTAAATGAAGGGTTTCATTAGGGAGATCTTTTACTGTTAGAAATTCTTTATATCCATACATTAAGCTCATGAAGATAAAGAGAGAAATTAAAAGCTGCTGTTATTAAAAATATGTGCATCCTCTGCCTACGCATTCTGTATTTCTCTGTGCAAACCGTAACTGATGGAATTAAAGGAAAGCTGTGGTTTCTACATGCATCTAATGAACTGTGGACCAGAGCTTCACTGACAACCAAATTGCTCTTCTGTGTATAGTTTACAAATACTCTGTTAATTATTTCTCAGACAGTATTTTCTGAACAAAAGAAAGCAGCAGGTCCCAAACCACAGCCATGAGCTAGGATTCCTCAGTTTTCATCATCTTCAAAGGTCTGAGCAGGAAAAAAATGATTACTTATAGATAAAACTCTAATTTTCAAAACAAAATGTCAGGAGAGGATGAGAAAACAAAATCTGAATATTTGCTACACTTGTCATCATTGGTAATACAGGTTTAATATGTATTTGGGCCTAGAAAACTTAAATAAGTAAACAAAATTTTTCTTCTGCATGGCCTGTAATTAACAGGGTAGGGTAACAACTCAGAACTCCAGCCCTGACATCAACAGTCTAAAGAAGGAAAAAAATTGATGAAATCTAAATTTTCTTTTTTATTAGAATTCTTTGTTTCCTAAACACTTTCTTTTAAACTCAGCCTAATTTTGTTCATTTCTGGGACTATGACTTTTGCACTTACTAAAGAAAATATAACAGTGCAAACAGAGAATAGAGGATATTTTCAGAACAGCATTCATTTAAGAATGCAAGAAATATCATTGACGTATGACTTTGAGGTGAAAAAATACCCTCAAAAGTCAACATGTATTTCTTCCAAAATTGTTCCCACAGATCTAATGTGTAAATTCAGTTTGTGTTGTTTATATGAACAGTGTTCATGCAAAAAGGGAAAATCAGAGCCCTATACAACTAACCTCTTTTTTGTCCCCACAATAACCTAAATTCTAATTAAATTCAACTTGATGGTAGTTTCAAAAATCAAGGGAGAGGAATGTTGGTGATGAACACAAACTTCCCAAGTTCCCTGCCGGGCACTTGTATTTGAATCTGTGCTTCCAGCAGTTTCCTATAATCTTTCTTCTTTCTCTTAGAAATTCTCTTTTGAAATCCCTACACGTTCTATCCTCTTCACACCCCCTTTGTCTATGAACCCAACCCATGGGTACCATCCTTACCATCATCCTTGAAGTGAGCCTTTGCTTTTGCTCTGGGTTGCTCTGTCAGGTACTAGTGAATTTTTTTTTAGTGAAAAACCTGGGATAAATGGATAGAGGGTTTGATTTTTTTTTTTCTTTAGTTAAATAAGACAAAATATTTCTCTCTGGGTAGCCATATAAGAAAGTTAAAATGATTAAGACTATGATCTTTTAATTACTTTTCCTTCCCTAAATACCACCCCCAGTAAAGCAATCTCAAATTTTAATCTCAAAATCTCTTGTCTTCCCTAACCTTGCACTTCATAATCTTCTTCCTAGGGGGTAGGTACTTGTCTCGTTGAAGAAAGAATTCAGAGACAAGATGAGGAGGTCAAGAAAGTAAAGCCAGGATTCGTTTAAGCATTCGTTTAATATGACACTCTCAAGGGAGTTTTCCTAGTGGATCAGACAGTAGAGAATCTGCCTGCAATGTAGGAGACTGGAGTTCAAGCTCTGGGTCAGGAAGATCCTTTGGAGAAGGGAATGGCAACCCATTCCAATATTCTTGCTTGGAGAATTCCATGGACAGAGGAGCCTAGTGTGCTATGGTCCATGGGGTCACAAAGAGTCGGACATGACTGAGCAACTAACAGTTTCACACTCTCAAGGGAAGTGCTGGTGTCTCAGCTGAGTAGCTACACTGGTTTCTTTGGCAAGCCAGTTATATGGGGTGCAGAAAGGAAGGGGCAGAAAATTCATTGGGAAGGGAAGGTTTAGGGGTCATATTCCCTGATTTTCATCCCAGCTCCAACTTCCATAGGGGAAGAGGGGCTTTTGTTGTTATTTAGTCTTTATTGGCAGTTCATGGCACAGCTGTATGATGAGAACTTATCTGCTAGGCTAATTTTACTGTAATATGAGCATAATGAGCAAAAGGTTACATTCAGATGCTGGAGATTCCTGCCTTTCTCTTCCTTTCTTTGTCTGTCCCCAGGACACTTATCATCCCAAAATGTGTGATTTCCTGTCTGCCTTAAGGTTCCTGATTTTCTTTGTCTGCTCAAGGACCCCTGCTGCTTACAAGCTGCATGGTTTCCCATACCCACCTTTCTCTGCTCATATCTAGCTGTGTTTGTGTATGTGTGTGCTCAGCCATGTTTGGCTTTATGCAACCTCATGGCCTATAGCCCACCCAGGCTCCCGAGTCCATGGGATTTCCCAGGCAAGAACACTGGAGTCTGTTGTCATTTCCTCCTCTAGAAGATCCTCCCATCCCAGGTATCTAACCCACATCTGCTGTCTCTTGCATTGGCAGGTGGCTGTTTACCACTAAGCCACCTGGGAAGCCCCTTATCTAGCTACCTACCTTCTTTAACCATCTCTCTGTTGCAGAGATTCCTCCACCTCAGTTTCCTAGGGCTTTCTCACCTGCAGGAAGCATTCCTTTGATCAAAACTTGGGTTCAGCTACCAGCTGGATCCACATCCCCAAATCCCTGGTGATTTGCTTTACAGCTCTCTAAGCTGGTCCCACTGCCTAGAGTAGAAAGAAAGGATGTTAGAGCAAATTCTGGCCCTGTTTGTGGCAAGGAGAGTGTTTTCTGGCATCTCACACTGGAATCCTGAAAGTGTCCCCCATCCACACACACAATAAACTAAGACTAGAAATGAACTCTGTTTTGGGTTTTTTTTTTAAAGAAATTTTGTTCCTTAAAATAGACATTGTTAACTTTGGGAATCAGTCAATGGCTTAGACAATAGTTTACATCTTTTTTTTTTTTTTTTTTTTTGGCTATGCCAGGTCTTAGTTGGGGCACATGGGATCTTCGATCTTCATTGCAGCAGGTGGAACCTAGTTCCCTGACCAGGGATTGCACTCAGGTCCCCTGCATTGGGAGCGCAAAGTCTTAGCCACTGGACCACCAGAGACGTCCAATAGCCTAAATCTTGATCTCACTCTTTTTATTCTATATCTTCCTCTGAGCACTTGCTTTGTACTGTTAACTTCAATGCCCAGCTTTGATTTTAGCTTCATTCTAATCTTTCTTGGATTCTCTGAGTTGACTTGTCCTTTCAGTCCTAACAAAGTCTCCTGCACTGCATGCTTTCATTTCTAACCTCACAGACATGGACACATGTCAAGATCCAATACAGTCTGCCTCAGCCTCCCTCCACCCCCTGGGAGCTGTCATCCATATTGCCCATCACTCAGAATCTTTCTGGACACAAGAAGATCTCACCTCATATAACAAAGAGAAGATGAGTTTTGCACTTAAAAGAACCTATAACCACAGAGGAGTCAGTAGTCCAGGAGGAATGGCAAGCATGTCTCTGTATGGGACTTATAAACTTAAAAAATATTCACAACCTAAAGTTGAGAGTAATGTTTTATTCGTTGGGAATTTTTAGCATTTATGTCTGGGAGGCAGCATCTCAAATAACCCTGAGAGAACTGCTTTGAGGATACAAGAGGGCAGCCAGGTTATATAGAAGTTTTGCAACAAAGGGCAAGTAGTCAGAACATCAGATTATTGTAAATTAAAGAAAACCAGATATCCCAAGTTAAAGAATTTAGTGCTTTTCTATGTATAGGAAGATGCAAGAGTCTGGGCTCACTGAAACCATTCCTTTGATATGCACCTCCACTATTTGGGGCCAGAACCCTGTGTTTTCACATCCTGAATTTCCTCAGGACTCACCATAGGGAGTGGCTGCAGTCTGATGGCTGCTAGGTGGCCTGTATTTTTTCTTTACTGAGTTCCCTCTGAGTTCACCAGCTCACCATCCATGGTGGCTGCAACTGCTGTTGACTATGACATTCTTTGTTTACTAATATGGCAGGAAATATTCCATTTCTCAGACTGAGCAAGAGCATTTCTGGAAGTTGCCCATTGCCTCACCCTGTGCACCCACCGATTCTCTGTGTTATTAGGAACACTCCAAGTTACCACATTTACCCTGAAAAACTGCTGAGAGGTTTTTTTCAAGTTAAAAGGAAAAACTCCAACTTCATTTCCTGGGATTGGATTCAAGATAGGAATGGTTTTGTGCTGTGCACCAGAGAGCTGCAAACTGCCGATACAGACAGAGAACAGTCAACAGGAAAAGTATTTTAAAAAATGACAAGCCCCTTGTGGAAGTTTTGGCATCATTTCCTCCAATGACATGACTGGTAATATTTAGAAGAAAATACTAGAAATAGTACTAACTGAAAGCCTGATAACAATAAATTCTTGATTATTATCCATGAATGGAATTATCAGCCCCTGGATAACGAAATCTCATACTTTTGTTAGAACAGGAATTTTTTACACTGCTAATCACACTTTAGTCTAGAATGATTCTAGCCTTACAGTGCAGCTCTCGTCTTAGAGAAAAACACATGAATGTATTGTTATGGGAGGAGAACTTCGACCTGGAGAGGGTATTTAGGCATTCTCCCAGACAAGCTGTTGATTTCCACATAAAAATTGGCAAAAGGGAGAGCCATCTGGGATGAAATGTTATCCACATTATTGGTGTCTCACTGTTAGAAGCGTATTTTAGTTTTCTACCACAAAAGAATATACGATATTATGCAGCTAATAGAAACTATTTCTCAATAAATCACAGATGTGTAAGGAACACAGGATGGGTATATTAGCTTTACCTATTTCAGAAATCTAAAATATTTTTAAAATGAGTATATGGTGCAATTATCTACTTAGCAGCTTCTAGAGGTTTCTAGAAAATTCATCCTCCATGGTGCCTTTGCAATGGAGACCTTCAGAAAACATAACAAGGAGTTAAGAGGTCTGGATTCTAGGGATTTCCCTGGTGGTCCAGCACCTAAGACTCCAAGTTCCCAGTGCAGAGGGCCCAGGTTCAATCCTTGAATGGGGAACTAGATCCCACATGCCACAAGTAAGAGTTTGCAAGCTGCAACTAAAAGTCTCAGATGCCACAGTGAAGACTGAAGACCCCAAGTGATGCAAATAAGACCCAGAATAGCTTAATAAACAAATAAATAATAAGTTTTAAAAATAAATAAAGTGAGAAATCAGGGTTCTAGTCATCACTCTACAATTAACTTACTATGGGATATTGTGCAAGACAATATTCCCCAGTATATTAGTACGATGACACTAGCTATGTAACAAACACCAAAATGTCATTGCTGATAACAGATTGTCTCTTGCCTCAAGGACAGTTCAGTGCAGATATTCCTGGTCAGCAGGCAACTTTCCTTCCCATTATGATTCAGGGATCCAGAGTCTTATTTTATTTTATTTTTTTGCTGTCCTCACTCATGAGGACAGCAAGAGCCTCTGCTTCATGCTAGTCAAAAGGGAATAAGGATATAGAGAAGTCCCACCCTCTTTGTAATAGTCTGGCTTACAAGTGATACATCTCACCTCCCTCAGTTTCCAACAGTAAGAACTCATTATTTGCCCACATCTGTCTGCAAGGACAGGAGCTAGACTGAGAAATATGGTGCAGCCAGGGAGAGCATGAATTTCGCATCTATGGCTATAAACATTTCTGCCACACCAAACCTCTATTTATTCATCTGTGAAATGATAATAATAATAACTGAGCTGCTACCCTCACAGGAATATGGCAAAGAATACAGGAGCAAATGTTAACATGCTTTCAAAATGGCTCAAGAGAAGGAGAACCCCACCAGATATTTTCCCTCCTATCTACCAAAAAACTTACTTGTGCTTCCTATATTGGAATCCGTCTTCAATGGATAGAGTTGTAAGAGCACACATCTCTGTCTCTCTGTGTCCACCGTTCTCACCCTCTAGCAGCTTTTGACAAACCCTTACCCCTGAGCCCATGAAATGATCTTTTTTCTTGGCTCCCACATCGTGGAATTCTCTGGACTTCCCACTTTCTCACTGCCCCTTCTCAGTTTACTTTGCTGAGTTCTCAACCTCTACCCAAACGTTTTTTACTGCAGCACCTTAGGACTCTGTCCTAAACCTTATCTCTCATCATACTCACTCTCTACACAATTTTATCCTTTCCTGTGGCTGTAGGCTGAGGATCCTAAAACCGTATCTGGAGTCCAAGCTGCTCTTCTAGGCTTTATACTCCCACATACCACAAACCTCCTCGACAGTTCCATCTGAAAACTCCATACATAGCTCAGACTTCACATGGTCAAAACAGAACTCCTGATTTTCCCTCCCTACACCTGTTCCTTTGTGAATCTTCCTTTATATAACTTTGTCGTCTAAGCAAATGGTATCACTTGCTCAAATTCAAAACTTTAGAATCATTTCTACTCCTTCTTTCCCTTCACTTCATATAGATAAATACTACTGACTTTACCACAGCCTCCCCAGAAAAAGTCTTCTTCTGTCTACTTCTATCTATTTGCCGTTTCTCTAATGTCAATCACTATCTATCTCACTTGTATTGCTATAAAAATTTCTTAACTAGGTTAGCTAATTTCACACTTGCCCCTTACAACCCATTTTCCCCGGAATGGTTTTTTTTTTTTTTTTTTTTCAGAACAGCTAGGACTTTACTGGGCCTTCAGTAACTTCTCCACCCAAGGCCGTTTCCAAGCTCTCCCCAGGGGCTCAGGCTGCCAGTGCTGCCACCACTGAGCAACGGGGAGCTGGAGACGCATAGGGAGAGGAAGGGGGGCCCTGAGCAGAGCACGAATCACGCTGTCGGGGGGCGACAGCGGGCCTTGCATGCTGCGCAGGGCGGGGCGGGGCTGGCGGCGCTCACGTGGTCTACGGGACCATGCCCCACCACTTGAAGGCAAAGGGCACCCGGCGGATGTTGGCACAGGAGCAGAAGTCTCCGATTTCGGTCAGGTAGCAGTCGAAGTCATCGATGAAGGTGCACTGGAAGCCCAGCGGCTCCAGCAGCTGGCAGATCCGCTCCTCCAGGCAGCAGGTGCCGTTGATCCGGGGCCCGAAGGGCTTGGGGATGCCCAGGTTCAAGCCCATCACAACCATTTCCAGCAGGTCGGGGAAGTAGGGCTGGGCATAGAGCTTCTTGGTCTGCTCGCTGCGGGGGGCGTTGGCGATGTGCTCCAGGCAGAAGAGCTGTGGGACGGGGATGATGTCCTCCTCCTGCAGGCCCAGCTCCCTCTTGAGGATGCCGCGGTTCAGATGGATACACTTCTCTGCATAGTCATTCTGCTTCCTCATCTTTTCGTCAGCCAGAAGCTGGTTGATGGTAATGGCCTTCCTCCCGTTAGAAAGGAGCTGGTCCTTCCTAAGCCCTTCAAAGAGCATCGCATCTCCATAGCCCTCCTTCTGCCTCTCCTTGAACAGTTTGTAGCAGGAGCTGGGGCTGGCCAGGAGCAGCCGGAAGTCCTTTTTGCCCTCCACCTTGTACTGTGCGGGGATGAAGCGCATGAACTCGCAGGCATGGCCGGTCATCAGCCAGTCGGAGAAGAGCTCCACCGGGGCCTGGACTTGCTGGGCACGGAGGAAGTCCTGGAGGCTCCGACTCATGTTCCGGGAGTCCTTGCTGGGGTAAAAGCTGCTGCCAATGAGGACCCTGCCCAGAGGGTACTCTCTTCCTTGGGCCTTCACAGGGGGGGACACCATCAGTTTCCCAACGACATCTATGCTGGCCACCGTGTGGTCCTGGGTGTGCAGAGTCAGGTAGCCAACCCCAGGGCTCAGTGAGTATTTCATGGGGAAATCGTCAAGCTTGGCGACCCGAGGGGTGTCCAGGACCAAGGAGACAGTCTTGTGGGGAGCCTGGGTATAGCAGAAAGCCATTTCATCCTGGAGCCACCGGCCCAGGCGGTTGGGGTCCTCGTAGACGGATGCCACCTGGCTGTTGCTCCTCTCGCTCAGCTCCGTCACCGTGCTCACGAAGCCCTGGACCTGCAGCTCTCTGCACAGGTACACCTCTAACGGCATCTGGGTGCTGGGGACAAAGATGCAGGGAGCCACCCGGAACAGCACTGTGTCCTTGCACAGCATGGCCTCTGGAACCAGCGGGTCTTGAGACTCTTCCACCAGCGAGGCCGAGAAGGAGATCAAGCCCGAGAAGCTGGCGGATGGAAACTCTAAGGCTTCAACGTAGAAGGTTTCCCTCAAGGTGCCCTTCACGTCATCCCACTGGGGCACCAAGGTGTAGGCGTGCTGCTCAGGCCCCAGAATCAACTCGAAGGTCATAGGACCATCATTCTGTGGCCGGTAGACTCTTGCCTTCTCCGACTCTTCCTTGGAGGTGTGGAGAACCACCCGGTAATTCTTTGTAATGTAGCTGGGCCCCTGAACTTTCAGCACCATCTGGGACAAACTCTTTACTTCTTCAGAGGAGAACACCTTGCTCTTGTCCATGGGCTGGCCTGAGACAGAAGGGCTGCAGTTCACAAGCAGGATGGCACCCCAGCCACCAGGGCCCCAGACCCAGGTTTTCTTAGCCTGTTTGTCGGCCGCCTCAAAGCGCCCGCTGCGGTAGATGTCCACGTCCAGGGAGAGCTCAATGCCTGTGAGGTGGAGCACAGCTGTGGCCATGGGGGCATCCTCGTCAGGCTGGTGGTAGAAGATCAGGACCTTGCCCTCGTCTTCGGCGAAGTTGGGGGACGTCATCGCCACCAGCACGTCCGTGGGGCGCAACAGGGGCCAGCGGGGCGCGGCCGACTTCTCCCTGCTCTCCACCGGGTCTGCACCGCAGACGCGGACCACGACCCCCAGAGATGCGTCCACAGAGAAGGACTCGCACGCCCGCGGGGCACACCCGCTGATGTCTAAGAAGATCTCCATGCCCAGCACTGCATGGAGATCTTTATAGTACATCTTTTTAAGATGTACTATACTTGATCACGGATAGAGGAGCCTAGTGGGCTGCAGTCCATGGGGTCACAAAGAGTTGGGCATGACTGAGAAACTAAGCTCAGAATGTGGTTCTGACAGAACGTGGTCCACTGGAGAAGGGAATGGCAAACCATGTCAGTATTCCTACCTTGAGAACCCCATGAACAGTATGAAAAGGCAAAATGATAGGATACTGAAAGAGGAACTTCCCAGGTCGGTAGGTGCCCAATATACTACTGGAGATCAGTGGAGAAATAACTTCAGAAAGAATGAAGGGATGGAACCAAAGCAAAAACAATACCCAGTTGTGGATGTGACTGGTGATAGAAGCAAGGTCCAATGCTGTAAAGAACAATATTGCATAGGAACCTGGAATGTTAGGTCCATGAATCAAGGTAAATTGGAAGTGTTCAAACAGGAGATGGCAAGAGTGAACGTTGACATTCTAGCAATCAGCAAATTAAAATGGAATGGGTGAATTTAACTCAGATGACCATTATATCTACTACTGCAGGCAGGAATCTCTTAGAAGAAATGGAGTAGCCATAACGGTCAACAAAAGAATCTGAAATGCAGTACTTGGATGCAATCTCAAAAATGATAGAATGATCTCTGTTCGTTCAAACCATTCAATATCACAGTAGTCCAAGCCTATGCCCCAACAAGTAATACTGAAGAAGCTGAAGTTGAATGGTTCTATGAAGACCTACAAGACCTTTTAGAACTAACACCCAGAAAAGATGTCCTTTTCATTATAGGGGACTAGAATGCAAAAGTAGGAAGTCAAGAAACACCTGGAGTAACAGGCAAATTTGGCCTTGGAATACGGAATAAAGCAGGGCAAAGGTTAATAGAGTTTTGCCAAAACAACACACTGGTCATAGCAAACACCCTTTTCCAACAACACAAGAGAAGACTCTACACATGGACATCACCAGATGGTCAACACCGAAATCAGATTGATTATATTCTTTGCAGCCAAACATGGAGAAGCTCTACACAGTCAACAAAAACAAGACCGGGAGCTGACTGTGGCTCAGACCATGAACTCCTTATTGCCAAATTCAGACTTAAATTGAAGAAAGTAGGAAACACCACTAGACCATTCAGGTATGACCTAAATCAAATCCCTTATGATTATACAGTGAAGGGGAAAAATAGATTTAAGGGACTAGATCTGATAGATAGAGTGCCTGATGAACTATGGACTGAGGTTCATGACACTGTACAGGAGACAGGGATCAAGACCATCCCCACGGAAAAGAAATGCAAAAAAGCAAAATGGCTGTCTGGGGAGGCCTTACAAATAGCTGTGAAAAGAAGAGAAGCAAAAAGCAAAGGAGAAAAGGGAAGATATAAGCATCTGAATTCAGAGTTCCAAAGATAGCAAGAAGAGATAAGAAAGCCTTCCTTAGTGATCAATACAAAGAAATAGAGGAAAACAACAGAATGGGAAAGACTAGAGATCTCTTCAAGAAAATTAGAGATACCAAGGGAACATTTCATGCAAAGATGGGTTCGATAAAGGACAGAAATGGTATGGACCTACAGAAGCAGAAGATATTAACAAGAGGTGGCAAGAATACACAGAAGAACTGTACAAAAAAGATCTTCGCAACCAAGATAATCATGATGGTATGATCACTGACCTAGAGCCAGACATCCTGGAATGTGAAGTCAAGTGGGCCTTAGAAAGCATCGCTGTGAACAAAGCTAGTGGAGGTGATGGAATTCCAGTTGAACTATTTCAAATCCTGAAAGATGATGCTAAGTGCATATGGAGTGCTGCACTCAATATGCCAGCAAATTTGGAAAACTCAGCAGTGGCCACAAGACTAGAAAAGTTCAGTTTTCATTCCAATCCCAAAGAAAGGCAATGCCAAAGAATGCTCAAACTACCACACAATTGCACTCATCTCACATGCTAGTAAAGTAATGCTCAAAATTCTCCAAGCCAGGCTTCAGCAACATGTGGACTGTGAACTTCCAGATGTTCAAGCTGGTTTTAGAAAAGGCAGAGGAACCAGAGATCAAATTGCCAACATCCACTGGATCATGGAAAAAGCAAGAGAGTTCCAGAAAAACATCTATTTCTGCCTTATTGACTATGCCAAAGCCGTTGACTGTATGGATCACAATAAACTGTGGAAAATTCTGAAAGAGATGGGAATACCAGACCACCTGATCTGCCTCTTGAGAAATTTGTATGCAGGTCAGGAAGCAACAGTTAGAACTGGACATGGAACAACAGACTGGTTCCAAATAGGAAAAGGAGTACATCAAGGCTGTATATTGTCACCTTATTTAACTTATATGCAGAGTACATCATATATGAGAAATGCTGGGCTGGAAGAAGCACAAGCTGGAATCAAGATTGCTGGGAGAAATATCAATAACCTCAGATATGCAGATGACACCACCCTTATGGCAGAAAGTCAAGAGGAACTAAAAAACCTCTTGATGAAAGTGAAAGAGGAGAGTGAAAAAGCTGGCTTAAAGCTCAACATTCAGAAAATGAAGATCATGGCATCTGGTCCCATTACTTCATGGGAAATAGATGGGGAAACAGTGGAAACAGTGTCAGACTATTTTTCTGGGCTCCAAAATCACTGCAGATGGTGACTGCAGCCATGAAATTAAAAGACGCTTACTCCTTGGAAGGAAAGTTATGACCAACCTAGATAGCATATTCAAAAGCAGAGACATTACTTTGCCAACAAAGGTTCTTCTAGTCAAGGCTATGGTTTTTCCTATGGTCATGTATGGATGTGAGAGTTGGACTGTGAAGAAGGCTGAGCGCCGAAGAATTGATGCGTTTGAACTGTGGTGTTGAAGAAGACTCTTGAGAGTCCCTTGGACTGCAAGGAGATCCAACCAGTCCATTCTGAAGGAGATCAGCCCTGGGTGTTCTTTGAAGGGAATAATGCTAAAGCTGAAGCTCCAGTACTTTGGCCACCTCATGCGAAGAGCTGACTCATTGGAAAAGATTCTGATGCTGGGAGGGATTGGGGGCAGGAAGAAAAGGGGACGACAGAGGATAAGATGGCTGGATGGCATCACCGACTCGATGGACTTGGGTCTGAGTGAACTCTGAGAGTTGGTGATGGACAGGGAGGCCTGGTGTGCTGTGATTCATGGGGTGGCAAGAGTCGGACACGACTGAGCAACTGAACTAAACTGAACTGAGCAACTAAGCACAGCACAGCATATTTTATGAAATGTCTGAAGCCCTCACTTTTTACATACAACTTACATATACAGGGGAAAAAACATACTGCTTGGACTATGACACAATAGTTTTTTATTACATCTCTTGTAAGTACAGTTTTATATCAGAGATGTTAACATTTGAAAAAATAATAATAGCATCTGACTGATTTTTTAATCTATGCACTCACCCTCCACCCTCTGATAAAACATAAAACATAAAACCAACAAAGGAAGCCAATAAAATTATAAATAATTCACTACTTTAGTAATACCATGGGGCAGAGAATATCATGGTACTAAAGTTATCTGGTAAGAAATAAACCAAATTCCACCTGAACTCTGTGTACCAAGGGTGCAGGGAATGAGGGAGGGGAGTTGAATAGACTCCATGAAGACACTGAAGGGGTGCACTAGACTTATAGTATAGATGAAATGATCCCCAGGAAAAGAAAACTCAACAGTAAAGACTGACCACAGGTTAGGACTTGGTAGTTTATAGCACCAGCTACAGGGCTTATAGGTGGCTGGACTAGAAGCAGAAGTCTGAGAAATGTTGCTCATGGTAAGAAGGTGATATCCTTGGATATCCTTCTATCTACTTGCAATATCCTTCTATCTACTTGCAATATCCTTCTATCTACTTGTGATATGTAGCAGTGAAGGAAAAGAAGGAAGTAAAAAAGGAAGACTAAATACTTTATATTAAATCACATAAAATAACCAAGGAAACAACAGAGAAGCAATACACAACCACTCTCTTGCCTCTCTGACACTATCAACAGCACTCTAAGAGCAACACTCTTGTAAGAAGAACACTTATTATAACACTTCTTATAAGAAGAGGCGGGAGGTAGCCGGCTCCACCGCCCGTTCTGGCCGACTCTTCCTGGCTAATTGGGTGGGCTTTGATTTCGGCCTCAACTCCCGGAAAGGGCTCCTTTCCTGCTCCTATCTGCCGCCAGAGCCGGGAGAGCCGCTCAGAGACGCCTTCAAGGCCCGGGCTGCAAATTTAAAAAAAAAAAAAAAAAAAGAAGAGGCGGGTAGAACTATCAGAACAGAGAATTATCAAGCTAGGAGCATGGACCACAAAATGCACAGAAACAGAAAAAGCAGACCACATCCAGACAAAACTATTATAAAAATTCAGAAAATGTGAACTAAGTCATTTCAGTTGATAAAAATTCCCCCTCAGAATCAGCCATAATGCCAAAGAAATTTTAAACAACACTCCAAACTGAGTTAAATATTTTCACATAAATATTTATAACTGTGAAAAAACATCTTGAATCAGAAATACAAAAACTAAGAACAGAAATGGAAGGAGTGAGGGAATAGTGAATGAGTTGACTAAACTCAAGGGGAAAAAAAAAAAAAAAAAGATGAAAATCGTATCAGAAATGAATATTAAATCACTAGGTACTTAAGAGAAGATTCAAATGCAAATTTAAGAGAAGAAAGAAAGCCATCAAGAGAAAAAACTGAGATTAAGAAAGAAGTAAAAATAAGATCTAAACAAGATAAACACAGAGACATTGACAGTATAACACACCTTTGTTAAAAGAAAAATACAGAGAGGAAACATTGAAAGCAGAAGAGAAAAATGACTTGTCAAATTCAAGGGACCCCAATAAGATTAACCGAAAACTTCTCATTAGAAAAGTAGAAACCAGAAGCAGTGGATAAATAATCAAAGTACTGAAAGAAACTGTCAGTCAAGAGTCTTATATCTAGCAAAACTATCTTTCAAAAATAAAGATGAAATAAGGATGATCCCAGATAAGCAGAAACTGAGAATTCATTTATCTTTACAAAAGAAATAGAAATAGAATGGCATCAAACATCTCAAAAACAAAATAAGGCAATATACTAGTATTTTCAGAATGAAATAATGCCATTTGCAGCAACATGGATGTACCTAGAGATTATACTAAGCAAAGTAATTCAAAAAGAGAAAGACAAATACCGCATGATATAATTTATATGTGGAATCTAAAATATGACACAAGTGAACATATCTACAAAAAAGGAACAGACGCACAGACATAAAGACCAGATCTGTGGTTCCCAAGGGGTGAGGGCAGAGGGATGGATTGGGAGTTTGGGGTTAACAGATGCAAGCTATTACACATAGAATGGATAAGCAATAAGGTCCTACTGTGATAAACCATAATGGGAAGGAATACAAAAAAGAATGTATAATTGAATCACTCTGCTGTACAGCAGAAATTAACACAATATTTTAAAATGACTATACTCCAATAAAATAATTTTTTTTAATAAAAAGAGTCTTTGGGACTCTGTGGGAGAGGGAGAGGGTGGGATGATTTGGGAGAATGGCATTGAAACATGTATAATATCATATATGAAATGAATCGCCAGTCCAGGTTTGATGCATGATACTGGATGCTTGGGGCTGGTGCACTGAGAAGACCCAGAGGGATGGTACGGGGGGGAGGAGGGAGGAGGGTTCAGGATGGGGAACATGTGTATACCCGTGGCAGATTCATGTTGATGTATAGCAAAACCAATACAATATTGTAAAGTAATTAGCCTCCAATTAAAATAAATTTATATTTTTAAAAAAAAGAGAGAGAGAGACATGAAAACTAGATGCAATATCTGATCTTTACTGTGTCCTGGGGGAGAAATCTATAAAGGGCATTATTAGGTCAATTGAAAAAGTTGAAATACAGATGTTAGATGAGGCTTCTATATATTGATATCAAATGTACCTAAGTTGCTAACTGTACCGTGTTTTTTATAAGAGGATATTCTTAAGAAATACACACGAATGTTTTTAAAGGGAAAGCAACCCAATATGTGCAACTTGCTCTAAAATGGCTCAGAAATATTATATATACCATATGTTATATATGTAGATATATGTGTGTGTGTTGTCTATTTTCTAAGTGGCTGAGGGGGAGGAGAGACAGACACATATAGGAGGCAAAAAAACAATGCATATCATACCAAATGTTAACATAGTTGAATCTGCAAAGTGGACCCATGGGTGTCCTATGTACTTACTCTTTTTTTCTTTTTATTTTCACAGTTTTATACAGCATAATAAAATAAAATAATTGATACAGTATGTGCTATTTTTATTCTTGCAACGTTTTTATAAATTGAAATTATTTCTAATCTAAAAGTGACTTATATACGAAGAAATAGCTTAGAAATTGTGAAATAAGACAAGTCAAATTATACCACTTCCATTTCAAAACCATGAACAGCTTTCCCAATGCTCTGAGAACGCAATTCAAGCTGTTCTCCCTAACACCTGGGCATCCTTAGCTACCGCCCCCGCCTAGTCTTGGTTTCTCCCACTGCCACCCCTGCGTCGGCCACTCTCATCTTCTCCCTTATGTTCTAAACTGATTCAGGATTCAAGGCTTTTCACGTTTAGGGGGCCACTGTTTATACTAACCCAGATTGCCTTTCCCCTCGGGATAAACCTCCCCCCGCCATCAGTCCACTGGTTTCAGAGGGATGAGCGCTGCTCCAGGCGGGCTGTGAGCTGCCAAGGAGGCGCCTGAGAATGACGTCACACATGGAAAACAAGGGTGCAGGCTGTGAGCTGCCAAGGAGGCGCCTGAGAATGACGTCACACATGGAAAGCAAGGGTGCCAGGTGCAAGCAGGACCAATTCTTGAAGGCATCATTTAAGGCTTTGACTCCAGGGTGCCCTGAAATGAGATCTCCTCCTGGACTTCCTGCTCACATAGCCATAAACCCCCTTCTGCTTGCACTAGGTTGTCTTTGAGTTCCTGTATGTTCTGTTCCCTTCGCCTAGAATGTGTTTCCCCTCTCTCTCCATAAGACTGGCTCCTGTCCCCCTTTTAGATCTCAGTTTAGACGCCACCTCCTCCGACATGCCGTTCCTGAACACCCTACTTGAAGGTAATCATATTCAGATGTGTTTTTCCATTTCTTAGCCCTCTGGGTTTTTTGTTTGTTTCCTCATCACAGGTAACACAACTTGCACCATTTATTTGTATGTTTACTTCCTTTCAAATGATTTCTCCCATTTGAGGAAAGGCAGGGGATAAGGTCGTCTCAGGCTGCATTGCACCCATGGGGCCTGGGATGTCACCTGATCATAGTAGCCATCCACTGTTTATTAAATAAGTGAATATGTCTTTTTTTTCCTAGTTACACTGAGTCTTGAATACTGAAATATCTATATTGATTAAGAGAGGAAAAACCATGAGCTGACACATAATTTTTAGGCCTAGAAACTATTTTACTAGATTAAAAAGTCCTTGAGGGGTGTTTTATTGCATTTTCTGCTCACCCCAAATATCTCACATAGGCCCTTACCTACAGCTTACCTATAGATCACAAGTATGTGATCTTTTTTGCTCCTAATTATAATGCCAATTAAGTCAGCAAAGAAGCCAGCAGTGCTGAACTCCTCCTTTCAGAAGCTACTGTGAGACTCCAGTGGGGCCAGGCAGACATCAGGGAGGAAAATTTTCTGGGGAAGTGGATGAGAGCCCTGTAAATATTTACTGAATGAATCATATGTCTCTGTAGATAAACAAATTCCCAAAAGGAAGAGACAGAGAGAGACAAAGACAGAGAGAGAGAGAGAAATCTGAAACTCAGTCATTAGGCCAGATGAATAGAGCTTATCAACAACCACACCATAAGCTCTGATGTCAGTTCTGTTTCTGACACTTGAAGTTTCTAGGTCCCATGAGTAAACTTTAAATAATCTATGAGAACGTTTCTTGGCCCCCATCTCTACTTCCTCCCGCTCTCCTCCAGATCCTAATGAGGCTGGTCGTGAAGCTGGATCAGTGGGAGAAGGAGGATCAATTACTGTCATGCTGGGACCATGAGATCTAAGTCAGAACATAAAATATGAGTCATCTGTCTTGGCTGAGTTATGTAATCTACCAAGAGTCTGTTTCCTCTCATCTGTAAAATAAGAACTAATAATAACACCCACTCAATGTGCCTCATGAACTGTTTCTATACATTGAATAAGTACTTTACACTAGTAAAATTACTTTGTAGGTTGTATAAATATTATCAAAATTGAGTTACAAAACATAATCTATTATTTTTACAAGTATTGGTACAAACCAATTGGTACTCAGAGTTTTAGAGTTTCCTGATTACTTACATTTACCACAAAGATGAAATCTCTATAATGATATAGTTTTTTATGGACTCCTAAGAGCTGTTGAAAAAATATACCTATGACCCAACCACTTGTGGTGAAACACTCTCAGAAGTGAGCTCCAGATATTCCCTAAACCTAAAGAAAAGCTTCAGCCGCATTATTTGTTTGTTTTGGTAGTAATAATAGGATATATGGAATCTAGAAAAAATGATATTGATGAACCTATTTGCAGGACAGGAATAGAGGGACATAGAGAATGGACTTGTGGGCACAGAGGTTGGGGACCAATTGAGAGAGTTGAACTGACATCTATACACTGCCATGTGTGAAACAGATAACTAGTGAGGACCTGCTGTATAGCACAGGGAGCTCAGCCTGGTGCTCTGTGATGGCCTAGAAGGTGCAATGGTGTTGGTGGGAGGGAGGCTCACGCAGGAAGGGATATATGTATACACATTGCTGATTCTCATTGTTGTACAGCAGAAACTAACACAACATTGTAAAACAATTATATTCCAATTTTAAAAAAGCACTGTATAATAACAATGTAAACTAGTAATCCTAGTGAAGCACCAAGGAGTACTTTCATTCTGCTGCTAGGTTTTAAGTTTCTACATCCTTGCTTTCAAGTTACTTAAGAGATCCAACATCTCCTTCTTATGAAAAAGTAGGTCCTTAGACCCTTGCTGAGAGCCATAGGTCATTTTATATCCATGTTCCAAGGGTCTGAAATAGCCTTTTCTAAGCATAAAAGAGAATTCTTCTTAAAAATAAATCCTTGAAAATGCTCATGTCATTCCCCTTTGGGTCACATCTCAGTAGCCAGGCCAAGGAAGACATCTGATTAAAGCTGCATTGAAGGCAAAGCCCAGAATTATTTTAATAAAATTTTAGGGTTATCCTAAAGCTGTAAGGTCCGTCTCGTCAAGGCTCTGGTTTTTCCAGTGGTCATGTGTGGATGTGAGAGTTGGACTGTGAAGAAGGGTGAGCGCCAAAGAATTGATGCTTTTGAAGTGTGGTGTTGGAGAAGACTCTTGAGAGTCCCTTGGACTGCAAGGAGATCCAACCAGTCCATCCTAGAGGAGATCAGTTCTGGGTGTTCATTGGAAGGACTGATGCTGAAGCTGAAACTCCAATACTTTGGCCACCTCATGTGAAGAGTTGACTCATTGGAAAAGACCCTGATGCTGGGAGGGATTGGGGGCAGGAGGAGAAGGGGACGACAGAGGATGAGATGGATGGATGGCATCACCAACTCGATGGACATGAGTTTGAGTGAACTCCGGGAGTTGGTGATGGACAGGGAGGCCTGGCGTGCTGTGATTCATGGGATCACAAAGAGTTGGACACGACTGAGCAACTGAACTGAACTGAACTGAAAGCTGTAAAGAAAGTTTTATGTTTAAACTGTAAAAAAAATTCTCTAGTCTCTTAATTAGCTATTTTCTCTTGGTCATAAGAAACAAAAGCCTCATAAAATTTCATTCATTTATTCATTCATTTGTTCATTTATTTATTCAACCATTCATCATACATTTATTGATGTTACAGACAATATTTAAGCTTTAGGAATACAAAACTGAACAAGAAACATCCTTTGTGAAGGATGTTTTGACCCAGATACAACAACAAATAATTGTAATATAATGTTGTCAGAGCTTTAATAAAGATATGTATAAAGAGGTAAGGAAGCTCAGAAGAAAGAGTGACAATTTTTTTCTGCAGAAGTTGGGAGAGATTTCACAAAGTGGTAAAATGAGATTGGTATTCACAGCAATTAGGGATAGGGAGAAAATCATTCATTATAAATTAAATAACTAAATAATTTAATATATAGAAAGGATTTAGAGCACCGATTGGTACAGAGTACTGTTGAGATATTAGCTGATGTTAGTATTACCTTCACCATCATCATTATCTAGACAATATTGGTTGTCAGCTCCAGTTTCTCTTGCATGCATGGTCAGTTGCCTCAGTCATGTCTGGCCCTCCAGGCTCCACTGTCCATGGGATTCTCCAGGCAAGAATACTGGAGTAGGTTGCCATGCCCTCCTCCAGAGGATCATCCCAACCCAGGGATAAAACCCAGTTCTGCCACGTCTCCTGCCTTGCAGGCAGATTCTTTACCAACTGAGCCATCTGGGAAGCCCCAGTTTCTTTTGGGTGTGATGATCTGTGCTGACAGCACTGTCATCGTCAATAGGTTCAAGTTCCAAAGGTTCTATTTAATGAAAATCTAGCAACACCAAAATAGAGCATGAATAATAATCACCTAGTCTACTCCAGTCTAACATGAAGTAGCTTTCTTTATCCAGCTAAAAGCACTGGGTCATAAATACAAACTTTGTAATAAAGGAAGGGAAGAGATAGAAGAGATTGCGGTCAAAGCTCTGTATTTAATTTACAAACAAAGGCATTGGAGAATAGAAGGGAAAGGTTAGGGGACTCACGTTCCTTTAGAACAAAGTCAATGGGCTTAAGAGTTTCATCCCAGGACATTGACTAGCACCAGCAATGAAATATGAGATATTGGCTATTGATTAGTCAGTATAGACTAAGCTCTGCTGAAAAACCAACAAGGATGATCTCTCAGTGGGTTAACACACAGCAAGTCTGCCATGAGTCTAGAGGCTCTTCAGGACAGCTCCCTTCAAGTGGTGATTTGGAGACCCAGTCTAATTCCCCCTTATAGCTCTGCCATCTGGAACACATAGCTCCCAGGTCACCACGATAAGAAACAAAGAACCAGAGAGTCACACACCTGTTAATAAATGCTTTGACCTAGAAGTGACTCACATCAATTCTGCTTTTACTCACAACTCATTCACCATAACTAGTCACATGACCGCATTTAACAATCTGCTGCTGCTGCTGCTAAGTCGCTTCAGTCATGTCCGACTCTTAGTGATCCCATGGACTGCAGCCTACCAGGCTTCTCCATCCATGGGATTTTCCAGGCAAGAGTACTGGAGTGGGTTGCCATTGCCTTCTCCGTTAACAATCTGAGTGTTAGAGAATTTGCAGAAGTACATGGGTATTTGGAGAGTGATGTTTCTGTACAATTGGTCACAATGGCTCAGCTATCAGTTCAGTTCAGTTCAGTTCAGTCACTCAGTTGTGTCCAACTCTTTGCAACCCCATGAACCACAGCACGCCCAGCCTCCTTGTCCATCACCAACTCCTGGAGTTCACCCAAACCAATGTCCTTTGAGTCGGTGATGCCATCCAACCATCTCATCCTCTGTTGTCCCCTTCTCCTGCCCTCAATCTTTCCCAGCATCAGGGTCTTTTCAAATGAGTCAGCTCTTCATATCAGGTGGCCAAAGTACTGGAGTTTCAGCTTCAACATGAGTCCTTTCAATGAACACCCAGGACTGATCTCCTTTAGGATGGAGTGGTTGGATCTTCTTGTAGTCCAAGGGACTCTCAAGAGTCTTCTCCAGCACCATAGTTCAAATGCATCAATTCTTCAGTGCTCAGCTTTCTTTATAGTCCAACTCTCACATCCATACATGACCACTGGAAAAACCACAGCCTTGACTAGATGGACCTTTGTTGACAAAGTAATGTCTCTGCTTTTTAATATGCTGTCTAGGTTGGTCAAAACTTTCCTTCTAAGGAGTAAGCGTCTTTTAATTTCATGGCTGCAATCACCATCTGCAGTGATTTTGGAGCCCAAAATAATAAAGTTCGCCACTGTTTCCCCATCTATTTGCCATGAAGTGATGGGACAGATACCATAATCTTAGGCTCAGCTATGCTATGCTATGCTAAGTCACTTCAGTCATGTCCAACTCTGTGTGACCGCATAGATGGCAGCACACCAGGCTCCCCCATCCCTGGGATTCTCCAGGCAAGAACACTGGAGTGGGTTGCCATTTCCTTTTCCAATGCATGAAAAAGGGAAAAGTGAAAGTGAAGTCGCTCAGTCATATCTGACTCATAGCAACCCCATGGACTGCAGCCTACCAGGCTCCTCCGTCCAGTGGATTTTCCAGGCAAGAGTACTGGAGGGGATGCCATTGCCTTCTCCGATTGAATAAATAGATAAATACATAAAAGACTCTTTAGATAAAGCCAGTGTAGATTATCCATGTTGCTGGAACTGTATCCAAAAGTAAGCTGCCAGAGCTTTATTCTGGTGATTAAGTTGATTTCATTATTAGAAACATAGATAAAGTTATTTTATAGTTTGAGGAAATACCTGAGGGAATAGTTCAGTTCAGTCCCTCAGTCGTATCTGACTCTTTGTGACCCCATGGACTGCAGCACGCCAGGCTTCCCTGTCCATCACCAACCCTCCTGGAGCTTACCCAAACTCACGTCCATCAGGTTGGTGATGCCATCCAACCATCTCATCCTCTATCATCCCCTTCTCCTCCTACCTTCAATCTTTCCCAACATTGGGGTCTTTTCAAAAGAGTCAGTTCTTCCCTTCAGGTGGCCAAAGTATTGGAATTTCAGCTTCAGCATCAGTTCTTCCAATGAATATTCAGGACTGATTTCCTTTAGGATGGACTGGTTGGATCTCCTTGCAGCCCAAGGGACTCTCAAGAGTCTTCTCCAACAACACAGTTCAAAAGCATCAATTGTTTGGCCCAGCTTTCTTTATAGTCCAACTCTCACATCCATACATGACTACTGGAAAAACCATAGCTTTGACTAGATGGACCTTTGTTGACAAAGTAATCTCCTTGCTTTTTAATATGCTGTCTAGGTTGGTCATAGCTTTTCTTCCAAGGAGCAAGCATCTTTTAATTTCATGGATGTAGTCACCATCTGCAGTGACTTTGGAGCCCAAAAAAATAAAGTCTGTCACTGTTTCCATTGTTTCCCCATCTATTTGCCATGAAGTAATGGGACCAGAAGCCTTGATCTTAGTTTTTTGAATGTTGAGTTTTAAGCTAGCTTTTTCACTCTCCTCTTTCATTTTTATTAAGATGCTCTCCAGTTCCTCTTCACTTTCTTCCATAAGGGTGGTGTCATTTGCACATTTGAGGTTATAGATATTTCTCCCAGCAATCTTGATTCCAGCTTGTGCTTCATCCAGTCTGGCATTTCGAATGATGTACTCTGCATAGAAGTTAAATAAGCAGGGTGACAGTATACAGCCTTGACGTACTCCTTTCCCAATTTGGAACCAGTCTGTCGTTCCATGTCCAGTTCTAACTGTTGCTTCCTGACCTGAGAGAACAGGAGACAAGCTGACTCAAGTCTTGCACTGTTTACAAAATAAGCCAGCACTACATGTGTCTGCAGTACACGTTTACCTAACCCATCCCTTGCCATTTTATCTACACAAAGGCTTTCCTTTCTCTTTCTTAGTATCTCATTAAAGTCTTCTTGCTGCCCTCAAGATGTTTCATAAGGGGAAAAAAAGTGAAGCTTACATTATTTTTTCTGTACATTACTCTGCTCGTGTAAAATTTTAATTCATATTAAAGGAAAATATTTAAGTCAGCTGTTCTTAAGATAAAAACAGCAGTCTTCCACTTCAAATATTTTCTTTGTCAAAATATTCTTTGTATATTTTGTTTTCATATAATTTCTTATTTCTCCACCGGAGAAAAACTTTAGAGCCACTGTTCTCTATGTCTTTACCTTCTCTGTGTTTCAGACCTTGTAAATGATGTCATTGCATGTACTTGTGCCTTTACAACCTTTAAACAGCGTGTCACAGAAAAGCAATCTGGTTAATTCTCAAAAAAGCACATACAACCTGGCCAAGCACAACACCAGGTATATAATATTTATTCAAATATGTCCAAGTTCTAATTCTCCAAATGAGACAGGCTGGGCCCTGGGACCCTTTGCTGCAGTGCTGCAAAGCTTGCACCTGGAATGAACCCCTCCTCAAGCAACAAAACATAAAGAAACTATATGGGACTAAACATAACTGCATGCGTGCACAGTTAGGGCAACATTATGGACAAAAGATATAAACAGACCAACTGCCACTTTTGAGAAGCCTGGAGCAAAAACAGGGTGTTGAGAGCAGAAGCAGGGTACTGAACATGCCCCCTGCACTCAACACCACCAGAGGGGTGGGCAAACCCACCTAAGCCACCCCACCAGCCGACCCCTACACACATTCCTACTCTCACCCCATTTAAGCACAAACTCACCCCACCTCAGGGACTGAGCAAGCAAGGGAATCTGCTGTTTGTTCTCACTCTCCCCCATTGCAGCAGGGGCCCCAGTAAAGCCTTGCCTGAATTTCTTGTCTGGCCTGTAGTCGATTTCTATTAATTGGAGAAGGCCAAGAACCCTGGTCAGTATCACAAGCCCTCCAGAAATGATACCCAACCAGAGATTCTGAAAAATCATGATTGATGTAAATGAAGTGCATTCATTATTCTTATCCATAATTCATCAATTTTAATGCCCAGATGGGTCACCATCATCTGCATAAAAACTACAATTGATTTGAAGTCCTAATGGAAATACACATACGTATTGATTTCAAAATTCCATCACAGCATTTCTCTTAGAAACATAATCAATACATGCTATTGGTGAACAGCTCCCTTCAATAAAATCAGTATGTCACAGTTAATTCAGGTCTTGAAATCCTCTTCCCAACAGTAATAGTGAAATCTTGATAATTCATAATTCTCCATAGGCAGTGTCCTCTAGACGAGTAGTCATCAAATATGATATCAAATAGACTAGTATAAAGTGGTCAAGCATGAGGCATGCTTTAGTGTGTTTGCTGAAAACAATCAAGTATCAACATTTTAAATTATTTTCTTTTTTAAAATGTGATACAGGGTGAACTCAAGCATATCCTATGTCTTTCTCATTCATTTACTTTGAATATATGAGAACTGTGTATAACCACAACTTACCCTGACTAGCAGTCCACAGTTTACCACAATGTCAGTAAGTGTTAATAGAGGTAGCAGTTATACACTATGATGTGTGAAAAAATACTGAGAATTCCTTCAACATCTGGATATTTCCAAGGGAATCTATCACATATGTGAATGTCAAGGATATTTCAACAGAGAAAAGGTTGGGAATGATTGCTCCAGGTGAGCCTTGGTGAACATTCCTGAAACTCATTTTCTTACTACATTTGGTCTAAAGCAAATATAATTTTTCTTTTGGCTGTGATTCTGTGGTATAAACTTCCATATTCAGACACTCAATTCATATCTAAAATCAAGTTGATAACTCAGTAGTGTTTCTCTCTCCTCTACTGAAACCATTTTTTAAATAATTTATTTCAGTAAAGAATATCCCACTCATCCCCTTGGAACTAAGTAACTCTGCTCGCTACCAACAACTCAAATATTTGCATCCACTTTAAAGAGCAAACAGGAATTGTCCACAAGCTGATCATGTATCCTGTGACCCATCCCTCACCTGCCCTTTAAAAATGCTTTGCTGAAACCCTTTGGGGAGCTTGAGGCTTTTCAGGGCATGAGCCACCTCATCTCCTTGTGTGGCCCTGCAATAAACCTTTCCCTGCTCCAAAAACAAACAAAACAAACCGAACAGAAAAAGAAACAGCATCTCAGTTCAGATACATCAATTGAATGACTTTAAGAAATAGTATCCCAGTGCTCATTTATGAGCATTGGATGACTGTTATGTCATCCAACTGAAACCACAGAGACACTGTGAAAATGACTGGCATAAATAACACATGTTTTTATGATTATGACATTCTTATGCAGAAGTTCTAGGAATTCAATGAGTTTGTCTTTTTAAAAAATCTCACAATGAGAGCATCCTTAAACCAACAATAAACTCTCAAAGATATTATGCAAGATCCCTTAGCAAGCTCCTGTAACTGACAAATGTAGTTTGGCCATATACTTAAAATACTGTTCTCTATTTGTTCATAGCAGCATACTTCCAGTCCACAGTCCAAGAAAATGGACAATTTAATATGAAATATATGACCTGCAACTGATGTACATTTCTCTAAAGAGCCCCAAACTGCTTTCAAACAATGAGTCTGTGTATATTTAGGCAGTTTTAAGCTGTCCTCAAGCAAAAAAGACTCTAGTTGTAAACAAGTATTTTATAGATGGTGTTTAAATAAGTCAGTTGAAGAATAAAAAGAATTTCGATCACATCTGAAACTACTTATATCTCCTATTCAATAAACAAAAGACACATAAACCAATGTAAAATTTATTTGAGTTGAAATAAAGAACATTTCCAAGGAGTATTCATCCAGAGTGAATATTTATAGAAAAGTTCTATTCCTCAAAAAATATATGCGTTTATATTGCCAAACTTGGCCATAATCCTTAAGTTGAAGGCTATTTTGTGAAAGTTTTCTAACAACTTTTCTTGAGACAAAAATATTGGCTTACAAAAAAATGCCCAAGGATTATGAAAAATCACTTTAGAAAAGTTACTAAAGACGTTAAATGAAAAATTTACCCTAAACCCTTTTCCTCTGACAAATTATATTCTTAAATCATCTTTGTGAGTTTTCAACATGTTTTCACAGTAGAAAAATGTCTCTGTTTTTCTGCCCATAACATCCACAAGTTATAACAACTTATTTATATTTTACGACCATTCAAAACTTAAATAGAATTTAATTGCAATCAAAAGTAAGGAAACAGGTAATAATTTAGAAGAATGAATAACAAATGCAATTTATAGAATTATTGACATTAATATTTTTATTACAACTATGATGACTGTGCCATAAGGCTTCACACAGAGCAACCATACCAAGCACTGGTCTTGACAATGCAAGACAACAGAGGATAGAATAGATATTTTGACATTAATTGGTAAGCAGTTTTATGTAGTCTTTCTCTCTGGGCCTTTGCACCACCTAGAACACCCCTCCCAGTCTGCTGTTTCCAGGAATATTGACAGTCAAGTTCTCTTATCCATATAATCTCCAGAATTGGGTGTGAAACTCCTTATGTGAATCATTGCAGCCCTCATCATGATGAAATGTAATTTCCTCTTCGCTTATCAGTATATCCCACTAGCTGAAAGGTTCTTGATGTCAATGATCGCATGTTATTGTGGTCAGTTATTATGTATTTAATGGTCCTGTCACCTAAAAAGTGCTCAATAAATAATTGTCAATTACTGCTAAATTGATGACTCCAAAAATCCAATATAAGGCATGGTGCTTGAAAATCATATAAACAATTTGTTTTAGTATCAGGAACACATACTTTTTACCTGAAAATGATAGTTCTGCCACCACATCCAATTTAGATGCTGGGCTAAGGGATTGGAGAAAACAATATTACTTTGAGGCTATTCTCCCTTAAACAAGCTGTATAATAGTTCCCATGAAATATTCTTTTAAACCTCATTTTTCTATATAGCCTTAGTTGAAAATGATCATAACCTAAAATTATGGTGCCTGTTCTTCCATGGTAAATTTGTTGTTGTTTAGTTGCTAAGTCATATCCTACACTTTTGCAACCCCATGGACTGTAGCCTGCTAGGCTCCTTTGTCCATGGGATTTCCCAGGCAAGAATACTTGAGTGGGTTGCCATTTCCTTCTCCAGGGGGTCTTCCCATCCAGGGATCAAACCCACATCTCCTGCATTGGTAGGCAGATTCTTTACTGCTGAGCCACCAGGGAAGCTCTACTCTTAACATGTGATCTAACAGTTGCACTCCTTGGTATTAACTCAAGGAGTTGAAAACCTTTGTCCACACAAAAACCCGCACACAGATGTTTACAGCAGCTTTATTCATAATTGGCAAAACTTGGAAACAACCAAGACGTCCTTCAGTAAGTAAACTGGTACATCCACACAATGGATATTATTCAGTGCTAAAAACAAATGAGCTATCAAGCCATGAAAAGACATAAAGGAAACGTAAATGCATATTACTAAGTGAAAGAAGCCAATCTGAAAAAGGCTAATACATATTACATGATTCCCACCATGTGACTGTAGTCCATGAAGTCGCAAAGACTTGGACACGACTGAGCAACTAACACTTTAGTGCCCAATATGCTACTGGAGATCAGTGGAGAAATAACTCCAGAAAGAATGAAGGGATGGAGCCAAAGCAAAAACAATACCCAGCTGTGGATATGACTGGTGATAGAAGCAAGGTCCGATGCTGTAAAGAGCAATATTGCATAGGAACCTGGAATGTCAGGTCCATGAATCAAGGCAAATTGGAAGTAGTCAAACAAGAGATGGCAAGAGTGAATGTGGACATTCTAGGAATCAGTGAACTGAAATGGACTGGAATGGGTGAATTTAACTCAGATGACCATTATATCTACTACTGCGGGCAGGAATCCCTCAGAAAAAATGGAGTGGCCATCATGGTGAACAAAAGAGTCCAAAATGCAGTACTTGGATACAATCTCAAAAATGACAGAATGATCTCTGTTCGTTTCCAAGGCAAACCATTCAATATCACAGTAATCCAAGTCTATGCCCCAACCAGTAACGCTGAAGAAGCTGAAGTTGAATGGTTCTATGAAGACCTACAAGACCTTTTAGAACTAACACCCAAAAAAGATGTCCTTTTCATTATAGGGGACTGGAATGCAAAAGTAGGAAGTCAAGAAACACCTGGAGTAACAGGCAAATTTGGCCTTGGAATATGGAATAAAGCAGGGCAAAGACTAATAGGGTTTTGCCAAGAAAATGCACTGGTCATAACAAAAACCCTCTTCCAACAACACAAGAGAAGACTCTATACATGGACATCACCAGATGGTCAACACTGAAATCAGATTGATTATATTCTTTGAAGCCAAAGATGGAGAAGCTCTATACAGTCAGCAAAAATAAGACCAGGAGCTGACTGTGGCTCAGACCATGAACTCCTTATTGCCAAATTCAGACTTAAATTGAAGAAAGTAGGGAAAACCACTAGACCATTCAGGTATGACCTAAATCAAATCCCTTATGATTATACAGTGGAAGTGGGAAATAGATTTAAGGGCCTAGATCTGATAGATAGAGTGCCTGATGAACTATATTGAGGTTCGTGACATTGTACAAGAGACAGGGATCAAGACCATCCCCATGGAAAAGAAATGCAAAAAAGCAAAATGGCTGTCTGGGGAGGCCTTACAAATAGCTGTGAAAAGAAGAGAAGTGAAAAGCAAAGGAGAAAAGGAAAGATATAAACATCTGAATGCAGAGTTCCAAAGAATAGCAAGAAGAGATAAGAAAGTCTTCTTCAGCGATCAATGCAAAGAAATAGAGGAAAACAACAGAATGGGAAAGACTAGGGATCTCTTCAAGAAAATCAGAGATACCAAAGGAACATTTCATGCAAAGATGAGCTCGATAAAGGACAGAAATGGTATGGACCTAACAGAAGCAGAAGATATTAAGAAGAGGTGGCAAGAATACACAGAAGAACTGTACAAAAAAGATCTTCACGACCCAGATAATCACGATGGTCTGATCACTGACCTAGAGCCAGACATCCTGGAATGTGAAGGCAAGTGGGCCTTAGAAAGCATCACTACGAACAAAGGTAGTGGAGGTGATGGAATTCCAGCTGAGCTATTTCAAATCGTGAAAGATGATGCTGTGAAAGTGCTGCACTCAATATGCCAGCAAATTTGGAAAACTCAGCAGTGGCCACAGGACTGGAAAAGGTCAGTTTTCATTCCAATCCCAAAGAAAGGCAATGCCAAAGAATGCTCAAACTACCACACAATTGCACTCATCTCACATGCTAGTAAAGTAATGCTCAAAATTCTCCAAGCCAGGCTTCAGCAATATGTGAACCGTGAACTTCCTGATGTTCAAGCTGGTTTTAGAAAAGGCAGAGGAACCAGAGATCAAATTGCCAACATCCGCTGGACCATAGAAAAAGCAAGAGAGTTCCAGAAGAACATCTATTTCTGCTTTATTGACTATGCCAAAGCCTTTGACTGTGTGGATCACAATAAACTGTGGAAAATTCTGAAAGAGATGGGAATACCAGACCACCTGATCTGCCTCTTGAGAAATCTGTCTGCAGGTCAGGAAGCAACAGTTAGAATTGGACATGGAACAACAGACTGGTTCCAAATAGGAAAAGGAGTCCGTCAAGGCTGTATATTGTCACCCTGTTTATTTAACTTATATGCAGAGTACATCATGAGAAACGCTGGACTGGAAGAAACACAAACTGGAATCAAGATTGCTGGGAGAAATATCAATAACCTCAGATATGCAGATGACACCACCCTTATGGCAGAAAGTGAAGAGGAACTCAAAAGCCTCTTGATGAAAGTGAAAGAGGAGAGTGAAAAAGTTGGCTTAAAGCAACATTCAGAAAACGAAGATCATGGCATCCGGTCCCACCACTTCATGGGAAATGGATGGGGAAACAGTGGAAACAGTGTCAGACTTTATTTTTCTGGGCTCCAAAATCACTACAGATGGTGACTGCAGCCATGAAATGAAAAGACACTTACTCCTTGGAAGGAAAGTTATGACCAACCTAGATAGCATATTCAAAAGCAGAGACATTACTTTGCCAACAAAGGTTCATCTAGTCAAGGCTGTTTTTCCTGTGGTCATGTATGGATGTGAGAGTTGGACTGTGAAGAAGGCTGAGCACTGAAGAATTGATGCTTTTGAACTGTGGTGTTGGAGAAGACTCTTGAGAGTCCCTTGGACTGCAAGGAGATCCAACCAGTCCATTCTGAAGGAGATCAGCCCTGGGATTTCTTTGGAAGGAATGATGCTAAAGCTGAAACTCCAGTACTTTGGCCACCTCATGTGAAGAGTTGACTCATTGGAAAAGACTCTGATGCTGGGAGGGATTGGGGGCAGGAGGAGAAGGGGACGACAGAGGATGAAATGGCTGGATGGCATCACTGACTCGATGGACATGAGTCTGAGTGAACTCCGAGAATTGGTGATGGACAGGGAGGCCTGGCGTGCTGCGGTTCATGGGGTCACAAAGAGTCGGACACAACTGAGAGACTGATCTGATCTGATCTGATCTGATATGACATCCTGGAAAAGGCAAACCTCTGGAGACAGTAAAAAGATTAGTGGTTTCCAAGGATTTTGTGGAGCAGGGAGGAGGAAGAGGGATAAACAGGTGAAGCACAGGGGATTTTTAGAGCAATGAAAATACTCTGTCTTTTGTGCAATACTCTGAATGATGCTATAATAAAGGATACTAGTCATTATATATTGTCCAAGCCCACAAAATATATAACACCAAGAGTGAAGCCTAATGTAAAGTATGGATTTGGGGTGATTATGATGTGCAGATATAGCTTCATCAACTGTAACACAGTACAAACCTATAGCTGCCCCCGTCCTCTGGTGGGGGATGTTGACAGTAGGGGGAGGCTATGCATGCATGGGGGCAGAGGAAATCCCTGTATGTTCTTAATTTTCTTGTGAGCCTAAAACTGTTCTCAAAAATTGTTTTTATTTTTTTAAATGGGAGAGGGAACTCACAGGGGTTTTTATTTATAAGCATGAAGATAAAAGGTAGCTTAAAGTTCATAAGGTCCAAACCCTTCATTCTAAAGCCAAGGAAGGGGAGATCCAGGAAGAATAAGAGGCTTGTCCAAGGTGAGAAAAGATTCCAACATTAGAAAACTTTTCCGAGCAAAGTATTGCTCTCATTTTTCCAAAGGAAAAATTAAAGCATTATCTGTAAAATTATGTGTTCAGGGACAGGCAAAGAAGCCCAGTTTGACATCATTTTGCATGGATATATACAGATTAAGTAACTTTCTGAATATTTTGTAGCAAAAATAAATTTACCCAGAACTGTCTGGGTAACTGGAGACTTGTGATTTTTTTTCCCCTGAATCATCTAAATGATTGCCCTAACTCTCTGTTTCACTTTAATACATGGACACCAGTATACAGTATGAATGAAAAATGCTATACCTTTTAGACAGACACCTCTGTCTTTAGAACCTAGCTTCTCTGGTGGCTCAGATGGTAAAGAGTCTGCCTATGATGTGGGAGACCCGGGTTCAATCCCCGGGTCAGGAAGATCCCCTGGAGAAGGAAATGGCAACCCACTCCAGTACTTTTGCCTGGAAAATCCCATGGATGGAGGAGCCTGGTAGACTACAGTCCATGGAGTCGCAAAGAGCTGGACACGACTGAGCGACTTCACTTCAATGTTCAATGTGAAGTCTCCAGAATCTAATCAGGTGGTTGATTAGGGCCAAAAAGGAACATATTCAAATGCAGCAGACCCATCAGCAAACTAAACCCAGAAAACCTATGAAACTTGCGACTTGACTCTGAAGGGCAGTTCTGACCTGCTGAGCTAATAGCTTGCAGTCAGCTCACTTGCCTGTTCTTATTATCTTAACACATCAGGAAATTTCCCAAAATTGCTGTACAGGTCATTTATTCATTCTGTCACATTTACCAAGAAATAGCAAGCCTATAAAGAGACCAAGAGAAAATCTCGTCCATCTACCATCCATCATCTCCCCCAACGTCCAGAACAGATTACACTCTTATTTTTCATGTCGTTTAATAACAGTCTTTAAATAGTAAAGAGCAGCATTCAGCCATCTGCAGGATGGTGGGAATGCTTTGCCTCTGACCTTTTGGTCAGTCCATTTTAATAATAAAGGTCATAGATGTTTAGTGTGTCTTAACCCAAAAGTAAATGCCTTGAGGGCTTTTATTCATTTTCATTTTAGTCCTCAAACATTTCAAGCCTGCAGACCAGAATATCCCTACTACCAAGATTGAACATGTCAACTTTTATCATATTCGCTTCAACTACTACTCTTACTTTCTCTTCTTCTGCAGAAGCAGACACCATTGTAAATTCTATACAGGACTTCCCTGGTGACCCAGTGGTTAAGAATCTGCCTTCCCAATGCAGGGTACATGGGTTTTATCCCTGGTCGGGGAAGATTCCACATGCTATAGGGCAACTAAGCCCAAAAGCCACAACTACTGAAGCCCACACACCCTAGAACCCATGCTCTGCAAAAGAGAAGCCACCACAATGAGAAGCCTGTGCACCGCAACTAGAGAAAGCCCCACATGCAGCAAGAAAGACCCAGAGCAGCCAAAACTAAATACATCATTTTTTAAAAATAACAAATAAAATCTATGTGTATCATCCCCATGAATGAGGAGAAGGAGAGAAATTAGAAGAGATGGAGCTGGAGAAGAAAAAAAGGAGGACTAGGAGGAGATGGTAAGAAAAGAAGAAGAAGAAGTGTTTTAATTATTTCCAGATGTATAATATTACAATGAGCATATATTAATTTTGCAACAGGAAAAAAATAATTTTGAAAGGAGAAATTAAAACTACATTATTTTCAAGAAGTACAGATGAAAATATTCTGGAAAGATCGTTTTCTACCACAATTTGAAAAAAGAATGTGTGTGCTTTGTGACCTGGTTTCTTCTACCTGAGAGGGACAAGTACAGAAGCATGACTGCTCCCGCCATCCCTGAACACGTGTCATTCCTCCAACGTGGTGCCTGGTAGACCAGCACTCCCTTCCATCCTCTCAACATCTGGGGGAGTGAATTCCTGGCTTCACCCTTAGAGAGCACACCATCAACAAGTACTGCCTAGCTAAAATTTGTTACAGGCCACTGTTCCTGTGATTAGGAAAGTAAGAGGCCATTGGCAACAATGGTGAGGGCAGTTTTTAGAAATTAGTGGGGAGGAGAGATGGTCTTGTCAACAGATGGGGTTGGATCAATCAGATACTCATAAGCAAAAATCAGTAAGAAGAATCTTGGCCTCAATTCAAAATAGCTCATAGATCTAAACATGAAATGCAAAATCATAGAACTTTTGATAAAAACATAAGAGAAAAACTTCATGACATGGAGTTAGGAGGAGAGTTTTTAGGTATGACACTAAAGACATGATCCCTAAGAAAATAAAATCCACAAATTGAACTTCATCAAAATTAAACTTTTTGCTCTGATGAAAGCACAAGCCACAAACTGGGAGAGGATACTTGCAAGTTATATACCTCACAGTGGACTTGTATTCAAAATTTAGAAAGAAATCTCTAAACTCAACAGTAAATAAACAGTCCAATTAGATAATTGACAAAAGATGAATGAATATTTTACCAGGCAGTGTATGAATGGCAAGTAAGGATGTGAAAAGATCCTCAGTATCCTTAGCCATCAGGGAAATGGAAATTAAAGCTATAGGGAGATACCTCTACACACCTATTAGAATGACTGAAATAAAAAATAATACCAACAACTCTTGCACTGTTTTTGCTACATTTTTATTTCTTTCTTTATTTATTTTTGACTGTGCTGGGTCTTTGTTCCTGCGCACAGGCTTTCTCTAGTTGCCTTGAGCGGGGGCTACTCTCTAGTTGAAGTACTCAGGCTTCTCATTGCAGTGGCTTCTCTTGTTTCGGAACATGGGCTTTAGGGTATGCTGGCTCAGTAATTGTGGCACACAGGCTCAGTTACTATGCAGCACACGGAATTCTCCCAGACAAGGGATCGAACCTGTGTCCCTTGCATGGCAAGGTGGACTCAACCACTGGACTATGAGGGATGCCTCTATTTTTGTTACTTCTTGTGAGCCTTAAACTGTTTCAAAATACAAAGTTGTTTTACAAAAAGTGGTGAGAATGCTGAGTTGATCAGGGAAAGATAGATGAGAAAGTGAAGTCAATGAAGGAAGATCATTCTGGAAAATATCTAACCAGCTATCTCCTTGGAAAATAGACCTGCAGAGTGGAATAACAGCAGGCAAACCCAGAAATAGGGGAGCAACAGCCCAAACAGCAGAGTGTTCAAAAACATGAACCCATCTTCTTCAAAACCTTAAAAGCTGACTCAAAACCTTAAAAGCTCTATGACCTTAAGAAACAAATATGTACCTCATCTGAAAAGAGGAAAAACCATAGCATTCATTTTGAGAGATCTTTTTGCAAATAAAATGGAAAACCTTGCACATATAACATGGTAAGCGTTCAATCCATTTTAACTTTTTGTGTCATTATAATTCACCTAAATTTTACCTAAATTGGGCAATTCTCGAGGCATCTCAATTCTTTTATCTTCTCCTACTCCTTATTGTCAAAAACGTTCTCTCGTTACCTTTCAAGCCCTTTCCCAACTGCCTTCTCTGTATAGGCTGCTCTTCTACGTAATTTGCATGTTTTAATCATTTTTATTTTTAATTTAGGTATTTAAATTTTTTTTTCAAATGCAATGGTCTAAAATGGATCTTTTAAAAATAAGTGCATTTAGGTACTGATGAACCTACTTACAGGGTAGGAATACGGGTTCAGACATAGGGAACAGACTTTAGACACAGTAGGGTAAGGAGAGCGGGGAGTGGATTCAAAGAGTAGCATTGACATATACACACCACCATGTTTAAAGTAGATAGCTAGCAGGAACTGCTGTTTAGCACAGGGAGCTCAGCTCAGTGCTCTGTGATGACCTAGAAGGGTGGGATGGGGGGGCGGGGAGTGGGAGGGAAGCTCAAGAGGGAGGGGGTATAGCTGATTCATGGTGTTGTCTAGCAGAAACTAACATTGTAAAGCAATTATATTCCAATTAAAAAAATAAGTGCACTTAAAAAATAATTTTAAACAAATATTACCTTATTATATATCTGTGCATGAGTCCACATAAAACTGTTATATTTAGAAATATCAAATGATTATAAATGTAATAAAAGAAGAAATATTTACCTAAGATAATTATACTATGAGGAAACAGATTTGATAATTGTGTGCTGACTTTTTCCATAGAAAGTGAAATTATTTTCTTGATCCTTCAAGGAATCATCTTCTTAATAACAAAGAGCCTTCCCTTTTTTTCCCCACAGCCCCACATCCTTAGGAACCATTAAGCATGATTTGAGTTGTCAGCAGATTAACTCAAACTTTTCACCAATAAATTATTCACATTTTTCCTCCAATAGGAAACGTGGACTGTATTCACATTTGATAGTCATTTTTATCAGAACACTGCAAGCACATGTTCTTAAACATTCATCACTGGACTACATTAAATTGGTAGCAGACAAAAGATACAAGAGGAGAATCATTATCTAAATTCCTGAAGTACAGAATGATGTGACTATGACCGTTAGTTAATATAATGCTTTACATACAGGAAAGTCTGACATATATGCCTTATGTTTTATAAATGTTTATTTTAAATCAACATTAAAAGCCATGAGTATGTAAGATGCTGAGTCACCCATATTTAAACTTTTTGATCTTTCGAGTGGGGAAGACCACGTTCCAGATGACGGATGCACTGAAATATGCACACAATGTGAAAAAACACCAGTGCATTGTCGTGTTGTACTTTTCCTCATGCCTTGTAGACTTTCTCCATTGCCACTTTGTCTGAAGCAGAAATAACTAGCTTTTCCAAAACATGGGCTGGTTTTAAAAAATGACCTCTCGTCTCTTCAAAGAAGATTACCCATGATCTCCATTGACCTCAAAAAGGCTACCACAGAGCCACTCAAGCAGACCAGCTCTAGAGATTATTAAAAGGAGTTTGGATAAAGCCTTTTGTTTTCCTTCAGTGAATTCACTATCCTCCAAAGTTCGGAGCTCAGATGAGTAAGTCCAGGGGCTGATGCTAGTGTCTGGCAAGAAAACACAGTATAGTAAACAATGTTTAATGTCTAACTATCAGGCTATCTTGCAAATCAGATCACTTTCCAATATAATATGTAATGGTAACATGTGCATGCCCCGTCATGTGCGACTCTTTGCGACCCCATGGACTGTATCCCACAAGGCTCCTCTGTCCATGGGATTTCCCAGGCAAGAATACTGGAGTGCGTTGCCATTTCCTCCTCCAGGGCATCTTCCCAACCCAGGGATTGAACCCGAATCTCCTGTGGGTCTTGCATTGGCAGGCAGATTCTTTACCACTGCACCGTCTGGGAAGCCTTTGCAATTTAAAAATGTGATATTGAACTCATAGAGCCTCATGTTTAAATAAAATGCTTTTTTCTTAACAAAAAGTTCACTTAAGACAAATTACTTTTAAAATATAAATACTTATTGATTCTCTTTATCAGTGACTGTTGTCCTACAGTCAGGCCTTTTTTTCTCATTCCAACCAATTTATTCTGAATGAGACTCATCAGTTAAACAGTGGGTCTCTCCTGCCCTGACTATGCTGACTGACCCATTTTCTTCTAACAGTTAGTCAAGGCACAAATACAGATGATGGTCTGGGTTTTGTTTTTGCCTTATAAAAAAAAAAAAAAATTACATACCCAGCTAGATAACCAAAAGAAATGTTAGCTTTTCCTTCACATCAGCTTGAGCTTTGTGTATTGCTCTTTTTGAAGGCATATTCAACAGGACTCACTCGCTCCCCAATTTCTGAGCAGTTCTACTGGAGATGACAATAAGGGTAAGCCTCAGACAGACTGAAGCGACTTAGCATGCACCCACGCATACATGTATATGTATGTGCGTATGTATATATATATGATAAAATAATAAAAATAAATTTTAAAAAGTAAAAATAAAACAGGTATATTAATGCCCAACAGTGGTAATGCCTCGCTAAACAAATCGCTGTCTCTGCACACATGACTCATATTCCTTCCTTCCTCTAGTGATCCAAGAAACATGTTTATTCTGTTCCTTCACATCTACATCTGGAAGCCTTATTAGCAGAAGTAAAAATAAATAGCTTAACTAAATATTTCAGTTTAGCAAATCTGTCTTCTCTTGCAAATCACACTTACTACCCAGCCCTCTGGAAATGCCTCATTGTTATTTGAAAAGCTTTGGCAATTCTGGAAATTTTAATTAGTTTTTAAAATTTTTTAAATATTCTTATTTTACATAAATACCTAATATCAAATCAGAGCAAAAATCTTAGGGAGTGGAAAACAGTGGTGTCAGGGATGCTGGCAAGTGCCTTGTCAATACCGCCTTGAGCTTACCACTTTGGTGCCTGTGGCCAGTGCCTGTGTTCCTTTCCCTATGGGCTTTTTCTAGCCGCTATGCAGCAGGTCAACAATACCAAGGAATTAGCAGCCCTCTGCAGGAGCTGGCCACTGATGTGAAAGGGAATTAGTAAACACCCCAAATCCCTTACCCTGGAGGGGAGCAGATAACACTCAAGTGTGAGTTAGAGCTCCCAAAGACCCCCTAGTGGGATTTAGTAGCCCATAGTGGTATCTAGCCAGACGATGTACCTTTTTATTGTCTGTCTTCTCTCTTTGTCTTACTGCCCAGTTCTCCTACTGAGGTTTGCCTCATCTCCCAAATAAACTTTTTGCACTGCAGTCTTTTTCTAAGAATCTACTTCTGTGAAAGCTTAAATTAAGACAGTCAGTGAGATAAGAGGTTCTGAGTAGCAGATCCTCAGGCTGGGATTCTAGAACTGAATGACTCACACAGCAAACAGACAGTGAGGGCCTCATTACTGGTGGTGAGTAGAGTTGAAAGGATCTCAGATGTGCTGTGGCAACCCAATTAAGAAGACACTCACCTAGGATGAACTGGAGCATGATACAGATGGAAGGGGATATATTGGTTGATGCAATTTTCTCCAGCATTTGGAAGATTCGAAGGTAACAGTAATTAAGAATGATGAAATTGGCTTCTTGTTGTTAAGTGCAATTGAAGCTCTAAAGGAAGAAAATGACAAACAGACTCATGCTCCTACCAACTCAGCTGCTATATTCCTTTGCCTGAGGGCACTCTTGACCACTGAAGCCATTTTGCCCTTGTGTGCAGTAGGCTGAAAGTACTGGGAATTAATGACCCCCAGGAACAGCATTCAATCCATGAGCAACAGGAATTGGTGTATAAATAGCCCACCTCCCTCACCCTTGGAAGATATGACTCTGAGATGCCTGTTCTACAGTGGCTCCCAGAGTTTCCTCATTGGCATTAAATTCCAGTGGCTAACAGTGATAACTGGATGATAATACACTCCTTGCTATTTAACTTCCTTCCGTGTCTCACTTCCCAGTTTGCTTTACATCCTACTTAAACTCCACTCCTGCGACTTTCCTGGTGGTCCAGTGGTTAAGAATCTGCCTTTCAATCCAGGCAACTCAGGTTTGATCCCTGATTGGTGAACAAAGATCCCACATGTTCAGTTCAGTTCAGTCGTTCAATCGTGTCCGACTGTTTGCGACCCCATGAATTGCAGCACGCCAGGCCTCCCTGTCCATCACCAACTCCCAGAGTTCACTGAGACTCACGTCCATTGAGTCAGTGATGCCATCCAGCCTTCTCATCCTCTGTCGTCCCCTTCTCCTCCTGCCCCCTATCCCTCCCAGCATCAGAGTCTTTTCCAATGAGTCAACTCTTCACATGAGGTGGCCAAAGTACTGGAGTTTCAGCTTTAGCATCATTCCTTCCAAAGAAATCCCAGGGCTGATCTCCTTCAGAATGGACTGGTTGGATCTCCTTGCAGTCCAAGGGACTCTCAAGAGTCTTCTTCAACACCACAGTTCAAAAGCATCAATTCTTCGGCGCTCAGCCTTCTTCACAGTGCAACCCTCACATCCATACATGACCACAGGAAAAACCATAGCCTTGACTAGACGAACCTTTGTTGGCAAAATAATGTCTCTGCTTTTGAATATGCTATCTAGGTTGGTCATAATTTTCCTTCCAAGGAGTAAGTGTCTTTTAATTTCATGGCTGCAGTCATGTTACCGGGCAGCTAAGGTGGAGCACGGCAACTGGAGAGGAGCCCACGTGCTGCAACGAAAGATCCCGTGTATTGCAACTAAGACCCAACACAGCCAAATAAGTTAATTAATTAATTAAAAAGAAAACTCTAGTCCTGTCTCAGGGTCTGCTTTGGAGGACACACTACCCTCAACCCAGGAAAAACTTAAAGGAGAAAAGTGAAAAAGTAAACCAAATATATAATATTCTCATGTTATTGTTAGAAAAAACGTACACATAATTGGCATTGAGTATAATAATGGAGAATAAAAGATCCATCAGATGAATCTTGTGATTCCTATTTTAAATATGTAGTTAGGTAATTCATTTAGACTTGTGATTTTAAGTGGAAATATATAAAAGAATTGTGGACTTAATAACATTCAGAATAAGTGGTATATTTAGAATCCTAATGTTTCTAAATAAAATTTAATAGATTATGAGAGTAATTTAAATGCCTGGGAAGGTGTTTGTTCTGATAATGTAATTGCTTTTAAACAATCAAATATGTCAAGTTTATATATAGTTCTTAAAATTAATTTTTTAAATAGACTAGATTATAAACAGAATAATTATAAGTTTAATTTTTAAATGAAGGAAAGAACTAGAATTTGGATTTGTAACTTTCACAAATTGAATATTAATTTTTAAAAATAAAAAAAAAAGTATAAATTGTCTTGCTTTCAAGGACAACCAAAAACTCAACCCTTTCAGAAGTGGGATGCAGTGAACTCTTGTTTATAACCACTAAGGACTTTGTATCTTTATTTTAGGACTTTGTATCTTAAAAGGGGTCAGTCTAGAAACCCCAAGTGCCCTTAATTACAAGTTCTTTCTCAATGATTTGCATTTTCAACCCTTTCACTGTCTTGTCTGAATTGCCTCTATCTACTGCCTGATTCTTTTTGGAATTATTTTCATAGTCTTTCTCTCAGGATCACAATCTCAGAGATAGTCAAAGGAACTCCAAGAGAATTTTGCAACTATGATCCACAGTTACAAATAGCCACGCTAATGACATTCTCTGGAGAAGGCAATGGCACCACACTCCAGTACTCTTGCCTGGAAAATCCCACGGACGGAGGAGCCTGGTAGGCTGTAGTCCATGGGGTCGCTAAGAGTCGGACATGACTGAGCGACTTCACTTTCACTTTCATGCACTGGAGAAGGAAATGGCAACCCACTCCAGTGTTCTTGCCTGGAGAATCCCAGGGACGGGGGAGCCTGGTGAGCTGCTGTCTATGGGATCTCACAGAGTCGGACACGACTGAAGCGACTTTACACCATACAGGATCTTTGTATTTTCTTTGCTGCTTTTCCTCCTCCTTAAAATAATCAGAATAATGACCTTGTCTATCTCTGTTGTCCCAATTAACTGAATTTTCAGTACATGAATGGAAAGTATCAGTTCCTTTAAATAAATAAAACTGCTTTATGTTCAGGATTTGTGGTGTACGGGGGGATTTTTTTGTTTGTTTTCTTTATTTTACTTTAATCCCTACCTAAAACCTTTTCTTACCTTGTTAGATGGAAACTTCACTTCAATAAATTTCCTAGAAAGTTTACAGGCCTTTGTCCAGGTCAATAAAACAAGGTACTTCATTACCCTGTTTTTCTAGGTACTTCTGAATAGTAATGTTTGTATTTGCTTTACATAATTGTATTCTTAAAAAAAAAAAAAGTAAAATGCTTAAACTTTTAAAAATGTTGGATACTGTTCACTGCTATTAATCAGCTAGAAATTGGTGCTGAAAGACCCCCATATCCCACCTATCTGTTTCACTACCACTCTTAGATAAATGGAAGCAGCCGGCAGTCGAGAATTCCCCATCTGCCTCCCCGCAAATCCAAGCCCAAGTCCTGTGGCTGCCAACCTCATCTGGAATCTCCGTGTTGCTTGGAAATCATGTGCCTTAAACTGAGAAATTTTTCTTTCATGCTTTCCAGTTCCCCAATCTGATCCTACTCCTTAAGTCTCAGCAGATGAGCCCACTTACTTCACCAAGAAAATGAAGGCCATCCCTGGTGGGCTGCCGTCTATGGGGTCGCACAGAGTCAGACACGACTGAAGTGACTCAGCAGCAGCAGCAGCGTGTTTGCTTGCACAGACATTCAGCTGACAGGTCTTGAAGCACTAGGCAGTGTGCTAGGAAGAATATACCTGGGAGAAAAGCTGAGATGCAGTATCCGCCTTCCAGAAATGCATTGCCTAGTCAAGAGGAGGATGTGAGAAAAAATAAATTTTAAAAAGATAGTAACTATAGCTGAATAAGATGAGACTGTAATTCACAAGACCAGCAGTTTTGTAAAAAGCAACTGGAAGTAAAAAATTTAGTTACCGGGGGTTTTCCCCTGAATTCATTCTAACTACCTCCTAATTTCTAACTTAGGATCATTCTCCTATCTTCCTCCTAATCCCGTTGAGAAAATGTAAATGTAAGACACATTCCAAATCATTTTTAAAATTCAAATCAGTCTAATAAATTATAACAGTGCTTAGACCATAGTTCCTAGAATAGTTCATTATTGAATTATTTGCAACACAGTGTGAATTAGCACAAAATAAATAGGGCTTTTTAAAAAACTAGTGAATCACAATGGCCTTAGGTTACCAATGACCATTTTTAGTGACAGGAATATATATGTGAACTGAAGATGGTCGCGAATTGATAAACATAACCTTGAGCCAGGGTTCAAAAACTCTAAAATTGTGTTCTATCTTTGCTAATGACACAGACCATAACTTCATGCAATAAAACTTCATTTCAGTTCAGCCCTTTCTTTCTAGTCCAGTGGAAATCCACTTCTACCACTAACTACTCTGTGACAGCGTGCAAGTCTCTTGAATACGAAAAGGATCACAACACCCTGCCTAACTCATGAAATATTATGGGACTCATATCACATAATAGATTCAAAAGCATGTTTGAAAGTGTTTTTTCAATTCTACATAGAGGAAATGTATTATATTATTATTATTATTACTCATGTGTGCAAGAGCCTAGAATAGTTTAATTAGAGGGGACTGATTTTGAAACTAAAATATTAAAAAAAAAAAAAAGATAGAGCCCAAGAAAAAGAAAAATAGACATTGAAATGTCATCTAATTATTGCTAGGCCATTCCATGCAGTGATCTACAGATTCTTTGTAAGGAAAAGATTTGCTCTCATTTCCAAAATGGGGAACTAAGTGTTCTATATCAGTCTGGTTTATATTCGTTTTAAGCAATACAACAAAATCAGGCTCTAGTTTTTAATTTCTTCTTGAACCATTCCAAAAATACAGAGACATCCAGGTCACCATATAGTAATAATACAAGTATCAGCCATACTCTTCCAAATATCCTAAGCATTTACATTCCATTTTCTTTAAAAATAACTTCCATCAAACATGAAACATCACATTTTTCATCAAGTCTAAATCATTATTGAGTATAAAATACACCATTTTTAATATACACTACAAAAAAAGTTTTTACTAAACTATGACCTGCCATAACACCTTCCAATTCCAGAGATTTTAAAATGAAAAAAAAAAGTTTGTCATAGAATCAATGGATATAATCAACAGTCTTATTATAAAAGAAATCCATATTTGTTGAAAAATTGCAAAAGGCTGTGTATTAGCAGACTGTGGTTGCAAGGAACAGAAAAACTAGATTAAATAAGAGTTTGCACAATGGGAAATCCAAAGAAAGGACAGAGGTTAGGGTTGGTTTAACCAGGGTCTGAAGTCTGTCTCAAGGGCAGTTTCTTTCCACCCCTCTGATCTGCCTTCCACAGTGTCATCCTTTCCGAAACAAGCTTCTTTGATGGTATGGGTTTCAGGTGGCTCATCTGCACCCCACTCTACACTGGAGGCAGGGCTTCTATTCTGGCACTCCAAGCAAGAATTCTAAAATTAACCTGTACTGCTGAGACCATCTCAGTCACCTCACCTCCCCTGAGCTGTAACTGTTACTGGGAACGTGCAAATATACATGAAAAGTGCCCAGACAGCATGGGGAAGGGAGAAATACCCAACCAGAAAATCTGCCTATTACCAAGGAAAAAAAAAAAAAAAACGAAGAAGAAGCAGGGGAATTTCTTGAAAGCTGTAATGGTTAGTTTTATGTGTCAACTTGGCTCTGATGCCCAGTTGCTCAGCCAAACCCTAGTCTAGATGCTGCTGTGAGGGTATTTTTAAGATGTGACTAAAGTAGATTACCCTCCATAATATGAGTGAGCCTCAGAAATGACTGAGGTTTTCCAAAGGAAAGGAATTTCCAAACATCAACTTTACCTGTGTCTTCAGCCTCCTGGCTTCCCCTACACATTTTGGACTTGCCAGATCCTATAATTATGCTACAATTATGGGAGCCAATTCCTCAATCTCTCTCTCTGCCCCACCCCACCCCGCCCACACAGGAATACCATTTTAAAATATTTTCTCCAACTTTATTTTTTACTTTTCCTTGCATAGAAACGTATGGAAACATTTTACTCAAACGACATCATACTGGATGTATCAAGTTCTGAATCTTGCTTTTGTCACTTTATTTGTCAAAATGGTCATTTTTCCATGTCCTTAAATATGTTAATGTGACTTTTCTTAGCAGTTACCAAATAATCCATCATGTAACTAAACTATAATCTATTTAAGCTGTATGATTGTCTCTGGGATTTTTAATGATTTCATTTTATTCTTTAAATACACAGACTTCCCTTCTGATGTGCAAAACCATCTAGGAGCCACCTCTGGAATCTGAGGCCTTCAGAGGTCAGGAGCAAAAGCGTTACACTTGGCAGGAATACACCTCTCTCCTGACTCATCAAGTTTTGTAAATTAAATATATACAGTTTTTTGTATGTCAGTGAAAAGTGTTTCAATTGGGGCCAGCAAGAGCTTGTTATGAATAAAGAGTGTGTTGCCAGTTCAGCCTTTAGCCAGAGTGATTGTGTGTGCTCAGTCACTTCAGTCGTGCCCGACTCTTTGCAACCTCATGGACTGTAGCTCGTCAGGCTCCTCTACCCATGGAATTCTCCAGGCAAGAATACTGGAGTGGGTTACCATTCCCTCCTCCAGGGGATCTTCCCAACCAAGGGATTGAACCAGGGATTGAAACCCACGTCTCTTTCATCTGCTGCATTGGCAGGTGGATTTTTTTTTTACCACTAGCACCACCAGGGAAGCCCAGAGTGATTCCGACCTGGCATCAAAAAATGCCACTTCCAGAGATTACCAGGAACATCTGCACCCACCTTGAAGCTCTTAGGGGCAATGATGTGGACCCCTGGTCCCTGCCTCTAAGTCATCATCACGGTTAAGGGCATGCATTTGTTTTCAAGTAACATAGCAATATTTGTGACTTAATTTGTTTCTTCTTGCAAGATCCTCATAAGAATGAAAAAACAACAAAGAAAATAAGGGTAGGAAGAGGAGTTATGAATGGGCCAGTATGGAATCTCAGTAAGAACATATTCTGTATCATATACTTACTCATTCACACTCCTAATTATGAGGGAAAGCTGAACGTGTGCTCATGAGCGGCGAACAGAATGGACATTCTTGGAGAACAAAGGAACGCATGGCCGCCTGGCAGACAGCGCCAGCATTTCTCCGAAGCACAATTGACTGGGGAGTTTCTGGGCCTGACTCCCCCTCCACCACACACTTCACTCTCCATCCATTACCCTCCTTGACAGAGGGCCTGGTCCAAGTCCCCAGGGCCAATATACAGCTCCCAGCAGCTGGATTCCTCTGAAACAGTTAAGTGGCATTTTTTTCCAATTACTCTTCTCCGACTTTAGATGGAGGGCAAAAACCATTTTGTGAAATGGTCAGAGTAATGACAACAATTAATTTGTGGCTGTGGTTAAGTGCAGTTTTAGCAAGGCTTTGAACTGTAGCGTATGCTGATAGAGTCTCTTTAAGAAACTGCTTTCTAGCTCTCCTGTTCTATTATTTCAATACATTTTATGGATTTCCTTCTAATTGATTTACTTATTTGCCATATTCTAGAGATAGCTATTGTGTTTGTATGGTGGGTTTTACTTTTAAGACTATAATTAACCCTCCTACCTAAATATTGAGCCTGGAGACTCATGTAAAATATGAGATCTTTAGTATATCTGTCAGCTGACAGAAGATTCAAAAATACTCTCCTAGATGCTGAAAGATTAAAATTGTTGTATGGATGAAAAGTAATATAAGCTTAAGCTGAGTTTTTAAAAATATAAATGGAGGGCTTCCCTGGTGGCCCAGTGATTAAGAGTCCACCTGCCAATACAGGCAACACCCGTTTGATTCCTGGTCCAGGAAGATCCCACATGCCACAGAGCAAAACCCAGCCCCACATCTACAGAAGCCCGAGAGCTTTAGAGCCTTCAGTCCACAAGAGAAGCCACTGCAATGAGAAGCCCACACGCTACAACTAGGGAAAGCCCACATGCAGCAACAAAGACCCAGCACAGCCAAAAATAAATAAGTAAATATTTTTAAAATAAATAATAAGTGGAGTGGTTACATTACAGATAAATAATACAGTATGATAAAGATGGGTGAAGGCAATGGCACCCCACTCCAGTACTCTTGCCTGGAAAATCCCATGGACAGAGGAGCCTGGTGGGCTGCAGTCTGTGGGGTCGCTAAGAGTCGGACCTGACTGAGCGACTTCGCTTTCACTTTTCACTTTCATGCACTGGAGAAGGAAATGGCAACCCACTCCAGTGTTCTTGCCTGGAGAATCCCAGGGACGGGGGAGCCTGGTGGGCTGCCGTCTATGGGGTCGCGCAGAGTCAGACACGACTGAAGCGACTTAGCAGCAGCAAAGAAGATTTAGATTTTTTTTAAGGAAGGGAAATAATTCGAATCAACAGATATCTATGAATCTATTCTGTTCCTTTATTTATTTATATGTTCATTCATTCAAAAATATTTATTTATCATCCATCATATCCCAGACACAGTTCAATATGTTGTACATACATAGAACAGTAAACAGACAAAAATTCTTGCCCTCATGGGGCCTCCATTCTAGTGAAGAGAGACATGTTCCTGGAATTAAATAAATTCCAATTTGATGAAGAAGAGATTATATAAGCACTTGAGATGTTAAATAATGAAAATGCTACAAAACCACAATATAAGAAAATTTGCATTTTAAATAAATGCTCATTTGCCATTATTTAATTACAGAATCTTATTTATGAGGTTGAAATATAATTATATGACATTTGAAAATTAAAGTGGTCAATTATCCACAGATTCTTAATAAGTATAAGGTAAGGAACTGGAGGAAATGTCATCGTATGGAAGGCATCCTCATAACCTAGCAAGAACATGCTTTGACAGTTTGATCAAGATGACACAGAACATCATGCCAAAGTTTCACAATGTTCAAGATTCCTGAAGAAAGGACATATGCACTGTAGAATTGGATAACATTCACAATTTCTACAGTATAATGAAAGAAAAGAATAGCTGGCTTGAGCAACATGGTTTTGGATGTGAAAAGACAGAATCTGGTACAGACTAAAGGGAAATCAAGATGGTAGAGTAGGAAAGCTGGAGCTCAGGTTCCACCACAAAAATAAAATGGGTATAAGATAGAGTGCCTGTCTTACAATAAACTACAACCTCAATAACATTTCAGAAGTAACAAAATAGTAAAAAGAGTAAACACGGAAATTCAGCAAAGGAAGTATACTTTTAAAGAGATTAAGTAGAATGCAGAACTAGCCTAAATGTCAAATTTAAATTCTAAGACTGTCTGTTCAGTGATGACATCTTACCTATACGCAATGGTATGCTGATTCTTAATCATTTTCATTTCATTATAAATAATTATGTGTTAAGCTGTTATGTTGCTTTGTCTCTAGGTGAAGGAATATTTTTAAGACCAGCAGCAATAGCAAGGGCTATAGATTCAGAAATTAAAGGTACTCTAAAATCTATATAAGCTTTCCTGAGCTTCAGAACTATATTTAAAACCCCCACTGGTCATCTTCCAGGAATCCCTTGGGCACCTCTGACTTAATATGTCCTAAACTGAACTCTGTATCTTGTTCAATATCCCATTTCTTCATCTCAAGTAACAATTCCATGATCCACTCAGACTAGCAAGCTACGAACTTGGGAATATCTCTCTCCAACACTCTCTCTCTGTCTCTCTCTCTCTCTCACACACACACACACACACACACACACACTTTTACCAAATACCACATGCTTTGGTGAGCTCTCCATCACCATCATCTTTCTTCTTGATCATCAGTTTTCCTCTGGATCACAACACTAGCTTTCTGCTTGATCTTCTGGACACTGGTCTCTCATTCACCATTCCATGCTGTTACCCAAGTCATTTTCCTAAGAACAGACCTGAGCATAGTCACCTTTTTTTTTTTTTTTAGATATTTTTGGCTGTGTCACACATCATGTGGTATCTTAGTTCCCTGTCCAGGGGTCGAACCTACACCCCCCTACCCCAAATTGAAAGTGTGGAGTCTTAACCACATGGTCACCAGGGAAGTACCCATAGGCACTTTTTGCTCTAAAACCTTTATTGCCTGCCCATTCCTACAAGTAAAACATTTCTTATTGCACATATTTATTTGTAAGTAATAAATGGTATGGACCTAACAGAAGCAGAAGATATTAAGAAGAGATGGCAAGAATACACAGAAGAACTGTTGAAAAAAGAGCTTCACGACCCAGATAATCACGATGGTGTGATCACTGACCTAGAGCCAGACATCCTGGAATGTGAAGTCAAGTGGGTCTCAGAAAGCATCACTACGAACAAAGCTAGTGGAGGTGATGGAATTCCAATTGAGCTATTCCAAATCCTGAAAGATGATGCTGTGAAAGTGCTGCACTCAATATGCCAGCAAATTTGGAAAACTCAGCAGTGGCCACAGGACTGGAAAAGGTCAGTTTTCATTCCAATCCCAAAGAAAGGCAATGCCAAAGAATGCTCAAACTACCGCACAATTGCACTCATCTCACACGCTAGTAAAGTAATACTCAAAATTCTCCAAGCCAGGCTTCAGCAATATGTGAACCGTGAACTTCCTGATGTTCAAGCTGGTTTTAGAAAAGGCAGAGGAACCAGAGATCAAATTGCCAACATCCGCTGGATCATAGAAAAAGCAAGAGAGTTCCAGAAAAACATCTATTTCTGCTTTATTGACTATGCCAAAGCCTTTGACTGTGTGGATCACAATAAACTGTGGAAAATTCTGAAAGAGATGGGAATACCAGACCACCTGATCTGCCTCTTGAGAAATCTGTCTGCAGGTCAGGAAGCAACAGTTAGAACTGGACATGGAACAACAGACTGGTTCCAAATAGAAAAAGGAGTTCATCAAGGCTGTATATTGTCACCCTGCTTATTTAACTTATGTGCAGAGTACATCATGAGAAACGCTGGACTGGAAGAAACACAAGCTGGAATCAAGATTGCCGGGAGAAACATCAATAACCTCAGATATGCAGATGATACCACCCTTATGGCAGAAAGAGAAGAGGAACTCAAAAGCCTCTTGATGAAAGTGAAAGTGGAGAGAGAAAAAGTTGGCTTAAAGCTCAACATTCAGAAAACGAAGATCATGGCATCCAGTCTCATCACTTCATGGGAAATAGATGGGGAAACAGTGGAAACAGTGGCTGACTTTATTTTTGGGGGCTCCAAAATCACTGCAGATGGTGACTACAGCCATGAAATTAAAAGACGCTTACTCCTTGGAAGGAAAGTTATGACCAACCTAGATAGCATATTCAAAAGCAGAGACATTACTTTGCCAACAAAGGTTCGTCTAGTCAAGGCTATGGTTTTTCCTGTGGTCATGTATGGAGGTGAGAGTTGGACTGTGAAGAAGGCTGAGCTCCGAAGAATTGATGCTTTTGAACTGTGGTGTTGGAGAAGAGTCTTGAGAGTCCCTTGGACTGCAAGGAGATTCAACCAGTCCATTCTGAAGGAGACCAGCCCTGGGATTTCTTTGGAAGGAATGATACTAAAGCTGAAACTCCAGTACTTTGGCCACCTCATGCAAAGAGTTGACTCATTGGAAAAGACTCTGATGCTGGGAGGGATTGGGGGCAAGAGGAGAAGGGGACCACAGAGGATGAGATGGCTGGATGGCATCACTGACTCAATGGATGCGAGTCTTGAGTGAACCCCAGGAGTTGGTGTTGGACAGGGAGGCCTGGCATGCTGCGATTCATGGGGTCGCAAAGAGTCGGACATGACTGAGTGACTGATCTGATCTGATCTTATCTGAAGATGTTATTTAGTGAGGGTAATGTGGTTGAATATGTTTCATAATTTCTATAATGTTTTATCACTTTGTGATAAAGTGATAAAGCAACTTAAAATCTGGTTCTAAGTATACTTCATTTCAATGTTTACTTTGATGGCTGTCAGAGCTGCCATATATCTTTCACAAAGAGCCCCATATATAAATGGAGGAAGTGTATCATTGGGTGAGCTTCTGAGATTATGATACTCATTTTTCAAAATCATCTACCAATTTGCAAGGACTTCGGTGAGAATTCACTAATGCTTGTGTTACTCATGTTATCTTCAATCTTTTTAAGTCATTTATCCATTCCATGAAGGTGGATTCTTTACCAACTGAGCTACCAGGGAAGCCCACTAAATCAGTTAAGTTAGATAATATACATAAATCCACTTAACCAAGCACACGTAAAATGCTAATCAATTGCAGTTGCTTTCAGAGTTAGGAAGGAGTGTAGGGACATCCATCTAAGATTGTGGATCTCAACCCTTCACTCAGTATTCTTTGCACCTGATAAGTCCCTCTGTCTGTCTGACATTATAAACATGCAAGGACACCATGTTAACCCATATGTTACTGAGTCCTTTCTCGTATTTTCAGATAGATACACAAGTTTTCATACTTCCTTCCCACACTTAGGTGTATCAGCTCACATAACCCATCTCAGCTGGGCACCCCAGGCCTTTCCTAGTCTACCCACCAATGTCACCCTTTCACACACCCTGGCCTTCAGCCACATTGAACTACTGAAGCTATCATCATTCTGTGATCGATCTCTGATCAGATCTTTGCTTTCACATTCCATCTCTGCAATACTCTGTCCACACACTCTGCCTTAACCCCAAGCATCCTCACCTGGTGCTCTCTTCTTCATTCTTCAGGACACACCCCAGATGTAAGCCCTTCTCTGATATTCCTCCTCACAGTCCAGTCTTCTCTTAGCATTCTATTCATACCTTTAATACTCCTCAACCCAGACTATGCATACTCCATGTTTCCCTAGACAGCAAGTCCCTTGAGACTTACAGTAGACCATTCGGGTAACCACAGGCAACTAAATCAAAGACTGCCCAGTAAAAGGCATCTCAAAACTGTTTGTTGGATAAATTACAACTTAGAGAAATTTAAGCAATTTTAAAATTAGAAAAGCCAAAGAAGAGAAAATCTCTTTCGAAGAATCGAAAACCATAGAAAGAAGATTCTGAGAAGACACAAGGAATCGGTTGCCTATTATTCTCATGCTGGTTGACCAACTCATAGACAGGACATGGGAGAATCAAAACAAAAATACAATCAGCAAGATAGTCTTTAATAAATCAAAACTAACTTTCAAATCAACAAAAATCAGCTGCATTGTCTTCCAAGGGATCCCAAAGTGATGACTCCACTGGTCCCCAGAAGTTCTATGGAGTTGTCATAGAAAATTAAACAGATTTCATTTCTTGGCCTCAGATTTTATCCTTTAAGAGATCGTGTGTGTGTGTGTGTGTGTGTGTGTGTGTGTGTGTGCTCAGTCGCTGTGTTGCGTCTGACTCTGCGGCCCTATGGACCATAGCCCGCCACACTCTTCTGTCCACGGGATGCTCCACACAAGAATATTGGAGTGAATTGCCATTTCCTCCTCCAGGGCATCTTTACCACCTAGGGATCAAACCCACAAGTCTTGCATCTCCTGCATTAGCAGGAGGATTCTTTACCTCTAGCACCACCTGGGAAGCCCTAAAAGATCATCAGTAATCAACAGAGTAATTATATCTGCTGCTGTCAAACTGTGCTGTGATAAAGTACTAATAACAGTTGATTCTTCTACAGTTGTTCTATATCTGCTCTAATTTGTTCTAAGCAGCATATAGAAATTTATACGGTCCAACTTATTTCTTTGTGTATGAGGTTTTTTCAGTGTGGTATAAAGAGACACCTCTACTCCACAATGGCTTTGCATGAGCCAAGGTAACATTTTGTTCCTTTTGATGTACATTAAACATTAGTCTAGGGACCTCCCTGGTGGTCCAGGTGTTAAGACTCTGAGCTTCCACTGCAGGGGGCATGGGTTCGATCCCTGGTTGGTGGACCTAAGACCCTACATGTTGCATGGTGAAGCCAAAACTAAATAAATAAATAAATAAAATTTTAAGAAAAAACATAGCTTATGATGTATACAACTATATATATTATATAATAAGCATATTTTCTCTCTGCCATTCTGTAGTATCTTAAGGCGGCAGCAGTTTTTGCTAGCAGACATAGCTAGAAAATAGGACTTGGGTTAGTCATTTAAGTCCTTTACTTTCATATACAAATAATGATACTTTATAGCTAACTCACAAATATTTACTCATAAGAGCTCAAACAATGCTTTGAAGGTAATATTGGTTTTTATTTCAACATTTACGCTGTATCTAGACACTAGAGTCTTCACAAGGCAGTGATCCCTGTGAAGCACTTTTACTGCTCATCTCGGTAAATGCTTTTATATCTTGGTAATGAACATGCCCATCTCCGTTTTACATGCCATCGCTGAAACATGTATAACTAGTTTACTGCAGCATATCTCTTGAAGTTATGATATATACGTAAAGCAGTATACAGCTTAGCGAGGACTCAGAGCTAACAATAAGATAAAATGAAAAGCATTTGAGAAAACAATTTAAAATATTAATTGGTAAACTCTGTCCATTTTAATCTTCCACTTTAGATATTTGTGGAAATGTATGATTGAAGCTTTCAAAATATACCTTTAGGAAGACACCAGTGTTATATAAAAATATTTATTTGGAGACAGCTTTATGAGAGGTTTAAAAAGGGATATCACTGATGGATGTAGATAGAGACAATATAAAATTGTTGTGATTCAGTGCCCAACAACATATTACAATATCCTATGTCTATATTGTGGAGAAGGCAATGGCACCCCACTCCAGTACTCTTGCCTGGAAACTCCCATGGATGGAGGAGCCTGGTAGGCGCCAGTCCATGGCGTCGCTAAGAGTCAGGCATGACTGAGCGACTGCACTTTCACTTTTCACTTTCATGCATTGGAGAAGGAAATGGCAACCCACTCCAATATTCTTGCCTAGAGAATCCCAGGGACAGAGGAGCCTAGTGGGCTGCCGTCTATGGGGTCACACAGAGTCGGACACGACTGAAGTGACTTAGCAGCAGCAGCAGCATATCTGTATTGCATTTTAGATCCTACAGCATTCATCCATGCCTTATCTTTTTTAAGAACATGACGTGTTGGGAGATGTAGGAGGTAGGTTTAGTTGATGGAATTTCTGCTCTGTAGAGAAAGAAGCCTGAAAGCTTATCAAAAGCTATGATTTTATTTTTTCACATTGATGAGTGATTTTTTCCCCCTTGCATATGGACTGATTTTTACCATCAGGGCTACATTTCAACATTCCCTTGAAGATAAAAACATTATTTGTCAAAGTCTTAATTGAGTCACTCATAGGAGAAACAAGAGACAATTTGAAACTGCTAAAATATTTCCTTGAGATACATATTCATTCCTCAAGTAGAGAATAACCATTAAAGGCAACACAATTAGCAAATTTGCTTGTGTCAATGTAACCTTACTTTTAATGGCTGGTCTGTTCTCCAATGCATAATCAAAATGCGAGATATTTCCCGGCTCTTGTGTGACAGAACAGTTTGGATGATCAATGCCTGGAAAGACTGACCTTAACTAAATCATAAGGTGACCCTGGCCAGCAGAGAGAGAGAATTTCTCTACATAATATTACTGTATCATAACAGCAATAGTGATGTTTCTCCAAAGACTTCACATACAGCTGCCTCAAACTGGCGATCTATGCTCACCCTCTACTATAACTAGACTTTTCAGTTTAATCTTATCCTTAACCCTCCTATGTAGAATGGACCCCTATGGTAGATGTCATTCATGCACACCAAAATTTCTACTTTCCCATTCCTTCTGAGTACATACTCCCTAGGGTTTGTGCTCAGTGGCTTCAGTTGTGTCTGACTCTCTGTGACTCTAGGGACTGTAGCCCCACCCCACCCTCCAGGCTCCTCTGTCCATGGGATTCTCCAGGCAAGAATACTGGAATGGGTTGCCACGCCCTCCTCCAGGGGATCTTCCCAACCCAGGATTCGAATGTGCATCTCCGGCATTGCAGGCAGATTCTTTACCCACTAAGCCACCTGAGAAGCCCACATACTCCCTGAAAGTTGGGTAACAACCATGCCACTTCCTTTGACTGCACGAAATCATTTAAGGTTTGGTGCACAGTTTTCCATATTCTCTTCCCTTGTCGGTGTCACAGGAATGAAGCCCATGAATGATGGGCCATCATGAGAGCTGCCCTGGACACTTTGCATTGTGCAGGGAATTAATTTTTGTTGTAGGAAGCCACTGAGACTTTAGTGCTGTTTATTACAGCAGCATAATCTAGCCCACCCTAACAGGTGCAGCCTCTGAGCCTCTCAATCCACCCTGATCACCATTTATGTAGCAGCCCACAGCTGCCTATGTGGCTGTCATACCAGTTATTGCTCAGTCACTCAGTCATGTCCGACTCTTTGTGATCCCATGGACTGCAGCATGCCAGGCTTCCCTGTCCTTCATCTCTCAGACCTTGCTCAAATTCATGTTCATTGAGTTGGTGATGCTATCTAACCATCTCATCCTCTGCTGCCCCCTTCTCCTTTTGCCTTCGATGTTTCCCAGAATCAGGGTCTTTTCCAATGAGTCAGCTCTTTGCATCAGGTGCTCAAAGTATTGGAGCTTCTGCATCAGCCCTTCCAATGAATATTCAGGGTTGATTTCCTTTAGGATTGAATGGTTTGATCTCCTTGCAGTAATCCAAGGGACTCTCAGGAGTCTCAAGGGTCATATCAACAAATTGTGTTTATACATGAGTTGGCCCCAGTCCTTGTTGAAGGAAAGTCTCACAGAAACATCTTGGAGCAGCCAGAAGGTAGCTGGAACAATCATGCTCTGTGAACCACACCCCAGCCACGTCCCTAAATTAGCACTGAGGGCTTTCCAACACAAATAATCATCTTGATTTATTATCAAGGAGGTATCGACTTTATGAGAGGAGAGAGGAGTTTAATTTAGAATACACTGAAACTTCTAGGTTAGTGGGAAATTTAGTGAAAATGCCTAGCAAATAATTGGTAATCCAGAAATGGAGCTTGGAAACCGGTCAAGAATGTGGGCATAGATTCAGAAGTAATCTCCACACATTTGGAAGTGGAACATAAGATAGGAATAAAATTTCCAAGGGAAATGGCAAAAAGTGAGAAAAATAAAAAGCCAAGAAAAGAGTCTCAGGAAACAATAATATTGGGAGGGGTGGCAGAGAGAGGAGAGAAGGGAAATATGAGAACTATGATGACAATACCCATTCATTTTGAGAGCTAAGAATACATATCTTCATTAATAAATTCATTTCCATCTAAATTTCAAGGTTTTTAATGAGGATTAAAAATGTACTACTCTTTAACAACCCATTTACTCTCTTGGATATTAAAATAGATTACCCATCCGACAGGCAACTGGACATTATCTGTAATGAAAAGCAAAATGATTTTTTAATTCAATACCCCAGAACTCATTTATCAAGATTTAAAGTTCTGCAGAAGAAACAGAACTTTTAAATGCATATGATTTGCTGTGCATTATAGTCATTCATTTGTTTAACAACCTATTCTGCAACTCTGGCCCATGCTAGGTGCTCTGGGTACAAAGCACAGGCTTTCAGGCAGGGTGCCTCATCCTGAGCCCACGGCACATGCCACTCCCCTGGCCAGTACGTTGGACTTTGTGCCAACTTTGCTCCTGCAAGGATCACCCCCAGAGCTAATTAGCTAACATTTGTCAAACCCTAGGTTTGTGTGGGGGGCTTCCCTGGTGGCTCAGCGGTAGAGAATCCACCTGCCTACACAGGAGATGCAGGTTTGATCCCCAGGTCAGGAAGATCCCCTGGAGGAGGACATGCCCACCCACTCCAGTATTCTTGCCTGGAGAATCCCATGGACAGAGGAGCCTGGAGGGCTACAGACCATGGGGTCACAAAGAGTCAGACATGACTGAACATGCACGTACAGGTTTGTGTGGCAGGACTATACTAGGTACTTTAAATGGATTTTCTCATTTGATCTTCAAGATTGATTTGGATCATGGCTCTTTTACAGTTGTGAAGGCTTAAATATATTAAGGAATGTGGCTGAAATCACAAAGCAATGAACTGGTGCAGTTAGGACTGAAAATAGGCTGGTCAATGCCAAAAGGATGCTCTGAGCCTTGCTACTCAAAGTGTGGCCCTTACACCAGCAGCCCAGATGTTATCTGCCTACATGCGCTAAGTCGCTCAGTCATGTATGACTCTTTGGGACCCTATGGACTGTAGCCCGCCAGGCTCCTCTATCCATGGGATTTCCCAGGCAAGAATACTGGAGTGGGTTGCCATGCCCTTCTCCAGGGGATCTTCCTGACCCAGGGATAGAACCCACATCTCTTATGTCTCCTGCATTGGCAGACGGGTTCTTTACCACTGGCACCACTTGGTAAGCCCCTGATGTTACCTAAGAGTTTGCAAAAATACAGGAACCCAGTTCCAACTTCAGACGCATGCAATCAGAATTCGGTTTTAACAAGGCCAGGTGGTGATCCCTCTGCACATCACTTTGGGAAGCGCAGTGCAAAGTCTATGCAGACTTCACTTTAATGGATGCTGGGGATTTGGGGACAGGATTTCCCATGAGTTGCTATTTGGAGAGAACAAAGGTATGTGTGTGTCCTCCAAGGGCAAAAGGAAGGATTCAGACAACACGTTCCTGCAGTTTCAGGCACTGGCCATCAGCAAGGGTGGGGACCACTTCCAAAAGCGAGAGAGACCCAGCTGGGTCTTGAGGCCAGAACATTTTCTCAATTCATTTCATTAAAACTTGGTGCTGTTCCAAATGGATGCGTGCCCACATCAATAATCTGGAGTTTGCGTCCTCAGCCTGGATTCCATTTTCCAAACAGAATCCAAATATCAAGCGGCACCAACAAGCAGCAGATTTGAAACCTCAGTAGAACTTGCTATTATTGATTACACTGTTTATCATATGGTTCAGCTTAGAGTTGCCTAGTTTAATTAATAATGTCCAGGACAAAACTAGTTAGCTCCGCAGTATCCATTGTTTGCCAGGTAGGAGTATAAACCTTTGGCCTAAGAAGTAGATGCAAGGCGGCTGGCAGGCTCCCAGTTCCAGGTACAGACTTCGGGGTGCGGCGTCGCCTCTTAAACCGCCCTTCGGAGCCTCGCCGGCCTCCGCCTTCTTGGGTGCGGCCCAAAGCTCTGCGCGTTTCACCCGCTGCCACTTTATTCCTTGTGACCAACTCACCCTGGCCCTAACCCGCGTGCCACCTTCCAACTGACAAGCCGGCGGGTGGCCTCCGACCTGCCCGGGGCCTCTCGGGGGCGGCGGTCCCCAACTGCACCCCGCACCCCGGGAAGGGGTGGCCCAGGCCGGGGTGCCCCGGGTGGCCCCGCCGGCGGCCGCAGTGGCAGACGGCGAGTCACGTGTGGCGGTGGGGGCGGAGCGCGGCCGCCTGGGTGGGTGGAGAAAACAAAGCCCCCAGCTGTCAGTAGAGGAAGGAGGCGACAGCGCCGGAGCAGGTGAGTCAAGTGCATTTAAAGCGGTACCGCCCTGGCGCACCCCGACACCCCCAGTCCTGGCTCAGTCCTTCCCCGGCCGGGTGCTGGCCGCGCATCCTCCCGCCTCCGGGGGGCTGCAGTCCGCCCGTCGCGCAGCCTGCGGGACCCGGGGTCTCTGAGCCCGGCAAGAAGTTGTGCTGGGGTCGGCGTCGCGCCCCCTAAGTGTACACCCGCCGCTCTCCCGCGGGCCACATCCCTCCTTCGGGGCCCCAGAGCCGCGCACCCCGGGAAAGGGGGGGTGAATCAGGGCTGCCACGCTGGCAGAGGCAAAGTGGACCGGCTCGAGGCTGAGGGCCGGGCTGGCTAGGATAGGGACACTTGGCGCTGGTGAAGGAGGGTGTCTTGGGACTACGCGCCAGAGCGCGCGGACCTCTAGGAGCCAGAGTTGGGGAGCAGGGACCGAGAACTAGGGGCGCTGGCAGGGACTGCGCGCTACGGGGCAGACCTGGAAGTGGAGCGCGCAGGGTCCCGCCCGCTGGGGACCAAACACTGGACCCCCGGCCCAGCTGCCGCCCGCCTCCTCCCTGCCCCCGCCCCCAACCGGGGCTTCTCCTCCCGCGGAGACTAGCCCCATCTCTCTCCACTCCCACTCCGGCTCCCGCTGGGGTTCCCGGGCCCCCAGGATGCGGGAACTGGATGGATGCGAAAGAGAGCGGGTTATTATTATGATCCCAAGAGGTTTTCTGCAAGGAGCACCCTGAGCGCAAGGCGGGGGCTACTCAGCGACTCCTCACTCTGTTTGCTTAAAAAATTCTTCAGTCCACTCTTCGAAGGGCTGGGCCGTGACCAGAAATCCCACAAAGGGCGGGCAGGGTGGGGTGGCACAGAAAGACCCTTCCCTCTGAAGCCGGAGCGCTCGGTCACGCAGACTTTCAGACCCCGAAAGGGCCAGTGGACTCAGTCACCCCCTTGAGTCACTTTGCCAGTCCCGTGCCAAGAGCCGCCCAGTGCAGACAGAAGGCCGAGCTGTAACCTCGGAGGCAGGGGAGCTGCAGCCGTTTGATCAGGAGGAGTCTTTGTCTTAACCCCCGGTCCCCTTCTGCTAGTCCTCGCCGGGTCAGCAGCGCGTAGAGTAATTAATATTCCGAGCATTAGCCGTCCCTTCACCCGGGCGCCAGCCAACGCTGCTGTCCCCTCCCTGCGGGCTTTCTCCATCACTTGCGCACGTCTTCTCCTTTTCCAAAAACATGGAACGTGGTCCAGACCCGCCAAGCAAAAGGCGGTCACTAAACACACTATAGCGCAGTCACGTAAGACCAAGGGTTAAGTGTTCAAACCTGCACCCGCCCGCCCTAGAGGAGACGGAAGAACTTTCTTGATTAGCATAGTATCTGCCCTGCGGCCTCACTGCGAGGCGGCGGTCCCGGCGAGGTGAAGCGTGCAGTCGCGTCTCGATTGAGGTTTGACTCAGCAGTACCAGCTTCTAATCCGAAGGACCCGAGCCTTCCAGCTTTGCCGAACAAGACACTGTGGAATGAAACAGAACAGAGATCAAAAGGTAACAGAAAGAATAACAGCGTTTGAGATACTTCGGGGAAGCGCCAAATTTAGCTAAGTTTTTAGCAAGGAAAGGAGCGGGGAGGGGGTCGTCTAGCCAGCGTCCCTTCTGAAAATGCTCCTTGGTTTGCCAGCCTTCTTTGCTGCCAAATTGAGATACCGGTTAGGGGCTGTTAGTAGATCACCAAGATAGGAGGTTTGGGGAGCCCAGCCGGTGGTCGTTGGGTAAGCGTAACTGACAGGTTTCACTTGCATAGGAAGAGCAATGCTCCCAAAATTTGCGCTTGAGGAGCTCGAAAAATCCTCATGTAAGTTATCTCATCCTAACCCACTTGAATTAGGCAAGTTTGGAGATGACAGCAAGGCATCGGTTTGGGGTTTGTTGATGTGGGGGGTGTGTGTATGTGTGTCCACATGTGTTTATCTCCAAGTGATTTCATTGTGCAGCCAAACCTGAGAACCAGTGAGGCAAGGGCAGAGTTCAGTGATCTGGCAGCTGGTAGCTGCCAGACAAGATAGGAGTTTAACTACCTGGGTGGGAGAAACCAAGCTGAAACTGGGGGGCTAGTGACAAGGAGGGGGGCAGTCTGTCATCTGGCGGCTTGGCTAGCGTTGGTACCTGCCACATCATTTTTCACCCTCTTAGCCCAGAGTCTGGTTCTTACTGGAAAGATTGAAGTTCACTGTTGGTGCCTGGTTTGTGCACGGTTGTTAAGGATACGGTAGAAACTTCATTCCAGCATGATTCACGTGTAGCAGGCAGTGGGAAAACCCAGCAGAAACTAACTCGGAGCAGCTTCGTGAGTCAGCAGGCTGTACTCCAAGGCGGAGCCCAGAGTAGGAAGTAGTTACATCCAGTAGCTTATTGACACGCACTATTCCACTCCTTCGAAAGCTCATTTGAATGTCTGATCAGGATCTGTCTGCTTGTATCAGGCTCTCGCTTTTCCATCACCTTGTTCCACCTGCTTCCTATAATGCCGCCTTCTGTTAGAAGAGGAAACATATAGCCAACTAGATAGAAGTCTTGTAATTTCCTTGGTGGGAGGCATAAAAAAAAAAAGTTGGCAAAGTGGTTTGGGTTATTTCAATTATGCAAAACAGAGAGGATGAATTTGCAGTACATACATTTTGAATACAAAAAAAATCAAATAACTGATGACACATTCAGGGGTAAATTAAAGGGTCTGTTTAAATAGAAATGATTACATCTAACATTTTATGTCATGTTAGATTATGTTAGATTTTATGTTACTATCCAAAAGTTTCTTGTTTTAAAAAAATCATCCTCAAGGCATGATCCTAGTAAGATAGCCTATTTAAAGATGTACACAGTTTGTGAAATACTTATTTTTATTACTATTAACTTCAATTTTTATACCTCTCTTTTCCTCATTATTCTTTATATCATATCATCATAACTCTCTTGCCTAAATGCTTTCTTCCCCATTCTCAGCTTCTTTATGGGGGAACAACCATGCCTAGCATATAGCAAGCATTCAATATCATCAGCTATTGAACTTTTTTTGACCCTATGTACCCTGCTTGGTATTCTATTAACTGGAAGGGGCCTTTAATGTCTACAACTCCTATAGCACAGAACACAGACCTTTTGTAAATATTCATACTGCACATTATCAGAATGTGCGGAAGATATTTTTAAGCAAAGCGTCCTGAGTACATTCATTTTTATTTTTTTTCCAAGACAGATATTCTGGATATGTAGGAGCCAAAGTTCTGTTACGGTTCTTAAGAACCTTAAGATGGTAGCGCTTTGTTCACTTACATCTTTATATAAAGCAATTTCACATCAGGACTTCCCTAGTGATCCAGTGGTTAAGACTGTGCTTCCACTACAGGGGGCATGAGTTTGATCCCTGGTCAAGGAACTAAGATCCCTCATGCCCCATGGTGTGGCCAAAAACTGAAAGTAAAATTAGTGTCCTGAGTATAATAATTGTCCTGTTACTTAACTATACTGTCATGGATCAAAGATTCACTTCACAAAAATTTCACTCTCTACCACTTATTATCAGAAACACACACACACACACACACACACACACATTTAATCATGTGGATGCCAAAAGGAACTAATTAGAGTTATTTCAGAGTAGGATAAATGGTAGGTTAATAGTTAGACAGCTTTAATAAAACCTTCTAGACTTCCACCTACATTAAAAATAGTGCAAAAACATCTATATAGCCAGAATATTTAAAAGTGGAAATTTGGGTGTATTCCTTGCTGGATGCCAGCAAAATAAATGTTAAGAATTTCCAAAGGTCAGATGACATAAATTCACCCATTCTCATTCCAGTGTAGTGGAGAAAAGTCACTGAGAATACACTTCTGTTATTTCGACTCCTTTAGGGGAAGCTGTAAGATACTGAAAGGCTGAAATACAATCTAGAAAAATGAAACTAATCCAGATTAATAAGAAACTGTTCATCAGAGGATGCTAAAAACCTAGCTCTGTGATAGTCACAAGTAGGCCAAAGAGGGTAAGGTGCAAAGAAAGGGTGTCACTTCAACTTCAGAAGCTCTGAAGTTTCTGACAACAGATGAGAACCACCCCATCTTATTATCTTAAATATACACAGCCCACTGATCTTATTAGCCTAAACACAATTGGGTAGATATTTTTCCCGTGTGCCAAATAGCACAGGTTGTTAAATGATCTGGCAAAGTGGGGAGAAACCTGGAATCCTGACCTCTTTCCAAGGGTCTGTTCTACAACCCTGCTGTTTCTTGACTAGGGATTTTTGTTTTGTTTTGTTTTGTTTTAATATTTATTTGGCTGCACCAGGTCTTAGTTGCAGCACCCAGGATCTTTAGTTGTGGCTCGCAAACTCTTAATTGAGGCCGGTGGGATCTAGTTCCCTGACCAGGGATTGAACCCAGACACCCTGCATTGGAAACACGGAGTCTTCCAGTGGACCACCGGGAAGTCCCTTGACTAGGGTTTGATGTAATCTTGCCTGGAGGTTCTGGGTAGGCAAGCTCAATTCTAATTATCTCCTCCCTCCTAGAAAAAGGAGAGACTCTCACATATATCATGCTCTCATTTATTCTCATATTATCCACCTTTGGCCTAGGCCAACTTTAAACAGTTGGAGCCATCGTTAGCTTCTTATCCAGATAAGCAAAGCAAGAATGTTTAACTTGTATGGTGATGGTAGTGGTTTAGTTGCTAAATTGTGTCCAACTCTTTGCGACCCCGTGGACTGTTGCCTGTCAGGTTCCTCTGTCCATGGGATTTTCCAGGCAAGAATATGGAGTGGGTTGCCATTTCCTTCTCTATTTAACTTGTATAAGGGCCCTTAAACGTTAGTCACATCATTCAGCAAATGTTAAGTGCACTGGGGCTTCCCTGGTGGTCCAGTGGCTCCAAAATCACTGTGGATGGTGGTAACAGCCAGGAAATTAAAAGACACTTGCTCCTTTGGAAGGAAAGCTATGACAAACCTGGACAGCATATTGAAAAGCAGAGACATCACTTTGCTGACAAAGGTCCATGTAGTCAAAACTATGATTTTTCCAGTAGTCATGTACAGATGTGAGAGCTAGACCATCAAGAAGGCGGAGTGCCAAAGAACTGATGCTTTTGAATGGTGATGCTGGAGAAGACTCTTGAGAGTTTCTTGGGCTGCCAGGAGATCAAACCAGTCAATCCTAAAGGAAATCAACCCTGAATATTCTTTGGAAGGACTGTTGCTGAAGCTGAAGCTCCAGCTCCAATACTTTAACCACCTGACTTGAAGAGCCCTCTCATTGGAAAAGACCCTGATGCTGGGAAGGATTGAAGGCAAAAGGAGAAGAGGGTGGAAAAAGATGAGATGATTAGATGGAATCACCAACTCAATGGATGTGAATTTGAGCAAACTCTGGGAGATAATGGAAGACAGAGGAGGCTAGAAGACAGAGGATCCCATCCATGGGATCACAGAGTCAGACATGACTTATCGACTGACCAATGAACAGTTCCCCTATTGAGGGTATTTTCAGAAGCAGGAAAAATTTTTAAAAAGGAATTTTAGTGACGTGGTAAACCATAAAACTTCTGAACCTAAACCGTCCAAACAGTGAAATACTAACTTAGATTGAGCTGTCACTGTTTCCAGAGGTCTAGAAAATGCAAACATACACCCTTGACAGCAAGTCCAGGATCACACTTGCTTCAGCTCTTTAGCCATAGAAACTTTGCTATGCCACCCTATGAGGGCATTTCCAGTCTTACTTGTTTTAGTATATGAATGCATAATTTGAGGATCTATTCAGATTTTGACATTTTTCATTGGCTGTCACGTCATACACTTAAAGCTTGATGCAGAAACTTGCTTCTTTGGGAAATTGCACCACTCTTCTAAAGTATATATTTAAGATATTAATAAATTGCTTGCTACTACCAAGGCAATGGTCATTAGATAATAAGGAAATATACACATAATCAGGCTACCCTGGTGGCTCAGACAGTAAAGAATATGCCAGCAATGCAGGAGATGCAGGTTCAATCCCTGGGTCGGGAAGACCGCCTAGAAAAGAGAATGGCTACTCCCTCCAGTACTCTTGCCTGGAGAATACCATGGACAGAGAAGCCTGATGGGCTACAATCCATGGGGTTGCAAAGAGTTGGACATGACTGAGAGACTAACACTTCACTTCCACTTCATATAATCACTTATATCACTAAAGACTGACAGTATGCTGTGAACAATTTAGTTTGAAATTTCCAAATTGAAAAATAGAACAGATTAGGATCCAGAAATTCAAATTACATGCCTTCTTCTCAAAGTTGAATAGATTACTCCTGAGTCCAGAAGAAATATTTGAAAGGACAGCTACATTGATAGGAACTTGCTGTAATTTTTTACTGTAAATGTTGCCTCTCATAAAATTTCCTTCAGTTAAGAGAACTTCCTCTTTCTGATGACTTGTTCATGCCACAGACCATTTCCAAGTGAGTGTCACTTAGATTACTAGAGCAACCTTAAAGGTTATGTGTAATAACTCTTGTCCTCTTCATCTCTTCCAGAATCAGTACACCTGAAATTTAGAGATAAAAAATCGAACACTGCACTATAAATAATGTGTATTTTGAAGTATCTGAAATCAGCTAAATCATTTCTAAAAACAAAAACAAGTTGTAAAGGTATTTAATCCCATCCTAGGACTGTGGGTAGTAATGGCTTGTTGATAACTAACTTCCAAGGTAACTTAACCCACTAGTGTTCCTGATGGAATAATTGGGGAAGAGGAGGAGGGGACAATGGAAGATATTAATAGATTGTATAACTCCTATGCTGACTGGGTGAGGAACTAGTTCAAGTGAAATTAGCTTTCCTACCTTATCATAATTTAGCTTTCACTAATTTTTTTTTTACTAAATACATTTTGTTTGATAAGTGTCTGTCATACATATATATATAAGGGCTTCCCAGGTGGTGCTAGCAATAAAGAACCCACCTGCCAATGCAGGAGACATTGGAGACTTGGGTTCAGTCCCTGGGTCGGGAAGATCCCCTGGAGGAGGGCACGGCAACCCACTCCAGTATTCTTGCCTGGAGAATCCCTTGGATAGAGGAGCCTGGCAGACTGCAATCCACAGCGTCACACAGAGTTGACCACGACTGAAGCGACTTAGCATGCATACATATATCACTAGTAGTTCTCTCCACGGAGAAGGCAATGGCACCCCACTCCAGTACTCTTGCCTGGAAAATCCCATGGATGGAGGAGCCTGGTAGGCTGCAGTCCATGGGGTCACGAAGACTCAGACACGACTGAGCGTCTTCACTTTCACTTTTCACTTTCATGCATTGGAGAAGGAAATGGCAACCCACTCCAGTGTTCTTGCCTGGAGAATCCCAGGGACGGGGGAGCCTGGTGGGCTGCCGTCTATGGGGTCGCACAGAGTCGGACACGACTGAAGCGACTTAGCAGCAGCAGCAGCAGAAGTTCTCTCCAAAGTAATTCCTAAAAGTAGGAATTAATTGGATTTACTGTATTTTTACCAGAATAGGGAATTCATAATTGTCAAATGCTTAAGCAGGATCAAAACTGATACCTTGCCAGGGCCCTGTGGGGCTCCTGAGCCCAAGGCCTTTCTGTGTCCCCATCTCTTTGATTATAGGAAGCAACTTTCATTCAGCTTCTGTAACGTCCCCTGAATTCAATGGGTGAATTCAAGTAGTTGTTAATTAGAGAAGGGAGGGGTTGTGAGACCAGGGAGAAACAGTCAAGGGCAGCCTTGGGGCAAGATCCTGTTTCCCCATCAATGGATACACACAATATGTTTGAGCTGTTTTGCAGATACTGAAACCCCTCCAGGTGGAGAAGTTAACAATTAACAATGATATGCTGCCCACAAGCATGTAGACCCCAGACCAGTTGGACTTGAAGGTTGCCAACTTACCTCACCACCAACCCATTAGAAGAATGTCTACAAGCTGATCACACCCTCTTTGAGCAATTACTATAAAACCTCCCACTATCTTCCCCAAGTTGGGACACAGTTTGGAAGACATTAGCTCTCTGTGGCCCCCTTTGCCTGACTAAGCAATAGAGCTATTCTTCTCTACTTCACTGAAACCTATCTCCAAGATTCGATTTGGCACCACAGAGAAGCTGAGCTTTCAGCATCAAAACACTCAAAAATATTCTGGTGATGGGCAGACCTTGGTTCTTAGAGATGATTATAAACATCATGGCAGGAATGACTGTTGGTATTTGAAGTCAGTAGAAGGGAAAATAAGCAAGAAAAAGCAACTGGAAAATGAGGCAATTCCTGAATTTTTTGCTAAAATTTTTGAGACTTTTTATTGGCTTGTATACATAAAAGTGAAATCAGAAGACTAAATTACCCTCTTTAAAAGCTAGTCGAGTCAGCTTTCACCAACCAATAAGCAAGAGTGGCGAGAGTGCCTGCAACCACCTTACACCTCCTTCCTTCAAAGATAATCTTAAATCCAATCAACCTGCCAAAATGTAGTGTATTAAGAATCACCTCTCATGAGTCTAAGGAACCACTATTTTCACTCTCCCACTGAACATCTCCACAAGAAGAAAAGACAGGGAACTAGAAGAAAAACCTTCCTGCTTTGTGCCACCTCGTTCTTCTCCAGAAAGGAAGCTACTGATACAAGATTCCTGTTAGCTTTACTTCCAACTTACCCTATATCATAATTTTTTTAAAGGGTGGTCTTCGGGGCACAAATCTCCCAAAAGAAGTTTCCATAAATCAAGGCAGTAATAGCCAAGTGCTCCATCTGGTTCTGGCAAGTCCAGAAAGCAATTCCCTGTGCAGCTGGGATGTTTCAACAACACTGTCAGTGGGTCTGTTAATTCTCCACCCCAGCATCTGCTCTCCTAGCACTTATGTGTAAGTTAAAATCTAGGGTATGTTTTTAGCAATGGTTGCCAGATAAAATACAGGAACCCCAGTTAGGTCTGATTTTCAGATGAACAAGGTTGTCTTTTGTTTTTAGCCTAAGTATATATATTGTATGGGATATACTCATACTGAAAACATTAATGTTTTAGGTAAAATTCAGATTTAACTGGGTATCCCATCTTTTTGATGGTGGTTGATTGAAGTTTTGTTTTATTTCTTTTCTTTGTTTTTTTTGCTAAATCTTACAATCTTACTTTTATCCCATAATCTCAATATGATTAGCTTTCCTCGTCTGTAAAATATGTGATCTGCAACTGTATTTCTGAGGATAATAAAATATCTGAGTTGCCTTCACCTACTAAAGAGAAAAATCAAGCCACTATCAGAAGTTTTGTGCACATTTTGCTTACTTAAGAAGGAAAATAAAAAGTAAAGCCAGGTCTAGAAAATTAGAAACTTTTTAATAATTTTATTCATTTCTTTAATGTTTGGCTGTGCTGGATCTTCTCTGCAGTGCCCGCGCTTCTCACTGTGGTGGCGTCTCTTGCTGCAGAGCCCCAGCTCTCGGTGCTTGGGCTTTAGTGGTGGCAGCATGCAGGGTAGAACGCAGGCTCAGTAGCTGTGGCTCCTGGGCTTCGTTGCTCCTTGGCTTGTGGGATCTTCCCAGACCAGTAATCAAACCAGTGTCCCCAGCATTAGTAGGTGAACTCCTATTCACTTTGCCACCAGGAAAGTCAGCAACATTTTTTATTTGTAAAATATCTTATGGTACATTCTATTCTTTCACAAACCTCTTAATAGATACTTTAATAGGTACATGGGGTAACATGAAAAAACCCATCAGCCACGTCCACAGGACACTGCTGGTCAAAGTTTACCCTCAGGTGATTCCAATGACGCCTTGCTAAAGTGAGGTCCCAGGTCCTATATCATCAGCATCACCTGGGATATCTTGAAAGGCTGAGTTTTGGGCTCCACCCCAGACCTTCTCAATCAGAATCTTCACTTTAACAAGAGCCATAAGTGATTCATATACATATTAAAGTTTGAGAAGTCCTAAACTAAAGGATCCACTTTTTCACCATAAATCGGTCTTTATGTTTAATATCCCGTTGCAGTAATCCTTAACAAACTGTCTCTTTTAACACATTAGGAATACTTTCCTTTGATCCAGTATCTTCAAGATAGGGAACTACTGTATTTCTATTTTGTTCATATGAAAATTCCAAATGACCATTTCTAATATTGTTTTATAATGAGCATATGTAACAAAATAAGATAAATGTAAGTTTAAAAAAGTCTCTCACTAAAACTAATTCAACAACCTATTATAACATTCTGGGTTGTCCTTAAGAACCTACAAATCACCAGCAAATCTTTTTGTGCTTTTTTACTTCATATACTACAACTTACATAAGAATATTTCAGTTCAGTTTGGTGCTCAGTGATGAACTAGAGGGGTGAGATGGGGATAAGGTGGGATACAGGTTCGAGAGGGAGGGGATATATGTATACATATTGCTGATTCACTTTCACTTTAGTGAAACTAACAGTATAAAACAATTATACTCCAATTAAAAAATTTTAAGAATATTTATATGCCAACACCATACATTCATAGTATTCCTGCTGCTGCTAAGTCACTTCAGTCGTGTCCAGCTCTGTGCAACCCCATAGACAGCAGCCCACCAGGCTCCCCTGTCCCTGGGATTCTCCAGGCAAGAACACTGGAGTGGGGTGCCATTGCCTTCTCTGCATAGTATTCCTAGGTTCCTCTAAAACTGAACAAAGGACATGCAATTTGGGCCTATGGCAAAGGCCCAAACTACTCTTAGGAAAATCTAAGTTTTAAAAAGTAATTTAAAAGGTTTCATAGATTTTAATGCCTCTTGAGTTCAAAAACCTCCCTTTATAGTTGCCTGCTTGTTTTTTAGAAGTTACAGGGTTGTATGCTAGAAAGAATTCTGGAATTGGGGTGAGAACATCAGAAGGCCTGATGTGAACAACCAGTTCTGCAGCTGACCGACTGGGTGATTCGGGAGACTTTAACATTCTTCATCACCATCCCTGAAGCTGAGTTTTCTCAGCTGTTAGAGAGAGTGGAGTCTGAAATTGTCTCACAAGATTCATATAAGAATCTTGAATGGTATCTTATTTGTAAGATATCTTAAGGTACTTTCTATTCTTTCACAGACCTTTCAATAAAATAGATACTTTAACAGGTAAACTGTTAGCTCAAGTGTAGTGATGGGAGAAACCCATCAACCATGTCCACAGGACACTGATGATTGAAGTTCAGTCTCAGGTGGTTCCGGGGATGCCTTGTTGGTCAAGTGAGGGCCAAGACCTGTAGCATTAGCATCACCTGGGGTGTGTGTTTACCCCAGATAATGTGTGGGGGGAGGGTCTCTGTGATGACTGTGTTGTGTACGGCAATGTGGTCTTAAGATTTGTTTTGTGTCCTGCTTCAGCTAGGGCTGGCAGTTGACTGAAGATTACATGATGTGGTTTTCCACAACATGCCTGATTTGGAATAAAGTGAAAGCTGCTCTGTCATGTCTGACTCTTTGCGACCCCATGGACTATGCAGCATGTGGAATTTTCCAGGCCAGCATACTGGAGTGGGTAGCCATTCTCTTCTCCAGGGGATCTTCCCAACCTAGGGATCAAACCCAGGTCTCCCGCATTGCGGGCAGATTTACCCGCTGAGCCACAAGGCAAGCCCATTTGATTTGGAACAAAGATTACAGTAATTTTAACAGTCCCCTCTACAGAGCCATTGTACACACACCTCATAGACATGCAACCTGGGGCTCTATGACCTCGACAACCATAACTCTCTCCTCTGCATCAGAAACTGAAAGTTTTTGTCCTGGCTGGGGTCAGCAATGTGTTCTGGGGGCACCAAACAATGAATTCCTCATCAGGTTACCACTCATGGCTCTGTGAAATCAAGTGATTTGAGGCTTTTTCCTGCCTGAATTCTATACAATCCTCTTGCACCTTTCCCCAGGAAAAATTTATTAATAGGTTATAAAACACATGCTTTAATATTTTAATTAGTTTTTTAAATATTATTCCTTCAAAAACATGTTTTTATGTCACTATTAGCACATTCATTCTAATAATTGTGGTTATCAGTTATTAAGTAGCTTTGTATCTGAAACAATCACATAATTCCAGATAGAAAGAAGCTTCACGGTCATTTTGTTAAGACACCCCAGGGCAGAGTTCTCCCCTCTACCCAGCCCATGGAGGAGAAATTCAGTTGTTTTGTTGTTTTAATAAATTCATTACTGAGAGTCTGAAAAAGATGAGGGAGGGGCGTTAGGGGAAACACTCCTCATCTAACCACCTTCATGCAACTCTCGCAAATCTATTTGTATGTTTGCATGGAGCTCTTACTGTCTGCATTTGCATTTAACAATATTTCACATAAAAATTTCCCTTAGCATGTTGAATGCCACTTCCCATATTCAACAGTGTTTTTAGCTTCAGTATCTGCACTGCCCTCTGCCTAGGATGACAGTTATTTATGCTTAGCCTTTGTCTTAGCTCAGCTGTTAATCCTTTTAGGGCCCCACCCCTCCGAGTGTGCTCCACGGACCAGTGAAACATCTTAGAAGTGCCCAAGATCAGGCTCCACCCCGGATGTTCTCCATCAGGATCTGTCCTTTAATGAGATCCACAGGTGTTGGTTGTTATGCGTGAGCATTGTTCAGGAAGGCCTTTCCTAATCTCCTAACCACCCCTTCCCACCACCTCCCACTGGCCCACCCATCCAGGATAGGATAGGATAGGATAGGATAGGTGGATCCTTGTGATTGCCTTTTCATCTCCCCCACTCCGTCTCTGGTTGGAGATGGTGGTGGGCTTGTAGTCATCGCCAGACCCTGGGTCCTCAAGCAGCTCTTGATACATAAGAGCTTCCTATTTGGAATTTTCATCATTTTCCAGCCCCCCTGCTTTCATAGATGAAGAAATGCAGAAGACAAGTTTTTTTCCTGCTGGGAAACGGGGTGCTCAGGTAGGACTCTCTCGTTCATTGGCTTGCAGTTCAGTTTTTTGTTTGTTTGTTTCTGCTGCAAGTTTTTATGACGGAAAACTCATGGGGCAGGTGATGCTTCTCTCCAAGTACTTTCTAAAAGTCTACTGCTGGAACTTTATTTCTTTTGCCTAAAATATTGATATCTTTTAAACACCAACATCTCTGAGAGGAATTGTGCTTTACACTCGGTGTGAAGGTGGAGCAGCTAGCAGGTTTGGGTCAGTGTTTAGTGCGAGACAGAAATAGTGGTTATCTGCTGGAAGGAGATACAAAACACTTGTAGGTGATATGCTGTGTGTGTATGCGCTAAGTCGCTTCAGTCATGCTTGACTCTGCAACCCTGTGGACCATAGCCCTCCAGGCTCCTCTGTGGGATTTTCGAGCAAGAATACTAGAGTGGGTTGCCATTTCCTTCTCCAGGGGACCTTCCCAACCCTGGGATCGAACCCATATCTCATGTCTCCTGCATTAGCAAGCATGTTCTTTACCAATGGCACCCCACTCCAGTACTCTTGCCTGGAAAATCCCATGGATGGAGGAGCCTGGTAGGCTGCAGTCCGTGGGGTCACTAAGAGTCGGACACGACTGAGCGACTTCTCTTTCACTTTCACTTTCTTTACCACTAGCGCCATCTGGGAGGCCCACAGTACATGATAGGAAAGACAAATAGTGGAACGCTGCAAAGCTGCTTCTGGTTCTGACTGGGTTCTGTTACAATAGCTTTGTCTTGACTCATACCATGGGTCATTTTTCCATTTAAAAAACATTCACATTTTTTTGATCTGTAAGAATCTCAGGATGGGGCTTCCCTGGTGGCCCAGTGGTTAAGACTACGTTTCCACTGCAGAGGCGGGGGTTCTATCCCTGGTCAGGGAACTAGTTACACATACTGCAAGGTGTGGCCAAAAAAAAATAACCTCAGGATGGACTTTTCTCCCCCATCCTGCATCTCATCTGTGACAAATTTCATCCACCTGCTACTGATTTTTCTTTTCAAACATGTGTTTTTAAATTGTAGACAAAGTGCAGGTACAATCAATACTGATGTTTTTAAACTCACCTTAAAACTAAGCAACACCTGAGCCACGGGGAACTTCCACTGTAGTCAAGAACCACCAAGTCTTTTCACTATGGAAGGAGTGTTTTGTAAACTCAGGAACGGACAATCTGCTAGAGGGAGGCTGAGCCCTGGAGGCTGCTGTTTTGCAGTCGCGGGAGACTGATTCAGGCTTTGGAATCAGATTGTACCCAGAAACAAGAAACATCTGTCCTGCAGGGCTTTTGTTCCTCATATCTGAAAAGAACAAGAGGCTCCTGGTACTGCTTACCAACAGCTCCTACAATTAGCTACACAGATCACAAGAGTATAATTATATTCAAGCGCGTGTGGCTCCCCGGCCCCGGGAGTCTACCACTGTACTTCCCCGTCACCATGGACACCAACTCCAGAGGAATCCTAAGTCTAAGTCATGTCTGTCCCTTGGGGAAGCGTGTACAAGGCTGTCCTAAACGGCTATCTGAGTGTCTATGATACGATTCATGGTAGTTTGCCCAGACTTTGGACCTTGGGTGGAGTTTGCAAGTCATTTGACGCCTTCAGAGTGTACCCTGTTGAGCAACCTGACGCAGGTGAGGTTGACTAGAATGATTGTGTGTTCTACATGCTGTGACATCACGCTTTAAGTCCATTTGAGTCATGCTTTCCCTTGGGGTTGTGGCCCATCCCAGTGAAAAGAGATTTTTAACAATATATTCTTGGGAGGCTTAGGGGTGTTCTAAGAGTTGCTCTTAGAATCTGAAAGCATTTTTGTGGTTTGTTTTTTCACATTTGGGGTGTTTGTTTTAAAAAGTTAAAAAAAAAACAAAACCTTGTTACTAGCCTTGGATACTTTTTTTCCTACCATATTAATAATTTTGTAGGAATTTGGTTGAGTTTTACACCTTAATTTCTCCATCGGGAAGAACTATGCAGATGTTTGTTACTAATGCTCATGAGTAGAGTTTCTAGAGACGAAAATGTTAAGAGAGTCAGTTAAAATTATTCCAGATGTGAAGAGTTGGAGAGATGATAAAGAGTCTGCAGCAATATCTCCCAAAACATTCAAAACAAAAGTAAATGAGTTAAGACAAAAAAAAAAAAAAAAGTGAAAGTGTTAGTTGCTCAGTCGTGTCCGACTCTTTGTGACCCCATGGACTGTACCCCACCAGGATCGTCTGTCCATGGGATTCTCCAGGCAAGAATACTGGAGTGGGTAACCATTCCTTTCTCTAGGGGATATTCCTGACCCAGGGATCAAAGCCGGGTCTTGTGCATTGCAGGCAGATTCTTTACCATCTGAGCCACCAGGCAAAAAAAAAAATGGTTGTCTCTAATTAGCCTCCTATTCAAATAAGGATCTTCTCTTAAAACTTTGCAAGTTAGGCATGCTGCTGCTGCTAAGTTGCTTCAGTCGTGTCCAACTCTGTGTGACCCCATAGATGGCAGCCCACCAGGCTCCCCTGTCCCTGGGATTTTCCAGGCAAGAACACTGGAGTGGGTTGCCATTTCCTTCTCCAATGCAGGAAAGTGAAAAAATAAAGTGAAGATGCTCAGTCGTGTCCGACTCCTAGCGACCTCATGGATTGCAGCCCACCAGGCCCCTCTGTCCATGGGATTTTCCAGGCAAGAGTACTGGAATGGGGTGCCATTTAACTTCATCCTTATTGGTTTTATTAATAATAAGTCATTTACTTTTAAATTTTTATTTATTTATCTACTTCTGGGCAAGCATTGGGTCTTCGTTGCTGCGTGCAGGCTCTCTCTAGTTTCAGTGAGCAGGAGTTGGAGTTAGTCTCTAGTTGCAGCACTCAGGCTTCTCTTGTGAAGCACGGGCTCTCGGCACATGGGCTTGTTACTGTGGCTCCCAGGCTTAGTTGCTCTGTGGCCTGTGGAATCCTCCTAAATCAGAAATCAAATCTGTGTCCCCTACATTGACAGGCAAACACCCAACAAACGGACCACCAGAGAAGTCCCAATGATCAGTCATGTGAAGTATTATCCAGGGAGCGGCTTCTCATCCCAGTTCTGCTCACCTGTGGCCCCTACTCATCAATAAAGAAGGGATTTTTATTTTTAACTTATCCTTTTCCCCCAGGACATCCTAGTGTGCTGAAAAGTGGTTGTTAATCCAGCTTTCTCAGAATAAAGTACAATAGAAAATGCACTGAGAACTGTATTTCTCCTCCTCTGGAGAATTCACACATTGTTTAAAACATGAGGAAAATATATAGTTTTGATGACCCACTAGCACATCAAATTAATTGAGTTAGATTGTAACAGACAGAAGCGGTGGTAAGATTCACACTTCCACTTAATATGTGGAGAATGCCATTGCAGCTGGTCAAGATAGGAAAGCAGAGGGATTTCTAGCAGAGCAGATGCATTTTATAAAGGATGCACTCAGAAACCCTTCTCTGCTCACTTCCCCCTGTGCCTGTGGTTGGCGCTGAGTCATCTCTCCACCAATCAGCTTGGGCTGAGACGCAGAGATGTCATATACTGCATCCTGTTAGACAGAAGTGAAGACATGGGAAAAGCAGAACCTCTGACCCGGTCCAGCAGTGAGTTGTACTGTGCTGCCCACACATACAGTACAGGCAAGAGAAGAAAGCCTGCATCCCATGGTGCAAAGGGCGTCCCCTTTTACAAGACTAGCTGAGTGCTAGAAAATGCGAAAAGGCCAAACATCAACACTTGTGACCAGGGCTAAGAATCATTGCTGTTTTTATCGTGTGGCCCTGGTAACATCGTTAATGCAGATGGTGCTTGCAGAGGGGCTTATGATGAACAGAGTCTTCCCCTGACTGGGCCATAGTGTCACTGCATCTGGACTCTGGAGACACGGCCCTGGGATGCCTTCCTGCTCCTGGTGAGAGCAAACACAGGCAGGTGTGTTCTACACATCCTTCAGTCTGGCATCATCAGTGTGTTCTAGCAGAGATCATCTCACAAAATTAGTGCCTAACTGCTTGCTGTATGCTTTTCTTTACGCCAAGTAGTATCATAGTGCAATTGATCCTCGGCCAATGTAGGTTTGAACTGCATGGGTCTACTTGCACTTGCAGATTTTTTAATAGTAAATACTACAGTACTGCATGGACCCTGGTTGGTTGAATCCTTGAATGCAGAAGAACCTTGGCTGTGGAGGGCCAACTGTAAATTATACTTGGATTAACCTCCACCTTGTTCAAGAGTCAACTGTGTTTTTAGAGCCGCATGCAGCCTTGGAGGTCATCTCATTGAATCCCATTTTTTTCTAGATGAAAAACTGAGGCCTGGAAACTTTTCCTACTAAAAACTTAGTAATTTTAGAGTCCTAAAGGATTTTTTTTTTCAGCTCATTGTTTACATTTGGCAGTGCTTGTTGGGCCATCTAAGCAACCTCCTGGTTTTCAAGCACATGGTGCTCCTGTGTGCTCAGCTGACAGCTCAACCTTGGCTGTCCCCTCAAGGAGCAGAAAGGAAGGACTCTGTAGGATGGGGAGGAAGATGGCAGAAAAATAAATGTCTCTAGGACTCAAAAGACTTGAAAGACTTCAGACTGTTAAACACTGCATTAAATGAAGTGGTATCTACAAAGCCTGAAACCCCTCCAACTCCTGTGATGGTGAGGGTTCTACTCTAGCTAACAGGAAAAGTTCCACTTGTGGTCAAAAGAGTAAGATTATTTATTGCATTTTTCCCCTTGGCCGCCAACTTTAGGTGGTGGTCAAAATGTGGGGTTTGTTGAAATCACAGACTACAGCCCTTCCCCCAAAAGGCAGTGGAATAGTTTCAGAAGGGCCAGCAAGTGCCCTGCTCAAAGGATTCCTTCACATCCCTTTCATGGAGACCACATCAACAAGATCCCTTTCATTCAGTCATGCTCCTCCATTCCATTTAAGCTACTGAGTTTCCCTAGAGTTGATTTTATTTTTATATTTCCTGGCTATCTAATTAATACTCAGACCTAGTTGATGAGGGATATGTGTTCAAATTCAGTTATTTAATAGTGATAATGATAAACATAAGTATTTTCCATTCACCTAGAAATTTACAGTTGGTAAAGAATTTTTACACATAGCAGTCACATTCTAAGTAGCTGCTGCTGCTGCTAAGTCACTTCAGTCATGTCCGACTCTGTGCGTCCCCAGAGACAGAAGCCCATCAGGCTCCCCCGTCCCTGGGATTCTCCAGGCAAGAACACTGGAGTGTGTTGCCATTTCCCTCTTCAATGCAGGAAAGTGAAAAGTTAAAGTGAAGTCACTCAGTTGTGTCTGACTCTTAGCGACCCCAGTGGCACCTCACTCCAGTACTCTTGCCTGGAAAACCCCATGGACGGAGGAACCTGGTGGACTGCAGTCCATGGGGTCGCTAAGAGTCGGACGTGACTGAGCGACTTCACTTTCACTTTTCACTTTCATGCATTGGAGAAGGAAATGGCAACCCACTCCAGTGTTCTTGCCTGGAGAATCCCAGGGACAGTGGAGCCTGGTGGGCTGCCATCTATGGGGTCGCACAGAGTTGGACACAACTGAAGCGACTTAGCAGCAGCAGCAGCAGGCTTGCAGCCTACCAGGCTCCTCTATCCATGGGATTTTCCAGGCAAGAGTACTGGAGTGGGGTGCCATTGCCTTCTCCCTAAGTAGCTGCAGTTTACAGAAAGCTGTAAAATTAGGGCCCAGAGTTTAAATGGCATGCCCAAAGTCACTCTACCGGGAACCTCAAGCTCAAAAGTGGAGAGACCACCTGCCTTGCAGCTCAGAGTGTGGTCCCCGGATTGGCAGCATCAGCGTCACCCAGTGTTTGTTTACTTGTTTTGGTTGCGCTGGGTCTCCATTGCTGCACACGGTGTTGCTCTAGTTGCAGTGAGTGCGGGCTGTTCTTTGTTGCAGTGCACGAGCTTCTCAGTGCAAGTGGCTTCTCTTGTGGAGCGTGGGCTCTAGGGTGCATGGGCTTCAGTAGTCGCAGCACGTAGGTTTGGTAGATGTGGCACACGGGCTTAGTTGCTCCCCCGCCTATGGACTCTTCCTGGACCCGGGATCGAACCCTGCATTGGCAGGAGGATTCTTATCCACTGAACCACCAGGGAAGACCATCTAGAAGTTTTAGAAAGATACTCTCAGACCTTACCCAAGGTCTATCAAAGCATAGTCTGAATTTTAACAAGATTCCAAGGTGACTCTTGAAAAACTCTTTCAAACTCCACGTAGTATTCAAGAGGACAGCAGTCATAAGATTTTCCCTTTTGCATTCACAGCTCTATGATATAATTAATTTGTGTGTCTGTAAGCAGGGGTCTGCACTGTGTATTAGAGGCCCCTTGATGCCTGGGATTAAATAGATGTACAGTGGCACTCAAGAGGTCCAGCTTTGAAGTCCAAACATCTGAGTTTGAACTCCAGCCCTGCCCAAACCTCAGTTCATATACCTATAAGATAGGAATAAAAATAGCCATCCTCATAGTGTTATTGGGAATAAATGACCTGATACATGTAATAAATGTGGCCAGCACCTGATGCCCAGAATAGCATGCCTTAGCTGTGTGTAAGTGGTAGATGTTAGGGGCTCAATAAATGTTGAGCAAATGAATGAATAGAAACTTTTAAAAAAACTTTTACAAATTTCAAAACTTGGTGCCCTATTGCTCCAAATATATGAAAATGAATTTTAAAATAATATGCAGAGGAAGCCTGATATAAGAGAAGAAAAAGGTAGAATGGGTCATAATGGATCCACAGGAAAGCATAAGATTCAGAATCAGGAGGCCAGAGTTTGGATTCCAGCTCTGTCCTTTGCTACCTGTGTGTTAGCACAGGAGCCTGTAACATACTAGTTCCTAAGCCTCAGTTTCTTCACCCGGAGAATGGGATCAATGATCCTTTTTTTCCCTCAAGTTCTGGAAAAAAAAAGAAAAGGTTTTGTAACTGACAGAGTATCCCTACTACTCAGCACAGCCCTGGCACCTAGGAGATACTCCATAATAGATGTTTCCTCAATTGAAGTAGAGTGTACCATGTCACGGAAAAGGCAATAGCACCCCACTCCAGTACTCTTGCCTGGAAACTCCCATGGATGGAGGAGCCTGGTAGGCTGCAGTCCATGGAGTCGCTAAGGGTCGGACACGACTGAGCGACTTCACTTTCACTTTTCACTTTCATGCATTGGAGAAGGAAATGGCAACCCACTCCAGTGTTCTTGCCTGGAGAATCCCAGGGACGGCGGAGCCTGGTGGGCTGCCGTCTATGGGGTCGCACAGAGTCGGATACGACTGAAGCAACTTAGCAGCAGCAGCAGAACCATATCAACAGGATGAAAACTGGATGTTAGAATGGTCTGTGGCCCTCCAAAACACAACCCTAACAAAATCCTGTTCCTTAGTATTTCATTTGACATCATTTTGCCAATGAAGGTCCGTATAGTCAAAGCTATGGTTTTTCCAGTAATCATGTACAGTTGTGAGAGCTGGACCATAAAGAAGACTGGGTGCCGAGGAATTGATGCCTTTGAATTGTGGCACTATAGAAGACTCTTGAGAGTCCCTTGAACTACAAGGAGATCAAACCAGTCAATCCTAAAGGAAATCAACCCTGAATATTCATTGGAAGGACATGCTAAAGCTGAAGTTCCAATCTTTCGGCCACTTGATGAAAAGAGCTGACTCATTAGAAAAGACCCTGATCCTGGGAAAGATTGAGGGCAGAAGGAGAAGGGTGTGACAGAGGATGAGATGGTTGGATGACATCATTGATTCAATGGACATGAGTTTGAGCGAACTCTGGGAGACAGTGAAGGACAGGGAAGCCTGGCGTGCTGCAGCCCATGGGGTTGCAAAGAATCAAACACGACCTAGTGACTGAACAACAGCAATAAGTATTTAGTTTCTTGAGGGTAGAAAACGTCTTTAAAAGCTCCCTGTGGGCAGGTGTTGAGGGAGGGAGGTGACAATGAAAAAACTCTGAATTAGAAGTTTGGCTCTGTGACTTAGTACCAGGTGGGAGTACCAGGGAAGATAATAAAGGAGAGAAAAGCAAAGGCAAGCAGAGAGAACCTCTAGTTGTAAGAGAACTATGATTTCAAGATCTAGGTGTGATGTCATATGTGAAAGAACATTGCAAAATTAAGAGCTGTAGACACATATAATTATGGAAAGAAAAGACTCTAAGGAACAGTCCTCTAGATCAAATTCATTACGCAGATCATTGGATCCATGGATGCCGAACTCTATGATACAGAAAGCTGACTGTGCCATTTTATATAAGGGACTTGAGCACCTGTGGATTTTTTGGTATCCATGGATGATCCTGGAACTGTGTGGTAAATATTTTCAAGCTGCATATTTTACCTGGATTTATTTCCCATAATAGATTGATTAGGGGAAAAAACAATTATGAAGAAAATTAGCTTCTTTAGAATTCCACTAGGTTATTTTCCAGGTGAGTGGAATTCAGTATGAATTTCTCCATCAAGGAATCTCTTTACTAATACAACCCCGAAACTTTTCGTAAGTAGCTGCTGCTGCTACTGCTGCTAAGTCACTTCAGTCGTGTCCGACTCTGTGCGACCCCATGGACGGCAGCCCACCAGGCTCCGCCATCCCTGGGATTCTCCAGGCAAGAACACTGGAGTGGGTTGCCATTTCCTTCTCCAACGCATGAAAGTGAAAAGTGAAAGTGAAGTCGCTCAGTCGTGTCCTACTCTTAGCTACCCCATGGACTCCAGCCTACCAGGCTCCTCCATCCATGGGATTTTCCAGGCAAGAGTACTGGAGCGGGGTGCCATTCTCCTTGGTAAATCAAACCCCACGAGCAGTGTTGGTTGGTGCCACATCACGTTCTAGGGTCCACATGACCCCAACAGAAAACTTACAGGCAGAGGCCATACAAACATACCTGCACTTTTTTTTTTTTTTTTTTTCAGAAATCTAGTTTATTTTCCCCACCTCTTTCAGAAATATTCCTCTTACATCAAAAGCAGTGCAGTGACTTAAGAAGAAGTACACATGGGGTTTGGAGTCAAAGAGAACTACATTCAAATCTTACCTTCCTTACTTATTAACTATGTGACTCAGAGTAACAGTGTTACTAGTGTCTGTTTTCCCACTTGTAAAATGGGGGGAGGGGCGGATAACAAAACTGGATCATTGTAAAACTGAAGATAATGCTTACAAGGTGCTTAATCGATTGGCTGGTTCAGTTCAGTTGCTCAGTCGTGTCTAACTCTTTGCAACCCTATGGACTGCAGCACGCCAGACCTCCCTGTCCATACCTGCACATTTTAAAAAGTTCTGTCCACTTACCAACACTTCTAACAGACTCTGCTGGAAATGTCAGAGTTTGAAAAGATTTCCACATAGCGCAAGTTGGACAGTGGTTATTCATCTTTTGAGAGAGATCATAGCAACCCTCTTGCTATTGCCAAAGTCTTAGATTTCACATCATCTTTCTTATACTGTTAATATGTTAGTGGGTTCCTTCTCTGGGTGGTCGAAGGAATGACAAGCTATAGATAGGATACATGTAAAGCAGGGTTCTAGTTTTCACTATGATCTGAGCCATAAACTTGGAACCCTGGACTGTAAGTGAACCTGATGCTGTTCTCTGTGCTGCTTTTCTGCTTTGCAAACATTCTGCTACATTTCCTTATTAATCACACTTACGAGCAAAGAAGCTGTTCTATTCCAACCCCTCTTTTAAAAGGATGAGTGAAAAATAATTAATATTTCACAGAAATAAGGTGAATGTGGTATTTCTCATACTTAGTTTGTCTCATCATTTTTACAGATTTCTTGTATACATTAGTGGTTTAGTCGCCAAGTCATATCCAACTCTTGTGACCCCCTTGGACTGTAGCCCACCAGGCTCCTCTGTCCATGGGATTTCCTGGGCAAGAATACTGGAATGGGTAGCCTATCCCTCCTCCAGGGAATCTTCCCAACCCAGGAATTAAACCCAAGTCTCCTGCATTACAGGCAGATTCTTTATAGACTGAGCTACAAGGGAAGCCCCCTTTTATATATTGGCACATGAATATTCTAGAATAAAAAGGTCAATCTGTCTACTTCTAGGGCTAGTAACAGATGGATAAAGGAGGATTCTAGAAGAGGGGGTCAGTCTCAGTTTGTATAAAAGAACTGAATTTTTTATTTAATTATAAAATGGCCTCTTCAGATTATCTTTTATTTTTACAGAAGCCCAGATCACACGACCATAAGAAGTTTATAGCATCATTACCACGCTTAATCCCTCCCACTCAAATCCCTTTATCAACCAGCTACAATTTTTCAAAAGCCTTTTAATATGCAATATGGGATATTTGCGGTCTGCTTTTCTTAAGGAGAAGAATGCATTGTACCATACTCAATACCAAAAATTCAGTGTAATTTGACCCTTTCTTGCCAGATAACTTCATTTGGGTTTGGTTTCCCAAAGAGCTCAGCTCTTTGCTTCCCGGCAGTCATGCCTCTGGTCCCCTGAGAGAGCTGAACTGGGCAGTCTCTGGGCTTCCTCCTGGTGCCCTGGGAGGGCCCTGAGCCCAACCGGAGGCCACTAACTGAGGCAGTGGTCAGTGGAGACACGGCGCTCAGAAAGGCTGACATCAAGGAGGCTCTGAGGATCTGTGACCTTTCGCTCACGCTTACAAACTGCATGATTCCTAGAAAGCCATGGGCCTCCCACACTAAAGAATGTAATCTACAACTGCAGTATCTCCAAGCAGCTTCAGGGAATTTGGAATTCAGGATACAGCTCATTCTGAAGATGCAGATAGCTGAGTCAAGTCCTGGGAAGAAAACCTGGGTTCAGGTCCCAGCAGTGTTCTGTTCTTGGAAAAGCTGGGAGCAGCTGGGGAGGCGGGAATAACTGCTTATTTGTAGGAGGAGGGTGCTTTAACTTTGCCTTGAGCAGAAGCCTCGCCAGCTAGATATGTATTGTGTATGTAGTCACTTCAGTCATATCTGATTCTGCAACTCTGTGGATTGTAGCCCGCCAGGCTCCTCTGTCCATGGGATTCTCCAGGCAAGAATACTGGAGTGGGTTGCCATGCCCTCCTCCAAGGACTCTTCCTGACCCAGGGTTTGAACCTGAGTTACTTACATCCCCTGCCTAACCCTAGGGGTTAGGTGGGCAGGTGGGCTATTTACCGCTAAGCCACCAGGAAAGCCCCCACTGGCATGGGTAGCCATTCCCTTCTCCCAGGATCTTCCCGACTCAGAGATTGAACCCATATCTCTGTGTCTCCTGCCCTGGTAGGCAGGTTCTTTACACTAGCACCACCTGAGCAGCCACAGGTATATTGGGTTAGCCGAAAAGTTCATTGGGTTTTCCCATAACATCTTATGAAAAACTTGAAGTTTTTGGCCAACCCAATAGCACTGAAAAAAAAGAACTCTTCCTTTCAATATGGCACAATTGGCCATATTTTTACAACCCTTTTTTCATTCTGACATATCGCTTATGTACCTGTGGTTTTATGGCTAGACAAGGAAGTAGTGTTTTGGACAGATTTGGAACAAGGATGGAAGTTGTGCTGTTCCCCACCCATGAGATGCCAGAATTCTGAGTTTGCTCAAAGAGGATTTGAAATTTCCAGAGGTTGGGGGAAAACAAAATGTGCTTTGTTAAAAGAGTTTGACTGTGTCATGACTCTCTTCCGAACAAAGACATTTGGTCTTTTCAAGTAAAACAAATCCAACAGACAGAGCAGGAGAAATTAACTGGTTTACGGCCACTCATTTCTGGGGTGGCTGACTAGTGCTCAAAATGAGAAGAGTCAACAGGGTCTCTCCTAAGGTGAAGAGAAAGTCCACCATCTCCTCTCTGTGGGGTGATTACATGTGTGTGTGCTAAGTCACTTCAGTTGTGTTCTGCTGTTTGCGACCCTGTGGACTGTAGCCCTCCAGGCCTCTCTGCCCATGGAATTCTCCAGGCAGGAATACTGCAGTGGGTTGCCATGCCCTCCTCCAAGGGATCTTCCCAACCCAGGGATCGAACCCACGTCTCTTATGCCTCCTGCATTGGCAGGTGGGTGCTTTACCCCTAGTGCCATCTGGGAAGCCCAGGGCAATTACAGTTAGATCCTTACAGAACACCGGCCTTGTCATCAACAAACCACAAAGGATGAAATTCTATTCCTGTGCAAATAAGATGTGGGAAGTTTGGAACTTTGTGGAAAGCATGAACTCGAAAGTAGGAGAGATCGTTTCTAAAATGCAGAGTGTATCACACTGCCATTTAGAAGTCATTTTTTTTATACATCAACTTCCCATTAGCTATCTATTTTACATATAATAATGTATGATGTTTCAGTGCTACTCTCTCAATTCCTCCCAACACAGGGAGCTCAACCCAGTGCTCTGTGACAACCTAGAGGGGTGGGCTGGGGTGGAGGGTGGCAGGGAGGTTCAGGAGGGAGGGCACATATGTAAATTTATGGTTGATTCATGTAGTTGTATGGCAGAAATCAGTACATCATGAAGCAATTATCCTCCAATTAAAAATACATTTTTAAAAAGTCATTTCTGGTTTGCGGTATGTGTATTTGTGTCAGCATTTTGGCTGGGAAGGTAAATGTAAGAGAAAGAGGAGATAACAGCAGAGAAAATTCCAAGACAGGCAAGATTGGACAGTGAATGCTTGGCAGTGGGTTCTGAATGCTAAAACTGTAGGTGAAAATTATTTTTCTTGGATCTGCACAACATGGAGCAAATTCCTGACCCCATCTGGCCCGCTGCCTTGGGGCTTTTGTACTTCTCTGAAAAGGTGGCGGGGGTAGGGGGGCGGCGGGAAAGAAGAGGTATCTTGCTCAATTCTACTTGTTGTCCAAGCTCCTGATTTTGTTAAGTTAAACTTTATTTTGAGACAATTGTACATTAATATGTAGCTGTAACAAACAATATAGAGATATCTGCTCAGTTTTCCCATCAGTGGTAACATCTTGAAGTTCTGTGTACAAGATTACAATCAGGTTATGGACATTGATGCATGTTTAAGGTACATAACGTTTCCATTCCCACAAAGGTACCTAGTTTTGCCCTTTTATAATCATACCCTTATGGCAGAAAGTGAAGAGGAACTAAAAAGCCTCTTGATGAAAGTGAAAGTGGAGAGTGAAAAAGTTGGCTTAAAGCTCAACATTCAGAAAACTAAGATCATGGCATCCGGTCCCATCACTTCATGGGAAATAGATGGGGAAACAGTGGAAACAGTGTCAGACTTTATTTTTGGGGGCTCCAAAATCACTGCAGATGGTGACTGCAGCCATGAAATTAAAAGACGCTTACTCCTTGGAAGGAAGGTTATGACCAACCTAGATAGCATATTCAAAAGCAGAGACATTTGCCAACAAAGGTCTGTCTAGTCAAGGCTATGGTTTTTCCTGTGGTCATGTATGGATGTGAGAGTTGGACTGTGAAGAAGGCTGAGCTCCGAAGAATTGATGCTTTTGAACTGTGGTGTTGGAGAAGACTCTTGAGAGTCCCTTGGACTGCAAGGAGATCCAACCAGTCCATTCTGAAGGAGATCAGCCCTGGGATTTCTTTGGAAGGAATGATGCTAAAGCTGAAACTCCAGTACTTTGGCCACCTCATGCAAAGAGTTGACTCATTGGAAAAGACCCTGATGTTGGGAGGGATTGGGGGCAGGAGGAGAAGGGGACGACAGAGGATGAGATGGCTGGATGGCATCACTGACTCGACGGACGTGAGTCTGAGTGAACTCCGGGAGTTGGTGATGGACAGGGAGGCCTGGCATGCTGCGATTCATGGGGTCGCAAAGAGTCGGATACGAGTGAGCGACTGAACTGAACTGAATCATACCCTCTTCCCTCCAGCCCTCACTTTCTCCTCAACCCCTGGCAACCGCTAACCTGTGCTCTCTTTTTGTAGTCTTCTAATTTTAAAAATGTTAGATAAATGGACTCATCCAGTATCTAACTTATGGATTGACTTCTTTCACTCAGCATAATTCTCTGTAGATCCAACCAAGTTTTGCAGTAGTCTTTTTTTTTCTTGATGTGTAATATTCCATGGAATGGGTGTATCAGTTTGTTTAACTGCTAACCTGTCAAAGGACATCTGGGTTGTCTTGATTTTGGCTACTATGAATAAATCCACTAATAAAAAGTTTTAACTTTCCTGGAAAAATGCCAGGAGTACCTTGGGTGGGTTGTGTGGTAGCTGCATGTTTCATTTTTGGTTTGGTTTCATTTCTTATGACAGTCGAATATTTTCTAGAGTAGCTGAGCCATTTTACATTCTCATAGGCAATATATGAGTGATCTAGTTTCTTCTCATCTTCATCAGAATTTTAGTCAGTTCAGTCACTCATTCATGTCTCTTTGTGACCCCATGGACTGCACCACGCCAGGTTTCTCTATCCATCACCAGTTCCTGCTCAAACTCATGTGCATCGAGTTGGAGATGCCATCCAACCATCTCATCCTCTGTCATCCCCTCTCCTCCTGCCTTCAATCTTTCCCAGCATCAGGGTCTTTTCCAGGGAGTCAGTTCTTCATGTCAAGTGGCCAAAGTATTGGAGCTTCAGCATCAGTCCTTCTAATGAATATTCAGGACTGATTTCCTTTAGGATTGACTGGTTTGATCTCCTTTAAGTCCAAGGCAAGTTCAGTTCAGCTCAAGTCGCTCAGTCATGTCCGACTCTTTGTGACCCCATGGACTGCAGCACACCAGGCTTCCCTGTCCATCACCAACTCCTGGAGCTTGCTCAAACTCATGTCTGTCGAATCAGTGATGCCGTCCAACCATCTCATCCTCTGTTGTCCCCTTCTCCTCCTGCTTTCAATCTGGGAAATATTGAAGTCAAAGGCAAACCACTTTAGTATTCTTGCCTCGAGAACCCCATGAACAGTGTCAGAATTTCAGAATGTTACTATTTCTTATTCTGGTCATTCTGATACGTGTCTGGTGATATCACATTACAGTTTTGTTCTTTTCACTGACCTCGTGGCTGACAATGTTGACTGTCATTTCATGTGCTCATCTGTATATCCTCCTCAGTGAACTGTCTGTCAGTGTCTTTTGCCCTTTTCCTAATTGTTTTCTGAGTTTTGAGAGTTCTTATTCTAGATACATGTCCTCTGTCAGATGAGTGGTCTGCAAATACTTTCTCCTGGTTTATACCTTATATTTGTATCTGCTTCACATGAATAACAGTTCTTAATTTTGGTGAAGTCCGATTTGTCAATTTTTCTCTTGTGTGGATCATATTTTCCATTGTCAAAAACATAAAACTCTTCGTCAGGTGCTAGATCCCAAAGCTTTTCTCTTATTTTAGAGTTTGTCTGAAAGTTTGATAGTTCTGCATTTCACATTTACACAGTGATCTATTTTGAGATCATCTTTTTAAAAATGTGAAATTTATAGGCAATAACTTGTCTATATGTGCCAGACAGCCCAGAGAAAAACATTCACCTGACCAGCCATGCCCACCTAGATCTTCACCCTCACAAGGCCATATCTTACTGAGCATCTTCTATATCCCAGGAGTGTACCAGGAGCTCTCCAGGAGTTTCAAATCAGTGGCAAAGCCTGGCTTTTACAATGATGCCATGTGGACTTAACAGCAGAGTCTGTCAGACTCAATTAGGACTTGTTACTCTAGTTGCGTCATACGGAGAGACTGCTCCGCTGCTCCTAGCCTCAGTCTTTTCATTTTAATAATATGGATTTGAGGTTTGAATTAGATAAAATATGTCCAATGACTTGTGCAGGGGTATTCAATAAATGGTCTCATTCTTCCCCAAACTGATCCATTGCAGCTGTTGAAAAATTCGTAATGGGCTGTTGTAGTCAGAACAGAAAAAGGCCAATTGTGTACAGCTGACCTTGACTTTTCTAAGGGCTAATTATCTGGTTTATAGAAAAACCAGGAATCTTACACTCTTGCTTCCTAGCTTCATAGCCAGCATTTTGCCTAGTAACATAGCTACTTGTACTAGCTAAATAAAGACAGCAACTGAAAAATTTTTTCTGATTCAGTTAAAATATCTTAAAGATGGGAGGACTTGGGAAAAGGAACTGATGTGGATGGGAACAGATTTTTTTAAACCAGACTTTTTTAGTTTTATTAACTCTTGTTAAATTATGGGAAAGATATGAAACACTCATAAAATTAAATTCTATGAAGTATGTGAGGAATTTCTGTTAAGGGGAAAAAAAGTAGCTTACCTGACTGACGTCAGTTCTTGAAACCATTCACATTAAATTTTCTGATTTTTATGCAAGCCAAATTATATAAATGACTTTTGAACTCTCTTATTGAATGGTGTAACACTGACAATTCAGCTGTTGCCATTGCTTGTCATCTCAGCACCTACCATGTTGTTGTTTGCTTTTTTTTTTTTCCCTTTTCACCATCTACTCGTTCCCTTATTTAAAAAAAAAAAATTGTAAAATGCCAAATGCCTCTCTTTTTTAAAAAAAATTGATTATTTATTTCTGGCTGTGCTGGGCCTCCATTGCTACAGGCAGACTGTCTAGTTACGGTGGTTGTGGGCTCCTCTCTCATTGCAGTGTGCGGGCTTCTCAGGATGGTGGCCTCTCTTGTAGAGCTCAGGCTGTAAGGTGCACAGGCTTCAGTAGTTGTGGCTCATGGGCTCAGTAGTCGTGGAGCCCAGGCTTAGTTGCTCTGTGGCATGTGGAATCTTCCTGGACCAGAGATCGAACCCATGTCCCTTGAATCGGCAGGCACATGCCCAACCACTGGGCCACCAGGGAAGTCCCTCTTTTCTCTTGCTTAAAATCTTTCTCCCAGGGACATCTGCAGAACTATGTCTGGGATTAATCACATTGTGTTGGATCTGTCACAAATATTTTATTTTTGTACAGTTGATTTTAAACTAAACAAGCACCAAAGGCTTTTACAAAATGGCCACATACAGAAAACATAGACAAGCAACGTGCAGGGCGAAGGCTTAGGTGGCAGGTGGAGAGGGGTGATTTCTAATTGGGGGTGGCGGGAAGACCCCTGCGGCTCCACTAATCTGTACCTCGGGTCCTTTTTAGTAGCATCTACTTAAGCCACAAGCAGCTGCCCCAGGTCCCATTCACCCCCAACCTGGGACCCCCAAAACCCAGAGCTCACAAGCATTTCTCAGCCTCTGGAATCAGATCTGTCCTTCATCTATTTACTTTATCATTTAGTCAAAGCAGATTTGAATATAAATAGCAAACTCATATAAAAGAAAGTAATTCCTTGGCTGTGTGTATATATATGTGTGTGTGTGTGTGTGTGTGTGTGTATGTTTGATCCTGGCATTGTTTATAATGCTTATCCTGTTAAAATTAAACACATCTTTTAACTAGAAGAATAAGCCTATGTTGATACTAGATATAAAATCTGCAAATTAACCCAACTTTGGGAAAGTCAGTACTTTAATTGATATTGGCATTTGATACCTCACTGGGGGCCCTAGTTCCTCAGATTATATGCTAACACATGATTCCCATCACACCAGGCTATCAGGGTGGGGGAAGGTAAAAAAATTCCCTTTATAGGACTGTTATTATATAAACACTCTCAAACTGTAATCGATCAACCCAAGGATTGATATAATAATGTAGCTGAGAAACCTAGTGTTTGGCTGACTTTCTCTCATATGATACAATCAACTGAATGTGGATATTCTGTGCACTTTTTCATTTTCTCTTCCATTGCTGGCCACACCCAATGAACTAAATTATAACTCTCTGCTCCTATGTTTTCGTCAGATTAAATGCTTTTTTCCGTGTTTTTTTTTTTTTTTTTCTCATTTGTTCTATGCCAGTATCCCATTTCTCAGAGGAATATTTCATCTCGACAGCCAGGGAGAGAGCCTGGATGCTCAAGGTAAGGTTTAAACATAAATTATGTTGCACGACTCCCTGTTTACAGATTAAATCGGAATGCATATTACTGATGCCTTTGTAACAAATTTACTTTCAAAATTCCATTATACAGTTAAAGCGAGTATTCCAGCAAACATGCTTCACTCGCACATTATTTTTCAAGCAACATTCCATTTCCCATGTGTACCAAGAGCTAATTAGCTGTTATCAGCAATTCCTCTAAAAATGCTCACGCCAGTTGAAGTTTAATTTTGGAGATTTTCCTGGTGAGAAGTGAACTGAGAAAATACCAAGATACCTCAGGATATTTCTAATTATGAAGAAGGGATTATTTGTTAAAAATCCAGGCCACTGCTCCATTGACTTTAAAATAGAGATGGGTGTCTTAAAGGAGATGAAAGCTCAGAAAGCGTCATTTTTTTTTTTTTTTTCCAGTTTGGGATTTGTGTTTGAGACACAATCATTTGACCTTCTGTTATTTCCCACTGGTGCGCTATCTAATATTCCAGGAGCTCACTAGAACAAAGGAGCAATTAACTGAAATTCCACCAGATGGCAATATTTGGAAAGCCATCCTGAGAGATTTCAAAGCTGTGAGCTACTTTTGTTCACACAGGGAATAGTCTCACCAAGTGTAACATCCTGGATTTCATTCGGGGTGCTCTAAAGATCTTTGGTTTTATTTTTCTGCCCATATCATTGAAACTTTTACAGCGAGTAGGGGACAGATGTGTGTGTTTGGGGGTGGGAGGGGTGGAGTATGTGCTGTTTTATTTTGTATCACTCTGAAAGGATAAAATTAACAACTTCATTCTTCAGTAATTTTCCAAACAGTATTGGTGAGTACTAAAAGCTCAAATCAATGGGTAATATACCGTGTTTGTCTTGGGATCTCTTTGGGATAAAATGCTATGGTTGATGGTCATTTTAAAATAAATTATTTGATAAGAGAAACTGAAAATTCTTAAAAGTAGAATTTTAAGGAGTTGCCTAGATATTAAACCAAGTGATTACAGGTACAAAATTCTTATTTGCAATGATTAAGGTTTATTTAAATAGGATGAGTAAATTTGCCCTTTTACTCTAATGAAAGTAGAGATGCTGTGTGTACCCTGAGTGGTGCCCAAACAGCTAGACTCTTCAAGAACCAGAGCTGAACCTCAGACAGAGCTGAGACGGAGGGAAGGAAGTAGAAAGGCATCTGAGAGCAACTGAAATAGAAGAACCACTAAGAGGAGCCGCCTGAGCTTTCTGTATGCATGTACAAGCAGCCCCTAACACAACCCTTCTCTCCTGTTGGTGGGAATGTAAGTGGCTACACTACGGAAAACAGTACGAAGCTTCCTCAGAAAATTAAAAATAGGATTACCATGCGATCCAGCAATTCCATTTCTGGCATATATCCAGACCAAACTATAATTCAAAAAGATATATGTACCTCTATGTTCATAGCAGCACTGTTGACCATAGCCAAGACATGGAAGCAACCTAAGTGACCATCAGCAGAGAAATGGATAAAGATGATGGGGTAGACAACAGAATAATACTCAGCCGTGAAAGGAATGAAATAATGCCATTCGCAGTAACATGGATGCAACTAGAGATTACCAAACTAAGGGAAATAAGTCATGAAGAGAAAGATAAGTACTATATGATATCACTTACGGGTGGAATCTAAAAATGACACAAATGAACCCATCTGTGAAACGGAAACAGGCTCATGAAGAAAGCGAGCAGACCTGTGGGTGCCAAGGAGGAGGCGGGTGACGAGGACTGGGACGAGAGGCTGGGGTAGCAGATGTAAGCTATTATAGAGAATGGATACACAAGGTGCTGCTGGATAGCACAACGGACTACATCCGATATCCTATGATAAACCACAGTAGAAAATAATATTTTTTAAAAAGAACGTATAGATAGGTGGAAAATTGAATCACTTTGCTGTACAGCATTATAAATCAACTATCAGTTCAGTTCAGTCACTCAGTTGTGCCCGACTCTTTGTGACCCCATGGACTGTAGCACGCCAGGCTTCCCTGTCCATCATCAACTCCCAGAGCTTGCTCAAACTCATGTCCATCGAATCGGTGATAACAACCATCTCATCCTCTGTTGTCCCCTTCTCCTCCTGCCTTCAATCTTTCCCAGCATCAGGGTCATTTCCAAAGAGTCAGTTCTTCCCATCAGGTGGCCAAAGTACTGGAGTTTCAGCTTCAGCATCAGTCCCTCCAATGAATATTCAGGACTGATCTCCTTTAAGATGGACTGGCTGGATCTCCTTGCAGTCCAAGGGACTCTCGAGTCTTCTCCAACACTACAGTTCGAAAGCATCAGTTCTTCAGCACTCAGCTTTCTTTATGGTCCAACTCTCACATCCATACATGACTACTGGAAAAACTGTAGCTTTGACTAGATGGACTTTTGTTGGCAAAGTAAATGTCTCTGCTTTTTGATATGCTATCTAGGTTGGTCATAGCTTTTCTTCCAAGGAGCAAGCATCTTTTAATTTCATGGCTGCAGTCATCATCTGCAGTGATTTTGGAGCCCAAAAAATAAAGTCTGTCACTGTTTCCATTGTTTCCCCATCTATTTGCCATGAAGTGATGGGACTGGATGCCATGATCTTAGTTTTCTGAATGTTGAGTTTTAAGCCAGCTTTTTCACTCTCCTCTTTCACTTTCATCAAGAGGCTCTTCAGTTCCTCTTCACTTTCTGCCATAAGGGTGGTATCATCTGCATATCTGAGGTTATTGATATTTCTCCTGGCAATCTTGATTCCAGCTTGTGCTTCATCCAGTCTGGCATTTCGCATGATGTACTTTGCATATAAGTTAAATAAGCAGGATGACAGTATACAGCCTTGATGTACTCCTTTCCCAACTTGGAACCAGTCCGTTGTTCCACATCCAGTTCTAACTGTTGTTTCTTGACCTGCATAGATTTCTTAGGAGGCAGGTAAGGTGGTCTGGCTATACTTCATTCAAAAAAAAGAAAAGTAGTCTCTGGACAGGCATTGAATACCCTTTGAAACCTGCTCTTCACTCAATGGATAAAGAATCAGCCTGCAGTGCAGGAGGCATGGAGACTTGGGTTCAACCCCTGCATCAGGAAGGTTCCCTGGAGGAAGAAAATGGCAACTCACTCCAGTATTTTGCCAGGAAAATCCTATGGACAGAGGAACGTGGCAGGCTATAGTCCAAAGTGTCACAAAAGAGTCAAAGATGACTAAGCAACTAAGCACACACATACACTTATGCCCCGGGAGGGTGCCCATAGATCTGGTGTCCTGGGCTGTCCTACGTAACTTCTGTTGTCCTGGAATAGTATCCACTTAGCACTCCCTTTCACCCTCAAAATTCTGCTTGGTTAATAAGGTGATCGTATAATTTATCTTCTAAGCTGGCAAGTTTGAAGAAAAAAGTAATAGAAAAAGTTGACCCTAAACTGGGCATCTGTGTATAAATCTCCTTATATAGCTTATATAACAAATTATTTTTCTGTAAAGAACTACATTGTAAATACTTTCCTGCTTTGTGGGTTGATCATACAGTCTCTGTCACAAGTATCCAACTCGTTGTAGAATGAAAACATAACGTAAATGAACGGACCTGGTTGGGTTCCAATAAAACTTTATTGGCAAATACAGGCAGCCAGTGGCATTAGACTGGCAGGTTTACAGCTTTAATGTGAGATAATACATGGTCAGGGGACAGGAGATGGTGGTGATTCAAGCAGACAGCCATCCTTCACTCCTCTGCCTTCTCTGCATACCCCTGCTGGGTGGCAGCCTCCTAAGTTAACCCCCTGAGAAACCAGTATGAATAGTTTCCTTGAGTGAGTGACCTCGTCCTCATTTGTGTGGTTCCTGAGATTCCCGTTCCGGGTCTAATTTCTTGCTTCTCATCCAAACTTGTGTCTGTGTCTGCACACGATGCCTATGCTTTGTATTCATGACACAGAATAGCATCCTTACTCAGTACCACTTGAGTGCTAGAGTTAAATACGGGAGTGATAGCTATTAGCAAACATTTTAATTTATGCTTTGATGATGTCTGCTCAGTCGCTCACTCATGTTCTAGTCTTTGAGATCCCATGGACTGTAGCCTGCCAGTCTCCTCTGTGCATGGAATTCTCCAGGCAATAATACTGGAGTGGCTTGCCACTTTGACCCTCACTAAATAGCTGTCTATGGGAAATATAGCCACATTAGAGATGGGTTAATGTTGACTCTACCAAATTTTTTTTTATTATAAAAACAATAAATTTAAAGGAAACTTTGAGTAAAAAATATATCTACCAACACCATTCTAAAATAATTATTTTTCTTTTTTGTGCATATTTGCTATTCCCATAAGTATTTCTGTTTTTCTACAGTGGGTAACAGTGCATGTGAACTCTGTGTTTTATTTAGCATTAGTCACAAGAATCTTTCATGAGTAATCGGAAAAGTCATTAGGACAAAATAGTATTATATTGCATCAATGTCCCATAATAGTTGCTAATTTTTCACTAAAAAATGCTGTACTAACTTTTTTTTGTACATTTTGTTATTGTTTTGGTTGGTTTGGTTTGGTTTTTTCCTTAGGACAATAACCCAGAAGTAATATTATCCAAGGATGTGACCAGTTTTATAACTTTTAGTCTAGTTTACAATATCTTTTCTTAAAAGGTTTGGAGTATTCTACAAGTGTTTGCAATTTGAGGGTATTAGCCTCACCACAACTTTATAAGAAACAGTACTTAATAGTAATTAATGTCTTCTATATTTAAAGAACTGGGACAGTTACTTTGTGTATGTGAATGTATGTTTGTATGTATATATATGACATTCTACTTCCACAAGTATTTATTGAGTGCCTACTATGAACTATCACTGGGAAAGACTGAAGGCAGCTGGATGGCATCATTGATACAAAGGACATGAAATCAGGCAAACTCCAGGAGATGGTGAGGGACAGGGAGGCCTGGCATGCGGCAGTCCACGGGGTCGCTAAGAGTCAGACGTAACTAGGCAACTGAAGAACAGCAAATATGAACTATGTATTATAGGGTTTTAATGGTGAGCAGAGGATAGCTTCTGTGTGACTTTGATCTTACTAGGGAGTTATGATACACACATAAAGAACTAATAAAATTTAGAAGATGAGACACATCATGGAAGAAACATAGCGACAATACAATGGGCATTTGGGAGGGATGAGGGGAGGTTGAGATGGTGTCTGAGCTGAACTTTGAACATAAGTTGCATTGGGATGTTTGGAGGTGGTAAGATTTGCCTTTCATTCCATAAGCATGTCTTGATTGCCAACTACATGCCAAGTCCCCTGCTACAAGCTAGGAATATAAAGGGGAAAAGACAGAGCTCTTAAAGTTTACTCTAGTGGGATAAACAGCCTTTAAAAAAAAAAGTTGTATGCTCAGGGGGCATGGAGGGATGGGATGAATTAGGAGATGGAATTGACATATATACACTATTGATGCTGTGTATAAAATACTTACATATATATATATATATAATAGATACCTAAGGAGAACCCACTATGTAGCACAGGGAACTCTACTCAGTGCTCTGTGGTGACCTAAATGAGAAGGAAATCCAAAAAAGAGGGCATATATGTAAACATGTAGCCAATTCACTTTGCTGTAGAGCAGAAACTAACATAACATTGTAAAGCAAGTATACTTCAATAAAAATGAATAAAAAATAAATACATAAAAGTTTCTATACCGCCCCCCCCCACCAAAGAGTATAAGTGTGATCAGTGGGATGGCTCAACTAGCAGAGGGTACAAGTGGTAGAGATGAAACCAGGGTTTTTTTGAGCAGGGACTTTTCCCCAGCTCCTCTTCTGGCACCGTCTTCATCTGCAGTTATCATGTTAGAATCTGTGGGAGATATGCTTCTGGAAGTCTGAAGTTATTCTGCCTGCACTGACCGACACCGGCCTCCATTTACAGTTCGTTGCCCCAGGGAGCACATTCACTGAGTGTACAAAACCTGGGGCTGGGATCAGGAAGACCTCCATCCAAGCCTCGCCAGCTGATGACTGAGGCAAAGCTCTAAGAAGCGCAGAGTTTCCTGTGTGTTGTGTTTTGTAACAGCTGGAAGGAATCTCATCCGGCTCAGTCGTTTGGCAGGTGAACATTGTTGGGTGCACAGAGCTGGGTGACTAGCCTAGTGTCAGACATTCGGTGGCAAAGCCAGGGCACCAGGTCCCTGGCTTCTGATCTCACATGCTGCTGGTTCTAGTTCACCGTTGTAATTTCCTCTGCCTCATCTATACCACGAAGGGGTATGTATGTGTGTGCTCAGTCACATCCAACTGTTTGCAACTGCATAAATGGTAGCCTGCCAGGCTCCTCTGTCCATGGGATTTTCCAGGCAAGAATACTGGAGTAGGTTGCCATTTCTTCCTCCAGGGGATCTTCCTGACCCAGGAATCAAACCCGTGCCTCCTATGTCTACTGTATGGGAGGCAGATTCTCTACCACTGAGCCACCTGGGAAGCCCACTATACCCCAGGGCTAGAAAGAACTAAAAAGTTAGCCTAGGCATTCCTCGTGCCTGTAGAAGCAATAATATGTGTTTTAGTCATCTTGGACCACAGTAAAAAATATATATATATAGTTTATATATTTTAAATTGTAATTTAAATAGTAATGAATAGTGGTGGAAAGAGAGGGAAACCTGGAACAAATTCCTACATCTGCCATTTTCCTCCCTTAGGTTCTGGGCCAATAACTTGACCTCACTGAGTTTTTACATCTTGAGTTTGTTGTGAGAGTAATTGGCAGTAACGTAAGTGTTGGATACATCATGGGGCTCAGCAAATGTTTATTTTCTTTCTCCTTCCCTCCTAGAGCTACAGGGTCTTGACAGAGTTCCTTTTGTTTATTAATGAGGTGACCTTGTAAGGCTCATGAGAATTAAATGATGGAGTGAGAGTACATTTATAAAAGTATCTGATGCCCAGCTTAATGTTCTCATTTCTGAATTTCACTTAGCTGCAGTTAGGTAGAGATTTAAAGGTTTCTATTCCTATTTCTTTATCCCTTTCTTCAGTAGTTTATTTTCTATGGTCTGTGGACATGTTGGTAAGACTGAAGAATTCATTCATTTTCTCTATGATTTGCTTTAAAATGATTTGTCAAATAGTGCAAGATGATTAGATGAAGAAAATATGGCTAAATGTTAACTACAGAATATAGCTTGTGAGTACTGTGTATGTTATTGCTGTTATACAATTTTTTTAATACTTTTCTGGATGTTTGAAGTGTCCCAGGCTGAATTATTTTAGAGGATTGCATGTTAAATATTAAGCTTCTACCATGGTCCCATCTCTGTGCAAGGTGCAGAGGGTATGTTTGGGTAAGAAAGAGTCTCAGCCCCGGGAGCTATGACCCACCATAGGGGACACTAATAAAACGGGCAGCTTCTTCTTCAGGGTGCTGAGTACTATGGTAGGCACCTCCATGGCATCCTGTGAACCTCCTAGCAGTGACAGCAAAGCCACGACTGGAACAGGGAGGTTGGATGAGACTTCCAAGAGGCAGTGACATCTCATCTAAGACCTGAAGGAAAAGGAGGAGCGAGCAGGTATTGATCAGAGGGGGATTGCAGAGAACGAGAGATTGTTTGGGCAGAAAGAGTAGCATCTTCAAAGACCTGGAAAGAAAATATGAGAAGCATATGGTGTATTAGTGAAATTGAAAGAAGTTCAGTAATGAGCTGCAGCCTCAGGGTGATAGTGAGAGAGAGGGCTGGATGGACAAGCAGATCAGGAAGGGCCTTGGGAGGCCAATGATGAACTTTGGGTTGTATCCTCAAAGGGATATTTGAGGTGTTTAAGTAGAGGAGTAAAACTTCTATCATTTTTATCTAACGGTGGTCACTCTGTATGGAAAGTGATCAGGAGAGGATGAGATTAAAAGTAGAGACATAAAGTGAAAGATGTTGACGAGCATCTGGATTAGGTGATGGTGACAGTGGGGGTTCCCAGGTGGCTCTAGTGGCAAAGAACCCACCTGCCAATTCAGGAGACATGAGAGCCAAGGATTTGATCCCCAGGTCAGGAAGATGCCCTGGCAGAGGGCATGGCAACCCACTGCAGTATTCTTGCCTGGAGAATCCCCATGGAGAGAGAAGCCTGGGGGTTAGAGTCAGACACCACTGAAGTGACTTAGCACACAGAGGATAGAGAGGAGGTTGAGCACAGTTTAGAAAGCAAAATAGACAGGGTTGGGTAAGTGAGAGGTCAAGGTCTAATTCATTCATTCAGCACATCTATTGAGTGCTTGCCGTGTGGTAATCTATTTCAGTGTTGAGAAGAGAAAGTCAGGTAAGGGCTATAGGGAATACAAGGTGTATCAAGAAGGGATTAATGGAGAAGCATCTTCTGCGGGAGCACAAATTGATCCTTGGGGACCCCCTTCAGGGATGCCAAAGTAAAAAGTAGTCATCCAAGAGGATATATGTTCCTATTAGGATCTGAATCCCAAAACAGAAAAATTGAACCACGGTATAGTTTTGAGAGTCACTAGTCGGACACGACTGAGCGACTTCACTTTCAATTTTCACTTTCATGCATTGGAGAAAGAAATGGCAACCCACTCCAGTATTCTTGCCTGGAGAATCCCAGGGATGGGGGAGCCTGGTTTGCTGCCGTCTATAGGATCGCACAGAATCGGACATGACTGAAGCGACTTAGCAGCAGCATGTAAACAATAAACCATGAATACAGGTAAAACTGCCCAAGGAGAATACAACCTTGAAGATCACCAATATTTAAGAGGTAGATTAAGGGGTAAAAAAGAGTACACTCATGTTTATAGTAGTATTATTCACAATATCCAAAGGCAACCAAAGTGCCCATCAACAGGTGAATGGATAAACAAAATACGGTATATACATACGATGGAATGCTATTCAGCCTAAATAAGGAAGGTAATTCTATTATATGCTACAGCATAGATGAACCTCGAGGATGGTAAGTGAAATATCTGTCACAGAAAAGCTCCATTTACATAAGAATACAATTCCACTTATGTGAGATACCTAGAGCAGCCAAATTCATAAAGCAGGAACAAGCATCATGCTTATCAAGGTTCTTGGGAGGAGGAGAAACTGAGAAGTTATTGTTTTTTTGTTTTTTGAATCTTTACTGGAGTATAGTTGCTTTACAATGTTGTGCTAGTTTCTGCTGGACAGCAAAGTAAATCAGGTATACATATATATGGGCTTCCCTGGTGACTCAGTGGTAAAGACTCGGCCTGCCAGTGTGGGAGATGTGAGCTCAGTCCCTGGGTTGGGAAGATCCCCTGGAGGAGGGCATGGCAACCCACTCCAGTATTCTTGCCTGAGAATCCCATGGACAGAGGAGCCTGGCAAGCTACAGTTCATGGGGTCGCAAAAGAGTTGAACACAACTTAGCAACTAAACAACAGCAACACATATACATATATCCCCTCTTTTTTAGATTTCCTTCCTATTTAGGTCACCACAGAGCATTAAGTAGAGTTCCCTGTGCTATCCAGTAGGTTCTCATTAGTTATCTATTTTATACATAGCAGTGTTTATTTGTCAATCGCAATCTCCCTATTCATTCCACCCGCTCTTTCCTCCTTGGTACCCATAAGTTTGTTTTCTACTTATGTGTATCTATTTCTGCTTTGTAAATAAGTTCATCTGTATAATTTTTCTAGATTCCACATATAAGCAATATTACTATATTTGTTTTTTGAAAGTTATTGTGTAATGGGTATAGCATTCTGGTTTTGTGAGATGAAGAGAGTTCTAGAGAAGGATGCTGATGATGGCTGCACGGCAGTGTGAATGTACTGCTGACTTAAATGGTTAAAATGGTAAGTTCTCTGTGTTTCATTACAATGAGAGAGAGAGATTGAAAGTGAGTAACCAGAAACATGGGAGAGAGACCAGCTGTGTATACTCTCATGGAAGCCAGGGGAAGATAACATTCGAGACTGAGTAAGTCTACAGCCACCCCAGCATGAATGCACGTGGTCTTGCTGATCTCGGAAGCTAAGCAGGAGGCCTGGTTAGCACTTGGATGGGAGACTAAGCAAAAAGCCAAGGATTGATAAACCCAAATGCCTCACAGAGGTTAAGGGAGATAATGCCTAAAAAGTGCCTACTGATTCAGCAGCAGAACGGTTGTTAGTAATCTTGATGATGATTTCAATCTCATGGTGGAAGTGGGATCCAGCATGGAAGTTGAGGAGAGAGGGGGACATGGAGAGGGCAGCTTAGATAAGCCTTGAGATATTTGGTTCAAAGGATGAGGAGAGAAAGAGGGACCTATAGGGAAGAAGGGTTGATTGAGAGTGGATGGAAGAGACTTGACCACTTCAAATACCGCTGGGAATGAGCCAGTAGAAGCGGCATGTAAGGGTCTGGAGGAAGGAAGGAAGGGTCTGGGAGAAGGTTACAGAGCAGGAGGCAGCTAGCCAGGACATGCCTCTTCATTGCAACAAACAAGAAACAGAATAAGATGGCTGCCTTGAAGGTAAATGTGCAGGTTTGGGGGCAGGAAGTTAAATGCTGGTCTAGTGGCTTCAATTACCCTCTGAAGTCCCAGACAAGACCATCTGCTGAGGGAGGAAAGGTGGAAGGGTCAGAGATCTAAAGAAACTGGCAAAGTATTGAAATGACTGGTTCACGAATAATGACAGACTGCCGCCTAGGAAGCGGAGGGCGCTCTGGAAGCACCAACATCCACTGGGGTTTGGAGGCCATGAACTTACAGCTGTGCTCATCTTCTAGGCAGAGCGCCTACCCCCCACCCCTGCACCCCAAAAGGGTTCAGAAGTTCAAATGAGGCATATGTACCCGGGTAGATAAGAACTTCATAAGGGCTCCTTTTGAGGGAAACATGAAATTGATCTCAAGGACAGTAGGGTTACGTTAAGTGGGGCAAAGGCTGTATTCTTTTGAAAATGTTGCAGGCGCCCGGTGACTAGGTTAAGAGCTGCAGATACTGTTGGGTTTATGAGTTTGACCTTTGTACAGTGATTGTAACTAACTCACCAGGGCCCCCTGTTGACAGAATAGGTTATTGGGGGCCACCCTTAATTAGCAACTGATTCAGAATGAAACTCTGGACTGTGAACCAAGTTGTTGGGTGTCTCGTCTCCCATTCACAAACTTGTGTTGCCTGTCACAGGTACTTGTGGTGCTGGAGGCAAGTGTTGCCTTTGTGTGAAGAAATAAAACTTCCAGACCGCTTGGCAAGCCTTTAACAAATTGTATATCCCTGTAGATTTCTGCCTTATGCACAGACTACCAGGATCTGCTTAAGAGTACTCATTTTTGCTAGCAAAAATGTCACTTAAGTTACTGAAGTTGATGTATCTTATCACAGTTTTTTTGCAAGTGGCTGGTGGTATGTGGAGAGAATGCTATTGATGTCTCTCATGGGCTCGTGCCTAGAATGCTTGTGTATATTGACTCCCCCTAATCAAGAAATGTGTTTTTCTTCTACCCTGCTTCACTATCTGAGTTTATCTTCTTGGGCTGAATGTCATTGAAAAGCAAGGTGAAAAAACAACCCTCAGAATGGGAGAAGATAGTAGCAAATGAAACAACTGACAAAGGATTCATTTCCAAAATATACAAGCCTATGACATTTCTTATTCCCACTGATACCCCCAGAACCCAGAGTGGAGTTATAATTGTTCTTCAGTGATCAAAATGTTCTGTCTATGCCAGATAATTCGGTAGCCACTAGCCATATGTGCCCAATGATTATTTGAGATGTTTGATGGAGGAACATTTTTATGCATTTTTAACTTTATTTCATTTTAATTCAGTGTAAGTAGCCACATGCAGCCAGTGGCTACTGTATTGGACAGTTCAGTTTCAGTTCAGTCGCTCTGTCGTGTCCAACTCTTTGCGACCCCATGAATTGCAGCACGCCAGGCCTCCCTGTCCATCACCAACTCCCGGAGTTCACTCAGACTCACGTCCATCGAGTCAGTGATGCCATCCAGCCATCTCATCCTCTGTCGTCCCCTTCTCCTCCTGCCCCCAATCCCTCCCAGCATCAGAGTCTTTTCCAATGAGTCAACTCTTCGCATGAGGTGGCCAAAGTACTGGAGTTTCAGCTTCAGCATCATTCCTTCCAAAGAACACCCAGGACTGATCTCTTTAGGGTGGACTAGTTGGATCTCCCTGCAGTCAAAGGGACTCTCAAGAGTCTTCTCCAACACCACTGTTCAAAAGCGTCAATTCTTCGGCACTCAGCTTTCTTCACAGTCCAACTCTCATATCCATACATGGCTACTGGAAAAACCATAGCCTTGACTAGATGGACCTTTGTTGGCAAAGTAATGTCTCTGCTTTTGAATATGCTATCTAGGTTGGTCATAACTTTCCTTCCAAGGAGTAAGCGTCTTTTATTTCATGGCTGCAGTCACCATCTGCAGTGATTTTGGAGCCCCAAAAAATAAAGTCTGACACTGTTTCCACTGTTTCTCCATCTATTTCCCATGAAGTGATGGGACCAGATGCCATGATCTTCGTTTTCTGAATGTTGAGCTTTAAGCCAACTTTTTCACTCTCCTCTTTCACTTTCATCAAGAGGCTTTTTAGGTCCTCTTCACTTTCTGCCATAAGGGTGGTGCCATCTGCATATCTGAGGTTATTGATATTTCTTCCAGCAATCTTGATTCCAGGTTGTGCTTCCTCCAGCCCAGCATTTCTCATGATGTACTCTGCATATAAGTTAAATAAGCAGGGTGACAATATACAGCCTTGATGTACTCCTTTTCCTATTTGGAACCAGTCTGTTGTTCCATGTCCAGTTCTAACTGTTGCTTCCTGACCTGCGTATAGGTTTCTCAAGAGGCAGGTCAGGTGGTCTGGTATTCCCATCTCTTTCAGAATTTTCCACAGTTTATTGTGATCCACATAGTCAAAGGCTTTGGCATAGTCAATAAAGCAGAAATCGATGTTTTTCTGGAACTCTCTTGCTTTTTTGATGATCCAGCAGATGTTGGCCATTTGATCTCTGGTTCGTCTGCCTTTTCTAAAACCAGCTTGAACATCTGGAAGTTCACGGTTCACATATTGCTGAAGCCTGGCTTGGAGAATTTTGAGTATTACTTTACTAGCGTGTGAGATGAGTGCAATTGTGTGGTAGTTTGAGCATTCTTTGGCATTGCCTTTCTTTGGGATTGGAATGAAAACTGACCTTTTCCAGTCCTGTGGCCACTGCTGAGTTTTCCAAATTTGCTGGCATATTGAGTGCAGCACTTTCACAGCATCATCTTTCACGATTTGAAAGAGCTCAACTGGAATTCCATCACCTCCACTAGCTTTGTTCGTAGTGATGCTTTCTAAGGCCCACTTGACTTCACATTCCAGGATGTCTGGCTCTAAGTGAGTGATCACACCATCGTGATTATCTTGGTCGTGAAGATCTTTTTTGTACAGTTCTTCTGTGTATTCTTGCCACCTCTTCTTAATATCTTCTGCTTCTGTTAGGTCCATACCATTTCTGTCCTTTATCAAGCCCATCTTTGCATGAAGTGTTCCCTTGGTATCTCTAATTTTCTTGAAGAGATCTGCTGCTAAGTCACTTCAGTCGTGTCCGACTCTGTGTGACCCCATAGACGGCAGCCCACTAGGCTCTTCTGTCCCTGGGATTCTCCAGGCAAGAATACTGGAGTGGGTTGCCATTTCCTTCTCCAGCGCATGAAAGTGAAAAGTGAAAGTGAAGTAGCTCAGTCGTGCCCAACTCTTAGCGACCCCATGGACTGCAGCCCACCAGGCTCCTCCATCCATGGGATTTTCCAGGCAAGAGTACTGGAGTGGGTTGCCATTGCCTTCTCCATGAAGAGATCTAGCCAGTTCTAAAAGGCAGATTAGGGACTTGCCTGGTGGCCCGGTGGTTAAGACTGTGTGCTTCCAACACAGAGAACCCAACACAGAGGATGTGGGTTCTACCCCTGGCCAGGAAACTAAGATCTCACATGTCTCATGGCAAAACAAACAAATAAATAAAAGCCAGATTAGACAGGACCAAAGTTTTAAATACAGTTTACAAATACAGCCAACCCAGGAAATTCACTCTGATCTTTAATGTCCAAACAAGTCTGGCCTAATCTCATCCTGCCATATCAAGTCGGGATGCTAATGCATGGGAGGTGAAGCATAGGGGAGGGAGCAAGCTCTGCAAACAACCTACTGCTAAGGGGGAGTCACCTTCATTTCTGCCTGAATTCTGCCTCTGATACCTGAACACCAGAGTCCTGTGTACAAAGGAAAATTGTGGGGAGAGAACAAACTTAATGCCAAGTGGGTACAAATACTCTGCCAGCAGCTTCACACTCATTATCATCTTGTTCATCTTTAGATGTCCTCCATGAAACTTGCTTATGCTTTTTTAGAAAGGAGGAAATGGAGTTTCAAAGTAATGACTAGCTTGTTCAAGGCACAGAGCTGGTCAGCGGTAGAGGCAAGATGAGAATCCCGGCAGGTGTGAATCCAAAGTCATTTCCACAAGCAGTACTCACAGCCGGATGCTCAGGCTAAGAATTACCCCAGCATCAGAACACCTTAGGGTGGGACTGGAAGTAGAGTGGAGGCAATAGGAGGCAAATGACTTTAAGTGTGTGTGTGATCCGATTATCTCAGAAGTTGTACCTGTATTCCACCTCTCTTGCCCAGCATGCACCCTGCCACTTCAGTTGTGTTAATTGTAGGTACCTCGCCATGGAAATACAACTATTAGTGTCATAGATGTATGATCATTTGGACAAAAATGACAAGAAATAAAGACAGGTCCCAGCATCTTGGTCACCATCATGGCAAAGTCTCAAACTTCCTGATACTTGCATAATTTAAGATGTATCTTGGGCTTCCCTGGTGGCTCAGATGGTAAAGAAGCCACCTGCAATGTGGGAGACCTGGGTTCAATCCCTGGTTTGGGAACATCCCCTGGAGAAGGGAATGGCAACCCACTCCAGTATTCTGGCCTGGAGAATTCCATGGACAGAGGAGCCTGGCAGGCTACCGTCCATGGTGTTGCAAAGAGTCAGACACAACTGAGCAACTTTAACTTTCTTTCATGATATGTTTTATGAGAGATATGTTAGATCACTTACTATCATCTAATCAAACATTTCCTGGAGTTCAAATGCTGCCTGCTTGCTAACCTGTCTATTTGTATATTTTCTTCTATAGCATTTCTAAAATTTCCACTATTGAAAATAATAATAATAGTGGAAATCATAAAGAGCAAACACCTATAATCCTACCCATATGCTACAAATGCCCTCCTTCATGTAATTTGACATAGTTGTAAGCATACCTTGTGCAGTACTTTTGTTTGTTTTGTTTAGTCACTAAATCATGTCTGACTCTTTTGAGATCCATGGACTGTAGCCCGCCAGGCTCCTTTGCCCATGGAATTCTCCAGGCAAGAATACTGGAGTAGGTTGCCATTTCCTTCTCCAGGGAATCTTCCTGATCCAGGGACCGAACCTGCGTCTCCTGCACTGATCAGGTGGATTCTTGACGGCTGAGCCTCCAGGGAACCCCTATGCATACTTTGGGATACTGCCTTTTATTTCACTTTGTCATGATCAGTTTCCATGCTGCCACACATCCTCATGATTGCAGTATTAATATCTATGCAAGTCTTTAGAGTCAGCTTACCATTATTATTCCAACCCTCCTGTTTGATGTGTGGAGTCTGTTTCAAAACTAACTTTAGAAGGTTTTATACTTGTAGATCATAAGTGGTTGGTTGATACCCCCAACTGGAAGTCTCATTCTTCTGTGTTTTCACATCCCTTGTGAATACTAGTTATAATACTACGGAATTTCTGATTGGATAGTATCTTGGATTTTAAATGTTTCATATATGGGCTTCCCTTGTGGCTCAGCTGGTAAAGAATGTGCCTGCAGTGTGGGAGACTGGGATTGATCCCGGTTTGGGAAGATCTCCTGGAGAAGGGAAAGGCTACCCACTCCAGTATTCTGGACTGGAGAATTCCATGGACTGTATAGTCATTGGGGTTGCAGAGAGTCGGACATGACTGAGTGACTTTCACCTCACATATGTAATTTTTAACTTCCAAACATTATATTCTCAAGAGCAGTAGACAGTGCATTATATCTTAACTATCATCCCCTCTCCCAGACTTTGGGGGCTTCCTAGGTGGTGCAGTGGTAAAGAATCCACCTGCCAGTGCAGGAGATACATTCCCCTGGGTTGGGAAGAGTCCCTGGAGTAGGAAGTGGCAACTTGCTCCAGTATTCTTGCCTGAAAAATTCCATGGATAGAGGAGCCTGGTGGATTAGAGTCCACAAGGTCACAAAGAGTCAAGACATGACTGAGCAGACTCCTAGACATTAGGTACTTAATATATGCTTCTTGTGGAGAAGAGCACAGCAACCCATTCCAGTATTCTTGCCTGGAGAATCCCATGGACAGAGGAGCCGTGCGGGTTACAGTCCATGGGGTCACAAGGAGTTGGATATGACTGAAACGACTTAGCATGCATGCATATGCTTCTTGAATTCTGTACAGACTATAAAACTGGCTTGGGATCAGGTTGCCCAGTGACTTGTAGATGACAAATTTTCAGCATGTCTTACTTCAAATATCATTCTGCTTAAAATGCATGCACTGACGTGTTTGTCTCTGTTCTCAAGTTAGTCACGTTTGAGTCTTCAAGAAAGCCATTCAAATGAATCACAGATTATCAGGTTGATGTCAACCATATTAGGGAACATGAACAGCCAAGGTAGTAATAAGCCTCAGAGTGCCTGCCTAAAGGACTTAACCCTAGGACATGAGGATATTTTATTTTCCAATACTTCATATGTCTGCTTTGGGATATGGTGTCAAGCCTTAACTGGACCATGATGTTTCCAAATACTGACGTGTCATTCTGTTATTTCTCAAGGCAATGACTAGGCTATAGAATATCTGCCTGGTAGAGTTTCTCTCATGGGATTCTGGTCGCTAATTTTATTTTCGCTCTTGGGGAGAGAGATCTTTCAGATCTGTGTGAGGTAATGCTACTCACGAAACATTACTTTGGCTTCTAAGTTGGACTGAACCATAAGCACATCTTTTTCCAGTGTCTGGCTTAGAAACTTTGCTTGGTCTGTCAAAAAATATGAATTGAGCACTTGGAACATTGTGTAATGATATTGTTGCCTCCATCCAGGCATAACAATTCTACGCAGCTTTCTTGAAATAAGAATGTCTAACCACTCTTGTGTCCTGATCAAGACAACAATCTATAATGAAAATTGCCTAACTCAGGCAGACTATTTTTTTAAGCTGCATCTCATCAACAGTTTGATATGTTTATTGTTTAGTAGGGCTTGCCAGGTGGCACTAGTGGTAAAGAATCTACCTCCCAGCGCAGGAGACTTGAGATTACTCTGGTATTCTTGCTTGGAGAATCCCGTGGACAGAGGAGCCTGACAGGCTATGGTCCATAGGGTTGCAGAGTAGGACACAACTGAAGCAACTTAGCATGAATTGTTTAGTAAGATATCAAAACATGAAACATTTGCCTTTAAAAGTTTATCCTACTTGAAAGTGAACATTAAAGTGAAAGTCGCTCATTCGTGTTCAACTCTTTGCAACCCCATGGACTATACAGTCCATGGAATTCTCCAGGCCAGAATACTTGGTGGGTAGCCTTTCCTTTCTCCAGGGGATCTTCCAAACCCAGGGATCAAACCCAGGTCTCCCACATTGTAGGCAGATTCTTTACCAGCTGAGCCACAAGGGAAGCCCAAGAATACTGGAATGGGTAGCCTATCCCTTCTCCAGGGGATCTTCTTGACCCAGGAATTGAACCGGGATCCCCTGCATTGCAGGCGGATTCACTTGGGTAAAATTATTTTTGGTTTCAGAATAAATATGGTAGATAAAATTTTGGTTAAAAAAACTGACATTGCTGGCTCAAAAAACAATCATTTATACAGAACTCAAATGTTTTTAAGTAATGCAGATTTTGGCCATCTTAGGATGCTCCTAAAGACTTCAGAAAGGCAACTTTGAGCCCAACCTACCTTTGTAAAATGTGAGTAGATAAAAAAGAAGGAAAAGGACATTACAGGCACGAGTCAGAAGATGCAGGGAAACAGAGCATAACCCCGCTCAGTGGGGCAGGGGAATGACTGATTCTTAAATATGATAAATGGAGGATTAAGAAGAAAGACAAGCTGAGATGTAACTGCATCCAGTCCCAAATACCAGACTAAATTATGTAAGTTTGACATTTTAGATAGTAGGAAATATTGAAGACAATGCAAATACTCTATAAGAAAGTGAGTTTTTAAGATGGTAGTCTCTATAGTTGTTTCTCCTCTCTCCACATCTTCAACTGAAATATTAAGTAGGCAAAAAAAGTTTGTTTGGGTTCTTCCATACCATCTTACAGAAAAACCCGAACAAATTTTTGGCTAACTGAATAAAATTTTAAAAGAATAAAGGCATGCCCATTCTGGAAACATGAATGAGGACCAGAAATTGACAAACATCTACAAGATGAAAAGAAATAGGATTATATTGCTTGCTAATTTTTTTAATCTAAATAAAAATAAAAAACAGATGAAATGATTCACAGAATTATTATAATCCAAATAAAATAATTCTGAGAATAGAAGAAGACAATGAAAAAATCTAATTACTCTCCTTAGACACTATGAAAAGTATTGCATCCATTAAACTTCACTACCATCTTTTCAAAAGAAGAGCAGTTATGGACACAAAGCAGTTAGAAAACATGAGTTCTTACAAACTGAAAGTCAAGAGAAAGACTTCCTGAATGTAGCTAAAGACTATTCCAGAGTATAGAGCCAAACGTGAGAAGATAGAAAAGGTTAAAAAAAGTATTGGCGATATGGAAAGATGATCCTAAAGTTCCACCATTGTTTAAAGAGAGTCCTTAAAGGAAAAATAAAGACATTGGAGAGGAAAAAAGACATAACAATTCAGATTAGGAGAGGCCACTGACTGTTGAGTAAAATAAAAATCCCAAACCCACATTGGTGAAATTTCAGGATAAAAGAGACTTAGAGCATCTGAGTTTAGACATTGAGAATGTCAGACCTTGAGAGGATTACCCACAGAAGAGTGATCGCCTATATGGCATGAACTTTGATACCTGATACTACAGGTTGGGAGACAGTGCACCCATGCATTCAATGTTCAGAGGGGACTGAGTTTGGAACTATGGTTCTGTACTCAGCCCAACTATGAATAAAGTATGAAAACAAATAGACATTTTCTTACTTTAAAACTTCTCTTAGCCTCTCAACAAACAACTTGAAGATGTAGTCTAGGAAAATAAGAGAATAAAATAAAGGATACATTAACAGCCAAAAAACTATGGAACTAATATTGGAAGAGTCCAGTTACAAGAAATATGAAGATGCCAGCAGTAATATTAAAGCAATTGGTGCAAATTAGATAGTGGATTCCATGATGAATGTCTTGCAGAAAAAAAAAAAAGGTCATTCTATTATATGTATTTAGGCTTAGAATCTGAGTATTTTTTTATAAGATGAAATATGTTTATTCTGTCCCCCAAAAATAGTTAAAATCTCTAGGAAAAACAACTATATAGGTATAGAGATATAGAGAACATATCTACATATTTAACTTCTCTGTTAAAAATTCAAGTTCACTCTTAAAATGAGGCATATTTTGGAATAATTAATAGCCTGTAGAAAAAAAAGATTCATTTGATCTTGATATTATATTATTATTGTGATTGCAAGATATAATGACATATTTATTTCTCTATGAAAGGTAATACCACTTGAGTTTGGAGAGAATAAGAAATTGCATAATCGTAAATGCCATTTCCTAGATTTCAAACTTAAAAGCAATCTATAGTCAAAATAAGGAAGCCTTAACTACAGTTCATAGAACATAATGCAAATATAAAGGATAAAGGAGACATAATGGTAAAACTATGCAAATTAAAAGAGGAAAGCTGAGAAGAAATGTAAAATGAAGAATTAATAGGTGACATTCCTTAGAGTGAGTCAAGAAATTTCAAGACTAGGGCTTGAAGTTATAAAGGTAACCATTGGAATAACTAAATATTAACAGTAATTGAGAGAAGAAAATTAATAGAAGTATGTTGAATTTCTTTTATAGTAGAAAATAGGTACTATGTTGATATAATTGTGACCTTACAAGAATTAAGTATAGTTTTAAAAAAATTAATTGCACATTTAATATTATATATTCTGTAGTCCTCAGATTCTAAACATGTATATACTTTTATAAACTACAATTACCTACATATATATATATAGAAAGAGAGAGAGAGAGAATGGTTTGGAAAGAAAGTACTTAGCCAGGAAGACTCCCAGAAGCTATTACTTTTCTCTACCTCTCAGGTGATATGAATTTGGTGGAAACAACAATAACAACAAAAAAAACCCAAACAAACAAACATAAAGTTGAGGCAATCTGAGAAGAATTGATAGGATTTGATGGTTGGGTGGTTATTTGAACAGGACAGGTTTTTAAAAAGGAGTGAAGCAAAGATATATAATATTTTCACACTTCACAAGGTAGTATATACTGAAGCTACTGACAAAATGGTACCCAGGATAATATACTTATTTTAAACTTACTGTTACCTTGCTGTTTCTCACCCAGTTGTATGTCTCCAGGCTAGCTGAAAAGTGAAAATGTAGCATTTTGGTGATATTTATAATCTGGTGAAATATTTATCATAAGAATATAACTCAAATATTTTTATTTAATCGTAAATGTCAAATATATTATACTAAAGAGCCAATATAGGCTGCAGTAGTGAATAATAACATCACTTTTTGGTCAAAACTTTCCTATGGACAACCAAGAATTGATGCGTCAGGTGGAGTGTGTGACTGGCTCTATCATATTTCTTTCAGTGATTTGATTTGTGGCAGAAAGAAAGTGCTCGCATTTTGTTACATTAGAAGCTCTCAAAGTCCCAGGACTCAGGATATTTGTTCTGTTTTCAACAAGTTTCTAATCCTGCTCTGCTATCATGAACTGGGATTTTAGCATCTACCTGGGCTTGGTCCTGTTTACTAAAGGTTTTTAAACCCTTACTTAACGTCAAGCTGGGAAGGACAGAGATCTTTTCAAACCACTTTGTAAATTATGAACTCTCCAGGTCTCTCTTTCTTCATTCACATTCTGACTTCACCCCTCACTTGTGGAGTATCCTCTGCAATTATTTACTGAAAGCTTTTGACTATAATTGCCACTTTTTTCAGACTGCAGTAGAACAAAGCATTGTATACAAATAAACATACTTCAGTTCTACCAATAACCACGTAACTTGCTTTTCTTTAGCAAATGGAAACAAGAATCTCGAGATTAATGAAATTTACTAAGTAAGATCTGTGAGGCAGGATCCAAAAGTTCACTTAACCTCCATTTCCCATTTTAGAGAGAATTATAATCATGCGCAAAATCATGCAGAAAATCTGGCTCTTACATTTGCCTGACTGACACTCGAAAGGAATCAGGAAAAGGTCTCTTCAGTAAATTTTGTATCTTTCTTTATATTGTTGTTAGTCACTAAGTCATGTCTTTTGCAACCCCATGGACTATTGCCTGTCAGGCTCCTCTGTCCATGGGTTTTCTCAGGCAAGAATACTGGAGTGGGTTGCCATTCCTTCTCCAGGGGATCTTCCCAACCCAGGGATCCAACCCTCATCTCTTGCATTGCAGGCAGACTCTTTACCACTGAGTCACCTGGGAAGGCCAAGGTGGTGTATTGCTTTATACCACAGGCAATATTATGGACAGCAGCATCACCTATCACTATCAGGCACTGTCTTTTTCCAGATAAAATCAATGTGAAGAAACTCTGAGAGTTTGGACAGCTTCTTTTTGTTTTGGGTTGCAGTTGGGTTTTTTCACTCCATCTTGTAAATGGCTAAGGTGATGAATTTAAAGGATGGAAGGAAATGATTCTTTGGCTTGGAGGAGGGGAAATGGAGAAAATAAAAGTAATCCAGATTAATAATACATTTTAGAACCACATAATTAGGAGACATTGGAGGTTATTCTTAAAAGCCTTCTGAGTTGAAATCAAGCATCTCGCTTTAACACTAGCAAAGCCATATTTCTTCTCTTGATCTGAGTGTCCTTAATGTAGTATTTGTACAACACATGACATAAGCATGGATTTGCAGCTGTTTCATAACCGCTGTGAAGTTTACTGGCTCTGCTCCACAACTCTCTGTCCAAACTTCAGGAACTCTCCCCAAGTATTGCAAATGTGGGAGGAGGCCATTTGTGGAAGGATTTACTTCACCCCGAGTTGAGTGTTTTGCGTGCAGAATATGAGACTGCTATTCAACAAGTTGTGTCCAAATGTAAGTGACCAGCCAGAGAGACTTTTTTTGGACCTGTCATCTAGCTTCAGAGCTTATCCTCCGAGGAATTGAAACTGTTCTCACCAGCGGTAGGAAGCAGCAACGCCACGATTCTTTATTTCTTCTCAGCAATAATGGCCTCATGAATTTTTTAAGCTGATATTTTGATTTGCTGAAAGCCATGATTTGGATGTTAGTGATGTAATCTGAATAGTCAGAGCAGTTGTGAGGGTGAGATGGCGGTAGCTGAATGTTCCTGGCTCTCTCTCCTTGCCTTGGATGGATAGGGACTCTGCAAGGACAGCTCAGATATGGTTACATTGACATCATAATTCATCTGACCAAGCTTCTCTCCTCTTCTGAGCTCTGTGATGAAGCCAGCTGAGTTGTTTTAAAGTGGTAGCTTCAAGGTCTCGCAGTCGCACTGAACCTAGTCCAATACGATAATCAGATGGAAAAATCTGTTTCTATAGGAACATTTGTAAAGGATTCACCATCAGAACATTTACATGCTTCTATGCTAATTTCATGCAGAGGAAGTCTTTTTTCTGCTGATACCAGAAGGCAGAACTAGCATTTCCAGTTAAAGTTAACCAGGTTAAATTCCACTCTCACCGTATGTGGTGGTGGACATATTTCCAAGGATAACAGTCAGAGCCTTAAGTAATAAAAGTAAAACGTGGAATTTTCATCCTGAAAGCGATAAGGAGCCACTGAAGGTTTTTGAAAAAGAAGGGCGGAAAGATAGATCTCATGGCGATTTGTCAGAACCACTGAGAGGAGCATCAGGAAGCAAGACAACGCCTACAGAGTCTCGAGCCAGGCGTGGTGTCTGCAGTAGGGTGTCAGGAGTGGGAGACGAGAGGGAGGGGCACATGCAACATGTTGTGAAATGAACAGGTAAATGACTACATCAGAGAGACGGGGCAAGAAGGTGGGCAGATGCCTAGGACTCAGAACTCAGTGTTAGATTTGGGTCCAGTTCAAGCAGAAGATGTGGAAAGAGAGGGAGCGCAGTAGGGGAGAATCTTCCTGGTTAAACGCGCTGTAAATTGTCCAAACCAATGGCACCAACCTAATTTCTGCTTCTGCCTTCTGGAGTAAGCGAGAGAATGTGGCGAGGACTGTAGACACCACACCACAGTTTTACGAGGTTCTTCTGGAAACCTGAGGGGAGATTTGATGTTTTTTGAGTTGTTCTCATGGCAGCTGTCCTCAGGGAAACTGGCTGGTCAGTACACAGGCCTGTTCTTTTCTGCTGATCTTTCCATCCCTACCCGCATGGGGTCAGATATGTTCTCCCTCCCTCCCCAGAAATATTTGGCAGCTTTGCAGAAATATTGGTGTCACCCCAAACCCTTCACCAGCATCTGTCCCCTCCTGTCCTTGTGTTGTAGTGAGTCAGGAACCTCTGTGTGGCTTTGTCATCCCTCAAGCCTCCGGGTATGAAAAAGGACAGTTTGGGAACTTCCCTGGAGGTACAGTGGATATGACTCCTCATGCCTGATGCAAGAGGCATGTGTTCAATCCTTGATCAGGGAACTAAGATACCACATGCCTTGTTCAGTTCAGTTCAGTTCATTTCAGTCACTCAGTCATGTCTGACTCTTTGCAACCCCATGAGCCACAGCACGCCAGGCCTCCCTATCTATCACCAACTGCCAGAGTCTACCCAAACCCATGTCCATCGAGTTGGTGATGCCATCCAACCATCTCATCCTCCGTCATCCCCTTCTCCTCCTGCCCTCATCCTTTCCCAGCATCATGGTCTTTTCAAATGAGTCAGCTCTTCGTATTAGGTGGCCAAAGTATTGGAGTTTCAGCTTCAACATCAGTCTTTCCAATGAACACCCAGGACTGGTCTCCTTTAGGATGGACTGGTTGGCTCTCTTGCAGTCCAAGGGACTCTCAAGAGTCTTCTCCAATACCACAGTTTAAAAGCATGAATTCTTCGGTGCTCAGCTTTCTTTATAGTCCAACTCTCACATCCATACATGACCACTAAAAAAAACCATAGCCTTGACTAGATGGACCTTTGTTGGCAAAGTAATGTCTCTGCTTTTTAATATGCTGTCTAGGTTAGTCATAACTTTCCTTCCAAGGAGTAAGCATCTTTTAATTTCATGGCTGCAGTCACCATCTGCAGTGACTTTGGAGCCCCAAAAAATAAAGTCAGCCACTGTTTCCACATCCATTTGCCATGAAGTGATGGGACAGGATGCCATGATCTTAGTTTTCTGAATGTTGAGTTTTAAGCCAATTTTTTCATTCTCCTCTTTCACTTTCATCAAGAGGCTCTTTAGTTCTTCACTTTCTGCCATAAGGGTGATGTCACCTGAATATCTGAGGTTATTGATATTTCTCCCGGCAATCTTGATTCCAGCTTGTGCTTCTTCCAGCCCAGCATTTCTCATGATGTACTCTGCATATAAGTTAAATACACAGGGTGACAATATACAGCTTTGACGTACTCCTTTTCCTATTTGGAACCAGTCTGTTGTTCCATGTCCAGTTCTAACTGTTGTTTCCTGACCTGCGTATAGGTTTCTCAAGAGGCAGGTCAGGTGGTCTGGTATTCCCATCTCTTTCAGAATTTTGCAGTTTATTGTGACCCACATAGTCAAAGGCTTTGACATAGTCAATAAAGCAGAAATAGATGTTTTTTTGAAAGTCTCATGCCTTGTGGTGTAGCCAAAAAAATTTTTTAACTTAAAACATTTTTTTTAAAGGAAACGGACAATTTCCCTCTATTTATAAATCCCCAACCTGGCTTGGGGTAAGGCTGGGGAAAGGAGAGAGGACAGGATTTCTCTTAGGGATGCCCACCAGTCTCCTGGTTGGAAGAAACCTCAGATGTTTCCAACTAGTCACAGGGTCTGATGGCTAATGGCAAGAACTTTAGGCTCTGAGTTATTCAAGGGTCTTGAAATTTTGATCGTTGAAAATCAGGCTTTCGAGGTTCATGAACTTCTTCAGTTTGTGTTATCCTGTCTGCCATAGGATTAAAAGTCTATTTTGAAACTGAGTACTTGAGCCCTGATTCTTTTCTTCCCTGGAATTTCTGCTGTAACAACCCCATACTGAGGAAACAGGGGGTAAGAAAGTGAAGCACGGTCTGTGTGGCCGAATGCCTTTCCCAAGGCTGGCTGCCACACTATGTCCACGTGTTTCCCTATGGTGTGATATTGACATTTCTCCCATTGAGTGTATGAGTGAAGTCAACATCCCTTCCTCTTGAATCTTGATTGACTTAACTGGTTGCCTTGACCAGAGAAGTATGACCAAGTTATGGTCTGTGACAAGACTAAAAACTGCCATCACCTTCTGCCTTGCTGCCATGTTGTGAGGGAGCCCAGCCCACATGAAGAGTCTGTGTGGGTATTCAGCCAGACCTCCAGCTGAGGTCCCAACTGAAACATCAACCTCCAATTGTGAGACCGAGGAAGTACTAAGATGACTTCAGTAGTCAGCCACTTCTAATTACAACTGTATGAGAGAGACTGAAAACCACCTAGCTGAGCCCAGTCCATCTCCAGAATAACAGGAGATAATAAAATGATTGCTGTTGTTTTACCCAACTGAGTTTTGGGGTGACTCCTTATGCAGAAATAGAGAATCAACAGGATGGTGTTAGCTATTACTTTGTAACAGACTACCCCCAAACTTCATTAACTTAACCATTTTTGTTACAGCTCATGGTTTTATGAATCAGGAATTAAGGAAGGTCTTGGCTGGGCAGCTTATCTCTGATCCACATAGTGGATCACCCTTAGCTGTGGTGGCTGGATCTGAAGGAGGCATGGAACTCTGCAGGTTCACTGTCACTCCCCTCCCGGCTCCTCCCCATGGTCTCTTCTGGGGCCTCTCCACAGGGCTTGTCCTTCCCACAGCATGGTAGTCCCAGGGTAGCCAAACTTCCTTCCTACGGGGCATCTGGCTTCCAAGAGACCAAGACAGCAGCTGCCTGTCATTATAAGGTCTAGACTATGAACTGGTTGGCATAATTTTTACCAAAATCTATTGCTCAAAGCTGCCACAGGGCCTGTCCAGATTCAAGGGGAAAAGAAATAGATCCAACCTCTGGAAGGGAAGAATGTCAAAAATTATGGTCCCAGCAGACAAAGTGGGAACCTTTAGAGCTTTATATCTCAAAATATTGCTTTGTAAATCTTAGTACCCCAATTTATGGATGAAGAAACTGAGGCTGGGAAAAGTGATTGTCCAAGGCTACTCAACTTGTAACTGGATCAACCTGATCTGATTTCAAATCCAAGTCTATATTAATGCAAACCATGACCACTTTTCACTTCTGTGCAAAATCTGGTAAATGTACAATTTATGCTACACTTTATTTTAAAATTGAGATATAGTTGACATAACATACTAGTTTCAAGTGTACAACATAGTAGTTCAATATTTGTACATATTATGACATGATTTAGTTAGCATTCATCACCGCACAGTTGCAAATTTTTCGTGTGTGATGAGAACTTTTAAGATCTACTCTCTTAGCAACTTTTAAATATACAATGCAGTATTATTAACTATGTGCATCATTATTACACATAAAATAAGTCCTATATTACACCCCCAGGACTTATTTATTTTGCAATCGAAAGTTTGTGCCTTTTGACACCCTACACCCATTTTACAGACCCCTTACCCCCAACCTCTGGCAACCACTAATATGTTCTTTGTGTCTATGAGTTTGGATTTGTGGTGGTGACTTTTTGATTCCGTAGATAATTGAGATTAAATGGCATTTGTCTTTCTCTGACTTATTTCACTTAGCATAGTGCCCATAAGGTCTATCCATGTTGTAAATGGCAAAATTTCCTTCTTCTTTATGGCTAAAGTGTGTGTGTGTACCAGTTTTCTTTATCCATTCATCTGTTGATGAGTACTTAGGTTACTGCCATATTTTGGCAACTGTAAATAATGCTGCAGTAAACATGGAGATGCACATATCTTTTTGGGTTTTTTTGTTTCCTTCAAATAAATACCCAGACGGTAATTGCTAGATCACATGGTGGTTCTGGGGCTTTCCCAGTGGTTCAGCAGTAAAGAACCTGTCTGCGAGGCAGGAGCGGAAAGAGATGTGGGTTCTATCCCTGCTTCAGGAAGATCCCCTGGAGGAGGGCATGGCAAACCATTCCAGTATTCTTGCCTGGAGAACCCCATGGACAGAGGATTCCAGTGGGCTATGGTCCAAGGGGTAACAAAGAGTAGGACACAGCTGAAGTGACTTAGCATGCACGAAATGTGGTTCTATTTTGAACTTTTTGAGGAAACTGCATACTGTCTATAATAGTGGCTGCACCAATTTTACTTTTCCCCCAGAAGTGCACATGGGTTCCCATTTCTCCAAATTCTCACCAACACTTTCTTATTTTCATGACAGCCATTCTAACAAGAGTGAGGTGATATCTTATTGTGGTTTTGATTTGCACTCTCTAGTGATTAGTGATGTCAAGCATTGTGTCATGTACCTCTTGGTCATCTGTATGTCTTCTTTGGAAAAATGTCTTTTCAGATCCTCTGCCCATTTTTTAAACCCATACTGCTTGTTTTTTTCCTGTTGAGCTGTGCGAGTTCTGCATACATTTCGGATATTGATCTGTAAGTGTTTTCTCCCGTTTGGTAGGTTGCCTTTCCATTTTGTTGATGGTTTCCTCTCCTGTGCGGAGGTCTTTTAGGTTGATGCAGTCTCACTTACTTGTACTTTTGTTGCCATTGTTTTTGGAGTCAAATTCAAAAAAATCACCGCCAAGAATAATGTCACGGAGCTTACTGCCTATGTTTTCTTCTAAGAGTTTTATAGTTTCAGGCCTTAGGTTCAAGTCTTTAAGCCATTTTAAGTTAATTTTAATGTATAGCATAAGATAATGATGTAGTTCCATTCTCTTGCATGTAGCTACTCAGTTTCCCCAAGACTGTTCATTGAAGAGAGTCTGTCTTTCCCTATTGTGTATTTTTGGCTCCTTTGTGTAAGTTAATTGACTGTATATGTATGTGTTTATTTCTGGGCTATATGTTCTCTTCCACTGATCTTTGAATGTGTTTTTATGCCAATACCGTACTGTCTTGATTACTATTTGTTGTTGTTCAGTCTCTAAGTCATATCTGACTCTTAGCAACCCCATGGACTGTAGCATGCCACAATTACTATAGCTTTGGGATATTATTTGAAGTTGGGAAGCATGTCTCCAGCTTTGTTCTTCTTTCTCAATCTTTTGTGGTTTCATACAAATTTTAGGATTGTTTATTTCTGTGAAAAATGTCACTGGAATTTTGACAGGGATTGCATTGCATCTGCAGATTGCTTTGGGTAGTATGGACATTTTAATAATAATCTTCCATTCCATGAGCCTGGAATATCTTTACATTTACTTGTGTATTCTTTAATTCTTTCTATTTCTTTTATCAAACTTTTTGATGTACACATCTTTCACTTCTTTGACTAAATGTATTCCTTTATTTATTATTTTTGATGCAATTATAGTAGGCTTATATTTTTAAACAGTTTGTTATTAATGTATAGAAATGCAGCAGGCTTTTGTATATTGATTTTACACCCTGCAACTTTATTGAATTTATTAGCTCTAACAGTTTTTTGGTGGTCAAGTATCATGCTATCATGCAGATAACAGTATCATGCTATCTGCAAATAGTGACAGTTTTACTTCTTCCCTTCTGATTTGGATGCCTGTTATTTTTATTGCCTAACAATATACTGTATTAATTCTCAAGTGCTCTCTTCAGTAAGGAAGATACCATGTCTTAACTCCTCCTCAAACGCATATACACTGCAGCTCTAATTTTTTTTTAATCCTAGAGATCTATTCAGTGACCTGGCTTGGGTCACAGACCTAATTCTGAACCAATCTTTAGGTCCAGGAGGATGGAATATTATAATTGGCAAGCTCTACTAGAATCACAAGGTTTGAAGGAGTAGTTCCCAGAAGAAGGAGAGGAAGACAGAAATAATAAAAATGCACTAGACGTGCTTTTTGCACACCGTACCATTATGTCTCATTCGCATTGATTCCATTGCCGCCTCTTTGAAGGCTGATACCATCCTCACTGGAGAGACTGGAGATGAGGCTTTGGGGGAGGGTGTGAAAAGTAAGCTATGTGAGCAATTAATCGCAAGAATCGATCTAGCTCTCTCAGCTGACTGTTAACTCATTGTGGCTCCCTGTCTGGTAAGAGTAGGACCCGTTTGGATTTGCTAAGGGTCTGGGTCCTTCACATAGAAATTAAATAGACTCTACTTGAAGGCGATCCTTTATGCTTTCACGTACTATCTTCTGTCACTGGACCCCTCATGCTCACATCCAATAGTGAGCGTGAATTGAGGATATGGAGATACTTGGCATTATGAGCTCTGGAGTAAACAGAACGTAAGTGCTAATTAAAACATTTCTGATGGAACCTTAATTCTTTTTTCATGATTTCCAGTTGCATTCTCTCTCTTTTAATGAAGCAAGCTTCTTTAATTTTCTTTTTAAAAATTTTACTTGGATGAGGTCAGAAATGGGGAAATTTCTCTTCCGTTACTCACACTGCTTCCCAGCTGTTGGCCTCATGTTCCCTTGACACGCTGTTGAGGAGCCACCCGGAAGCCATGGTTCGCCCCCGTGTGCACCCGCCTTGACGGAGCAGGCCCAGACTCAGGAAGACCCTCCCTCCCCATGCCCCTGTCATTGGTGGCCTGGGTCCCGAGTGGCTGTGAAATTCTGGAGGCCAAAGGTTTGAACTCCTGTCTTCCTATCCTTCCAACTTGGCTTTGTATTTATATTAAGGAGTCTCTTTATTCTGTTGCTGCTTGTTAATATCAAAGTTAGAAATAAAGCCCTGTGGGTCCATTGGCTTTTGAGAGCCCTAAGCAAATCGTCTCTTGAAAGCTCGTGACCCTTCTGGAAGATAATTTATTTGCTAAATGATTGCCTTTCCTTTGCCACTCGACTGTGCCCGAGAAGGTTTTTATCCCTTTTCAGTTGTGCTACCCAGTCAGTTCAACAAGATGTGTTTTGTTCAAACGTGGAAATAAAATAGGGGCAGGAAATAAAGGAATTGCATGAACTTGAGCATGGACACATTTCAGTGAGAACATTCAAAGAGGCTTGTCTAGAGCTGGACCGTTGAATTATCACAGTCTTAGCCTAGTGAAAATGAAAACAGATTTTAGCTTTGGAAACAAAAGCAAAAAATGCCTATGGTCTCCTCTCCTATCCAAAGATATGAGAGAAGTGTATATTGATAGCTGAGGCTAACTCAGGGAAAAAAAGTTAGTTGCTATAAAAAAGGGGAAGAAAATTCATTTCCCCTATTAATCACACACACTGTTAACCCCTAATCTTCGGGTCTCTCTCCCTCCCCTTCCCTCTTCCTTTTCCGTAACCATAATTTACAACTCCTTTCCTTCCACGTGTCTCATCCCATGAATACTGCTCTCCAGTCCTGTCTCTCATCCCGCCCCCACCACCCCGAGCTGTTTTCTCTGCCTCTGCACTTTTCCACCACTACCTCCTTGCTCCCTAGACTGAACTGCCTTCAGCGCAGCTATCTACCTTCTCTTGCTTCTACATCCTTCTGCTGCTTCATCCCTAGATTCTGCATTTTTGCACCCAGATTTTATCAGACCCTAGTGGAAGGCAGCCTGAGTTCGTGAATAAGAATGCTGGCTTGGACACCTGGCAGGTGGATCCACGCCCAGCTTTGCCACTTCCTAGCTGATGATCTGGATAAGTTATTTAACTGGCTGCCTCCTCTGACAAACGAGATGTACAATTGCCCCTTCTTCATAAGTTTCTGTGGGGATTAAAACACCCACCCAATTAAAACATAGCACTTGGTCCTTAAAAAGTACCCAATAAACATTAGATATTGCTGTTTTTGTTGTGATTGTTGTTGGAGAGAATTCCAGGTCTGTGTCAATAGACATTGCGAACCTTACTACTAAGTAATGGCTTCTAAATTTGGTTTTTAAGCCAAAGTCTTCACAATGGCTGTTCAAAGCTCTGTACATTCTGGTCCCTCTGTGATCTTTCTGACCTCATCTACAACTACCCTCCCACCCCACGAAATACACTCAAGTATAAGATTCACAAGGGCAGAGAATTTTGCTAACTTTTGTTAATTTCTGTCTCTCAAGCACCTGTCATTCTTAGCGCACAGTAGGTTCTCAGTAAATGTGCTGACTGACTGACTGAGCCCCAATACCAATATCACTACCTTGGTGAAGCTTGCCCTGTCTCTCTAGGCAAGGTTGCTTTCTTTTCTATATTCTGGTGATACTTAATACGTTCTTCAATTATAACATTTCTCACATTGTATTTTTATAGAAAACATATTTAAAGCTCTTAAATTTAACCAGATGGTATAATTCAAAAGCACATTTTTATTTAATAGACTGAAACCTCACATTGCACAGATTTGATTGATTGATTACAGAAATCATAATGTTCTGCAAGTTTGTAAATTGAGTTCCCATCATGTTCTATGAGTTATTCCATAAAAATTAAGTCCAACCTTGAGAAAACCCAAGGAAAAGCAAATTAGAAAGCAATTCCAACACACAGAAAATCTTCTCCTAAGCAGCAGCACCTTCTGTGTTTTGACATTACAGAAACCGCACTATTTTACTAGCAAAGAGGAAAGAGACTTGTAAAATTCTGCCTTGTGAGCACATTGGCATAGCTATCAGTGTGGCTGATAAATAACCCGCAAAGACACGTAACTTCCAAAGTCAGTCCTGGAGGAGCCCACCTGTTCAGGTTTGTGTTGAAGGAGGACTTTCTTCATCTGGGGGGGGGGGAAACAGTTACCAACTTTTCTTAAAATGCTATGACTAAAAGTCAGGAGGCATAGGCATATTATAGAATTCTCATCAGATCTAAAGGAAGAATGAATAAAATCTTCTATACTTCAGGGTTAAAGTAACAAGCAAGAACCACTCTCTATGCCACCAATGTAATTCAGGGCCAGCACCACTGGCTAGCCAATCATGTATTTACTCACTGATGTCATTTGGGTGTGGAATATATTTTAAGCTACCGATTGATAACCTGTCCCTGCCATTCCCTACTGGAAAATCCCAAGACGTACACATAGGAGAAATTGCTTGTCCCAGGGCAGCAGTGGTAACTGCTAAGTGGAATCTTCTGTCTGTATTCAGGGGTGATAACAATCTAAGGAAGCCCCCCCATCGAAGGTGGTGTGACAGCTGTGAATGCCTTTGACAGCAGTGATTATCAGCTTCAGTGAACACATTTGAACTTAGAAAAGGCATTTGTGATGAGTAGGTACTACGGGGATGGAATTGGGATTCCTGGTTAATGATTTCATATCTTCTCTCCTGTTGGATTTCTCAAAACCAAGGCAATGCAAAGTCCCTGTTTTAGATGAATCTCACATGTTGGAGAAGTAGAGAATGATTTCTGCCAAGATGCAATTATCGGGGCTTGCTGGCCTAACTCTCAAGAGAAATGGGGCTGTGCTATAACCCAGGAGCTTGGAAAATTAAAATCTGGGTTGGTGCCCAGCTCCATCTTCCTTGATTGGGCCTGTGGACTGGGACAGCGGCTGGTTTCCTTTTTTGCTCATTGCTCTGGCTCTGTGTCTGCTGGATCCGCCTTAGTAATCCTGCTCTCCAAACATGCATCTGAAATATTTGTTTGCCTTTTGGAGGGGAGGGTGGGTCGAGGCAGGATCGGTTCATCTGGTGCCTAACAAGTGCTCATTAATGAACACATCAGCTCCTCTAATATTGATGAGAGCTTTTTAGTGCAAATACTTGCTGATGCTAGTTAGTTGCTGATATTATGATCCTTAATGTAATATCACCTCATTATCGATCTTGCTAACAATGAAGGTTTCTCTACTTGTTGAAGATTTCTTTATTTTCTTCAGTAATCCTTGATGGGTCTGATCTGAAATTCAACCTCTTTAAAAAAAATTATCTGAGAATGTCTTATCAGATCCAGTCAACACTTCTCTGCACTTATCTGATTCAAACTTCCTGTGAAGTTCAGCCCTAGAGTCACCTCCTTCCTCTCTGATACCCACTTCTCCCCTAGGCTCAGTGAAACCACTGCCTCTTAGGATTGGCTCCATCAGGCAAAACCCTTTCCCATCTCTTTGCAGGCTGCTGCTTCACCACTCAGCTTTTACAGAGTGCCATCCGAGGCCTTGTCTCTCTCCCTGAGTGAAGGGCATCCACATCTTCAGCTTCAGTGATCACCCATAAGATCACCCTGCAGATCATCTGTATCTCCAAGTCGAACATATACATCAAAGGCCCACATGTTCCCTTATTTAAGAATATGTAGTGTACCCTGAGGAAACCAGGGTTGCAAAAGACACATGTATCCCACTGTTCACTGTAGCACTATTTACAATAGCTAGAACATGGAAGTAACCTAGATGCCCATCGACAGATGAATGGATAAAGAAGCTATGGTACATATACACAATGGAATATTACTCAGCCATAAAAAGGAACACATTTGAGTCGGTTCTAATAGGTGGATGAACCTAGAACCTATTATACAGAGTGAAGTGAGTCAGAAAGAGGAAGATAAATATTGTATTATAATGCACATATATGGAATCTAGAAAAATCGTTCTGAAGAAATTATTTACAGGACAACAATGGAGAAGCAGACATAGAGAATAGACTTAACAGACATTGGGAAAGGGGAAGAGAAGGTAAGATGTATGGAAAGAGTAACATGGAAATTTATATTACCATATGTAAAATAGCCAATGGGCATTTGCTGTATGGCTAAGGAAACTCAGGGAGAGGGCAATGGCACCCCACTCTAGTACTCTTGCCTGGAAAATCCCATGGACGGAGGAACCTGGTAGGCTGCAGTCCATGGGGTCGCTAGGAGTCAGACACAACTGAGCGACTTCACTTTCATTTTTCACTTTCATGCATTGGAGAAGGAAATGGCAACCCACTCCAGTGTTCTTGCCTGGAGAATCCCAGGGACGGGGGAGCCTGGTGGGCTGCCGTCTATGGGGTTGCACAGAGTCGGACACGACTGACGCAACTTAGCAGTAGCAGCAGCAAGGAAACTCAAACAGGGGCTCTGTATCAGCCTACAGGGGTGGGATGGGGAGTGGGGTGGGAAGGAGGTTCCAAAGGGAGGGGATATATGTATACCTATGGCTGATTCATGTTGAGGTTTGACAGAAAACAACAAAATTCTGTAAAGCAATTATCCTTCAATAAAATTTCAAAAAAGAATACATAGTGAACACCCGCTGTGTGTGAAGCCGGGTGACCCCTCGTTGTCACCACTCAGATGTCCTGTCAGCACTTCTCTAGGTCCAAAACACACTAGGAGACTCTTTCTTCCAGAGGACAATTCAATCTGTTATTTTCCATCTTGGTGAATGGTAACCATTATCCACTTGGTCACCTAAGCCATAAGCTTAGGATTCACTTGAAATATCTTTCTCCTTCACAGCCCACCCTTAATCCTTATCAACATCCATGCCTGCAATCAGTTAGTCCGGCAAATCATGGCAGTTATTCCCTCTGAATATCTCAAATCTGGGCTTGCTTCTGCAGCCCCTTGGCTCCTAAGTTTAGGCCTTGGTCACTGTTTGAGGCATTTTAATCTCCAATGTGTCTTCTGTACTACTGTAACATCAGACTTTCTTGATATGCAAATATCACCATGAAGTTCCTTCCTCAAGCACTTTTTTGTTCCAAAACATCTTCAAAGTGAAGGTCAAGCTTCTTAGCTTGGCCACAGCCCCTCCTGCATCCCACCTTGGCCCCTGCCACCGTATACTCTGTTCTCCATCCCCACTAAACAACTTGCTGTCTCCCTGAGACATCACACCCTTTCCTACCTGTGAATCTAACCGTATCTGCTTGAGGAGCCCTTAGTCTCCCCCTCTACACTACCAGTCCTCTTTTAATTTTTAAAAATTTAAAAAAAAATTGTTTTTTGGCTGTGCTGGGTCTTCGTTGCAGTGCATGGGCTCTTCTCTTGGCTCATGGGTTTAGCTGCCCCTAGGCATGTGGGATCTTAGTTCCTTGACCAAGGATTGAACCTGCATCCCCCACACTGGAAGGTGGATTCTTAACCACTGGACCACCAGGGAAGTCCTGCCATTCCTGTTTTAAATGACAGTACAGCCTAGTGGAGAATCATGTCAACTTTGGGGCCAAGATATGCTGGATAAGTTGCATTTACTATTTGAGCCTCAACTTTATCTCTAGGGTTATTGTGAGAATCAAATCAGATGTTTGTTGAATAAATGAATTATGTATTCATGTAGTGTCTACTGCATGCTAGGCCTTATTCTAAGCACTGAAGATATAGTAGTGAACAAAACAGTTGAAGAACCCTCCCTAAGGGATCTTATATTCTGTTTTGGAAAAAGAAATGGCAAGCCACTCCAGTATTCTTGCCTGGGAAATCCCCATGGACAGAGGAGTCTGGCAGGCTACAGTCTTTGGGGTCGAAAAGAGTTGGACACAACTGAGCACATATATGTATTCTGTCTAGCACAGAGAAAGTGAACAAAAAAGGTCATAATTATTACTCATCCAAGGCTTAGGTAATAGCTCCTTGGGGAAGCTTTTCGGGCCTATTTCAATTTCCATTCTGAATGGAATGGAATTCCATTCCCTCATCTTCTGTGGCCCTTTATCAGCCTGTCTGATACCATTATCAGGGCATCATGTTGTATCATAATTGCAAATATTTTTATCTTGCTCCCCCACAACTCTGAGTTCCCTGAGTACAGAGCCTGGGACTTTTCTTTTTGTTTTACCAGCTTCCAGTACGCAAGAAATCCAGTCATAAGTGTTAAGTGAATGAACATTTTAGAGTATGCTTAACTTATTATTTAAAAATAGCATCTACCACTAAAGAGCATTTGTTACAGGCCCAGCACTGTGTCCGTTGCTTCAGATATAATGTATTATGTGATGTAACCTTCACAGCAACACTGTGAAACCAGTATTATTACACCTACTTCGCAGATGAGGAAACTAAATCTTAGAGATGCAGAGTAACTTGTTAGTGTCAAATAGTCAGCAGGTGGTGAAACCAAGCTGGGGACCCAGGTCTGTCAGAGCCCCAGCTTCAGTCCACAGGGCTTGGTAAGAGAAGCCATTTCTCCATGGGGCAGCTGGAGATTTAGGTCTGCACATACTTTATTTTCGGTATACCTGTGTACCTAAAACCTCAACCACAGTCAGATGTACACAGACGTTTTAGTTTACTTTTTTCTATAATCTGTATGACTCTCTTTTCCCTGCTGAGGGAGATGGGAAACGAAAGGTTTTACTTAATTGCCAGTTCACAGTATAGCCTCTTCCGGTTCAGTCCATCTTTGGAGCACTCCATCTCTTGGGTGGATATTCCGTCTTTTAGATGTCCTCCTCTTTCCTAGGTCCTACTTCACCATACCAAACCAGGGACTTTTCTAGTGTGATGAGGCTGCAGCTTGATTGGGAAGGAAGGTGTTGGGGAGACCCTCTTTAAAAGCCATCTCTTCCCAGGGTCCCAAATGGGACATTTGCCTCTTTAGGCGCAAGAAAGTCCCTTAGGCTGAGAACAAAGCCAAAAGCTCTCTAATGCTCCCTTCAGGGAGCTGCAAATGGGAGATGCTGCTTTTGCTCACTTTCACCTGCTTCTTTTCAGCCTTGGGGTGGAGGTACTCTCCCCTCCCTCTTCCTGCCGAGTCTGTGCTTCCCCTGTATCCTAGCATTCTCCCTCCCAAAGTGGAATGTGCCCTCCCCTTCTTCCTGGGGCTAAACAAGAGGATGGCTGCCAGGTAACCTGATTTATGGGGAGGGGAATGAAAACACATCTGTTCAATATTTTCAAATTATTACCCCTGTTACCCCTGCGTCTTGGAGGGTAATCACAAATCTCTGGGGCCTCTCTGGGGCCCTTTACAGTGCTGTGGTTCAGAGCTGCCCCAGTGGAAGATTTACAAGGGTTCTTAGGTACCTCCTCCACCTGCCTGACTACTCCTCCCCGTTCAGCCCATCCCCCCAAATTCCTGGTCATAGTCCTCTCCTTCAAGAACAGCCTTGGAACAGTGGGAGAGTTCTCTCCATGAAATTACCTGGTGGAATGAGTAATAATAATACATTCAAATTCTGACAAACATAGTCCCTATGATAATACCAATTATGTGACCTGTTACTCAAACATGGGATCATAGAAAAGTAAGCTATCCTCTAGAGCCCCAAGTGAGAGGGCTGAAAACATTAAATATTTGATTTGTAGACTCTGCCTTTTAACTTCAGCCTGTCCCCAAAGAAAGGGGACGCTTTTGCAAAGGGGAATTAATTAGTAGGGAAATTGACAGCTGTGGGTCAAGTAACAGAAATAGGAGGAGGAAGTGTTTGTCTTTGTAGCAGGAACTACACTCTCATGCCCTTTTGGTTCATTGTGCAATGTGAGGCTTGTACTTGTATCTCTTGTATTTAGATATTTATCTGATGTACCTTGTTAAGACTTAGGTCAGAACTGGATCCTCATTATATATTAAAAAAATAATCATGTAAGCTGAGATATGGATGAAGTAATCAACTTGTACACTGTGCATTCACTGGAAAAATTAGAAAATAAAATTATTAAAATATAGTTCAAAAGGAGACTATAGAATAGGAAAAATGCCCCCCTTATTTGAGATTATCCTTACCATCTGTGTTGTAAACTATTTGATTCTAATTCTAGAAGCTTGATGCCAGAAATAACTTATTACCAGGGAAATATGCTAGAGAATTGTCAGGAATGACAGCATTTTTACTTGTTTTAATATCTGTATCACAAAATAATAAAGCTGGTAAGCTGTACAATGATGTGAAGGCATGAGCCTAGTACTTTCTGCTACATACATTTATTTTGACTTTTACTCACCCCAGGAAACATCAAAGACCACTTCTGATAAGCAGAGAACCACTTCTGATAAGAGTTGAAGGCAAACTCTTTTCTCTGAAGGAAAGCACTGGACACATCTGGAATCTGTTCAGAATTTATAATCTAATCCATAGACTTTGCACCGTACTAGCAATTCTATTCACAGTTGTCCTTTCACTGTTGAGAGTATATAAGGTACTTGATTGTTACCTTGATCTATAACATTTATGAGTTCACATTAAACACACATCACCACTGTCCAATCACATTGATAAAAAGCATGTCAGCTTGAAGTTCCAGCTCACTGCTTCCCGACTGTGTGACCTTGAGCCACCGCACCAGTTACTTCATCTCACTAGTATACTCATCTCTAAATTAGGGATGATAATAACAATAGGACCTGTCTCATAGTCAATGTATGTGAAAGATGCATAGCAATGAGGCAGAGCCGCTTGATGTTGAGAGTTTCCATCCAAATACTAAATTGGATGTTCACTTGTTTAATTCAAAGAAAATAAAAAACATGACAAGGATTTAATTATCTGTATCAGGAGGCAGTGTAAGAATTTGAATTGAGAGGTTTTGGGTAACCATGATGTTCTAAAATGGTGGGTCTTTAAAAAAAAAAGAACTCCCTTTGGGGATTCTTTTGTGCAGAAAATCTTCATTTGCAATTCTTGATTTTCTCATTATTAATGTAACGGTATATTGATTAGAAGGAAATGGAGCTTCCTATTCGGTTTTCAAGTTTGGGGTTGCTTTGGGGGAGGCGGTTGCTGCTGTTTGGAGAATGAGGCAGGAACCTGGAAATTTTAACCCCTTAGTCTGATAAATTTTCTTGAAGCAGGCTACCAGGTCGTCTTATATATTTCTGAAACCAGACCGAGTTTAATTTTCATGGAACAAGAACTTGGTATGGAAGGAGTTAAAGGGTCTCCCACACCCCTCTGCCTGAATCGTTCTTTTGTGTACACAGCTGCAGTGGGAGCTCGGGCTGGAAAGGAAATGGTTAGAGGAAGAGCTGGTTTTCAGACCCAGGCGAGTCAGTGAGGGGGGCCAGGGGTGGCCTGGGGTTTTACATGCCAGATGTAGGCCGGCCCGGGTGCCTGCCTGAAGCCGCCGGCGTGGTCGCGCAGCGGCCCAGCGCGATTCCAGGCGAGGAGATGAGTTAGCGGGTTGCTATGGGGACAGGCCAGGGCACGTGACCAGGGTGCTGCTGCCGGCGCTTTGACGTCAGCAGCCGGGAGGGCGGGCCGCGAGAGGGCGGGGCGGGAGCCGAGCGCCGAGCTGGGAGCAGCGAGCTGCGAGCAGGCGGCAGGCGCGGTCTGCGCGAGGAGCGGGCGAGCGGGAAGGCGAGACACAGCCACCTTCCTCCCCAGCCAGCCCACAGCGGTTTGTTCCCATCCTCGGGAGTGCGCCAATGCCCGGGCCGACCCAAACCCTGTCCCCAAATGGCGAGAACAACAACGACATCATCCAGGATAACGGGACCATCATTCCTTTCCGGAAGCACACAGTGCGCGGCGAGCGTTCCTACAGGTAATGGGGCTGGCCGGGGAGCGGCGGCGGACGGGCGGGCGCGCGGAAACCCGCCCGTTATATAATGGAGCAGACGCTGCCCCCGGTCCCGGCTGCAGACGGCCGTTTGTAAAGGCGGTTGTGGTTATTTGCTGTTTGTTTCCATGTGTCATGTTGGGTGTGCACGGAGGCTGCCCGATTGCAGATGGAAAGCATTTTGTGAATAGGTTTGCTGCCTGCAAGGGGTCTCCCTCCATCTCTTTGCTTCCACGTTGATTTCAAAATGCAAGCAAAATTTCCCCTCCTCTCCAAAGGGAGACAAGCCAGAGCACTTCCTTTCCTCTTTCCTTTTTAGATTTTAAAGGAACCATGAGGTAGGCTGTGCCTAAAGACCAGAAGGAGGGCGAGGAAAAGGTTTGCGCTTGCACTGGTGTGTGTGTGTGTGTTTGTGTGTGTGTGTGTGTGCAGGAAAGATGGAATCCTCTAGATTAAGCTGCAGTCTGTGATGTTGAACCGCCAGATTGATGGAGCTTTGTAAGAATTCTGCTCGCTGATTGGTGCAAGGATTGACAGCAGAGGTCACGGTGTCAGACATTCACCAAAATTTTCTCCATAGAACCCAAGGTTTATTAGAAAGAGATTGGACTGCAATGGACCTGAAAGGAACTAGGTGCACTTATGCATTTTCTTAGGAGTTTATGGCCTCCGCATGGGTGGGGGAGCCCGCCCTTCTTATTTACAGTAGGAAGGTAATTCCTGGTATTTTGCTGAGGTCTGATGTGGGGATGAGACTGATCTTGGTCATTGTATTGTGAGCTTTTTGATTAATGAGTCGGCCTGTATGGTTGGCATCGTTTTTACATTAGCATATCTGGCAATATGTTCTAGGAGATAAGCTCATTAAAATTGTTTGCATTGTTTGATAAGGATAACAATGTAATGGAGAATGCAGCTCGAGTCTAAGGCAGCTCATGGCCAGACTTGAAGGGAGACTGATAGCTTCGCTCATATTTCCTCTGAAGTTCTTTTGTACTGGGGTAGTTATTTTTAAATGCTACCTTGATAACTGCTAACAATGCTTTTGCTCTGAGGCAGAGCACACATACCCCTAAAACGCATCCTTTCAGCTAGGGAGCAACAGGAAATAACTCCTTTTTTTTTTTTTTTTAATGTCTTCATCTAAACATTCAGATGGTGTTATGGGCAGAATAGTCTATGTATATAAATGTTGCATGTTTAAAAAATAGAGCTGAAAGTACCCCTACTTCCTCTCTCTTTGACCAAAGAAACACTATTAGCTGACTCAAAAAAAAAAAAAAATTATAAGCGATCTTTGCCCTGTCATCCCTGGCAGTTACATAAATACTGGGAGTTAATTTTGGCTGTGCCCATGAGGTCACTAAAATCTCATGCCTATGCTTCCAAGTGATATGTTGACATGACATCCTCAGAGATTCCAAGTGCTTGTTGTTCTCTTAATATAAACCAAAATTGGTCCACAACCTCTGGGACTCTGCTTTTGGAGACCCATGTGATTGGAACATTGGGTCCCTTCTCTCCCTTCCTCCTTCACCTTTCTCTGTGAACATTCCAAAGCTTAAAATAGAATTTAAAAACAAAAACCCGGACATGTTGGTTTTAAATCTTCAGTATTTAAACTGCTCTTATAGGTAATACATTTGAAGCCCTTATTTATTTTTTTCAGTGATTTCATCTCTGCCACGTAGGTAGCAGTTGCTTTTAAGCAGAGTTCGAATTTTACCACATGGGCTGAAGGCAGTTGCCTGGTTGGGTTTTATTAGTCATGTGAACTAACTTGCAATGGCAATGGAAAGATCACTTGGGGGAAAGGTTAAATGCTACCTTTTGTTGATGAATTATTGTTTTACAGTAAAAATTCATTCACCTTTTAAATTTAGTCCAGGTTGTCCTTTCCATTTCCTGAACTATTTCCAGTTTGTTGTCCGAGTCCTGGTATGGTACCTGAAATGATGCGAGAAACAAAATTGAATTTGAATAAAGATCTGATGGAGCAAAATCTTAAGTCACTAAGAGCATCGTGGCCTTTGTATTTTATATAATAGGATTATTGGTCCCTATAGTGAGAGATGTCATAGGTTAAATGAAGAAAGAAGACTCCAAAATTGCTTTTGAATTGTGTTGTAGAAAATGTGCCCAAGGAGACAGACACACTTGTTTTCCTTGGTCTGCTTTTCTTTCAAAGTGGATGACCAGTGCAGTATAACTGCCACTTATTTTTTGGGGGAAAGGAAAAATGTGACACATTTTTCTATCCAGTAAGTGTTCCATAATTATTTTGGCATCCTGAGGCTGGAATAATATTGCCATTTAATTGCTGAGGAAACTTGGAAGGCAGTTTGAAAGCCAAAGTAGAGATTCAACTACATAAGTTTTACTTTGGCTGTAGGTTAAGTCTGGTCCCCATGATTGAGGTGTGTCAGAGAGTTCTGATGGAGTGCCATGGAGGGGCCTGGGTAAGCCCAGAGCCCTGGGGTGATCTCTTTCTGGGAATTTCCAAGGGAATCCTCTTTCTGGTTCCTTTACTGACTTCTAGGTGGTCCCAGCAGGTCCTTCTGCTTTGGCTCTATTTTCTACATTTGCTCATTGCATTATAGACTCTTTCATTGCTTTCTTATAAAAATCTTTGTAAGGCTAACTGAAATATTTAAGACAAAAAGCATCTTCACAGACGTATGTAAATATAAGAAGAATGCTATTGTTACTGAAAGGGGCCTATTCAGGCACTCCAGGATAAGAACACCCCTCACCTGGCTTGGAGCACAGGTGAGAAGAGAAGAACCCAGAGAACAAGGCCGTTCTTTCTAGCACCGTCAGGGGGCAAGTGGTCCCTCTTCCCAGCAGGAGACATTATTGTCATAACGTTTGCACCAGATTGTTTATAAATAAGGATCAAATGTGGTTCACGATCCAGATATCTTGATCCAGGTATCTCTTGGTATAAACAGAACCTGTTTTTACAGCCTGGACCAGAAGGAGTGGTAAATCATTATTGAAATAGAGTGCCCTTTGATTAGAAGAGCAAGTTTCCTTTAGAAAATTACCCTTCCATTAGCAATTTGAGTTGAAACGAGCAAGTGCAAAGATGGCTCAGCAGAGCCGTGTGGATGTGTCTCTGTGGCTCACGTCCACCACTCCTGTGTGATTGCCTTCTCAGCCCCAGCTTCCTCATTGCATTTATGAACACTAGAAATCCATATATTTTCAGAGCTGCCTAAAAAATAAATGTGGTGTGGGCCATCTGAAGTGACACTGTTTAATTCACAGAGCAAATAGTCGTGCTCTGCCCTCCCTGGAGAGGCGACTCCCTATAGCGCTGTTTCATGCAGATGCTCATAGATGAGATTTATTAACTGGCCCTCTGCCCACCGCATCGCATCTTTGTTTGCATACTCCAGGCTTTTAAGAATGAATGTATAAGTCCAGAGGACTAGTTCCACATGGGTATTTGAACATGCAACTACAGTAGCATATGTTTCTGAATTCTTAAAAAAGAAAAATTACTCGACGTGAGGCAATGGACTGTAAAGAAAAACACAGCGAAAACTTAAGCCTAGGACCTTGACTCTGACGTCCAGCTTTGCTAGTCTTGAAAAATGAGCTCATGGTAGGGCACACAAAAAGAAATATATGTATATGTGCCCACAAACACGTGTGCAAAAGATAGTTGCGAAAGCATGTTCTGTTTAATAGAAGCTATTGTAACATGCCTCACTTTAACCAGAATGTAGATTTCAGATCACATTCCCCAAACGGCGACTGCAGAAGTCTCCTTCATGCATCTCCATTAGGTATTTGTTAGCATCATCTGGGTTTACTCCTGTCTTAGGATGTTTTTGAAAATACTGATTTTTGTCCTTAACGTTTTTCTTAGTATTTTTAAAGGGTTACTAGATACCTTGACTGTAGCCCACCAGGCTCCTCTATCCATGGAATTTCCTAGGCAGGAATACTGGAGTGGTTTGCCATTTCCTTCTTCAGGGATCTTCCCAACCCAGGGATTGAACTCAGGTCCCTTGCATTGCAGGCGGTCTCTTGCTTTGCAGGCAGATTCTTTACTGACTGAGCCACCAGGGAAACTGCCTTAATTGTTAGGTGCCCAGTGTATTTATTTTCTTTTTGGCTGTGTTGAGTCTCTAGTTGCAACGGGGGTGGGGGTGGGGCTACTCTCTAGTTGCAGCACTCGGGCTCTCTTTGAGGTGACTTGTCTTGTTGCACAGCACGGGCTGTAGGGCACACAGGCTTCAGTGGTTGTGGCACGCACGGACTTAGTTGCTCTGAGGCATGTGGGATCTTCCCGGACCAGGAATCGAACTGGTGTCCCTTGCATTGCAAGGGGGATTCTTAACCACTGGGCCACCAGGGAAGTCCTAGGTGCCCAATTTTTGAACTTCTTTTCAGGGTCCTTTGTTGGAGAGTCTGTTAAAGGAGATGGTCCTCCGGGCGCCCTGGTCAGAGGCTCACCCCTGCTCAGCAGGGTTTGCCACTGGTCTCGTGTGTTTACGGGAGCATTGTCTTAGCAGAACAATGGTTTGAGATGATCCTCTGAATTTAGGAGGTTGATTTCCATATTCAGTATCTTTCCTGTATATATAGAGACCTCTTGAAGCTGCAGTGAATAATCCCTCAGATTAATGGAGGGGGAAATAGTGGGACTAATCTAAATATTCTGTGTGGTTTGGAGGATTAATTTGACAAATGCTTGAGAATCTCATTCTGGCCACGCTCTCTGCCAGATGCCCCTCGAAGGACCTGCAGTTGTAGCGAAGTCAGATGTCTGAGCCGCTCATTCTGTAACAGGTTTACTTTGTTGTGAATATTTGGCTGGGTTTGATAGCAGAAGTGGTTTGCGCTTTCTGAGCCCACAGTGACTCAAAGTAGAAAAAGATACCCACAAGGCCAGTATGTTGTAGGAAGCTAAAAGACCCTGTTGGAGACCAGCTATTTGGGTGAAAGGAGTGGAGGCTGTAGAATTAGAATTTTCATTGGATAGAATTTTCCCGAGGGATAGGACCATAGGAAGGCAGGCACGGTGACCGGAACTTGAAAATTGAAAGCATGTTGATTGAAAGACAGCATAATAAGAACGGAAGTGCATGCTGGAATTGAGCTCCTGTTTTGCAGTGAGAGTTGAAGGGAAAATGGAATCCTCCAGTGCCCCACCCTACAGCGTCCAGAATTCTTAGGGAACACTTCATTTGCTCTAATAGAGAGACCTCTCCGGCTCTGTTGTAGGGCTCAGGACAAGGGAGGTAGATGTTCCTGGCTCAAGGCATTTTCCCTCGTGTAGAAGCAATCATTGCAACTTCTTCCCATAACAGCGTTGGTACTTAGGTCAGATGGTGGCTTCTTGGTATACAGATGCCAACTTCACAGTTACCAGGCCAAAAGGGTGGCTACTGTATAGAATTTACACTCTTTCAATCCTCCCAAACTCAGAAGCAGAGTGTCTGGTATTTCACTGTGAAGGATCCTCAGGAGTCATTTAATGCCAGCTGATGACACTGCTCAGAATGCCCCTCAGGGCTCCGGTGCCATTTTTCTTACAGCTGGAAAGTGATCCCTTCGATGGCAGGTTCTGGAAGGGATGGACTGAGAGTGGACTGAGAGTTTAACCCAGATGGTGCGGATTGCTTTACTTTCGAATTTTGTCAATTTCACTTTAAAGGAATTGATTTACTCCTCTCCTGTGAACAGTGTCTTTTCCACAATGAAATTTGTTAGGATATGTATGTTAGAACAATTCCATTCTTCTTGACTTCGGGCTATCTTTCAGATACCAACCTCTGGAATTCTAAAGTGGATGTGTCATACTCATCTAGTATCCTTTTTCATTGAAGTATATTTGCTGTACAATATTACATATGTTACAGGTAGATAATATAGTGATTCACAATTTTTTAAGGTTATACTCCATTTATAGTTATTATAAAACATTGGCTATATTTCCTGTGTTGTACAATCTATCCTTGAGCATATTTTGTACCTAACAGAGTGTGCCTCTCAGCCCCCTGCCCCTGTATTGCCCCTCCTCCTCCCCTCTGCCTAGTGGCAACTACTGGTTTGTTTTCAGTATCTATTAATTTGCTTCTTTTTTATATTCACTGGTTTATTTTTTTAGAGTGCACAGATAAGCGATACCATACAGTATTTTGCACTTAGCATAATACTCTCCAAGTCCGTCCATGTTGCTGCAGATGGCAAAATGCCATTCCTTTTCAAGACCGAGTAGTGTTCATTGTATGTGTATACCTCATCCTCTTTATCCGTTCCTCTGTCAATGGACAGGTTGTTTCCAAGTCTTGGCAGTTGTGCATAATGCTGCTATGAAACTAGGATGCCTGTACCTTTTTGAATTAGTGTTCGTTTTTTCCTGATGTATACCCAGGAGTGTTGTCTCTCATCTAGTATCTTAAGCACTCTTCCAGCAACTTTTTGTCTTGGAACACTCCACGCACCCACCCTGCATTGGTATCACAGGAACCTCATTTCATAGCTCACTTTAAAATTCTGATTGTTCATCTCCTAGTTTTTGACCTTTGGCATTTATATTATGTTGAGAGAATGCAAAATGGAAGCCTACAGTTCACATAGGCAAAAACTGAAATTATGCGCTTTCGCCTTATAGCATGTATCAGAGACATGGCTCCTAAACATGTTTTTGTTAGATACATCCCCAAAGATAACTTATTTTAATGGAAATAACTCATTACTGCGGTAAAGATGAAACAGGGTTTTATAGGCCACCAAGAAATAATTTCTTAGTAGGTTACTGAGAAGAAAAAAAAATACTTGTACATTTTCAGTGTCATGTCTCCCCAGCCTAATTAGGATCTTACTCACTTGAACCAGGACGCACTTATTTAAAGCATTTTTTTTTTTCCTAAAGGATCCAAAGGTGGTGATAGGTGCATAGGATGGTCAACCTGATGACTGCTTTTCGTGATAGATGCTTTTGTGTAATTATCTCATAAAGGAAATGTAATGAGAGCTCCGTCTTTCTGACTGAGACCTCATTTGCTTTGAGCAGGTAAATGTGCCAAAGAGCCAGGTTTGTTCCATGACCTGAAACAGAAGAGGAATAGGGTGAGAGGCTTGAAAATGAAGAGTACGCGTTGTAAGTTTTTAGTGTACATTGGCACAAGTCTGTGAACCGTGGGATCTCACGCACAGAGTTGGTCCTGAGGTTTATGGCGGGCGCTTGATGTTAAGTCGTTCTTAAAATGACAGTCCTCTTCCTATGAGGCACACCTTAGGTTTCTGTGATCCGTTTTATTTTTTCCTAGAAGTCGTGTTTGATTTTCCTTTTTTAACATTAATTTTTTGTTCTTAAGAGTCAGCCTGCCCTGGCAAAGCCCTGAGAGATAATTTGTCTAAAATCACAGTGGCAATGACATCTCAGGGAGGTGTTCTTAGTGTCACAGTTCTACTCTGATTACAAACTGTAGTATCCCCTCATCCAGGAGCCCTCCCGCATGATTCCCTGCAAGGTTCGAATTTGGTAGCTCTGACGGTAAAGAATCTGCCTGCAATGCAGGAGACCCAGGATCAGGAAGATCCTCTGGAGAAGGGAATGGCAACTCACTCCAGTATTCTTGCCTGGAGAAACCCATGGACAGAGTAGCCTGGTGAGCTACAGTCCATGGGGTCTCAGAGAGTCACACACAACAGGACTTAGCGACTAACACTTTCACTTTCAAATCAGGAGAAACCTCTCCCCTCCCCAGTCGACTTCCTTTTTGTCAGTTTAGAAAGCCAGAGCATGTTTTCAGGTTGCCGATGATAAAATCTTTTAAGTTTCCACTCTGTAAATATACAGTTGCAGCTTTATTAAAATTTAAGCCAGAATTCCAGTCATCTAAGAATCTGGTCTTTCAGCGGACTCACCAGGTTCCTTCTGTATGTCATACTCTGAGCTGAGCACTTGAATTCAAAAACAAGTCACACAGGGGACTTCCCCTGGTGCTCCAGTGGTCAAGACTCCATGCTTCCACTGAAGGGGGTGCAGGTTCAATCCCTGGTCAGGGAAGTAAGATCCCTCATGGCGTGGCCAAAAAAAAATATATAAATCATGCATAGCCCTTTCTTGAAAAAACTCTAAATCTTGGGAACAGCAGGCAGGAAGGCAGTGTTTGACTGGAGAAATCTGAGGGGGAGAGGTACCACCGACCCCAGAAAAGTAATTCTGTGACTCTTGTGCTGATAACTTAGCAAGGGCAAAATTACCCTTGTAGCTCATTTGGTAAAGAATCTGCCTGTAGTGCAGGAGACCTGAGTTTGAGTCCTGGGTCGGGTAGATCCTCTGGAGAAGGAAATGGCAACCCACTCCAGTATCCTTGCCTGGAGAATCCCATGGACAGAGGAGCCTGGCAGGCTACAGTCCATGGGGTCCCAAAGAGTCGGACACGACTTAGCAACTAAACCACCACCGTAGCTTTCAGGAGCTTTCAGTAATGGCACCTGTAGATAAAAACCATGTTTGAGTGTGTGTGTTCCCTACTATGACCTCTGTGTATAAGTTTTAATACAGCCCCGTGGCATAGATTTGAGCATTGTTGAATGACATACGTGGTGGTGGTGGGGAGGTTACTTCTCCCTTACAGAAAGTCACTTGAGGAAAAATAAAATGCTTATCTCTTTTTATCCTCCAAATTTTATGGTATTTTTTATTGAACATCACTATGTTAAAATTAGTGCAGTAGACTAACTTTTATATAAAGAAAATGTATGTATTCATATTTCCTTAATGGGCATGGAGAAGCTGGAAGAATGTTAACATATGTGGAACCAGACACGTGTCACAATGGGACTGGACAGATGATGGGTCCCTGGGTTGAAAAAAATCAGAAAACTATGTAAAATGCACTCCCTAATCAAACAGTGGTGTTTCACTTAACCCCTTAGTGGCAGTTTGAAAATTAAATGAGTTTTGATTTTTCACAGTGAGTTTTACGTGTGGAAAGGTGTTAGGAAGCGTCTCAAAATATCCTTGCTGAAATCACATGGATGATGTTAAAGATTTGCCTGACCCAAGTACCATTCTTACACGCGGCCGCGGCATCCGCCTCTTGAGGTTTCACACGGAGCGAATGCACAGTCCATATTTTGTTTCGTTTTCTCCAGAGTCCGTCAGAGCTGCAGTCGGTGTTGTTTTTTGTGATGCTGCCAGCCTGCTTAGTATGCTCCATGAATCTTGCTCTGACTGCAAAATAATCCTCTGTGAAGATGGTTGTCAATATCCTCTTTGGATGTTTTCCTCCTCATTTATTGAGCACCTGGTGTGTCTCAGGTATTGTGCAGGGGCCCTAGAGTGTGCAATTGCAGGTTTTGGCCATTCTTTTTAGGCATTCTGCTGCTGTCCTCTGCACACCGCCCCTACCCTGCCCCCACTTCTGAGTCTGACTCCCCACCTTATGGAAGTTATTGAGTGATATCTGGCCTTGATGTCCGCCCCCCTCTCCAACCCGTGATGGTGCTAGACGCCAGCCAGGAAGCAGGCCATCTGCATTCACAAGCCCTCCCTGCCCCCTTCCCCTCCCCCTCCCGTCTGGATGAAGGCTGAGTGGATGGCAGGGAGACTGACCAATTAAGAATAAAACAAAAGGAGAGCTTTGAATACATTATCTCAGCTTTCTGGACCTGCTGCTCACCGGCAGTAACCGTGAAATAGAAAGCTTGTGGAGCCTGTGCTCTGCTAGAGAAGGAGGAAGCGGAAGAGGGCACGATTGGTGGATGCTGTGTGGGTGGGGGAGGGGAGCGCAGGATGAGGGCTTCTTGGGGGGGGGACGTGTCAGCCCCTCCCCCGCCCCCTGGCCCCCTGGCTCTTTCTGTTTCTGGGGACCTAGTACATCTATCCCTTGATCACGTCTTCTCCAGAGAGAAGGAAAGAGAGATGAACATCATCAGCCACCCAGGCAATGAGGCTGAGGACAGGAGGAGTCAGCCTTTCCAACATCCCTTAGTGGGGCTGGCAACACAACAGTAAATGCCAAAGCAGGTTTGGTGTTTGGAAAGCCGGTATCCCTCTCCCTGGAATTTCTCACAGGCAGATAGCATTGTCGGGTCACCGACTGTAAGATGTCAGCATGATTAACAGTTGAACACACTTCCAGCCTGTGTGATGAGGGTCATGGCCTCCTCACCTCCCGTTCAGAACGTGGTCTGCCTTCCATTAGGACCAACTGGGGCCCCCAGAGTCCCAGATTGCTGCTCAGAGAAGCAGGAAGGGGTAGCAGGCAAAGCTTGGGCTCTGGCCTCAGACTTATTCTCTATCCCAGCTCCACCCTTTTCAAACTGTGTCATCCAGGGCAAATTTTTTAGCCTCCCTAAGCCTCATTTTCCTAATGTGCAAGTGGAAATAATAATAGCATCAACTTCACAGTTTTTAATGAGGACTTAAATGAGATGCAGAATATAAAGTATATCAAGCAGTTGAATGGTGTAAAGTAAAACGCCTTTCAGAATATTAGCTAGTATTGTTGCTTGTCATTTCACTCTACTCTTTTACCCTGTCTTTATAATAAACTATGATCTTTGTGTCCTTACTACCTCTTACACTATCTGACACATAGCAGTTCATTAAAAGTCCAACTTCAGTCTGGAAAAAATTCAAACAAATTATACTGTGATCTCCCCACCTTACCAACTTGATTAAGAATTAATTTTACATACAGTGAACTACATCTGTTTAAGGTATAATGATTCAGTGAGTATTGGTGGTATGTATGCCCTTGAATCCATCACTCCCAAAAGATTCCTGGTATCCTTTGCAGTTCATAGCACAGGTAACCACTGCTCTGCTTTCTTTCACGCTAGATTAGATTACCTTTTGTATAAATGGAATCATACGGATTGTACTCTTTAGTGTCTGACTTCTTTTACTTGGCATAATGATTTTGAGATTGACCCAGCATGGATGAATACAACTCGGCCACAAAGCTCATTGCTGTTTGTGGCCAAGTGGTATTCTGTTGTATGGCTTTGTTGTTGTTCAGTTGCTCAGGCAGGTCTGACTGTTCGCGACCCCATGGACTGCCTCACACCAAGCTTCCCTGTTTTTCACTGTCTCCTGGAGTTTACTCAAACTCTTGTCCATTGAGTCAGTGATACCATGCAACCATCTCATCTTCTGTCATCCCCTTCTCCTCCTGACGTTAATGTTTCCCAGCATCAGGGTCTTTTCCAACGAGTTGGCTCTTTGCATCAGGTCGCCAGAGTATTGGAGCTTCAGCATCAGTCCTTCCAATGAATATTCAGGGTTGATATCCTTTAGGATTGACTGGTTTGATCTCCTTGCTGTCCAAGAGACTTTCAAGAGTCTTCAGTTTCGAACTACAGTTCGAAAGCATCAGTTCTTTGGCACTCAGCCTCTTTTATTGTCCAACTCTCGTATCTGTACATGACTACTGGAAAAACCATAGCTTTGACTCTACAGACCTTTGTAGGCAAAGTAATATGGCTATAATCATATTTTATCAGTTACCAGCTTGTGAACATTTGGGTTAGTTTTGGTTCTTAGCAATTATGGATACAACTTCTAAGAATATTCATGTGTAAATCTTTGTGGGACAAATGTTTTCATTTTTCTGAAATAAATATCTAGGAGTGGAATGGTTGGGCAATATAATTGCTGTTTAAGAGACTTAAGGAACTTAAGGAGACTTAAGAAATAGTTGTCCAAAGTGGTTGTACCATTTCACATTCCTACCAGAAGTGTAGGAGAGTTCCAGTTGCTTCACATCCTTGTCAACACTTGGTATTGTTAGTCTTTTAAACTTGGCCATCCTTACAGATGTGGACAAGTATCCTGCTGAGATTTTAATTTATATTTTGATTATTAATGATATTCAATGTCTTTTATGTGTTTTGTTGGTCATTTGTGTACATTCTTTAGTGGAGTGTGTGTTCAGATCTTTTGTCTATTTTAATAAAAAAAATTAGGTGGTTTAGTTTACTATAATATGGTCTTAACTTAGATTTCAGTGAGTTTGAGTCCTGTGTTCTTAACCTGAATCTAAACCTCTTAAGAAAAGGAGTCAGTGTTTCTACCTGTTCTTTATCCACAATGCTTTTTCTGGAAATTAGGTCCAGTTCTCAGTAAGTACATACTAAATGATTATAGTAAAATAATAACTGGATCGTTATTTTTAACTCAGGGGAAAACTACTAAAGCCACTTTAAAAGTGTATATGAAAGAGTTAAATTTTGGAGCTATATTTGCTTTGAGATCTTGACATATATGAGATACTCTTTTAATTCTGTGAACACTATAGTTCTGTAGATAGTCTTTTCTTTGTACTTAACACCATATCAGATTTTACACCATTGAATTTAAAAGGAAAATGTGGGTAGAAATGTCTTCCTCTTTAAAGGTAGCAAGGAACCATTTCCATATTTCAGAAATTTTGCCCAGAATAATTGAAGTATTACATGCCATTCCCTGCCCCCTTTTTTAAATTCTTAGGCTAACATTCCCCCAACTCTTGCTCACTCCTCATTCTACCTCATTTGATAATTTTTGTTCTTGTTGTCCAGACTGGCTCCTGACTTCTTAAAACCCTTAAAGAGAAGTTGGCTCAGTAAAGTTACTCAGTCGTGTCTGATTCTTTTCGACCCTATAGACTATAGCCCACCAGGTTTCTCTGTCCATGGAATTCTCCAGATAAGAATACTTGAGTGGATAGTCATTCCCTTCTCCAGGGGATCTTCCCAGCTCAGGGATTGAACCAGGGTCTTTTTCATTGCAGGTGGATTCTTTACCATCTGAGTCACCAGGTAAGCCCCATAAGCTCAGTAAGGTCCTAGATTTACCTGAAAGGATCAGCTGAGGACTCTTGTGATTTTTAAAAGGGAATGCTTGGCTTCCCGAATCTTTGCAGCCCAAAACCAAATTTCTTAACCACATATGTTTCAAAATCCAAATATACTATGAAATAAAGGTCATTTATTATTTCACAAATGCCCTAGGTCTTATAGTAAATTTTGACTGCAACATCTTTCATCTATCACTTACTCACTTTATTGCAAAACCATGAGGCCAGATTTCAAATGAGTTACAGCTTCCATAATGGCAGTAATCTCTTGCTCTTTTGGTCATAGATAACTGTTTTCTGTGTTCTGTTTAGGACTGAGCAAGTTACAAGCCACTGGAGTATCAGTTGAGAGTTTGAGAGTGTTCTTTTTTGCTTTCATTGAGGTTGTTCCGTGAAAGGAAGCCAAATACCATTCGACAGGACATCCTGTGATTCCCTTAGTTTACGATGGCCAAGGACATGCCTTTTTTTTTTTTTTTTTTAAAGAGATGATTGCTTGCTTCCTTTCCTGTTAACAAGGGAACCCAGAACTGATGCTGTCCATTCGGCTTTAAGAACAATAACTAGCAAATAGCTAAAGCTCACTCCAGAATCACCCAAAGACTTTTAGGACGTGGAAGAACTTCCAGGTCTTTTTACGTGAGCCAGCAATGATTTGATCATGGTTAGCATTTAACTGCCCATCAGTTCTGTTGTCTTGAAATAATAATTAACTGAAGAAGAGAGGAAACGGCCAAACTAGAAGTTCAATAAATTAAATATGTTAACAGAAAATCTGAACTCAGGTATATCATGAGATACCTGAACAATGACATCTAAGTGCGGATGCTACACAGAAGACATGGAAAATGCTCACAATGTGTTAAGAGAAACAAGCTGATGAGTACAAAAGTGTGTAAGTATTGTATTGATGTCCTAGGGCTGCCCTAATGAATGGCCACACACTGGTGGCTTGAAATGCATTCCCTCACAGTTGTGGAGGCTGGAAGCCTGAAATGAAGGTGCTGGCCAAGCTGTGCTCCCTTCCGAAGGCCCTGGGGGGGAATCAGTCTTTGCCTATTCCTGCCAGGTTGCCTTCTGCGTTCCTTGGCTTGTGGCCGCGTGGCTTCAGTTATCACATGACCTCCTTCCCTGTGTGTCTGTGTCTTTCTGTGTCTCCACACAATGTTCTCATAAGAATACAAGTCGTTGCATGCCCTTGAAGGGAGTTCAGGGTCGAGAATGACACATTTTGTACTCCAGGGAAACTGGTGGAACAGGTCTTCAGAAAGTCAGATATTTTCAGGAATTGATTTCATGTTCCCAATCCTTGCATCTCCTCATATCTAGAAAAGGACTCATTCCCTTCATGGTGACATCAGCTCCTCTTGACTGGCAGAAAATCTTTTGTAAGATAAGTGCTTGATTGCACTGAAGTCCCCCTTCACCAAAGTCACATATATTAACCTTCCTCCCCTACTTCTTTGGGGCAGTTTTTCAGAGCTATCTGAGGTGCTGTCTCCCAGGCTAAAGTCCTCATTTTGCCCCAGATAAAACTTAATTCGCAAAAAGGAAAGAATGCAAGTCATTGAATTTAAGACTCTAACGTTATCTCAGCTAATTAAATCTGCAAAGTGTATTTCCTAATAAGATCATGTTCTGAGGTTTTGAGTGGGCATGATTTCTAGGGGAGAGGGTGCTGCTGTTCAATCTAGTGTATATATGTGTGCTCAGTCACTCAGTCGTGTCCGACTCTTTGCAAGTCTGTGGACTGTAGCCTGCCAGGCTCCTCTGTCCGTGGACAAAAATACTGGAGTGGCTTACCATTTCCTCTTCCAGGGGATCTTTCTGACCTAGGGATCAAACCTGAGTCTCATGCATTACAGGTGAATTCTTTACTGCTGAGCATATGCACACACACACACATGTGCATGTGTAATCATTTTTATAAATGTACATGTATAAAATACACACTCTTTCTCTCATATGAAAGATCTTTAATTTTTATCTTAATTTTCTACTTTTTCTCTACTAAAAGCATGCTGATTTTCAATATAAAAATATTTTAAAAAATAACACTTTGACATCTACTTTTTAAAAATAGGTTTTTTTTTAATAAGCATTCTACCTTGAATTTGTTTCCTTTGTTTCATCAAACTATTATGATTTTTTAAACTGTAATTTAAAATAGGGATTATTCCTTTGTAGTGTATATACACACAGAAATATATGGAGTCAATATTTTTATGATATTATGTTTGTTGTGCTTGTTACATTATAACAATAGCTAAAACTGAAGTAATGTAAAGTAAACCAGTCTTTGAGACATTGGGTCAACCAGTATAGTACCAAGTCTTTGGTTTAAGTCTGCCATCTGCCGTGCTCAGGTGTGTCTGACTCTTTGGGACCCCATGGACTGTGGCCCACCAGGCTCTTCTGTCCATGGGATTTTCCAGGCAAGAATACTGGAGTGCGTTGCCATTTCCTACTCCAGGGGATCTTCCTGACCCAAGTATTGAACCTGTGTCTCCTGCATTTGCAGGTGGTTTCTGTACCGTTGAGTTGCCTGGGGAACCCCCCGCCCCCTGCAAAAGTGATAATTATACTCAATTGCTGATTCAGATTAATTTTTAAAATATGTTTCAAAGTCTCTAAGTTAAATTAATCTTAGGAACCTAGAAACTAGGGTTTGGGACAGAATGAGGAGGCACTTTGCAAATCTCACGTTGACTCATATACTGGGTAACTTTTAACACAAGTTCACTGTAGCACAAATGTCATCTACTTACCGAAGGCCTTTAGACTTTCCTGTCTCCAGTAACATCTCTGGTTATTTCGTCAAGTAGTTTATATGGTCTGGGAAGTAATTTCCTTTTCCTTAATTATTTCTGAATGCTCATTAATCAGCTGTTACTTTTCCATTTTTATCCCAGGTTTAACAAAACATTCCAAATTCAGCAGAGACCATAATCCCACACATTTATTAAACTACAACAGTACGTTAAATTTTGTCCTTTGCTCCCGTGAGTCCTCATAGCTTAGTACTGCAGAGTCAGAAAAGGAAGCTCCAGTTCAGGAGACTGCTATGCATCCTCTGTTCCCAGACCCAGAGGTCTGACCATGGCTGCCCCTCTGGTATCTCTGTACCTGATTCAGTTTGAACATGGCACACTTCTTAGCCACTTTTTACCCACATGCTCAGTGTTTTGTACTTCCTTTTGAGAATTACAATGTTTCTGCACTGATGCTGGAAATGTTTTCACCTTCGACCTGGGTCAAGACAGCAGATAGGAAAGCGGAGAGATACTGCAAATGAAGTGTGTGTGTGTGTGTGCGCGTGCATGCGTGCGAACAAACTGATTTTTGTCAGAGGCTTCTGGGTCTTTTGATGCAAGTCTATCAACCCTTTCTTCATTCCCATAAATAAATGGTAAATGACTTTATTGCCTTAAAAAAAAAAAAAAAGAAAAAAACCCTCTTTTACTGCATGCAGTACAAGGCAGACGGAATTGGTGTCTGGTTGCCCAGACAAGAGTAAGCAGGAAACTGGGGCGGGGGAAGAAGGATGAACGCTGACTCTGGGGTGGAATTGTGGACAGACAAGGGGGAAATGTATTCTCTGGCCTAAATGAATCATTTCACCTGGGAAGGGAAGTTTCGGGAATGATGGCTTGGGGAACTGGTGATGAAATAGTGTTCCTAGTTTTGATGGTATTTCCCCACCGCTACACCAGTTTGGCTGAACTTTACTAATCTTGGACCAAAATTTCCATTTCCTGTGCTCATGACCTGCAGCCGTCTTGGACGTAATTCACAGGATGTCCTCTGGGGTTGTGGAGTGGGTTTGAGGTAGAAGCCGATTGTACCTTGTCAACCAAAGGTCATATTTAAGAAACTTAAGGAAAGAATTAAGAGTGGGTGGCATGAAGAAGGCTGGGGGTATGTGAGTGTCCATCACCCATCTTAGAATTAAATTCACCAGGACCTATTGGAACAGTGGGCTGTACTTCCCTCCTCCTTTTAAGCTTAATTTTATTGGTACTTCACTTCCCATTTCAGAATGTTCGCATGAGTTTAAAAACAAATTTTGCCACAGTGTAAATATAGACCTTTGGATAGGCACCAATCTCTAGGAGTGAGATACCAAGAGCTTTGTTGTTTTTGTTTCTTTTTAAGAGATTGATTTTTCTAAACATGTAGTCAGGACATCCATCTGAAGTCTTTTATTAGTTGAAAAAAATTATAAGCAGCAATCATGTATGTGGCCTCTGTCCATTTTATCTAAGCTACCACAGAAAGCAAATTGAGAGACCTGAGTCCAAGATGTGCAGTAAGTAGAAATGTAAAAGATGGTGATTCCTCAAGTATTAGCATGCCGTATATGCTACAGCTGGTAGGCTTTTGAGCCAAAAGCTATTCCCAGCATTAAACTGAGTACAGCTAGTCACCAAATCTCTCCATTTCAAGCTCTTCTTTGGGGAAACCTATGTTAAGACATCATCTTGGTTAAAGGGAAAATGTGATGCCTTGGTAACACTAAAAAAGGGAAAACATGGTTTTATTCAAGGCCACAATTGCATCTGGGAAAAAGATACTGATGAACCTATTCGTAGGGCAGGAGTAGAGATGCAGACATAGAGAATGAATTTGTGGACACAGCGGGGGAAGGAGAGGGTGGGATGAGCCGAGAGAGGAGCATTGACGTATATACGCTGCCGTGTGTGAAATAGGCAGCTGGGGGGAAGCTGCTGCATAGCGCAGGGAGCTCAGCTCGGTGCCCTGTGATGACCCAGAGGGTTGGGATGGGGGAGTGGTGGGAAAGAGGCTCCAGAGGGAAGGGGATGTGTGTCAACTTACAGCTGATTCACATTGTTGTAAGCAGAAACCAGCACAACATTGTAAAGCAATTAACCTCCAATTAAAAATATACAGAAAATCAGGAATGGCTGCGGGGAAGGACCACAATTGTGTTCTCATTTGGAGGTCTATCGTCTTTGCACCCAACTCTCGTGACATCATAAAACCTGAGAGCAGAAAGGGACTTGGTTGAGGGCAGGAATCCTAGAATCAGCCCTCGGCCCAGATCCCAGCTGCTGCGTTTGATAATTGTGACCAGGGGAGTGACTGACCCTGCCTCCCCGTCTGTGCACCTTCCCATCATGGTGTAAGCTCTGTGCCTGTCACATAGCGTTGTCGTGAAGACTAAACGAGAAGGTGAGTGTTGGCTGTGTACTCCTGGGAAGGAAAGGAAAGCCAAAGAAGTGAGGCACCTGTGCCCAAGTTCACCTGACTGGTCGGTGGCGGCTCTGGGGCTGGCAGCCAGTGCCCCTGATCAGGGCTCTCGTGAAGCTGAAACGTACACATAGTGAGCGTGCAGTTCATACTGGAGACGTGAAGAATGGCGCACTTCTTTGTTGCCTACCTTCTTTTAGACATCAGACAACAGAGTCCTGTAATCCACTCAACCCTGATCTCTCCTCTCCTGACCATATCACACAGCACTAGAGACATGTATAAACAGTGGGTTTACCGGGTGTGATATCAGGAACCCTGTAACTTTCTCCTCCTCACGAAATCCTCCTCTCGTGCATCCACTCAGGTTTTACTTCCTGTGTACCCACTATGTGCTTGGCATGCCTCGAGACACAGGAGACTATGGCTCAGATGGTAAAGAATCTGCCTGCAATGCAGGAGACGCGGGTTCAATCCCTGGGTCGGGAAGATCCCCTGGAGAAGGAAATGGCAACCCACTTCAATATTCTTGCCTGGAGAATCCCATGGACAGAGGAGCCTGGTGGGCTATGGTCCATGGGGTCACAAAGAGTTGGACTTGACTGAGCGACAAATGCTTTCACTTTCACTCTGTGCCGGGCACTCCTCTAGACGTAGAAGGCACGCAGTAACAAAATAGACTCTATAAAGAACCTGCCTTCAGAGGTAACCTTATGGGGGCACGAGGTAGTGGAGAGACAGTAAACCACCAAAAGAATCAACAGATTATGTTAGTATCGTGGAGGAAAGAGCAGTGTGGCAGAAGGGTCCCTGGAGGAGGCCACTTCAGAGGAGGTCAGGGAAGGCTCACTGAGGAGGGGACGTTTGAGCTGAATCTGAAGCATGGATGCAGCCCAGCGTGCCAAGTGCTGGGAATGGCCTCTTCTTTCAAGTAAGATCTTGAGCACAGTTATCCCAGAGGATTAGGGACGATGTGAAGCTGTCGTCCTTCATTTGTTTTTGTTTGTTTTTTTTATATGAGAAGGTTTAGGGAAGTCAGGCACCTGAGAATGTAAGTACCCGAGGAGGAGCCAGTACAACCAAGAGCACAAAATAGTTCAGAACCAGGAGGTGGGGGTCACTTCTAACAAAATTTGCCGCACACCTGACTTTGCTTGGCATTGATGGCGTGTTCATGTGGTCACCGCACATTCTTCTGCTACGTCTTTTTTAAAAAATTTATTTATTTTGGAGGCTAATTACTTTACAATATTGTAGTGGTTTTTGCCATACATTGACACGAATCAGCCATGGGTGTACGTGTGTCCCCCATCCTGAACCCCCCTCCCACCTCCCTCCCCATCCCATCCCTCAGGGTCATCCCAGTGCACCAGTCCTGAGTACCCTGTCTCATGCATGGAACCTGGACTGGCGATCTGTTTCACATATGATAATATACATGTTTCAGTGCTATTCTCTCAAATCATCCCACCCTTGCCTTCTCCGATAGAGTCCAAAAGTCTGTTCTTTACATCTTGTGTCTCTTCTGCTATCTCGCATATAGGGTCATCGTTACCGTCTTTCTAAATTTCATATATATGCGTTAATATACTGTATTGGTGTTTTTCTTTCTGACTTCTACTTCTTACTGCTTCTACTACATCTTATGCACCGGTTTTATGCGGGGCTTGGGGGGAGTGTTAACAGATGAACGTGACTGCCCCCCTCCCCCATAGTGGCAGCAACCCTGGTGGATCCAGGGCCGTGCTGGGTGGGCAGGCTGGGACCTGACTGGACATGGTTAGGATCATGGGAGAGCTAAGGTCAGGGGGAGAGGGAACAGGGCCAAGTAGGGCTGGGAAAGTAAACAGAAGGCATATGGTCAAGAGCAAGTGGATGTACCAAGAGCCAAGTTGAGGGGGAGGTGAGGGGACTGGGCAGAAGTTGGTGCCCTGCAGAGGCCAGCCAAGCCTGTGGCATGGGAATGAGCTGCAGGTCATGGAAGTTATTTTCAGAGCAGGGACCAAGCCACCCACTGTTTGAAACAGATGGACATTTAGGCAAATGTAATCCCTTATAATCAGTTGCATTTCTGACCATATGAAGAAATATATGCCGTGTGTATGTGTAAGGCCTTAGACTGTTGCAGTTATGTTTCATTCATGGCCATGAATATGAATGCCACGAAGAACTTTTTTAAGAATTCCCAAATTTCTTCATTCTTTGGGTAAGAGCCAAGTTTCCAAGTCATTTCAAGGCCATAGCTATTGACTGTTAATTATGAATTTAAAAACCCAAAACATGTATGTGCTTTTTTAAAAATAAAAAAATCAAAATTTTAGTTAGCATGCAATTTTCACACTTTGACTGAATAAATGAACACGAATGCTTTCTGTCTTTCATCGTTCAGCATGACCTCAAAGTCTCCGTCAAGCTGAACAGTCACTCTCTGGACTTCGGGGCTGGAGCCAAGGAGGAGTGGGTTTGGGATTGTTTTTGTTTTAATTATTGAAGTATGGTTGATTTACAGTGTTGTGTTAGTTTCAGATACACAGCACAGTGCTTCAGTTATGCGTATATGTATATGCTATTTTGAAAGTTGCATTTCTGTTTCCTTTTTTTTACAGTTATTGGGGGTAGCCAAGCTAAGAACCCACTTACTGAATAGTACCTGACGGGGTTCACCCAGGTACAAGGCTGTTAAAATGGAAGTTGATTTTCAAGGCTAGTAGAAAATCTCGTTTTGCAGACAATTAGAGAAATCTGGGTGTTTTAATCATATCCTAGTTTTTAAAAATTGTCCTTGGAATACTTAGTGATATGGCAGGAAGGAGCTTAATCTCTGTTTTAAAAAGGAACAGTTAGCAGTAAATGGGATGGACACCCTGAAAAAAGAGTAGTAGTCTCTGTTCCGTTGTTGCTGAGAGAGATGGCAGTTATTAGCTGGAGTAGGACTTCTGATTGTGTGATGACATGGAGCTTTGTGCCCACGTGAAAAGCATCATCAAGCAGTGAATGATAATGAAGGGCACATTAATAATCGCAGTGGTAGGGCGTCCAACAGAGCCTGACATAAAGAGCAGGCTCTTGGGCCTTCTGATAAAACTCATGTTTTTGCCAATGTTTCTCTAAGCAGCTTAGTATTAAAATTCTTTTACACTGGTTTTCTTCACTAGCTCTAAATTGTACTGAAATATACCGATTTTTCCTCAAAATTAGGCTATTCACAATTTTAAAAAAAGCTCTAAATTGTGAATAGCCTAGCTTTGAGGAAACACCGGTATATTTCAGTATCTGTGTTTTAATACAATCTATGCATCGTATAATTGTGGGCATACCTTGATGTTTCTCCGCCATCCTTGTCTGAAGTCAGAATTGCCCTCAGGGCTCTCCCCCACTCTGAGACTTCCCGGGAGGAGGCTTGGTGACTGGAGGAGTTAGTTTTGCATTCTTTGTCTTATCCCGTAGACAGTCCTGTAAAAATAAAACATTTACATCCGCCCATGGTGGCTTCACTGTTATTATTACCTGAAGACAATAAAATAAGAAGACAATACACGACCTCTTAAATTCCCCTCCCAGCCCTGGAATCCACGCAGCCATCAATTATTCCACAAATTAAATGGAAGCCTTAATACCCAATCTTCAACGAAACCCAGTACAGTTTCCAGAATGCCTCTTACCTTGTCAAGGCTTGTCTTTCAAAGACCCTCTGTGACTCCAGCCTCCCTCCGTCCTGCTCTCCCTCCCCAGCCAAATACCGCCCCCCTCCCTTCGCCATGTTCTGGGTCACAAATAAAGTGCAAGAGATGAATCGAGAATTATCTGGAGATAGTCTTTCCTTGGTGAAATGTTTAAATCCTCCCCCCCTGATGGTATTGAATCTGGAGAATGAATTATGCGCAGCTCAAAGGCTGGGAAGTTTCTGGTTCAGGGGACACATTTACAAGTCACTCCCGATGGATGCCCAGTTCATTGTCTGGGGCAGCCTGGGGTGGGGTGGGGTGGGGGATTCCATATCAGCCTTTTGTGAGGAGGGAGCCAGGAAGCTGGCACTCAGGCAGAGTCTAGGTCTGTTGGTACAAGGTTTTTCAGTGGAAAACACATACATTTAAGAGAATGTCTGCTGTGGGACCCAAGCTGTTCAGCCCCCCTGAGGTTTATGAACAGCTTTTGGAGTTTCTTCCTTTGTCTCAGTATTTGATCAGTGGGTATAAATATGCACTTCTTTTCTTCAGTGTATGTTTTCCGCTTACAGTAAGTCCCTACACACGAAGGAATTCTGAGAGCGCGTTTATAAGTCCAGTTTATTTGAAAGTCCAACAGAGTTAGCCCAGGTACCATGATGCAAAGAGCCAACTCATTGGAAAAGACCCCGAGGCTGGGAAAGATTGAGGGCAAGAGAAGGAAGGGGGCGACAGAGGATGAGATGGTTGGATGGCTTCACCAAATCAATGGGCATGAGTTTGAGCAAGCTCCGGGAGATGGTGAAGAAGGACAGGGAAGCCTGGTGTGCTGCGCCCCATGGGGTGACAAAGAGTCGAACACGACTGAGCGACTGAACAAAACAACAAGTACAACAAAGTTAGCTTAGGTACCCAACTAACACAACTGTCTATACAGTACTGTACTGTAATAGGTTTATAATGCTTCTCACACAAATAATAACATAAAAAGCAAACCAACACAGAAAACGTCTTTAATCTTACAGTACTTTGAAAATTACAGCCATACCAGCGATATATCACTGCTGTTTTTACGCTTGCTTCTGGACATCCTGGGCTTGAAATAAAGATGCTGTAGCACCGTACCCTGTACCGCACTGTACTGTAAAGTACACAAAAGCACAACCACGTGTAGGGGATGCACACACATGACAATGTAAGCCAGACACGAGAACTGACTTATGTGATTGGACATGAGAACACGTGTTCGCGTCTTTGAAAGTTCGCAACTCAAAGGTGTGCATGTTGGGAACTTACTGCATTTTAGAAACATGGCCCTTGTAGGAGAAGGAAGTACTCATTTTCATATCAGCAGCTGTCTCGATCTACTTGTGGGTAGGTAGAAGTGTTTGCAAAATGGCTGTTTTCTGTTAGGATGACGCCAAAAAGATTCTTAGAAAAAAGCCATGATTGATAAGCGTGTTTCAAAGAATGCACCTCCCTTTACCTGGTAGGTCAGAATAGGCCAACCTTGACCATCCTAAAAATGTGAACTAGAGAAGACCTTGTGGAATGGAAATTCAGGGTGAGACCTGGACCTTGACCAGGGTCTTAAGGCCAGTGATTAGTAAAGGAAATGTTCTTGTGACTCACAGGCACTTCTCCCACCTTGACATACATGGAGACTTCAGAGCCGTGTTTGGTCAGCGTGACGTGGCTTCCTATGAAGCATTCGTACCTTATGACTTAAGAAACCACTTGGGTTGTAGATTAGTATACGGACTTCAGAAATCCTTATGTTCCCAAGATCAAAGAAATATTCCCTAGGTGAAAGGAAAATACCATTATTATTTATTCATCTTTTCCAGTCTGTTCTTTGTTTTGTCAGGCTTCCCTGGTAGCTCAGACTGTAAAGAGTCTGCCTGCAATGCAGGAGACCCAGATTTGATCTGTGGGTCGGGAAGATCCCCTACAGAAGGAAATGGCAACCCGCTCTAGTATTCTTGCCCGGAAAATCCCATGGACAGAGAAGCCTGGTGGGCTACAGTTCACAGCGTTGGAAAGAATCAGGTGCAACTGAGCGATTAGCACTTTCACTTCCTTTGCTTTGTCCGTGGGTGAAGAGTGGGTTGCGTGTGTTGGTCTTAGGCTGGTGGAGGTGGATTACTTCCCGCAGTGATGGAGAAGCATGTTGAAAATACAGATTGTTATGAGAGAGTGAAGAAAGACGGTCACAAATATGAGTATAGTTTTCAGTGCAAAATTGTGTGAACAGAGTATATTGCCATGGCAACAGGGAGCTTAGTTTACAGAACATGTTATGTTGAACACGAAGTTTCCAGTTGGGTATAGACTCTCTCAGGGAATGAAATAAAGAAAATAACTTAAGTCAGGGTGGGAGAGGTGGGTGGCTTTTAAAGGTTCAGCTTCAGAATGCATTTGGGGTAAATCTGGGGGCTTCCCTGATGGTTCAGTTCGTAAAGAATTTGCCTGCAATGCAGGAGACCGCAGTTCAATTCCTGGGTCAGGAAGATCTGCTGGTGAAGGGATAGGCTACCCACTCCAGTATTCTTGGGCTTCCCTTGTGGCTCAGCTGGTAAAGAATCCGCCTGCAATGTGGGAGACGTGGGTTTGATCCTTGGGTTGAGAAGATCCCCTGGAGAACGGAAAGGATACTCACTCCAGTGTTCTGGGCTGGAGAATTCCATGGACTATATAGTCCATGGGGTCACAAAGAGTTGTATATGACTGAGCGACTTTCACTTTCAAGCCAAACTGGGCCTTCTTACAGAGCAGCAGACAGAATCAACCACTTAAGGAAGGCAATTCTTCTGCAGATGGTCACGTCTAAACTTGGGAAGCCTGGCATACTCAGATGGTAGATGTGAAAAAAAAAAAAATCAAAATAGGTTCCACATGCCTCAATCCCAAAATTAATTTCTCAAGCCCCTCTCCCTACAGCCGCACACCCACAGCAGCGCTAGAGCCAGAATCTTGAGACACCTGGTCTACTGTGAGCCTTGCTGGAAAAACACCACGTTTTCCTCCAACTTGTACACAAGTGGTCTGTTAAGTGCAGGGTGCAGAGACAGAATGAATTATGTAAGAAATAATTCCAGTTTTTGTTAGCTGTGACATTTTTATATGTCACATTTTGAAGAGGCCTTCCTCTGTAGTAATTCACAAACCTTGCCCAGTTTGTTATTGGACAAAATTGTGAACTACTTTGTCATTGGTTTGGGAGCCGATGACTGGTGAGGGGGCAGAATCCATGTTTTGGTTTCCATAGTTCGGGGCTTGCCAAATCTTTATCCAGGCTTTGTTCAGGAGGCAAACTCAAGTCCCACTTAGTCACATAAAATTCCTTTTGTTTCAGTAAGCAGAAATGCAGTCTCTGATTTGTATGATTGAGTGACTGCTGCAGAGCGTAAACTTAGAGCACTTGTCCCGCCACCACCCCCAATGCCATGCACACGCTGTGTGCATGCTACGTTGCTTCAGCTGTGTCCCACTCTTTGTAACCCTAAGGACTATAGCCCGCCAGGCTCCTCTGTCCATTGGACTCTCCACCGAGAATACTGGAGTGGGTTGCCATTTCCTTCTGCAGGGGGTCTTCCTGACCCAGGGATTGAGCCCCCATCTCATTGTGTGTCCTGCAGTGGCAGGCGGGGTCTCTATAACTAGTGCCACCTGGGAAGCCCATGCAGACAGGGTGAAGTGGGGCAAAACCAACATACTGGCCCTCAGGCTAAGGCTGGCCTTTTTCCAAAGTCACACGTGTCAGTGATCACTATCCATGGACAGGCCAGAAGTGTGACTTCACCTGCTGGAAGGGATTTTCATTTTTCTCTGTGTTTTTCTTTCTCTCACTTTCAAAATATTGTATATATGTGTGTGTATATATATTATATGTATATATTAGCTACAATATAACATTATAGATTATATGTATATACTTATATATATAGTGCCAGTTTCCCAGAAAGGCATTTGGACATTTCCAGAAACAGTATATAAACTATACACTGTGTATAAACTATGTGGTGATTATTGGTTTATTTTCAAGAAAGAACAGTGGATGCAAATTCATTTTTAAAAAATTTATTTTATTGAAATATTGTTGGTTTACAATGTTGTGTTAATTTCTCCTGTGCAAGTTCATTTTAAAATGAAATTTTAATGCCATATCAAAATGTGTGACCCAGAGACCAACATGCTAGGAAATTGTCTCTTATTTACTACTTTCAGTGCTGTTGTACTTACCAGGTTGTAAACACATAGTGATCTAGTTAAAGTACCAACTGAAAGCCGCAGATTAGAGGACAGGACTTGGACTTCCTTTTTTACAAGGGTGACACAGAGAGAAAGGCTTGTCCTAGAGACCGGATGTCAGGTCATCGAAGAATAAACAGTAATTTCTCTGGAAAAGACGTGCTGAAGAGCCAAATAGAATAAATCCTGCATAGTATATTGGTTCTTTATTCTGTGGCATTCAGTGTTATCTTACCTTTCTTAGCCATTTACTTTGCTTGCCTGAGTCTTTGGAAATTACTCAGTAAAATTTTAAAAATTAATATTTTGAATTGTGCTTCACAAAGACTAGGAGTCCACATTTGTCAGCCAAGAATACAATTCCTGCCCTGCTTCCCTCATAGGATTTATTTTTTCAAGAGTCAAAATGGGAGCAGGGAACCACTTTAACTATAAAATGATAGAAAAATTCCTTTGTGGTCTATACAACATATCTGATGAATAAGTAGAGACCAGTACTTTCACCTTTATGTTGTAACATGGATTGGCGTCTAAGAAATTATAATGAAATTACAATGAAATCTTCAGATTTTAGTGGATGTTCACCTAAGAGCTAAGACTGTTAAACTCCACCAACCTTGAGTTTAACATTTGGAGAACCATAAATTCTCATTTGTGAATTGTTGAGTCAGATGAATAATTTCAGCTTGAATGTATTGAAGTTGCACCTGTAGAAAGTTTTCTTTTTCTGAAGGAATTAGGGGGAAAAAAGAATGACTGGCAGAGCAGAAATAGAATTCTTTTTCTACTTCAGCTGCCTTCCCTACACAGAGGAAATCTGGACCTCAGTCTCTCCCTTGCAAAATCTGAAGGTGTCACACATTTGGATGGGGGACTAATAGAGGAGGTGAAAGAGAACCACAAACCGAAATGAACTTAGAAGTATCCTGGTAAAATACAGAGGAAGATAGATTATAAGAATATTCTCATCAGCACGGATGGTAAATAGAAATGAGCTATGTTGATTCCATTGGTATTAATTTGAAGTAGGTATATTGTTGTTCAGTTGTTAAAGTCGGGTCTGACTCTTTGCAACCCCATGGACTGCAGTATGTCAGGCTTTCCTGTCCTTCACTATCTCCCTGAGTTTGCTCAGACTCATGTCCATTGAGTTAGTGATGCTATCTAAACATCTCATCCTCTGTTGCCCCTGCCTCCTCCTGCCCTCAGTCTTTCCCAGCATCAGGATCTTTTCCAGTGAGTCAGCTCTTTGCATCAGGTGACCAAAGTATTGGAGCCTCAGCTTCAGCATCAGTCCTTCCAGTGGATGTTCAGGACTGGTTGCCTTTAGGATTGACTGGTTTGATCTCCTTGCTGTCCAAGTGACTCTCAAGAGTTTTCTCCAGCACCACAGTTTGAAAGCATCGATTCTTCGGTACTCAGCCTTCTTAATGGTCTAGCTCTCACATCCGTACAAGACTATTGGAAAAACCATAGCTTTGACTGTACGGACCTTTGTCGGCAAAGTGATGCATCGTTATTGTTTTATTTTAGAAAATATCATAAAACATTCCTAACCTTGATTGCTCCACCTTTACTCTTGCTCTGTCCTCTATCTTTGTTTGCCCACAGGTCCCTCAACACATGTATGTTCTTACTTCAGGGTTTCTGGGGACTGTAGTTGTGTCCGGTGGAGATGCGGATGTGGTTGAGGTTAGAGTGTGAGTCTAGTAAATAAGCAAAAATCAGCTGCTATTCTGTTGTTTACCTGGTCATCTTAATGAGCTCCTTGAAGGCAGACAATGCTTTACTTGCTCTTGTGCACCAAATGTCTCAGTATAAAAGAATTCTTGTCCTTTGGTGAACATTGTCAATAAAGATGCAGAAAAGAGTGTGATTCATTGACAGAACCTGCAGCAAATGACTTGCTTCTCCGTTCTTATGGATTTTTTAAAAGCTATCATAACTCTTCAACCTGTCCTTTTGTTCTGCATTTCTTTCTACTATGTAACCACAGACCATCTTTATTCACTTACTTGTGGATAATCTTTCTAAAACACAGATCTGATTGTGTCTCCCCTGCTTTGCATTTAATTTTGTGTTTAAATCATCTAGAGCAAAAATTTCATCCCAACCTGGCTTTTCGCCCTCTGGCATAATTCTGGGCCTTAGTGCCTCGTCCTCCAGTAGTACGTTGCCTCTTAAAGCAAAAACTTCTCCCTACTGCCTGCAGGCAAAGCCATTAGAAAAGTACATGAACTGCCAAGAATTATGCTGGTAAATAAAATTATACCAGACACTCCAAAACATTTTAAATTTTGAATTATTTTTACTGAAGTTTTATATAATTTACATAGTTGATTTTTTTAATTGACTAGTAATTAAAAGCAAATGCTTTGTATGCTAAATAATAAAGAAAACAATGGAAGTTATTAAGCAAAAAATTAAAAGCATTTTTAATAATGTTGTGGAAAGGCAGTAACTGTGGTCACATTTGTGGGGATGCCAGTGTCTCTTAAGATTTTTCACATCTTCAGGGGAAGAAAATTTAGAGATGAGGGTGCTTCTGAGGATGGATATATGTTTATTTTTATACTTAACTATAAATAAATAAAATTGTCACTTAGCACTTTAAGTAGAAAGTTTTTTGTTGCTTTAGAGTTAATAAGAATTTCAAATACAACTGTTTAATAATGTGTATATTTTTGTGTAAAATCTCTATGTCTATATTTTTCTATTGTATATAGTTGTGCTTAAAAATATTATCTCTAGTATTTGTGATGAAAGGAATAAGGAACTCTTGGAGAAATGACTGGTTTTAGGTCTAAGGCAGCAAATGTACAAGTTAAGCCTGAAGATTTTTCTCATACCAGAAAGCAGGGAAGTTAGCAAAGAGTACTAGAACCTTGTCAGAAAAAACTCAGAAGCCAGTGATTTAAACTGTGTATCAAATGTGTTTAAATCTGTAAGTTCATAATTACAGTTCAGAAATAAAAACCTCATTGGTCATGTTTGGAGACTGTTAGGAAACTTACCTCTTTGTTGTGAAAATCTGAAGATATAGGGAAAGAATCAGGCATCTATCTTGCCTTTCTTATATGATCAATATCTCAGGAAATTTCTCTTTGTATAATTATTCATCTAATAAATCAAGAATAAATAGAAGAAAAGGGAGAGAACTCCAATAAACAAAATGAGAAATGAAAGGGAGAAATAACAACCAATACCACAGAAATATAAAAAGTCACAATAGAATACTATGAACAGTTATATGCCAACAAATTGGACAAGCTAGAGGAAATGAACGAGTTTCTAGAAACATGCAGCTCACCAAAACTGAATCAAGAAGAAATAGATAAGTTGAATAGATAGAATTCACTAGAAGTGAAATAGAATCTGTAATTACAAAACAAACAAACAAACCTCCCTGCAAACACAAGTCCAGGACTAGGTGTTTTCACTGGGGAATTCTACCAAACATACAAAGAAGAACTCACACCAATCCTTGACAAACTCTTCCAAGAGATTAAAGAGGAGGGAACATTCCTAAAGTCATTCTGTGAAGCCACCATCACCCTGATACCAAAACCAGACAAAGATAATACCAGAAAGGAAAATTACAGGCCAATATCATGGATGAATACAGATGCAAAAGTCCTCAACAAAGGATCACACACTATGGTCAAGCTGGATTTACCCCAGGGCCACAATAATGGTAAACATATGCAAAACAATCAATATGATATATCACATCAACAAAAGAAAACACAGAAACCAAATAATCATTTCAGTAGATAACAGAAAAAGTATTTGGTAAAATTCAGCATCCATTCACGATAAATACTTTCACTGAAATGAGTATAAAGAGAACAGATCTCAGCATAATAAAAACTGTCAGAAACCCACAGCCAACATAATACTCAACAGTGACAAGCTGAAACGTTTCCTGCTGAATGTTAGAACACAACAAGGATGTCCACTCTCACTTCTATTCAACATAGTATGGGAAGCCCTAGCCACAGCAATTGGATGAGAAAAAGAAAGAAAAGGTATCCAGGTTGGACGGGAAGCAGTCATGATACTCTCTATAGAAAACCCTAATGACTCCACACAAAAACTATTAGAACCAATAAACAAATTCAGCAAGGTACAAGATTAACATACAGAAATCTGTTGCATTTTTTACACTAACAATAAAATATCAGAAGGGGAAAGTTAAAAAAACAAAACCTTTTAAAATCATGTCAAAGAAAAAACTAAGGAATACACCTGACCAAGGACGTGAAAGAGTTACATTCTAAGAGCTATAAAACATTGATAAAGGAAATGGAAGATGATTCAAAGAAATGGAAAGATATCTCAGGCTCTTGGATTAGAAAAATTGATATCATTAAAATGACCATACTACTCAAAGCAATTTACAGGTTTAACGCTATCCCTGTCAAATTACCTATGAAATCTTTCACAGAACTGGAATAAATAATCCTAAAACTTAGGTGGAACCAGAGAAGACCCAGAATTGCCAAAGCAATCCTGAAGGGAAAGGGCAAAGCTGGAGACATAACCCTCTCAGACTTCAGACAATACTCCAAAGCCACAGTAATCAAAACAGCATGGCATTGGCACAAAACCAGACATATGGATCAGTTGAACAGAATAGAGAGCCCAGAGATAAACTGCACACCTGTGGCTAGTCTTCAACAAAGGAGGCAGGAGTACACAATGGAGGGAAGACAGTCTCTTCAGCAGGTGGTGTTGGGAAACCTGAACAGCCACCTGTGAATCAATGAAGTTAGAGCACTCTTTACACCGTACACGAAAATAAATTCAAAATGGCTTAAAGACTTAAATATAAGACATGACACTTCAGAATTCCTAGAAGAGGGCATAGGCAAAACAGTCTCCTAAATAACATTGTAGCAATACTTAGGTTAGTCTCCCATGGTAGTAGAAATACAAGCGAAAATAAACAGGAACTATTCAAGCTTACAAGCTTTTGTATAGCAAAGAAAACTGTAAACAATACAACCTACAGAATGGAAGAAAAGATTTGCAAACGATGCAACCAACAAGAGCTTAATTTCCTAAATATACAAACAGTTCATACAGCTCAATATCAAAAAATAAACAGCCCAATCAAAAAATAGGCAGAAAACCTAAATAGACATTTCTCCAGAGAAAATATATAGCTGACCAGTGGACATATGAAAAGATACTCCACACCGTTAATTATTAGAGAAATACAAGTAAAAACGATGATGAGTTATCACTTCACACCAGTCAGAATGGCCATCATCAAAAAATCTACAAATAATAAATGCTGGAGAGGCTGTGGAGAAAAGGGAACTAACTCTCCTATACTGTTGGTGGGAATGTAAATTGGTATAGTCACTATGGAGAACAGTATGAAGGTTCCTTAAAAAACAAAAACAAAAATAAGGACTTCTTGGTGGACCCATGGTTAGGATCTGCTTCCACTGCAGGGGGCACAGATTTGGATCCCTGGTTGGGGGACTAAGGTCCCACAAGCCACACGACCGAAAAAAAAAAAAAAACTAAACTGAAACTATAGTTACCATATGATCCAGCAATACCACTCCAGGGCATATATACAGGAAAGATGAAAACTCTAATTTTTAAATTCAAAAAGGTAACATGCACCTCATTGTTCATAGCAGCATTACTTGCAATAGCCAAGACATGGAAGCAACCTAAGTGTCCATTGACAGATGAACAGGTGAAGAAGACATGGTAGATACATTATCAGCCATTAAAAAAAAAGAAATATTGCCATTTGCAATATTTGTGGATGAACCTAAAGGTTGTCACACTAGGTGAAGTAAGTCAAACAGATAAAGACAAATATTGTATAATATCAGTTACATATGGAATCTTAAAAAAAAAAATACAAATGAACTTATTTACAAAACAGGAACAGACTCACAGACATAGAAAACAAATTTATGGTTACCAAAGGAGAAAGTTGGAGGGATAAATCAGAAGTCTGGGATTAATATATACACACTGGAATATATGTAATAAATAAAGACAAGGACCTATTGTATACCACAGGAAACTATATCCTATACCTTGCAATAACCTATAATGGAAAAGAATCTGAAAAAGAATATATATATCTCTGAGTCACTTTAATGTGTACAACATTGTAAATCAACTATACTTGAATTTTAAAAAAGAATAATAGAATATCACTTTGAAGTCTCTAAAGAGTTGGGATTTGTTGTTGTTGTTTAGTCACTAAATCACGTTTGACTCTTTTGTGACCCCCGTGGACTGCATAGCCCACCAGGCTACTCTGTCTATGGATCCCAGGCAAGAATACTGGAGTGGGTTGCCATTTTCAGTATACACCTATTAGAATGGCCAAAATCCAAGATACTGACACCACCAAGTGTTGGTGGGGACATGGAGCAATAGGAAGTTTTATTCATTGCTGTTGGGAATGCAGGATGGTACAGCCCTGTTGTGAGACAGCTTGGCAGTTTCTTATAAAATTGAACACACTCTTACCATATGACCCAGATCAGTCGTGCTCTTTGGTATTTATCCTAATGAATCACAAACATACAAAAACCTGCACGTGACTACAGTAGCTTTACTCGTATTTGCCAGAACTTGGAGGCCACCAAGATGTCTTTCAGTAGGTGAGTGATAAACTCAGACAGTGCAGTTATTATTCAGTGCAAAAAAAAGTGAGCTCACAAGTCATGAAAAGACATGGAGGAACCTTCAGTGTGCATTAATGAAAGAAGCCAGTCTGAAAAGGCTTTGTACTGTGTGGTTCCAACTGCATGACCTTCTGGGAAAGGTAAAACTATGGAGACAGTAAGAGGGATCAGTGGTCGCCAGAAACGGTGGGAGGGAAGGATGAATCGACAGAGCAGAGAGGATTTTTTTTTTTTTTAAGGATTCTGTGTGATACTGCAGTGATGGATACCTGTCATTGTATGTTTGTCACAGCCCAGAGAATATACAACTCCAAGAGGGAACCTAATGTAGACTGTAGTATTTGATGAGAGTGCATCAGTGTAGGTTCACTGATCGTAACAAATGTCCCAGCTGGTAGGGAGATTGTCGGACGAGGGGGTATATGGGAAAACTGTACTTTCCACTCGGTTTTGCTGTGAACCTAAAACTGCTCTAAAAACATTGTTTATTAATTAGAAAGAGGAAACCAATCTTACCAAACCATAGCTATCAAAGTATTTTAAGCAAAACAAACCTTTTCTGTTACTTTTTCTGTGGCCACTGTGTGCCCCTCTGGAGAAAAGTTAGGGGAAGTAGTAGGTGTCATGGAATGGTCAGAAGGAAGAACAGTCAGAGATGAAAGGAGGACTCATGCAGTCAGTTCCAGGTACCTTCTGTATAATTATTTTTTTTTTTTTGCTTTATCCAAAGTTTTTAGGGATAAAGACTATCTGGTGAAGACTTTTTTTTTTTTTTTCCCGAATGAAACATGTATGTATCCTGTTTCTGAAGGGAATTTCCTTTTCTCTAAAGCTGATTAAAAAAAAAAAATTTGTTCCCAACTCATCTTCTGAGACACTAAATTACATGAGACATTAGGAATCTCAGAGCCTGAACAACATTTGAACCAAGTTGAAGGAGACGTAAAATGATGATGCACGAACCGTATATGAGTTTTAACCGTATAAGAGTTCTGCCAGGGTTGGATGGATGTCTGTCATCTTTCTGAGTTCATTTTTTTCCTTGTAGGTAAATAAATGTTGTTTGTTTGTTTTTTCTAGTTGGGGAATGGCGGTCAATGTGTATTCTACCTCGATAACCCAAGAGACTATGAGCAGACATGACATCATCGCTTGGGTTAATGACATAGTATCTTTAAACTACACAAAAGTGGAACAGCTTTGTTCAGGTAAGAGCATTCTTTTAAGTATTTACCTAAACGTTTACTCATGTGGAATGTGATTTTATAAACCACAGATGATGTATTTGGAATAGGAATACATATATATACAGCTTCAATAGATAATTTAAGGAGAAAACCTCAGGTATAATTAATGAACATATGGGGGAAAATGATGATGTTCACCAAAGAGCATCGAGCTACCCCAAAACGTGTTATGAGTGATCTCGCTGAAGCTCTGTAACTGATCTCCCAGCCTTTTCTCTGTCACCCCCCCAGTAAGCCACCACACATCTCTTCCTAAAAATGCAGATTGGATCCTGCAAAACCCTTTCTTATAAACATTCCGGGCGCCACGTTGTCCTTCCTACAGGATAAAATTTGCTGTTTTACATGACTGATAAGGTCCTTTCCCTCTGGCTGCTGTCCATCTCCTTGGTTTCATGGTCCACATCTCCCTGCCCTGCGCCTCTGCCCCATGATACTCTTTGTTCCTAAAGACTCCTTCCCTTTTGCATTGCATGGGTTTTTTCCATGCTCCCGTTGCCAAAAAGTCTTTCCCCTTCTCTTCATTTGCAGTAAAATCTTGTTCACACTTTAAAATCCAGCTCATTGTCATCCCCTCTGAAGGGTTCCCCAGACCTCCCAGGCTTCATGGTGTTCCTGGAGCACCGTGCCCAGCACCCTTCCAGAATAATGCCTACCACGCTGTGTTAGAAGGTCCAGCCTTTATTCCCCTGAAGGTTCCCAGAGCCCTTGAGGGCAGGGCTGTGTCTCATTCTTTGTCAAGTATCTGAGGCGGCACCCTGCCTACTATGAAGTAGGTGTGTAAGGAGTGCATATAGAGCTAAATTTAAAAAAAACAAAAAACGTTTGATTTCAGTGATTAAGTGCAGGCTTGTTGAAGAACATGTCACTAGTGAAGTAATTCATTCTTAGGTTAGAGTATTTAGCAGAGACATAGTCTTCCTTTTGGAACAGGAAGTATTTTCTTCTTATGAACTAATAGGTGAGAGATTTTCTCTCTGCCTCTGACCCAAAATGGTATTAGGGACGAGAAAATATTCCTGAGATGGAGTTATGTGAAATCCCATAAGACATCGATACAGAAGCATCTTCAGGTATAGCTGGTGTGGCGATGCTGAGGCCACAGCAGGACATCCTATGAGTCTTGTGTAGACAGATTTCATGCAGGGCCCTCAGCCCCCACCAGTCCAGGCCCACCAGAGAGGACACTCTCGCTTCTCTGCATCTAGGCTGGATTAGAATCAACTAGCGGACAAACTTCCCTTCTACTGACACCTCTTCTCGCGTCATCATTTTCTCACGAGCAAGACAGTAGGGTGTCCAGAACCTAGGCCTTGCCTGACCCACCGGCTCTGTGTCCAGGCTTCAGGCATCAGCCCTCTGATTTGGGAGATCAGTAGTGGATGCAAACCGAGCAGTTCTTTACCCTTTAGTACGATCTGGAGAAAAGCCGACTTAGACTGTGATGACACCCAGGAAAAATGTGTTGTTTGCCTATTGAAATGACTCTAGCAATGACTGTCAGAAATGGTCCCTGTTGCATCCTGCTCAGCTGCAGATCTGCACTCAGGTTTTCTGGTGCTGTTCTTGCTCTGCGTTTTGGAGTGCCCTGCTATTTTATTTTATTTCTAAAAGAAAGTGTTTATGTATGCATTTGGTTGCACTGGGTCTTTGTTGCTGTGCGTGGGCTTTCTCTCGTTGCAGGGAGCGGGGGTCTGCACTTCGTCGTGCGTGGGCTTCTCGTTGCGGTGGCTTCTCTTGTTGCAGAACATGGGCTCTAGGTACTTGGACTCAGTAGTTGTGGCACAGGGGCTTAGTTGCCCGGCCGCCTGTGGACTCTTTCCAGACCAGAAATCGAACCCGTGTCCCCTGCATTGGCAAGCAGGTTCCTATCCACTGTACCACCAGGGAGGGCTTAATATTTTATTTTTAATTTGCTGGAGGAAAAAAAAAAACACCAGAGTGTTTTCTGTTATCAGCCATCCCTTTTCTATTAATAACAAATATCACTTTACATTGTAATTGTGGGTTCGCTTCTCCATGGGGCCTGACCCATGTTCTTCCCTCAGAAGTGCTCATTTTAGGATGAATGCAAATCAGTTTGAAACTGCTGTGGGGCAAAGACAAAACTGTGTATCTTTCCCATTAAGTGGCTATGTGTACTTGTGGATAAGGGCCATGGGGTTGGTTATCCAGAAAAAAAGAGACACAGAGAAGGAAGGAGATAAGAAAAAACAGTCATAGAGAAAATTGCCAGTCATGGGTCTAAAGTGTCCAAGGGGCCCATGAGGAACTTCCTGTTTAACATATTTGTGGGAGTTTTTGCAGACAAATGAAATGAGAAGCAAATTAGAATTTTTAGATACAGCAGTAGTAAATGCTAGAGTGTCCATGTGTGTGTGTATCTGTTCTGTGTATATGTATATATAATTTCTTTGCATATCTTTTCAATTTCTCATAAGGCAAATTCAATAAAATTTTAGCAGCATTTGTGAAGGGTTCTTGAACAGTTACCTTAAAGAAAGCGTTGGTGTGCATTTTCCAACCATATGTACCTACGTTGCCATCCAGTGTGGCTTGATGAAACCTGTGGAAACCATTTTGATCATGAGAACAGATAATTTTCATTAGGGTAACTCACTGGCTACCAAATATGTTGTATTTTTTCCCTCAAAAAGCAAATAAATATGTTAATCCCCATAGTAGAGAAACGGGTGTTTTATTTTAGACAGTCATTTCATCAAAGTGTAAACTGGGGACTAAATGCATTTCTAATCTTCTGAGAAGCTGCTTAAGAATGCCAGTTTTTGGGATCCTTGACTTTCTAAATCAGCATCTCTGGCTGTGCGAAGCCTCAAGTGTGCCAGCCAGCAAGCACCCCAAGTACTTCTGGGCTGCAGCCAAGAGCTTGCTGTGCATTTTAGAGGAACCCCAAACCACCAACAGTAAAAATATCCAGAATTTACCTGGCACAGTTTCCTTATTCGTAATTTAGTCTTTGACTTTTGTCTTCAACAGTGGCATTTGGCAAGAAATTCTATCATTTAATTTATTCATGAACTTATTTATTTATACCCTTCTTTGTTCTGGAAGACTTTGCAGGCAGCGAGGACAGTGCCATTAGGATAAGAACAAAACCAGATATTGGTGACCTTAGTGATTTGTCCTCAGCACACTTACAATGAGTAGTCTGATTTCTTGGATAATATCTTTTTCTTTTACTTTCATTTTAATTCCTTTAGTTTACTGTGTATAATTTTATTTTAGTCGTAAGCTGTGGGAAAACACACAAAATACCTTCACATATTTAACTGATGTTTATTTCTTGTTCAGTAAAATTGTTCCTTACTCTTTTTCCTAAAGACTTATGTTCCAATACTCTCAGTCCCCCTTTGGCATGTTTTTTCCCCATTTGCATTATTTCCTATTTGTTTCTTTATTTTCAACTAAGAGCTCTCCCTCCAGCTATCATTAAAACTAACATCAGCTTTTCTTTAGCTCATGAATAGCTGACATACTGCTTCACATGTGTGCGTCTTTTTCTGCAGAATTTTCTACCTTTATATCATCTCATTTGTTTCCATCTAAGCACTTTTAAAGCTTTATAAAAGAGAATGGTGTGAGGTTTAACATTTTGAAACGTGTTGTAAGTTGCAAAAGGATGACAGTGACTTGTTGTTTTCCTGTTATTTCAACCCAGGAATGTAATCTTATGAAATTGACTTTGAACATGAAATATGGGTTATACAGTCATATGCATCTTTAGTTTGCATCCATGTCTTGTGAGCAGCAACCTTTATGTTTCAGGTGAAAAGCTGAACTACATTAATGAAGGCCAGACTGTCAATGGGTGTGAATACTGCCTAGTAATATGACAGTATATGGCTCATCTATGTTTGATTTGAAGATGAATATTTGTGGATTTCCCATGTTGGGATGGGGGATTGAACCATGTGAAATACCAGATTAGTTTGGCCTAAAACGATTTTTTGTTTTAGTTCAACTGCTTTATAAAATTTCTAGGGTTTTTTGCAGAGTGACATGTTTTGGTTTTACTTTAGTACCAGCTCAAACCAGTTTGATAGAATTTTATAAGGGATTTAAGAGAGAATGGGCATATATTTAAGACAGAAAATAATTTTTTTTTTAATTTAAAAAAGAGAAAGATGGACAGTATGGTGCTTAAGAAGCCATGAAATTCACTTAAGTGACTAGAAATACCATTTTGGAGAGGATGGAGGTAGTGATCTGTCTGGAGCAGAAGAGCAAAGAGAAGTGAGGCGGGAGGTTGGGAGTGAAAAGAGTGTACCTTTCCTTTTCCTCTTCACCCTCCCCATCCTCTGCTCTGATACATGAATTTCCTTTGAGGCTTTTTTCTGACAGCCATCTCTCTGTGCCCCAGTCCTGTCCCCTCAACTGGGATGCAGGCAGCCAAGCCATTGGGTCCACGACTGAGTCACTGGCAGAGCCTGGCCAGCCAGCAGCTGACCAGCGACACCCCCTCGCCCTGGAGGCTGTTGCAGACTGTCCTCTCCTTCTCCCCCATCTCCTTTCTCCTCCCCACTCCCTCCACAGGACGAGCAAACTGCTGATGCTCAGATGCCACGCCTGTCCCCAGGCTGGTTATAACAGCTCAGTTATTTTCCTGAGCATTTTAGTATTTGAATAAATTGTAGTTTGAATTAAATCATTTTTTAGAATGAAAAAATTTTACGTCTTCTCTTGACTAGCAATTTATTTTTAAAAAAGAGACAGAAAAATGATCAGGATTTGATTCAGTTTCATTTCGTGCTCTCGCTCTAGATGGTTTCAAGCTTTGTCTTGGATCAAGTGTTTGGTGTTTACTTCTTCCAGGAAAGCTCCTGAGTCCAGCTGGTTGTGTCGCAGTCATACTGACCATTCTGAGTCCTTGATGGCTCCCGGAAAGGACTAGGCTGTACAGCAAGCAGCACTGCAGGATTTAGAGGGGTGGCTGTCAGCCATGCCCAGGACCTGTGCGCTTTGTGACCGTTTGGGGCTGCGGTCTGTGCCTATGAAATAAGTCGATCCCACCCCAGTGTTTCTCCCTCCTGTCCGCAGAGACTTCTGTCAGGAGGACAGGTTGCTGATGAAATCAGCTCAGAGTCTAAATTTAGTAGACCTCCTCTCGTTGAACCGAAACCAAGTAAGGATATTTTGTCGGTGTCTGGTAGCTCCAGAGCTTACTTAGCTTTATAAAATATCATTGCTTGCTACTTGCTTTCAGAAAGTTAAGTCATCTTGGATTGTGTTACTGTTGTTGCAGATGTCATTGTATTACAGTGGAATATTATTCATATTTGTGATGTATTACTTAGAGGTGGGGGTTTAGGGAGTTTGCCCATAGTTTTTCTCTGATTTTATTTGGCTGAAGATGGTTTTTAAAATCTATTTACTTGGTCTCAGCAAACTAACTACCTGGAGAGCAGGGGGACAAAAAGTGAGTTGAAAAATCAGGGGAAGGAGATTCAGAATAGGGTTTAGCTGCTGCAGTGGGTAATACACTCCCGTGTCTCCACTAATGTGCCACTTGAAAGGAGTTTATTTTTTGAGTAGCATATGGAAAATAATAGTATTTTTTCCTTCTAAATGTGTTTGTTTATATATATATTTGATCCTTTGTTACCAAAAATAAATCTAAATTGCTGTTTTTGTTGGGCTTTTCTGTTCACTGCATTCTGTAATGCTAAATACCATGGTGGGAAAAAGTGTGTATGCACTCACCTTCATTTATCCAGCTGCCCCATAAGTAGATGGAGGAGATATTTGTGTTTCTGTGTGTACATACATGCATGCATACATACGTATTGATATTGAAAGCAATCAGCCATCTCTTTGTCTCATTACTGTATTCAGTTCTGACAATCAATTTTTTTTCCAACACCTTTTTTTATAGTAGCTTTACAATGTGTGAGTTTCTGTTCTACAGCAGAATGCATCAGCCATGCATATACATGCATCCCCTCCCTTTTGGACTTCCTTTGCACTCAGGTCACCACAGTGCATTAAGCAGAGTTCCCTGGGCTATACAGTGTGACCTCATGGTGTGTGTGCGTGCATGCAGTTGCTCAGTCATGTCCAACTCTTTGTGACCCCATGGACTGTAGCCTGCCAGGCTCCTCTATCCATGGAATGCTCCAAGCAAGAATACTGGAGTGGGTCGCCATTTCCTACTCCAGGGGATCCTCCCGACCCAGAGATGGAACTCGCATCTCTTGTTCCTTCTGCACTGGCAGATGGATTCTTTACCACTGCACCACCTGAGAAGTCCTCATCAGTTCTCTCTTTTATGTATAGTACTGGGCTTCCCTGATCGCTCAGTTGGCAAAGAACCCACCTGTAATGCAGGAGACCCCGGTTCGATTCCTGGGTTGGGAAGATCCGCTAGAGAAGGGATAGGCTACCCACTCCGGTATTCCTGAGCCTCCCTTGTGGCTCAGCTGGTAAAGAATCCTCCTGCAATGTGGGAGACCTGGGTTCAATCCCTGGGTTGAGAAGACCCCCTGGAGAAGGGAAAGGCTACCCACTCCAGTATTCTGGCCTAGAGAATTTCATGAACTGTATAGTCCATGGGGTCACAAAGAGTAGGACACGACTGAGTGACTTTCACTTTCACTTTTATATACAGTATCAGTAGGGTATGTGTGTTAATCCCAGTCTCGCAGTTCCTTCCACTCCCCTCTCCCCCTTGGTATCCTTACATTTGTTCTTCACATCTGTCTCCATTTCTACAAGTAAGATCCTCACTGCCATTTTTCTAGATTCCACATATATGTTAATACACGGTATTTGTTTTTCTGTCTCTGAATTACTTCTCTCTGTATGACACTGTCTAGGTCCGCTCACGTCTCCACACATGACCCAGTTTCTTTTATTTGACACACACGTTGTGAGCCCTTCTTTGGTCTAGGCCCCGGGGACCTGGATTACTGAGACGGAGTTGTGGTCCGCTAAGAGCTCAGTACAGCAGGGCACTATCCTGAAAAAAACTAGAGAGCACGCACAGTCGTCCTGTTCTGGAAGAGCTTTGAGCCTGCTGAGGAAAGGTGGGACACAGTCTGTGGAGATGTGCCTTCCTTCAGGTTCTTTGGGAGGAAGTGGGTGCTGCCTGGATGCCTTAGAATGGCCAAACACCTCAGAAATCCTTCTTCTTGAGTCACATTGAGTGACCAGGACGTAGGATAATGTGTGTTTTATTAGGTCCAGCCCTTAAATACATGAAGGGTGTTGTTTCTCTAAGAGGAATGTAGAGTTTTTCCTGATGATGTCATATGAGTATGTGAAAGTTGTTTTTACTCTATTTCTTTGAAGAAACTGCATACATCTGGGATTTTCTCAGGAAACCGTGGAATTGTTCATTTCTTTGGGAGAAATGCAACAAATATTTTCAGTTCTGGGAAGCCAGTGATCACTGCTCAGATCTTTAACTAGAGAGGTGTCAGGCAGCTCTGTTAGTATTTTCCAGAGGGTCATAGGTACACGTATGTCCTCTTGGTTCTTGTCCCTTTCTACTGGAGTCCCTCCTTGGTAGAGATGATCATTATAAACCAGGGAAGGTAAAACAGGGCAGACAGGTCACCTGGGATGAAGGCTGGCAGTTTATATACTAACCAAAAAAACCAAGGAACATGTAAGCACTGTGAACTTAATATAGTGCCTTAACTGGAACAAAGCAAAGCGGTGACATGTTATTAGAAATTTCAGCTAATGATTGCCTTCCAGAATTTTCAATAACATCACAAAATTTAATAATTGTAGGAATTTGTATAAAGTAGTACCCTTAATTAAATCCTAGACTTTTATCTCTTAACTGTTTTCCCTTATCTGAGAAAATTCCCAGATGTCAATAGATGAGTACAGTCTTCTGGGTTCTTAGTAAGTGTATTGCTAATTTGCAAACTCTTTATCATGCAATCTCCCCTTGGGTTCAGATGTTTTTCTTTAATCTACTGTAGTTAAGATTCTGCTAGGTTTCACCTGCTCAGAAACCATGAATGGGTCCACAGGTGTGAGTCTAGAGATGAGAATTGTTGTACCATGGGCAGGTGATGAAGGGGATACCGATGAGAGTGCTTCAGTTGAGGAATGAACCTCCAAATCCCCAGCACTGACTTCATTAGCTTTAAGCCTGTAGCCCTCAGTATTGAGACACCAGAAATCTTGGTGAAGGCTGTGGGACTCAGTGCTAGAGCCCAAGGAGATGGTGAGTTTTGTGATTCATAACTGCGATTTCAGAAACCTTCAGAGCCCCTTCTCTGATTTTTGCCTTTGCTTTACGATAAGATGCTCAGCATAATGATATGTTTATTTTGAAATCATTCACCAAGATCTATAAAACAAGTATCTTAATGAAAAATATGTATGTTCTAACATATTGTAAGTTATGTTGATTTTTCCTAAAGATGGTAATTACTTATATGATGGGTGTAGTCTTTATGAAAGATTATTTCATATTTATATCGCTTTTTTTTTCCTTTCCCTTTTCTCCTCTTCAGTTTAGATCATCTAAAGACTTTAACAGGAAGAGTAGAAAATTGGGGGAAAATAGACATTTCCTTTTATAAATGAATTTGTGATTACTTAAGCACCTCATATGTTTATCTGGGGAAAGACTTAAGGACTGGAGAAGCCCTTGAATGTTTTTCAGTAGATAAACTTGAGGATCTTAGGAATGTGTTCATCTCCTTACTTTGCTAGGAGGAGGCCAAGGACCTCATTTTGTTCTTTGGTTCTTTGCCCTTTGAGTCTAAAACATGCATTTTGGAGATTCATATTTCATAGCTGAAACAACTCCATTCCATCCTATTCATTTTTATAGCTCCAATTATTTATAACCAGCCACATAATGCATGGTTTTATACGTTAGGGGCAAAATGATGTCATAAGGCCTCAACTTTTATGTATCATTCTTCAGCATTTTCATTGTGCTTTATATGTATTATCTGTTTTAATTCTTGTAACAACTGTGTGTAGAAGAACAATGGGACTTTTTTATTCCTGTTTTATATAAGAGGATAAAAGCCCAAAGAAGCTAAGTGTTTATGGCGGATGCTAGTTGGAACCTCCCTGGCTCACCAGCTTCCTCTCTTCTTGTTCATGTGTGCGGCCGCTATAGATGTGGGAGAGGGAGTGTGTGTGTGTGTGTGTGTGTGTGTCTGTAGATGTGGGAGAGGGGTGTGTGTGTGTGTGTGTGCGTGCATGCCCACGTTTCTGATTTTTTTTTTTTTACATATCCATTTATCAGATGCCCAATGAGCGGCTCTAGGAACAGAGTAGCTAGAAGTCCATATCCCCACCCTTGCAGTTACTCATTGAGAAAATGAGACACAGCTGGTATTCTGTGGGTTTTACACCGTGACCTGGCATCATTATCAAGAACTTTCTTAGCAAAGGTAGTGAGATGCTAGTAGAAACACAAGATTTTGCTCTCAATCTTAGAATTTTTTAAAAATGGGTTGGGTTTTTTGTTGTTGTTGTTGTTAATATTATTTATTTGGCTGCACCTGAGCTTAGTTGCGGCATATGGGATCTAGTTCCCTGCCCAGGGATTGAACCCGGGTCCCCTGCATTGGGAGTGCAGAGTCTTAGCCACTGGACCACCAGGGAAGTCCCTCAAACTCCTTTTTGCTCTGCCTGCTGAGAGTGGGTGGGGGAGGACGTGCCCCTTTCCCCTACCTGGTCTCCTTTCTTCTCTCCTCTTCTAAACTCTCTTGCCCTCTAAGCAAGGCTAGAGGGATCTGACATGTTGCCACCTGCTCTGATTCAGGTCTCTTGGGATAATCCCTGGTCAGTGGAGCGGTAACCAGAGTCATGGCTCCTTAGAGACACACACATGCACATTTGAAGCCCAGGCATGTAGCCCTTTCCTTATGTTGGACCCAGGCTTGTTTTAATAAACTTGGAGCTGTGAAGACACTTACTAATAACATCCTCAATTCCTCAGTGAGAAAAAGAACATCTTCTAGAATAATCTTGTTTTATATATACTGGGTCACTCAAGGAATCACTGTTTCCCATGCATTTCATTCTGTTCACCGAGCCTGTATCGCGGTAGCTGTGCTGGGCACCTCTTTCAGTCCTTCTCCAGCTCCTTTCTTATGAAAAGCTGATGTTTGCTTAGCCCTGTACAAAAGGGACATGCTGGTGCAACATTTAGGAATAGTTGTCTGAAACTGTGCCATTTGCCGAGATGTAGATAGACCTAGAGACTGTCATCCAGGGTGAAATAAGTCAGAGAAAAGCAAATGTATTAATGCATATATGCAGAATCTAGGAAAATAGATCACCCTGTTCACAAAGCAGAAATAGAGACACAGATGTAGAGAGCAAACATATGGATACCAAGGGGGGTGGGAGGGAGCAGGGAGATGAATTGGAAGATTGGGATTGACACATACACACCAATATGTATAAAATAGATAACTAATGAGAACCTCCACAGGGAACTCTCCTCTGTGCTCTGCGGTGACCTAATCGGAAAGGAAATCCAAAAAAGGGGGGATATATAAAAACATACAGCTGATTCACTTCAGTGTACAGCGGAAACTAACACAACTCTGTAAAGCAACTATACTCCACTAAAAATAAAGGAAAAAAAAAATAGTCATCTGTCCCCACCCAGTTCTAGCCTCCTTTCATATCTGTTTCCCAGTTCCAGCCGGGTTGCAGCCCCTAAACCTCTTCTATAAAGGAAATTCTAGAGCTGCCGGCAGTTTACAGTCACAGCGGACCCTGTGCCAGCATAGTAGAAAGATGAATTGGACCCCAGCCCCCATTTTAAAGAGCTGGTAGAGAGTTACCCAGCAGTCGGCTAAGAGAGATGGCTAATTAAAATGCAAGTCCAACTTACTACTTGGCTTTTGTAGCCATTGTAGTGAAACAGCTAATTCCGTACTGGGAATAGAAAAGCTCCATAGAGAAGACGATGCTTGGGCTAAACTTAACAAAAGAGGGATTTCTGCTCAAAGGTAAAATGTGGCAAAAGGATATTTTAGGCAGAAAATGTTTGGCGCCCCTGTCTCCTGCTCTCAGTCTTTCCCAGCATCAGGGTCTTTTCCAGTGAGTCGGCTCTTTGCATCAGGTGGCCAAAGTATTGGAGCCCCAGCATCAGCATCAGCCCTTTCAGTGAATATTCAGGGTATGTCAGCCTAGAAAAGCTTCTTGAGTCTTTGGCCAAAGAGCCATGTGGATTTAGTGGGTGATTAATAAATATTTCTGAAATGGAGTTTAATTGAAACGTTCAGGTTGAACATTTGAAAAGAGAAATTTGGGGGTTTTGAGTAAATGTACTATTGCTAATGCTGAAACTGAAGCTCCAATACTTTGACCACCAGATGTGAAGAGTCAACTCATTGGAAAAAAAAAAAAAAAAAGAGTCAAGTCATTGGAAAAGACCCTGATGCTGGGAAAGATTGAGGGCAGGAGAAGAAGGGGGTGACAGAGGATGAGATGGTTGGATGGCATCACCGACTTAATGGACAGGCATTTGCACAAACTCTGGAAGATGGTGAAGGACAGGGAAGCGTGACATGCTGCAGTCCATGGGATCACAAAGGGTCAGACATGACTTAGCGACAGAACAACCATGACTATTTAGCTATTTTTTGGTATTCTAACATATCGCTTCAGGTATTCCTAAAGTCAGCAGATTTTTAGTGAGCGCCTGTAGTGTGTCAGAAGGCAGGCTGGAATCTGGGGATACAGCCAGATACAAAAAGCAGTAGAGGGACTTACTTTCCGAGTGGTCCAGTGGTTGAGAATCTGCCTTGTAATGCCGGCGATGGGAGGTGGGTTCGATCCCTGGTCTGAGAACTAAGGTCCCATATGCTAAGGAGCGCTTAGGCCCATGCACTACAGCTTCTGAACATATGTGCCACAACTAGAGTGTCTGTGCATCACAATGAAAGATCCCCCATGATACAACTAAGTCTCGGTGCAACCGAAAAAAAAAAAAGGCAATACAGATGATACCTAGTAAGGACCCATTCCTTTACTACCAAAGTTCTGCTTGACACATTTGATTCCAGAGCATTTAAGTTCCTTTTTTCTCAGCTTTTCCTGAGTACAAAGCAAAGGTTAAGCAAGGTCCCTGGACAGAAGTGGTGGCCTTCCGGCCCTTGTCACCATTGAATGGCCTCACAACACGAATGGGCAGTCTGTGCTCTGAATATCTGAAGCAGTGGTAGACCATCCAGTTTCTCCACAGCTGAGATGATCAAGCCACGCATCTTCAAGTTCTACTGTTCTTCAAAGGAAAATATTTTTTCTAACCTAGTTTTTCCCTAAATTGTTTTTAAATTTACAGTTTATCAGCCACGTAGACACTATTAAAAAAAAAAAAGGAGTGTCAGAAGTCATCATCAAATGTTTGGGGATGTTGGGCATGTTAGAATGATATACCTGAAAACAGAAGAATTGCTTGGCAGCTCTTAAAATAAGCATCACTCCACAGATTGGGTCAGGAGTTCCTTCTTATCCGAGTAATAACCATCACTGCCTGCACAGATTGGTCAGGAGTTTGTTCTTATCCAAGAGTTTGGTCTTATTCTAGACCAAATTACTTAACAATAAGAAGCATATAAATGCAAAACTCGTGATGGTAAAATTTCCTACAGTTTCTCCTAGCATTCTCCAAAGGAAGACCACTTCTTCACTTTGATTTCTTTTAGATTATGTATTTGTTTGACAATTCATAGTATATATCAACTTTAAAATTACACTTAATTACAGTTAAGTGTAACATTTAAAAATTGAATGTTTTTAAAGAAAACTTCTTTCTTGCCTTTTTTGCTTTTTAAAATTAAATTTTATTCTTTCAGTTTCTTCTAGGATTGAATCTCAGAAGTAAATACTTGTACATTCCTCATACTAATTTGGGATCCTCATAATACTAGAATTGTGCTTAGAAAAGGGTTCAGTTCAGTTCAGTTCAGTCGCTCAGTAGTGTCCGACTCTTTGCAACCCCATGCACTGTAGCACACCAGGCCTCCCTGTCCATCACCAACTCCCAGAGTTCACCCGAACCCACATCCATCGACTCGGTGATGCCATCCAACCATCTCACCCTCTGTCGTCCCCTTATCCTGCCTTCAATCTTTCACAGCATCAGGGTCTTTTCCAGTGAGTCAGTTCTTTGCATCGTGTGGCCAAAGTATTGGAGTTTCAGTTTCAGCATCAGTCCTTCCAATGAACATTCAGGACTGATTTCCTTTAGGATGGACTGGTTGAATCTCTTTGCAGTCCGAGGGACTCTCAGGAGTCTTCTCCAACACCACAGTTCAAAAGCATCAATTCTTCGGTGCTCAGCTTTCTTTATAGTCCAACTCTTACATCCATACATGACCACTGGAAAAACCATAGCTTTGACTATATGGACCTTTGTCAGCAAAGTAATGTTTCTGCTTTTTAATATGCTGTCTAGGTTGGTCATAGCTTTTCTTCCAAGGAGCAAGCACCTTTTAATTTCATGGCTGCAGTCACCATCTGCAGTGATTTTGGAGCCCAAGAAAATAAAATCTGTCACTGTTTCCATTGTTTCCCCATCTATTTGCCATGAAGTGATGGGACCAGATGCCATAATCTTAGTTTTCTGAATGTTCAGTTTTAAGCTAACTTTGTTACTCTCCACTCTCACTTTCATCAAGAGGCTCTTTAGTTTTTCTTCGCTTTCTGCCATAAGGGTGGTGTCATCTGCATATCTGAGGTTATTGATATTTCTCCCGGCAATCTTGATTCCAGCTTGTGCTTCATCCAGCCCAGCATTTCTACTCTGCATATAAGTTAAATAAGCAGGGTGACACTATACAGCCTTCACGTACTCCTTTCCCAATTTGGAACCAGTCTCTTGTTCCATGTCCAGTTCTACGTGTTGCTTCTTGACCTGCATACAGATTTCTCAGGAGGCAGGTATGGTGGTCTGGTATTCCCATCTCTTTCAGATTTTTCCACAGTTTGTTGTGATCCACACAGTCAAAGGCTTTGGCGCAGTCAATAAAGCAGAAGTAGATCTTTTTTCTGGAATTCTCTTGCATTTTCTATGATCCAGCGGATATTGGCAATTTGATCTCTGGTTCCTCTGCCTAGAAAAGGATTAACCTGGGAAATATGCAGGAAGCAGTGTATTAGAGAAAAATACTGTCTTGTGTATCATGGTCTGCATGAATGTGACATGGAAGTTCCTCTGCAATTGCTGGAGGCTTCCTTTGGTACCACCTTGGCCTTTTGGGCTCTGGCTTCCAGGCCTCTTCTCAGGGAGCTGTGGGGAAGATTGTCATCTCTGGAAAGGAGGGGTGGTGTTGGTGTTGATGATGGTATTGGTGTTGGTGAGAGCTTGTGGACTGGATGAGGGGCGGGGGAGCAGTAGGGAATGAACCCGCAGCTGCACGCCTTGGAGCGGAGGTAAAATGGCTTTGATCTGGGAAGAACCTTGCAGGTCCCAGTCCCAGGGACAGTGACTTTAGCTGTTAAAAAGGCAACCTTTCTAACATTGATCCATAGTGAGTGGTCCCTAGTGTAGAAATGGACTGCGGGTTTGTGCTGGTCTGTTGACACCTACTAAAAGCCTCTTCATCAACTATGACAACCTGGAGGTCACACAGTGGCCTGCATATAGTCCTGTTGATAGAGCGATATGAGGAATAGTCTAATAGAAATTTCCTGAGAAATTGGGATGGTTTATAACCTTTAGGGATTAAAAAAAATTTATTGGAGTATAGTTGGTTTATGGTATTCTGTTGATTTCTGCTGTACAGCAGAGTGATTCAGTTATACATACATATATATATATATATATTATTTTTCGTATTCTTTTCCATTATGGCTTATCTCAGGATATTGAATATAGTTCTCTGTGCTGTAGTAGGCTCCACAGTCCCTTCCCCTTGGCAACCACAAATCTGTTCTCTGCGTCTGTGAGTCTGTTTCTGTTTCATAAATAAGTTCATTTCTGTCGTATTTTAGATTCCACAATAAGTGATATCCTATTTATCTTTTTGTCACTTAGTATGATAATCTCATTCTTTTTAAAATGTCTGGATAATATTCCATTGTGTGGATATTGTATATACCACATTTTCTTTATCCATTCATCTGTCGATGGACAGCTTTAGGTCATTTATCCTTACTCTCATTTGCCTCTAAAATAGATACATTCTTAAAATTGGAGCTTAAAAATGGCACAGTTTATGGGACTCTTCTCTGAAGAAACTTGTGCCTGGAAATATTGGTTCCCCCACTACCTACCAAATTAATTTAAGTTGCTGCTTTTAAAGCCTTAAATAGTCTGTCTGCAATCCATCTTCCCAGCATCTTCCCCCTTTACTTCCTTCCCTGTAGCCTGCATTTGCCCAAACTCAGCTTTCACCAGCTGTTGTAATTCCCTATTTTTGCTTGAAATGCCTCTCTGAGGACCATCCCCAATGCTACCTTCCAGCCTATTCATTCAGCAAAATATGTGTGTTCCCTGAGTACTATTAACCTCAACATTGGAAGTCAAGGTCCTTGAGGTCTAGAAATGACTGTGCAAGTTTGACTTGACTTTATCTGTTTGATAATACTGATTACTCTTTGGGGGAGTTTATTGAGCAGTTTATTCTCTTGGGCTCCAAAATCACTGTAGATGGTGACTACAGCCATGAAATTAGAAGATGCTTGCTCCTTTGAAGAAAAGCTATGACCAACCTAGGCAGCAGAGACATTATTACTTTGCCTACAGAGGTCTGTATAATCAAAGCTATGTTTTTTCCATTGGTCATGTATGGATGTGAGAGTTGGACCATAAAGAAGGCTGAGTACTGAAGAATTCACGCTTTTGAACTGTTGTGTTGGAGAAGGCTCTTGAGAGTCCCTTGGACTGCAAGGAGATCAAACCAGTCCATCCTAAAGGAAGTCAGTCCTGAATATTCTTTGGAGGGACTGATGCTGAGGGTAAAGCTCCAGTACTTTGGTCACTTCATGTGAAGAGCTGACTCATTGGAAAAGACCCCGATGCTGGGAAAGATTGAAGGCAGGAGGAAAAGGGGAAGACAGAGGACAAGATGGTTGGATGGCATCACTGACTCAATGGACATGAGTTTGAGTCAGCTCTGGGAGATGGTGAAGGATAGGGATGCCTGGCGTGCTGCAGTCCATAGGGTTGCAAAGAGTCAAACACAACTGAGTGACTGAACAACATCTATTGGACAAAAGTGTGATATTGGAGAAGACTCTTGAGAGTCCCTTGGACTGCAAGGGGATCCAACCAGTCCATTCTAAAGGAGATCAGCCCTGGGTGTTCACTGGAAGGATTGATGCTAAAGCTGAAACTCCAGTACTTTGGCCACCTCATGTGAAGAGTTGACTCATTGGAAAAGACTCTGATGCTGGGAGGGATTGGGGGCAGGAGGAGAAGGGGACGACAGGGGATGAGATGGCTGGATGGCATCACCGACTCAATGGACGTGAGTCTGAGTGAACTCTGGGAGTTGGTGATGGACAGGGAGGCCTGGCGTGCTGCGATTCATGGGGTCGCAAAGAGTCGGACATGACTGAGCGACTGAACTGAAGTCCTTTAATCCTTGTGTCTCTGCCATATAGTTTAACTCTTAGAGTTGTTTTGTACTTTTGCTAGAATTTCCATGTGTGTTTCTCTGGTCTCTCAAAACTAAATTTCTTGGTCCTTTAAGAGTAAAATCATTATCCTCAATAAGTATTTGTTGGTTTATTGATTTTTTTTCATTGATTAATAAATCGAGCGACATCCGTCTGTACCGCCTTCCAGATGGGCATTTCTTTATAACCACAAAAACTAGATAAGAAATCCAGCTTTTCAGATTCTTACCTCCTAAAGCTTTTCTTAATTTAAATCTTGCCTTTTGGACTTCTCTGGTGGGTAAGAATCCACCTGCCAGTGCACATGGACAGGTTTAATCCCTGGTCCAGGAAGAGTCCATATGCCATGGAACACCCAAGCCCCTGCATCACAACTACTGAGCCCGTGTTCCAGAGCCCATGAGCCGAAGCTCCTGAGCCCACGCACAACTATTGCTGCAGCTGCTGATGCCCCTGCTTCTGGAGCATGTGCTCTGCAACATGAGAAGCCACCGCCATGAAGCCTGTGCACCGCAACTAGAGAGTTAGCTCCCCACTCTCCACAACTAGAGAAAGACCCAGCACAGCCCCCAAAATAAATTAATTAAAATATTCTGTTTAAAAAAAAATCTTGCCCTTTTACATAGTCACTCATGTAATTTCAGTACTTAAAAAAAATTTTTTTTTGTCCATTAGAGGAGGTAATACAAACAAATGGGTGAAAATACATGAGTGCACAGTCATAGAGAAACTGTATCCTCTGATATTACAGCTTTACCAAGCTTTCTATTTTGATTACCCTGCTAAGAAAAGTGACCCCTTCAGAATGGGTTTCCCATGTATCTTTCTCCCTTGTTTTGCATTTGTAATAAAAGCTTTTCCTGCTGCCTCTCCTCCTCTGTCTGGAAAGCCAGAATTCTAACTTGAGCTCTATTCTCGGACTTCGGCCTCAGGGACGTCGCGCTGCCAGTTTCAGTATCTGGGAGCCAGTGACATTTTGTCCTGCCACCATCCTGCCTGCGCTCCGAGGGCCTCTCCCATTCCTGCATTCCTGATTCCCATGTAGAGGCCAGAGCTTATGGCACGAAGCTGCTTATGTCAGACAGCTTGTTTTGATAAAATTTGATGAGTGCATTACCCTAAAGGAAGTCACTGGTGTTAGAAACGAGAAGTGAAACCAAGCACCCAACTCGTCGTAAAAAGAAACCTTTCATACCAACGTGGTGATTCTTCACCTGCCGTTCCTTTCTTGTGTCAGTTGATTGAATCTTTGTCTGCATCGGTAGGCAGATTTGAAGTTTTGTGTTTTTCCCTAAGGCATTCGAATGCAAGATGCTGAGTTGCAGGGTAATTATGATTTCATTGAACAAAACAACTGGAAATGGTCCAGTTAGACTTTAGCGTTCTTTGCATCCAGTTTTCAACTCAGAGTTAATGTCTATGAAAATTATTTTCATGATTTTATTTTACCACTCTTAAAATACCAGCTCTTTTCTGAGTATTACATGTTTCTATCTGTCATAATCTAATTATTTCTCTAAAATATACTTTTAAATACAAATATTGGTACCTAAAGCTTAATCAAGGGCTATTTGGTGTGTAGATTTTTTGTGCTATGGTCAGTGGTTCATTCATGCTGACTCTTTGGGACCCCATGGACTGTAGCCTGCCAGGCTCCTCTGTCCGTGGGATTTTGCAGGCAAGAATACTGGAGTGGGTAGCCATTTCCTACTCCAGGGGATCTTCCCAACCCAGGGATTGAACTCCAGTCTCCTGAATGGGCAGGCGGATTCTTTACCACTAGCGCCACCTGGGAAGCCCAATGTAAATTTTTACTGTATTGAAATTTCCTACTGTAGGAAGAAAATAGTCTTCATTCTCCATGATTTTTTGATGAAGAACCACTTTTAAATCAACTCACTGCATTGATCTTGGGGGATTCCCTGGTGGCTCAGATGGTCAGTCTGCCTGTAACACAGAAGACCCAGGTTTGATCCCTGGGTTGGGAAGATCCCCTGGAGAAGGGAATAGCTATCCACTCCAGTATCCTTGCCCAGAGATTTCCATGGACAGAGGAACCTGATGGGCTGCAGTCCATGGGGAGGCAAAGAGTTCGACAAGACTGAGCAACTAAATACATACACACACATTGATCTAATATCTGATCGATTATCTCTATGAGAGTGTTGCTTTTAACATTGTTCTGTAAGTTTCTTAATAAAAATCTGATTTAAAGGCAACTTCACTTTTAAAGGGGCTCAAATGGTAAAGAATTCGCCTGCAATGCAGGAGACCCAGGTTTGATTCCTGGGTCAGCTACCCACTCCAGCATTCCTGACTGGAGAATCCCATGGTCAGAGGAACCTGGCAAGCTACCATCCATGGGGTCACAAAGAGTTGGACATGACTGAGCGACTAATACAACACTTACTTTGTAAAAAGTACTCCTGGTTTTTGAAGGCAGGTTGTGAACAGAGAGCTTTGGTATCTTTAAATGCAATTTGTTGCAGCTTATAAGATTCTTAAAAAGGTTTTATATCATAGGAATCAGTAAAACTTCAGGACATGTATCAGATGAAAGCCCAATGACATGGTTTGACAAGGATTTTTAATATATCTGATGATACTCTTAAAAATCCATCTGTTGGCATAATGATTGCTGGCTTATTTCTTTTTCTGTAAAAGAAAGATGAAAATATCCTTTGACAGCTTCCTGAGTGGGAGAAGGGCATGGATGGAGTGCTTTTAGCATCCAGTATAAGTCACAGAAGCCTTCTCCATCTATGTCTGCAAGAGTTGAAGTCTTCCTGCTGGTTCTAACTCCTTTTCCTCTTCAAGGAGTCAGTTTGAAAGCTATCTGTCTTTGAGACTCGTTTAAAATATGAATTAAAAGTGTCTGACATAACTCCAAGCAAAAGGAAGAAGCAGGAAGCTCTGTTGAGGACCCTGAGAATTCCAGGGAGCAAACTCAGTTGAAACCAAGTTTCTCAATTCCTGATCTCTGTGAATCTATGACTTGGGGCAGGTGAAGTAGACAGAGTCCTAAGTTCACTTTCGCAGAGTTTAATAGGACTGTGTAACTGAAGCTCTGAAGCTGCTGCTCATGCCAGGAATGCGAAAGACGCCTATGAAAACAGCACGGGGCTACTACCAATTTCAGCACATTTTTGTTGGATTAGAAAAATGCAGTTGAAGTTGGGAGCTTTAAATTCCTTTAAAACGTTCATGTTTCAAAGCATTGTGACATAGTTGCCATTAAAGTCTTCAAGCCTTGTGTTTGTGTAGGTAGCGTGGTTTCTGCTGATGTGGTGGAAATCTGTAACCCTGTGTTTTGAAGCCTCACTTTGCTCATTAGGAAGCCCCGATTTCCCAAAGGGAATACTGCCTCCAGCATGAGGTTTGGGCTTTGGTAACCGATGCAGTTCTGCGGTGAGATCAGTTCAAGAAAAGATGGGCTGAATGCAAAAACAGAGCGGGAATGATTTTGTGATTATTGTGTAAAAACAGTATTCTAATGGGAAAGATACGTAATAGTCAGCTGCAGAAGATGACAGAAAATATGATTCTGTTGCTGAGTGTATCGATATCAAGAGCTCAAAGAAGGGTACCTGGATGGGAAGGACATGAGTGGGTGCTCCTGGAAGCATCCTGCAGATGCAGCTACATACTCCTGTCTCCTATAGCAAAGGAGCAAAAGATGGCGATGGCTACAAGCAGGCACGCTGGCAAAAATCTTAGTCATAGGATGAAATACATTGTTGTCTCCTAATTAGCAGAAATATCAAGTGTCCCTTAAAAGACAAGTTGGTGATGGACTGCGAATTAGAGAATCATCTGATTTTAGGGCTTAGAGCTGTCCAGACCAGACATTTTGCAGCTAGGAATACTGTTGACTTAGAAGGGTGTGATGACATGTCACAGTCCATTCAAGATGATTGAGGCTTTGATCCAAGGGCCAGTAGTCTGGTTTTCTATCCTTCCCACCCCCTCCTCTGTCTTCACTGATAGTAATTTGAGTAAATAAGCTTTTTTAAAACATTGTATGATTTCTGTAATTAAAGGTATAATTGCACAGATGTGTCCATTAAATAGATGTCCTTTTTTTTGCTTCCGACCCTTCATCGGTACCAAGTAAGATTGTGGAAAGTGATAATTGAATACCTCAGTGACATAGGCTTTTCTATAGAAGGGTTCCCTGGCCTGGGAGAAAATCAGATGGGCAATTTGAGTAGCTGTTAATGGCCAAACCAAATATAGCTTGATGTCTTCTCCACAGATTGTGTCCCATTTCTGGGAAAATACTGTGAAATCTTGACAGCAGTAATGTATTATTTTTTTCAAAGACTATAGAAATTTATTTTAATTTTTGTTGGAGAATAGTTGACTTAAAATGTTGTGTTACAGATGTGCAGAAAAGTGAATAGTAATATATTATTGGGAGAGGCTATGCTTTATATATATATATATACAGACACACACACACACATATATACACTGTATATGTAAAATAAAGTTATTAGGAGTATGTATACTAAAATATAAAATCATGACTTTGGAGCAGATTAATGAGCTATGTGTCAAGCCCAATCCTCCAAGATTATGAGGAGCAAACAGCTGACACCCATCTTATCAGTCTGAAAGGTTTGTATGTTCTCTTTCCTTTATGACTCCTTATAAAATTATAATCTAGCAAGTTTTCTAAGCTCTCTTTGAACCTTTAAATTTTATAAATCTTAGAAGCAGCATAGAGAAGGAGAAAAAAAAAACTTTTTAATTGGAGTTCAGAACAAAGTGTAAATTCCTCTTGTGTTACTTTTGTTAGCAGAATGACTTTCTGAGCCTGTTCCCAAATCTGTAAAATAGGGTGAAGACAATTTAAAATACTTAACCTCCATGGGATTCAGAAGGTTTCTAATAGATAGGAAAGCTTTACAGATTTTACACAAATAGGTGTTTTCCTTTCGTCTATTTCTTGGCATAATACAACCCATAAACTTATTGAGTAATATTTCCTTTCTCTTCTGTTATCTGAAATTTTCCTTTTAAAAAAATGTCAGTTTATTCTGATATTCTGCTGGGGTCCTGGGATGGGATCTGGTAAAAAGGAGATCGTTTGTCTTCTCATGCTCTTCATGATTTCATAGACTTAAATCATACATCCTCAAGTCTTTTGAGTCTGAATATTCCTTCTTGAGTTCTGCCTTCATACCGTGCCCCAGCTGTTCATTTTGAATTCCTGTCCCACAATTTTTCAGCTCCATTATGTCACTTTTGATACATTGCAACTGAAATTATCCTCAGGGCTATAGGCGCAGGCATAGCATGATACTGTACAAAGGCAGAATATTTTCCTTTTTTCTGCTTATTTCCTGATTATTTCCAGAGTCTCATTGACCTTCATAAAACTGAAGTAGCACCTTGAGCCAATGGGCTTAGAGCATAGCCCATCATAATTGATGTCTTGGTAAGCACAACATCCTACAATTTGTACTGCTTTTACCTTGGTGTGAGAGCTAGTATTTAGCCTTTTAAAGCTTGTTTTTCACTTTTCTGAAGACTGATTTCCAGAGTAGCTCTTGTTTTGGTTAGGTTTCTTTTTGTCTTTAATATATTTATACCCTATCAATTCTTAAAAAAAACAGATGGCAACTCTTTCAGTAATGCCTCTTACCTGGGACTTTGGTAACATTAGAATTTTATTGTTTACCAGCCCTTGTTGTGGTTCAGCTGTCACAACCCGTAAAGCTTCATTCATTAACCAGGTGTTTATTGACGCTCACATTGTGCGAGTTACCGCATTAAAGGCTTGGATACAGAGGGGACCCAGCCAGATTAATGTGCAGACTCTCTTAACCTGCATTCCACAAACCAACATATGAGTTAACCATAAAATACCAGACCTAAAACTAAATGAGGTGGTCGAGTAACTCAGGGGTCACTTCACATGGTATGGTCAGGGACGGCCTCTGAGGAGGTGAGCTCTAAGCCTTGCCATGATTAGCAAGAACGTGGAGTACAAGGAAGCCACTGTGAAAGGAGCTTCCAGGGAGCAGTAGACAGAGGCCTGGTCACTGGCAGTGTGGGTCAGGGAAGGAGTTTGGATTTTGTAATGGTTTCACAGGAACCACTGGTGTATCCTTAACAAGGGGCGGTACATGAGTCGTGGCAACCTTGGCATAATTTGATGAAAGTGGGATCTGTGTAAAATGTAGGCCACATTATTGTGAAATGAATGAAATGACCCACAAATCTCTACACCTGTCAATGAGGTGAGCAATATCCTAAATTGTGGCTGGCTAGACTTTGAGGACAATGGCAGTGATTTTCAAGTTGTTGAATTTTCAAGTTAGTTGGTACCTGTTTTGTCTAATTAAGGAACAAAATACAGACTTTCAAGATGGAGGTACTGGTCACCAGAGCCCAATACTATTCAGAGGTTGAGCTGGATGAAGAAAAAAGGTGACTGTTAGACTCAGTAACAGAGACGCTATTGATGATAACCTTGTAACCTCAATAGTAAGATTGGAAGACAATTGAATTGGTTTGAGTGGTAGAGTAAACATTGAAAATAGAGACAATTTTGTCAAGCTTTGCTGTGTATAGGGGGAAATAAATAGCATAGTAGCTAAAAAGTTGGGGCTTCCCTGGTGGCTCAGTGGTAAAGAATCTGCCTGCAATGCTGGAGACACAGGTTTGATCCCTGGGTGGGGAAGATGCCATGGAGATGGACATGGCAATACAGTTCAGTATTCTTGCCTGGGAAATCCCATGGACAGAGGAGCTTGGCAAGCTGCAGTTCATGGGATTGCAAAAGAGTTGGACACAGATTAGGGACTAAACAACAACAAACTAACAGATTATATGGAGTTAAGGAGGTTTTTAAAATCGTATTTTGTCAAAATCGTATGACACCAGAGCATGTTTGCATACATTAAGAATAGTCAGGGGACTTTGCTGGTGTTCTAGTGGTGCACCCAGCCCAGGTGCCTCAGGGCCAAAAAATCAGCACATTCAACAGAAGCAATATTGTAACAAATTCAATAAAGACATAGCTCAGTTGGTAAAGAATCTCCTGGCAATGCAGGAGACCTGGGTTCGACCCCTGGGTCAGGAAGATGCACTGGAGGAGGGAATGGCAACCCAATCCAGTATTCTTGCCTGGAGAATCCCATGGACAGAGGAGCCTGGTAGGCTACAGTCCATGGGGTCACAAGAGTTGGACATGACTTTAAAATGGTCCCCATCAAAAAAAAAAAAAAAACACCAAGACCATATGGAGAGAAATTGACGTTGCAGGAGAGTGAGGAAAGTTGCAATAGTGACATCCATGAGAAGGTGAGGGGAGATGGGATCCAGAGCACAGATGGAGGGGTGACCTTTGATGGGAATCGGAACAGGACAGCCTTGTTTAGGTTATGCCTGAGCCTGGTTTCCTGCCCCACAAGAACCACTGATGATCTTCTTAGTAGCAACAGTTAATGTCAAGGTATCCTTTTCATGATGTCTCTCTTAAGCACTAGAGATTTGAGGAATGGAAGCTGAACTATCCAAATGGACATACCCAGAGGCAGTAGCAACAATTCTTTAGTAACATTTTCAAAGTCAGTAAGATATTTTTAAAAAATTCTCAGGGCCTCTTTTGACTCTAGAAAATGACATACAATATTATACCTAAATGATCATATAACATAACTTACTGCAAATGCTAATGTAACCCACCCTTTAATTCATTGTTTGTTGAAGGAATTAGCTTCTTTGCTGTTTACATGAAATGAGTAGGGAAGGTGTGAAAAGCCCAGGACATACTGGTAGCTGATGTGCAATAAGGATTCTGCTGCTGCTGCTAAGTCATTTCAGTCGTGTCCGACTCTGTGCGACCCCCATAGACGCCAGCCCACCAGGCTCCGCCGTACCTGGGATTCTCCAGGCAAGAACACTGCAGTGGGTTGCCATTTCCTTCTCCAATGCATGAAAGTGAAAAATGAAAGTGAAGTTGCACAGTCGCGCCCGACTCTTCTCGACCCCATGGACTGCAGCCTACCAGGCTTCTCTGCCCATGGGATTTTCCAGGCAAGAGTACTGGAGTGAGTTGCCATTGCCTTCTCCAATACGATTCTAACCAGATCATTTTTTTTTTTTTAACTTTAGTTCTCAAGCTTTTAGACCCTCAAAAATGTGGACGGTTTCCCATAGTTATAAGTTATTTCTTTAAACTTAAAAGAACCATAAGAAAAGAAGACAAAACCACACAAAAAATGTTACTCAGCCATTAAAAAGAATGCATTTGAGTCAGTTCTAATGAGGTGGATGAAACTGGAGCCTATTATACAGAGTGAAGTAAGCCAGAAAGAAAAATACCAACACAGTATAGTAATGCGTATATATGGAATTTAGAAAGATGGTAACAATAACCCTGTATATGAGACAGCAAAAGAGACACTGATGTATAGAACAGTCTTTTGGACTCTGTGGGAGAGGGAGAGGGTGCGATGATTTGGGAGAATGGCATTGAAACATGTATAATATCATATATGAAACGAGTCACCAGTCCAGGTTCGATACACGATACTGGATGCTTGCGGCTGGTGCACTGGGACGACCCAGAGGGATGATATGGGGGGTGGGGAGGGGGGTTCAGAATGGGGAACACATGTATACCTGTGGCGGATTTATTTCGATATATGGCAAAACCAATACAATATTGTAAAGTTAAAAAATAAAATAAAATTAAATTAAAAAAAAAAAAAGAGTTTGTGAATCTAAGCCAGCAGTGTAATGAAAATTTTGTGAACACCACGAAGTAGGACTTAGTTCAAGGAACGCGAAGATGATTTAACATTAGGAAATCAGTGACGACGATTGAAGAAATTTAATGTTAATTAAAGGAGGAAAACATTTTTGTTATCTCCATGGTAGTTGAAAAGGTAGTGGGTATATATTCTTTGTATACTTGATGTATATATACATATATACATGGTACAACAAATGCATCATTTTATGCATTGATTTCTCCCAATAAAACCAGAGAACTAACTGAAAATTTATTAGAACTCATGAATAATAACTATAGCAGTAAAAGTAAATGTTTAAAACCAGTAATTTACAATCTAGATAAAATGGACAAATAACCTAAAAAGACATAAACTACTAAAACTTAAAAAAAGACATTGTGAATAGTCCTATGTAACAAGAGATTACATTTGCAATTAAAAAAGAAATAATTTCCACAAAGAAAAACCCAGACCCAAATAACTTAACATTGAATTCTACCAACATTTAAAGAAAATCTAACACCAATCCTTTAAAAACTCTTCCAAAAAATAAAAGAGAGGGAATGCTTTACAGTTCATTCTCTGAGATCAGTATCACCCTGATATCAAAACCAAAAAAAAAAAAAAATCACACAAAAACTATAGATCAGTATCTCCTACGAATATAGACACAAAAATCCTCAACAAATACTAGCAGAATAAATCCAGCAACATACAAAAAGGATTATATACTAGGATCAAGTGGGGTTAATGCAAGGTTGTCTTAGCATATGAAAAGCAATGTTGTACTCAGTATTAATAAAGGACAAAGGCCACGTGATAGTCTCAGTGAATATTAAAAAAGGAATTTGACAAAATTTAATACCCTTTAAAACCACTAAAACTAGGAATAGAAAGGAACTTTTCAATCTGATAATGTCATCTATGAAAAACCCATGCTTATTATCATATTGGGCTTCCCAGGTGGTGTTCGTGGTTAAGAACCTGCCTGCCAATGCAGGAGACATAAGAGGTGCAAGTTCAATCCCTGGGTCAGGAAGATCCCCTGGAGGAGGGCATGGCAACCCACTCCAGGATTCTTGCCTGGAAAATCCCATGGGCAGAGGAGCCTGGTGGGCTACAGCCCATAGGGTTGCAAAGATTATCATACTTAGAATGAATAACTAGATGCTTCTCCCACAAAGACCAAGAATAAGACAGGAGGCCCACTCTTAGCACTTTTATTCAACATTTTTTAGAGGTTCCAGCCAGGCCAGTTGGGAAAGAAAAAGAAATGAGGTATTCAGCTTGGAAAGAAAGAAGTAAAACTAGTCATGATCTTGTATGTAGAAAATCCTAAGGGACCAACAAAAAGCTATTAAAACTAATAAGCAGGATTGAAGGATACAAGATCAGTATCCCCAAATCAACCTCATTAGTGTCATCTGAAAATAAAATTAAGAGTACAGTTCCATGTAAATAGAATTAAAGAGAATACAATAGGAAGAAATTTAACGAAGAATTGTAAGACACACTAAAAACTTTGAAACATCATTGGAGGAACTTAAGTGGAAAGATATCTCCTGTTTGTGGATTGGAAAACCTAATGTTTTTAAGATGGCATTGCTCCCCAAATTAATCTTTAGATTCAGTTAAGTCCCTGTCAGAATCTCAACTACCTTTTTACAGGAATTGAGCTGATTCTAAGATTAATAGGTAAATTCATGGAACTCAGAACAGCTGAAGGAATCTTGAAAAGGAAAAACAAGGTTTGAAGACATCTACTTTTGATTTGAAAACTGATTACAAACCTGTAGTAATCAGGACAGTGTTACTGGCCCAAGGATGGGTATATAGATGGAATAGAATTGAAAGCTCAGGAATAAACCATATATATATCATTAATTGATTTCAACAAGAGTGCCAAGATAATTAAATGGTGCTGGGACAGCTGAATGGTCATGTGCAAAATAATGACATTTGGATCCAAACTTCACAGCATATAGAAGAAATAATTGAAAATGCATCATTGACCTAAATGTAAGAACTAAAACCAAACAACTTTTAGAAGAAAAGTGAAATCATTATGCATTTGGATTAAGCAATGGTTTCTTAGATATGACAGAAGCCAAGTAATTACCAAAAGAAACAATGGATGAATTGTGCTTCATCAAAGTTAAAAAATTTTGTGCTTCAAAGGATATCATCAAGAAAAAGACTCATCAGGGACCTCCCTTGACGGTTCAGTGACTAAGACTTTGCACTCCCAATGCAGGGGGTCCAGGTTCAATCCCTGATCAGGGATCTAGATCCCACATGCAGCAACTAAAGATTCTCCATACCACAACTAAAGATCCTGCATGTTACAAGGATAGAAGATCCCACTGGATCCTGTGTGCCACAACTAAGACCTGGTGCAGCCTAAAGAAATAAATATTTTTAAAAGAAGAAAAAGACAATCCACAGGAAAAAATATTTGCAAAGCAAATATCTGATAAAAGATTTGTTTCTGAAATGTAGAAAAAAACTCTTAAATTCACCAATAAGAAGATATTTAACCCCATTTAAAAATGAGCGAGGGATTAGCACTGGAGAAGGAAATAGCAACCTACTCCAGTATTCTTGCATGGAAAATTCCATGGACAGAGGAGTCCAGTGGGCTACAGTCCATGGGGTCTCAAAGAGTTGGACATGACTGAGCAACTAACCCCACCCCCTGCAAAGGATTTGCATAAACATTTCTCCAAAGAAGATATACAAATAGTCAAAAAGCATATGGAAGAGATGTTTAACGTCATTTGTCTTTAGGGAAATCAAAAATTTACATGCACTAGGATGGCTGGAATCAAAAAGACAGTAAATGTTGGTGAAGGTCTGGAGAACCTGGAACCCTCATACATTGCTGGTGGGTTGTGAAATGGAGCACCTGCTTTGGAAAACAGTCTGGCTGTCCCTCAAAATGTTAAACACAAAGGTGCCATTTTCCACTCCTAGGTATATCTCAGGAGAATAGAAAACTTATGTTCATGCAAAATCTTGTACATGAGTGTTTGTAGCAGCCTTGCTCATAATAACCCCAAAGTGAAAACAACTCAAATGTTGATCAGCTGATGATTGAATCAATAAAATATGTTGTATTCATACAATGGAGTATTATTCAGCCATAAAAAAAGAACATGACGTTCTGAGACATGCCACAACCTGGATGAACCTGGGAAAGATTTTGCTGAGTGAGTGAAACCGGATACAAAGGCCACATACTTTGTGATTCCATTTATATGAAATGTCCAGAGTAAGCAAGTCCATAGCAACTGAAAACTGATTTAGTGCTTAATTACCATGGCCTTGGAGGAGGAGAGAGTCAAGAGTCTCAGCTAACATGACTGGGATTTTTTTGGCAGGTGAAAATCTTGAAAATCTTCTGGAAATAGAAAGTGGATAGAGGCATGATTCTGTGACTGTATTAAAAACCTCTGGATTATAAACTTTAGAAGATTGAACTTCATGGTATATGAATTATATTTCAATAGAGCTCTGTCATTACATAGTAAATGACTACTTTTAAAAGAAAATCTATTTTCTTCATGCTGTGAATGACAAATTCAAAAATATTACAGAAAGAATAAGTGCATAATAGAATTTGAGAAATTTTTGAGGAAAGGGAGAGGATAAATTATGCTCCATGTAGTAATACATGTGATTGTTGTCGTTTAGTCACTAAGTCTGACTCTCTTGTGAACCCACGGGCTGTGACCCCCAGCTTTGTCCATTGGATTTCCCAGACAAGAATGCTGGGAATTTCCTTCTCCAGGGGATCTTCGCGACCCAAGGGTCAAACTCAGGTCTCCTGCATTGGCAGGCAGATTGGCAGTACTCTTTACCACTGAGCCACCAGGAAGAGTGTGCAAATATCACAGGGACAGGACCCCCCCCCCAAAAAAAAAAAAACTAGGAAGTGACTTTAAGAGCATGTATTAGAAAAGTCGTAGAGAGTAAAAGCAGTTATTCCTTGGTGGGAAGAGTATAGATTATTTATGAAACGATGGTGTTCATCACCTCCTTAACTTTATCAATCAGCATTTGGGGTTGGAACATAGAAAATAATTGTGGCAAGTTGAAGCAGAGACAGATTTACAGAAACGATACTGGGCAGCTCAGAGTCTTTGGGGAAGCAAGCTCAGAAGATGACAGCAAGCAAAAGATGCTAAGAAACTAGAAAGAGAGCCTCGCTCAAGCCACTGGCTTGGGATGGTCAGGGTGATGCTGGGCTGCTCCAGCTTCTGCTAGATCCCACCGCGGCCATCATGACCAAATTCTAATGGTCCCTGCATGTTTCACTCACTCCCTCAAGATTTGGAAACCTAGGCAACAGCATCCAAAGACAGAGCCTAAGTCACAGGCTGGGTGTGGGGAAAGGACTGTCCACCCACCTTCGGTGCTATGGTGGGAGGCAGGACCCTCTTGCATCAAGTCAGATGGGAAGGTGTCCAATTGCTGGGGAGCCAAAAATGCTATTTTCACTGACATTTGGAATAACTAAAATTAGAACCATCCTTTACATCATAGACCGAAATAAATTCCACATGGATTCAGAATGTAAATGTAAAAGTTGAGACCATAAAAGTACTTAAAGAAAATACACATGCATATTTATGTAATCTTGGCTTGGGAAAGTTGCTAAGCATGATATAAAAATCAGAAGGCCATTAAAAATGTCAGTAGAGAATATTTAATGATCCGGAAAGGGAATCACGGTCTGTTAAATTAAAAAAAAAAAAAAAGAATGGGTTGTGCCAGAATATTAACAGTGGTTTTCTCTGGATGATGAGATGGAGATGATTTTTTGTTCCTTGCTTCACATACTGTAAGATTTTTTTTTTCCTCAAAAGCTGCTATTACTTTTCAAATTTGGAAAATGAGTGATTTGCTTGGTAGGTTTGTAAGAATGCGTAGATACTGGTGTCTCCATAAGTAAACCTTATGCTAAACACTACAGAAGTGAAAATAACTCTTTAAATGGCAGGTAATAAGACACTTGTGTTTAGACATCCCCTTTTCTATAAAAATTATGTTGAATGGCTATTGGTATTGGCTCCATCTGGTGGCACGTCAAAAGGAAGACCCAGATAATGGATGACAGCTGTAAGAACACCGCTCCCCCCCCCTCCCCCGCCAGGGTCCTGATGCTTATTTCCTCTAGTGTATTTTGTTTTGGTTTGTTTTATGTTGTCTTGTTTTTAAGAGAACCCATCTGCTTGACTACAGAATCCCAGTTTTGTACTCAGGGTATTGGTGTCTAAAGGAGGCATCACAGATGTAAAGATTCTGGAGGTGATAACTTATTGTGGCCTTTATTTTGTCACCTTATCAGTTCAGTTCAGTCGCTCAGTCATGTCCGACTCTTCAGGACCCCATGAACCACTGCACACCAGGCCTCCCTGTCCATCACCAACTCCTGGATTTTACCCAAACTCATGTCCATTGAATCGGTGACACCATCCAACCATCTCATCCTCTGTTGTCCCTTTCTCCTCCTGCCTTCAATCTTTCCCAGCATCAGGGTCTTTTCAAATGAGTCAGCTCTTCACATCAGGTGGCCAAAGTATTGGAGTTTCAGCTTCAACATCAGTCCTTCCAATGAATACCCAGGGCTGCTCTCCTTTAGGATGGACTGGTTGGATCTCCTTGCAGTCCAAGGGACTCTCAAGAGTCTTCTCCAACACCACAGTTCAAAAGCATCAATTCTTCGGCGCTCAGTTTTCTTTGTAGTCCAACTCTCGCATCCATACATGACCACTGGAAGAACCATAGCCTTGACTAGACGGACCTTTGTTGACAAAGCAATGTCTTTGCTTTTTAATACGCTGTCTAGGTTGGTCATAACTTTCCGTACCAAGGAGTAAGCGTCTTTTAATTTCATGGCTGCGGTCACTATCTGCAGGGATTTTGGAGCCTAAAAAAATAAAGTCAGCCACTGTTTCCCCGTCTATTTGCCATGAAGTAATGGAACAGGCTGCCATGGTCTTAGTTTTCTGAATGTTGAGCTTTAAGCCAGCTTTTTCACTCTCCTCTTTCACTTTCATCAAGAGTCTCTTTAGTTCTTCTTCACTTTCTGCCATAACGGTGGTGTCATCTGCATATCTGAGGTAATTGGTTTTTCTCTGAGCAATCTTGATTCCAGCTTGTGCTTCATCCAGCCCAGCATTTCTACTCTACATATAAGTTAAATAAGCAGGGTGACAATATACAGCCTTGTTTCTATTTGGAACCAGTCTGTTCCATGTCCAGTTCTAACTTGCTTCCTGACCTGCATACAGGTTTCTCAAGAGGCAGGTCAGGTGGTCTGGTATTCCCATCTCTTTCAGAATTTTCCAGTTTATTTTGATTCACACAGTCAAAGCCTTTGGCATAGTCAATAAAGCAGAAATAGATGTTTTTCTGGAACTCTCTTGCTTTTTCCATGATCCAGCATATGTTGGCAATTTGATCTCTCATTCCTCTGCCTTTTCTAAAACCAGCTTGAACATCAGGAAGTTCTTGGTTCACATATTGCTGAAGCCTGGCTTGGAGAATTTTGAGCATGACTTTACTAGCGTGTGAGATGAGTGCAATTGTGCAGTAGTTTGAGCATTCTTTGGCATTGTCTTTCTTTGGGATTGGAATGAAAACTGACCTTTTCCAGTCCTGTGGCCACTGCTGAGTTTTCCAAATTTGCTGGCATATTGAGTGTGGCACTTTCACAGCATCATCTTTTAGGGTTTGAAATAGCTCAACTGGAATTCCATCACCTCCACTAGCTTTGTTTGTAGTGATGCTTCCTAAGGCCCACTTGACTTCACATTACAGGATGTCTGGAATCTAGGTGAGTGATCACACCATCGTGATTATCTGGGTCATGAAGATCTTTTTTTGTACAGTTCTTCTGTGTATTCTTGCCACTTCTTCTTCAGCTTCTGTTAAGTGACGTCACTCAGTCGTGTCCGACTCTTTGTGATCCCATGGACTGTAACCTACCAGGCTCCTTTGTCCATGGGATTTTCTAAGCAAGAGTACTGGAGTGGATTGCCCTTTCCTTCTCCAGGAGATCTTCCCGACCCAGAGATTGAACCCAGGTCTCCCGCATTGTAGGCAGATGCTTTACTGTCTGAGCCATCAGGGACCATTTCTGTCCTTTATTGAGCCCATCTTTGCATGAAATGTTCCCTTGGTATCTCTAATTTTCTTGAGGAGCTCTCTAGTCTTTCCCATTCTATTGTTTTCCTCTATTTCTTTGCATTGATCGCTGAGGAAGACTTTCTTATCTCTCCTTGCTATTCTCTGGAACTCTGCATTCAGATGCTTATATCTTTCCTTTTCTCCTTTGCTTTTCGCTTCTCTTCTTTTCACAGCTATTTGTAAGGCCTCCTCAGACAGCCATTTTGCTTTTTTGCATTTCTTTTCCATGGGGATGGTCTTGATCCCTGTCTCCTGTACAGTGTCACGAACCTCCGTCCATAGTTCATCAGGCACTCTATCAGATCTAGACCCTTAAATCTATTTCTCTCTTCCACTGTATAATCATAAGGGATTTGATTTAGGTCATACCTGAATGATCTAGTGGTTTTCCCCACTTTCTTCAATTTAAGTCTGATTTTGGCAATAAGGAGTTCATGATCTGAGCCACAGTCAGCTCCCAGTCTTGTTTTTGCTGACTGTATAGAGCTTCTCCGTCTTTGATTGCAAAGAATATAATCAATCTGATTTCAGTGTTGACCATCTGGTGATGTCCATGTGTAGAGTCTTCTCTTGTGTTGTTGGAAGAGGGTGTTTGTTATGACCAGTGTATTTTCCTGGCAAAACTCTATTAGCCTTTGCCCTGCTTCATTCTGTACTCCAAGAGCAAATTTGCCTGTTACTCCAGGTGTTTCTTGACTTCCTACTTTTGCATTCCAGTCGCCTATAATGAAAAGGACATCTTTTTTGAGTGTTAGTTCTAAAAGGTCTTGTAGGTCTTCATGGAACCATTCAACTTCAGCTTCTTCAGCATTACTGGTTGGGGCATAGACTTGGATTACCGTGATATCGAATGGTTTGCCTTGGAAACGAACAGAGATCATTCTGTCGTTTTTGAGATTGCATCTAAGTACTGCATTTTGGACTCTTTTGTTGACTGTGGTGGCTACTCTATACTCTAAGGGGCTTCCCTGGTGGCTCAGAGGTTAAAGCGTCTGCCTCCAATGCAGGAGACCTGAATTCGATCCCTGGGTCGGGAAGATCCCCTGGAGAAGGAAATAATAACCCACTCCAGTATTCTTGCCTGGAGAATCCCATGGATGGAGAAGCCTGGTGGGCTACAGTCCATGGGGTCACAAAGAGTCGCACACGACTCAACGACTTCACTATCACTATACTCTAAGGGATTCCTGCCCACAGTAGTAGATATGATGGTCATCTGAGTTAAATTCACCCATTGCAGTCCATCTTAGTTCGCTGATTCCTAGAATGTCAATGTTCGCTCTTGCCATCTCCTGTTTGACCACTTCCAATTTGCCTTGACTCACCTTATATTCTTACCTTCAAATAATGGGTTGCCTCACTGTTTTGTATTTAGCAGCAGCCCCTAGTTCCTTGATAGGGCTTCTCTGGTGGCTCAGACAGTAAAGAATCTGCCTGCAATGCAGGAGACCCGGGTTCGATCCCTGGGTTGGGAAGATCCCTTGGAGAAGGGAGTGGCAACCCACTCCAGTATCTATCCTGGAAAATCTCATGGACAGAGGAGCTTGGTGGGCTAGCCCATGGGACCACAAAGAGCTGTACACGATTAAGCAACTAACATTTTCTGCTTCCCTCTTTTCTTGGATTCCTATCTCAGTAAAGGATGCTTAGCCTCCCTTTGACATAAGAGACCAAGTAGTCTCTTCCTATGTAAGGGAGAGTTTCTCAAACAGAATGAAAGGCTTCTTACAAAACCTTGATACCAGTGGATGGAGGGGAGCCCTTTATGTTCAAAAAGGCATATTACTGGCATATTATAGAAACAGACTGAGAGATCTGGAGAAGTGCAGAAGCAAAGAAAACTCACAAATGGCCATTTGTTCCCATTCTCACCACTCAATTTCTTTTCCTACTTGTAAAAGAAAGATAATCTTTCTGACTTGGAATTTCTTTTACTAAATGCCTTTAGCCTTTACTGTTAAGAAGATATGAATTAGTATGTGTGATCCCTCTGCAATTTTCTAGTTGAAATTGTCATGATCTAAGAGTTCTTCATAAAAATGTCCATACAGATATATATGAAAGACCTACTAATGAACCCTTTTTTCTATGACTATTTCCTCAAGGGACTTATCGGACATGTCTATTATTTTCATTTCTCAGTCATAAACAGCATGATTCTGAACTTCTGTAAGTTTCAGCCTCCATGTCTCCATCCTTCATGTTAATATAGGAACCCCATTGCTCTGGACTGGAATTAAATCGGTACACAACTATTTTTGGTATTAGATGGCTTAGTTAAACAGTTTCACCTCAGCCATTTTGCAGGGTGGGTTTAAAACAGCTTGGGCGTCGTATACATACTCTTTTTCTGAGCTCCATATTTCCTGTAGTTTGCTCGTGTAGACATTTTCGGCTGTTTTTCTCTTATATATGTTAATGATTTGGAGCCGGTAGCAGCTCGATGGAAGGAAAAATATGCTCCTTTTTTTTCTGAGAGAAGCTAAGAAGAGTTGCTGTCACCCTGATTTCCTTACGTGTTAAAGAATGAAGTTCTGTTCATTGTTCATGGAATCTGGTGATGCTGTCGTGAAGCGCGTCTGTACCACAGTGGTTAGGGGTGAGGAAGTGGAGGAGCTGCATCCAGCTGCACCCCTGCCCTCCAGCACCCAGCCCTGGTGGGCCAGGAGGTGTGGCTGCAGTGAGGAGAGGAGCACACAGCAGGAGGGCTGAGGACGTGGGGCTCCCTCCTGCCCAGCACCGCTCAGACACACGTGGTACCTTCAGACTCACACCTGTCCTGTCCTTGTCTCTTTTCAGGAGCAGCCTACTGCCAGTTCATGGACATGCTCTTCCCAGGCTGCATTAGTTTGAAGAAGGTAAAATTTCAGGCGAAGTTGGAGCATGAATACATTCACAATTTTAAGCTTCTGCAAGCATCGTTCAAGCGAATGAATGTTGATAAGGTAGGAGACAGATTTGTACCTCCGTAAAAGGCATCATCTTTGCTTAACCTTCTTTTTGTGCAGAAATCCAAAAACATTTCAAGGGGCTATATCTTGATATCAGTAGGCTGAGTTCTGTATGTACAGCATAAAGCACAACCCTCACTTCTCATACCTGATTGAGGTTTTTATCTAAGATTTCTAAACTTGTAGCCATTCAACTAAAAATTCTAACAGAAATCATGAATGCTAAAATGTTCTTATTCTGTATTAGCAATGCAGGTGAGAAATTTTCATGTTTGCCAGATGCCACTGTGGCTCTTCGTATGTTTTGTTTCTTTAAAGAAATCACAAAATCCCGAACAAATGGCATGGCTTTGAATCGTAACACCATGACTTGAGCAAGTTATTTAAATTCTTTGAGTATACCCATCTGTAAAATGGGATTGGCATCCCGGTCCCTGTGGTTATGAAGTTAAAGTGAGGGACTACCTGTCCCGAGAGTCCCGTGTATGTACTCAGATTCTCACTCATTGTCCATAAAATGTTCTTTTACCCGCTTTGAACTTTAAAATTTTGTCCTGGCGTGATACAAATGAAGTTAGGCTGGAGTCCTTTTCCTCCCATAAGGACTATTGCTGAAGCCCATTCAGTTCATATACGTACTAAATTCATAGTCTTTATTTAGGATATAGCTCTTGGAGGGAATAAGTTGGAAAGAAATGGATTTTAAATAAGGAAAAAAAGAAAAGCAAGGGAGAAATGGAAAACTTTTCTTTGCATAGTAATAAATAGTCTATGAAAATAAAAAAATTAAATATTGGGTTATAAGAGGTTAAAAGAAAACAGAAAAGTTTGCTGAACTGTATATATTTTTAATTTAATGCAGTTAGTGTCTTCAAAGCATATAATTAAAGCATTCTTATCAAAATATTAAGAAAATTTTGGCTTCTCATTATTTGTATTGCAAAACATATAATCTCTTACACATTTCAACCTCTTGAATCATTTTCAAGTTTATGACCTTTGCTGTGGTTAATTTGCATCTTGGCTCCTTGTGTATTTATTCAAAACTAAAGCGTAGAGTGTACCTAGAACTATCACAACCTTGTTAATCAACTATAATCCAGTATAAAATAGCAAGTTAAATAAAGAGTTGTGCAGGGTCTCCTTCCTCATTAGCATCATTTCTCTGTACATTTCTGTACTATTTCTGGGTACGTGTTTCTAGATCGAATAGAAAAGAGACGCCCATTCGTGGGTTTATTGACGGAACTTGCCATGTACCAAAATTGCGGCTTCATATCCGTAGAAGTGTTCACACAGAGAGCGGGTTAGCCATTGGTAAGAATGTTGAAGATTAAAAAGAAAAGAATATTGGAGATAAAATTCTGATGCTGTCACTGGAGGGACAGTGACCTTGATGACCTTCATTGGCCTCTCCAGCTTAATATGCTACGATTCTACCCAAAGGTCCTGGTGTGGAGACAGTGTCCCTGTCCGTGTTGTTCTAGCCTGTGACAGCACAGGAGAAGTACCTGTATAGATATTTGCTTGTCACCTCTGATTTTGGACTTATGACCTCGGGACTTTCATTTTGATAGGAAATGCAAAATTAAGTCAACAGAACTAAGTACCTGCTTTGACTGGCTAATGCAGCAGCAGCATCTAAAACTGTTGATATGTGTTCATGTTTGACAGAAAGCAGAATACGGTAGCATGTTAATGAAAGGCCCTTGTGCTCCAAGAAGGCGCTTTCTAAAATAATCACAGTATTAGCATAAACAAAAGTTACAAAATATTTATAAATAGTACAGTGTTTCTTTTTAATAGTACAATATTTATTTTTAATAGAAAATATTTATAAATAGTACCATGAAAAGACCTCTGAAGGTAATACCGATTGGCTTTTTAGGTTACCAATAGGAAAGTACTCCATGAAAAGCTATCTTCGTCTCAGAAATTGACATAAATGCTGAGTGTCTCCTCCTCCAGGAGAAGACTCCCCTCCCTTCTGTGACTTCTGTGACTTCAGTCCCTTCTGTGACTCCCCTCACCTGAATCCATTTCTCTTTTCCTCCGCACCCCCATCCACCCATGGCACATTAACTGTGCTCCTGTGTAGCCCGTGAATTACTGTGCCCTGTATTGTGGTTAGTTGCTTTTATTTTATGCTTGTGTCTCTACATTGTAAATAAGTTCCATGAAAGCTCATTTTGTTTCAGAAGAACCATTAGATTAGTGTGTGTTTTCATTGACTTGAGTTCCTATTCATTGGTACTCTCTAACAGTTACAGTTTAAGAGCTTATTCCAACACAACTGGACCAGGTGTTATAAAGAAATAAGGAAAACCCATCGAGCTGTGTGTGTTGGAACAACACAACATCCCAGACGCAGATGTTCTTAAGGGGAGATGCTCTGGCAATAAACATTCTATGAAGAGGCTCCGCCCTTCTTGACAGCTTGGGGTATTCCTTATTTTGGAAGGTTTATTCAGATGTGTTAAATATTCCAGGCAAATTAGCTGCAACCTTTTAATTTTCCTTATGGTTTGTTCGGATGTATTAAACATCCCAGGAGAATCAGCTACACCATTTTAATTTTTCTTTAGTATAATGAAGAATTCTATGGATTTGGGGATACCGCTGGCTAAGACACTAGGGCAGAGGCCAGGAGGCATGAATTGCAGACACAGGGAAATAGTTCTGTTTCAGGAGCTGTTCAGTTGTGTTAAATACAAACCAGCCTGGGGGTTGTGACTCACCCGGTGCTTTTATACTGCAGGTAATTCCCGTGGAGAAGCTGGTGAAAGGGCGTTTCCAGGACAACCTGGATTTTATCCAGTGGTTTAAGAAGTTCTACGATGCTAACTACGATGGGAAGGAGTATGACCCCGTAGAGGCACGACAAGGGCAAGACGCAATCCCTCCTCCCGACCCGGGCGAACAGATCTTCAACCTGCCCAAGAAGTCCCACCATGCCAACTCCCCCACAGCAGGTACTGGAGCAGTGTCTTTCTGGAGTCACTTTCGTGTTGGGAAATGCCTCCGGCCCCCCCTGTGCTATCCTGTGTTTGCTTGGTTCTTCCCAGTAGTCAGTATTTTCACACCTCTGGATGATGTTTATTGTTGTCTGTTTGACCACATTTATCTTCCTAGTAATAAGTCTAACAATCAGGATTTAAACTATTAAAAAGGCAGAACAGTTCACTGGGTGTCACTGAAGCTGTACAACTTCAGGGATAGATTGTATTTTCCTTTTTCGTTTTTTGAGAAATTTCAAGTAATGTGATTAGATTTCAAGATATTTTTATTGTTTAATTGCGGCCAGTAGATCTAGAATATGAACTTGTTAACACTTTTAAATATGGATCATATTCTGTAATCCTTCAGAGGAAATTCATGAAAAATCCATCCTGTCTCCTGTGTGGGCAGTGCCAGTTTTTATGGGACCACGCTCAGCAAGACCTCACTTAGCCAACTTGGTCCAAAAGTGAAGTCACTAATGATAAATACCTGAAACTTTAAAAAATGTTTTAACTTTTCTAGAGAAAAATCTTTGCAAGATATGTTACAAACATTCTTTCCTAAAAAAAATCAGACTTTACCAAGCAGAATGTGTTCCTGTTAAATGAGGGTCATTATTATAAACACCAGCTGTGGTACTGGACAGTTAAACAATGAAATCCTCAGAAACCATGTGTTTCCATTTGAAAACCAGCATTTACACTTGTTAATTCAGTAACCTTCATATTATCAGAATACACATTCCTTATTTATGCCCAATCTCTAATCAGAATGATTAAAAATGGTTATAATAAGACTTCCCAGATGGCCCAGTGGTAAAGAATCTGCCTGCCAATTCAGGAGACACAGGTTCAACCCCTGGGTCGGGAAGATCTCTTAGAGAAGAAAACGGCAACCCGCTTTCTTGCCTGGAAAATATTCTTGCCTGGAAAATCCCATGGACAGAGGAACCTGGCGGGCTGTAGTCCATGACGTCACAAAGATTTTGACACAACTTAACTGAGCACGCGTGCGTGCAGTAGTAAACAATGAGTACAGGTATCTGGAACTCAAGGAAGTGTCAGCTAGAGATAAACATTTGGTGAGTCTCCCACATCCAGGTAATTGAGGCTGGAAGTTAGTCCTGAGTAAGAAAGGGGGAGTGCCCGAGGAACTTGAACATTTAATGTTTGGGTAGAAAAGGAGGGACTCACCTGGGAGCAGGGAAGATGCCATAAAGATGGAAAGAAATGAGGGAATAACGTGTCAGGGGAGCAGAACAGTTATCAGTGTCTAAACCTGTTGAGGAGTCCAGTACACTGAGGACTGGGAGGGTCCGTTGGATGTTTCAACTTGGGGGTCTCTTAGTAGAGTGATGGGTCCAGGAATGGGTTAAAGGAATTGGAGGAAGGAAACTCAGCATAAAAATCCCAACTTTGAAGCCATAGAATTAAATAAGCTTAAAAAAAAAAAAAGACAAGAGACTTCCCTGGTGGTCCAGTGGTTAAGAATCCACCTGCCAGGGCAGGAGACATGGATTCAATCCCTAGTCCAGGAAGATCCCACATGCCTCCAAGCACCTAAGCCTGTGCTCCACAGCTAGAGCCCATGTGCCCAGAGCCTGTGCTCTGCAGCAAAAGAAAAGTGAAAGTGAAGTCGCTCAGTCGTGTCCGACTCTTTTCGACCCCATGGACTGTAGGCTGTAGCCTATCACGCTCCTCCATCCATGGGATTTTCCAGGCAAGAATACTGGAGTGGGTTGCCATTTCCTTCTCCAGAGGATCTTCCTGACCCAGGGATCAAAGCCGGGTCTCCCGCATTGTAGGCAGACGCTTTACCGTCTGAGCCCGCAATGAGAAACCCGAGCATCACAACGAAGAGTAACCCTTGCTCACCGCACCAGCAAAGACCCAATGCAGCTGTAAATAAATAAACGAAGCACAGATCTTTGGGAACACATACACTTAAGGGCAAGAAGAAAACCCTTGCTAAACTGAGAAAAGGAGGAACATTGGGGGAAAAAACAGCTCAGTAGCAGAGTAGAACGTTTCTAGCAAGAGGGTCCAGCAGAAGCACCAAGTATTAATTGTGGAGAGCTCGAGTAGGATAAAGCCTGAAAGTAGGCTGAGGAAATCTGGCTCCTGGGAGGTGAGTAATTGTCCTTGAGCAAAATTGGTCTGTTGAAATGCTGAATCCATCCACCTCGATGGCACTGGCTTAACAAGGGTGTTACACACAGCTGTGAAAGTGATGTGGGGGAGGAGATTCTGCCTTCACCGAAAGGTCAGGAAAAAGGTGGAGGACAATAAAAACATTTTGATGGTATGTTTCCCCATTTTGATGGGGAAGAGCTGACAGATGCTTTAGAAAGTTAGACTTGGGGGGAACAATGGTATTGTCCTGGATTTGATTTTGTTTGCTTTTCGGACAAGACACTAGGAGCCGGTTTGTAAGATGGGAGAAAGATTCTCTGAGAAGGACTGTAGCAGGACTCAAGAGGGGAAACTGGTGGAGCGTGACCCTGAGGCTGCAGGGAGAAAAATGGGGTCAGGGCCATCAAAAGAGGTTTGGAGAGGAAAGGGAATGTGTTTTCCTTTTGGGGGGGACAGAGGTGCTGGAAGAGGTTGGGTAAAAATGAAGCCACAGGGAAACTGGGAAACCAAAACGTACGGCGGTTTAAATTGGCCTTCAGCTTTGATCAGAGGCTATCATTCTTCTTGGACCAGAATCGAGAAGGGGAGTGCTGTGCCTCCTCCGGAGCCGGGGAGATACAGGCAGGTGGGGGTGGGGGGACAAGGAGGTGTGAAAACCAAGATTGGCTGGTAGCGCTGGCCTCCGGCTCTTTTTCTGTAACTGCTAATGATGTCCCAGTTCATCTTGAATCGCAGCTGCCACTTTTTCAAGTTTTCAGCAGTAGACCTGGACAGGCCTCAAAACATTTTTCTTCTGCGACCATAACGTGTCCTTAAACTGGCACCAACCGCCCCCCCGCGCCCCCCCCCCCCCACACACAAAAGAACTGTCCTTGTGCTGCCTTGGCCTTGCTTTCCAGGATCTCCCTCATCTGTCTTTCACAAAAGCCACAGAGAACCTTGTGCCATTTTGATAGAAAGAATGTCCATGAGCCTGGAAGAGAAATAATAGTGTTTCCAGAGCTTAACTTCTCAGGTAACAAAGCTCAGGAAACAGATGATAAGTTTGGTTTCTTGTGTTCGGGAAGGCAGTATTCCTCAGGCTTGTGCTCCTGATGCCTTGACCGCGTTTACCTCACTGGTCCTAATCAAAGACAAAGGATATTTCCAGGAGTCAGACCAGCCGTCCCCTTTTTTATGAACAATGTCCTGACTCTTGGACACGGTAGGGTAGTAAAACTACACTGAAAAAATGATAGCTCAGGTATGCGTCACATGTATACATCACCATGACAGGTAGAATACGGTTTTAAAAGCTATCATAGGAGAAAGACTCCTATAAATACAGTGAGAGTGCATTTTTTTCCCTTAGGGGTCGTGTATCCAACTCTTGGTAAAGCAGCCAAGAAAATGTAAGCCAGAATATTCTAAAAGTCAGAATAGGTATAGAATCTGCACTATCAAATTCATATACTTTAGAAAGAGTTCCTAGAATACTTATCCAGAGCCTATTTGCTCTTTCTTTTACATTTATTTGATTTTTGTTTTTTTTTTAATTGACATACAAGACTATATTAGTTTCAGGTGTATAATATAGAGACATTTTGTTATTTGTATACATTGCAAAGTGATCACTACAGTGATTCTAATTACCATCTGAACCGTACAAAGTTAATACAATATTCATGACTATATTCCTTATGCTGTGTTTTATAACCTCATGCCTTATTTACTTTATGACTGAAATGTGTGTTTCTTGATCCACTTTATTTGCTCTTTCTTAATTTGGATAGAATTATAACAAACATGGGGGTATCGTTTCTCAGCATGTACCTTATTAGGGCAGGGGGTACAGTGATAGCTATAGAAAGTATGAGTATCAGTAAAAGAAAAGACAGAAAAACCCCAAATGTTATCAGTGGTCCAGCAGCCTGAGATATTTATTGCTGAATCACAGAGTGCCATGTGTCTGTCGTCCTCAGGATCCACACAATACCAGCCCTCAGAGTTCCCTTCTAATTCTTAAGATTTTAATTTTCTCTTGATAATCAGCTCTCCCATAAACTGTTTTGCAATCTCTAAACTGGCCTCTCTGCCTCTTCTAAAACCATTCAAAGCCATCCTCGAACGCAAGTCTGATTTTGTCCATTCAAAATGTAAGACAAGCCCTGGTGGCCTAGTGGTTGGGATTCTGGGCTTTCAATACCATGGCCCATGTTCAGTCCCTGATCAGAGAGCTGAGATCCCACAAGCTGTGCTGCATGGCCAGAAAGGAAAAAAAAAAAAAGTTAAGACAAATTAAACTGCTTGATGAGGTGAGGGCCCCCAGCTGTCTGGGAAGTTCACCTACGTACATCAGTTATTTCAGAGTGATGCCAGGTTAGTAACACTCAGAAGTCATTTGTTTCCACCTCTAAGCCTTGGTCATTTCTTAATTATCTGCATTAGTGAAAACAAGCAACGTCTGGTATAATTGAAAATAGGAGATGGTCTTTTTTTTTTTTTTTCACTTTGGCTTTGAAATATTTAGTCCATTTTGCAGTGGCTTTATCTCACTCTACTTCAGTAAGCTAATATTAAAGCTAACGTGCAGGTCCTGGCTATCATACATGAAGAGTAGTATGCGGGAGCCAGTGTGCCTTGTGGCAAAGAGGCCATGTTAGAATTGGGAAAAGTGATCATGGGATGGATTGTCCACATTGATAATTAAGAAAGGACTGTCTACATGGGAAGAAAAAAATTGTGTTTTTACATCATACAGAGTACTTATACAGCCACGCACCATAGGTGATTTGCTTGTGTACAAAATAAATGCACTACAGATGCTCGATGCGTTCTGTCTCTGTGAGAATGTGCCAGATTTTTTGCCATTTCAGACAACAGGATATTCTGTGGATTCAGAGAAGCTATAGAGCTTGTTGATGTGTGTGTGTGTGGGTGACTTAGCTGGGCTGTAGAAAGCTTCAGCATGGCACAGGCTTTTGCTAAGGATGAATGGCTGCCTGGCAAAGTCCTATTCTATCTCCATCCTGAGAAATTGCATCTTGAATTGCTTTTGATCTACCAACTAGGAACATGTATTAAAATGCACATTTTCATAATGACAGATATCTGTTAAGTACATATATCATCGTGAGTCATGTTTATAAATTTATTGCTGCCAGCCATATCTGCAACTTGAGATATCTGTCAGGGGGATCAGTTCTTATGTCTGAGCACTTACTAAACTTAAAAGGAAATTTGAAGTTGCGGTTCCTATAGCAACCACAGCTTAGACATGTTGCAAATCCACATATATTAATGTACTTAAATCAAACTCCCATATACAAATATAGTGTGGTGGATTTAGAGTTGCTGTGGAAATTGATTTTGAGCTTTCTCTTTTCCTTAGGGACTTTAGCATTCCGGCCTCAAAATAAGATTAAACAGAAATACTAGAAAATGATTTCAAAAAGGAAGCAACCTAAGACATAGAATAGAATAAAGCATTTGAATGATCATAATTAAATTCCTAAATGGAGATTTAAATAAATCCAAACAGCATTTTTCAGAAACTGTATTGAGTATATGAATACTCTCACTCTCAATTATCTTTAATTTGGGGTTCTTGAAGGCCGTTGATACAACCTTAACAAAGTGATTGTGTTTATTTACCAGTGTTTGCATATTTTTTGAGTACCTGTAATCTAAGTAAGCATCACCGATCACCACTGGGTAAAGAAGAGTTGCTTTTACTTTCCCACAAAGTTTAATTTGTTTTATGTCTTTTAGGAGGAACAGTGAAATGTAGCAGTTTACAGTGGTTTTTTAAAATCCTTGTTCTGATCTTGATTTTCTGGGCCAGAATGTGGTCTGTCTTGGTCATTGTCACTTGAAAAGAATATGCATTCTGCAGTTGTTGGTTGCATGGTGTTTTAGAAATATCAATATCAAGGTAGTAGACGGTGTTATTCAGATCATCTATGTTTTTACTGCTTTTTCTTTTTAGTAGTTATCAAGTTCTAACAGTTGCTGCAGAGAGCATTAACATTAATTATGGAATTATCGATGTGTCCTTTTAATTCTGGGCTTCCCAGGTGGCTCAGTGGTAAAGAATTCAGCTACCAACGCAGGAGACGCAGGTTCAATCCCTGGATTGGAAGATCCCCTGAAAGAGGAAATGGAAAGCTACTCCAGTGTTCTTGCCTGGGAAATCCCATAGACAGAGGAGCCTGGAGGGCTATAGCCCATAGGTTCACAGTCAGACACAACTTAGCTACTAAACAGCAGCAGCTCTTTAATTCTAGTAATTTTTGTTTCCTGTGTTTAGGTTCATAGAAATTTCTGATTGTTGAGTCATCCTGATGAATTGACCTTTCTATTTTATGAGGTGCCCCTCTTTAGCTTTGGTAAAAGGTATCTCTGTCTTAGAGTCTATTTTATCTGATATTAATGGAGCCACTCCAACTTTCTTATGCTTACTGTTTGCATGGTGTATCTTTCTTCATATAGGGAAATTCCCACCTGTCTTTGGCTTGATATTTAAAGTATGTTTCTTATAAGCAGCAGGTAATTGGGTCTTGCATTTTCTATTCATTCTGGTAGTCTGTTGACATTGGAGTGTCCAGTTCATTGTTAATTTACTTATTGATTTGGCTAGAGTTAGAGCTACCATATTATCATTTGTTTTCTGCTTGTCCCCTCTGTTTTTTTATATTTCTCTTTCCCTGTTGTCTTCTGAAGTAAAAAAAAAATTTTTAATATTTCACCTTATTTTATCTATTGCCTTTTTAACAGTATCTCTTTGCATTAATTTTTTTTCAGCAGTTGCTTTAAGGATTACCATACATATTATATTCTTGCCTTTTCACAGTGTGCTTTATACCATTTCATGTAAAATGGAACCCTGATGACCCTTCCCTCCAGTGTTCTTTGCTTTGCCTATCATACGTATTATACTATAAACATATATACATTATAAATGCCACAAGACAATGTTATAACTTTTGTTTTAAATCAGTGCTGTATTATATGGTGGCTTTTGAGCACTTGCAGTGTGCTTACTCCGCATTGAAATGTGCTGTATGTATAAAATGCATGCTGAATTTAGAAGACTTGATATGGGAAAAATATAAAACTAGCTTAATAATTTTTATATTTATTACATGTAGAAATGATAATTTGCATATATTGTGTATATTTGACATGTATAAAAAATTAATTTCAAGATTTTTTTAATGTGGCTATTAGAAGCAGTTTATTTACATGGCTCCTATTATATTTCTATTAGGCAGTGCTGCTTTAATTAGTCATATGAATTTTAAAGACATTAAGAGAAAAATTTATTTTTCATATTTTTACTATTTCCAGTGTTCTTCATTCATTCCTGAGCATCTGAGTTCCTTACTAATTTCATTTCTCTTCAGACCCAATAACTTTAAAACAGAAAAAGAAGTTATCTCTTGTAAAGCAGGTACAATGACAGCAGATTCTTTTAGTTTTCCTTTTTCTGTGAATGCCTTTATTTCACCCTCATTCTTGAAGGATATTTCCTAGATAAAGAATTCAAACGGCTCTTGTATTCTTCCCTCTCTCCCGTTAGGGCTTCCTCGGTGGCTCAGTAGGAATCTGCCAGCAATGCAGGAGATGTGGGTTCAGTCCCTGGGTGGGGAAGACCCCCTGGAGCAGGAAATGGCAACCCACTCCAGTAGTCTTGCCTGGAGAATCCCATGGACAGAGGAGCCTGGAAGGCTTTGGTTTATTGGGTCGAAAAGAGTCGGACACGACTGTAGTGACTGCGCACGCTCTCCCATTAAAGATGTCTTTCCACTTTCTGTGGCCAGAAATGCGTGCTCACACTAATCACCTTCCCTTGTAGTGGATAGGCTGTTTTCTCTGGATGCAGTTAAGATTTCTTTCTCTGTGGGTTTCAGTAGTGTGACTGTGATGTGCCTGATTTAATCAAAGTTCTCTTTTGAATTTATCTTATTTTGGAGTTCATTAAACTTTTTAAGTCTCCAAGCGAATGTCTTTTACCATATTGGGGAGATTTTCAGCATTTTTTTTAAGTATTTTTTCAGCTTCATTCTCTGTAACCTATATTTCTGGAACTTCATTTTTCCATATATTAGAGCTTTAGATATTATCCCTCAGGTCCCTGAGGCTCTGTTCGTTTTTCCCAGTATTCTCTCTATTCTTTAGATGGTTTCTATTAATGTATCTTCAGGTTGACCCTCTTCTTTCTCTGTCATCTCCATTTACTGCTGAGCATTTTTTATATTTCAACTATTTCTTTCAGTTTTAATTTTTTTTTAATTTCCCTGTTGAGAGTGCCTATCTTTCATTTATTATAAGCATACTTTACTTGATGGAAATGGTCATGATGGCTGCTTTAAAGTTCTTGTCTGCTATATCCACCATTTCTTGACTCTTCATATGGTGAGTAATTTTGGATTGTATCCTAGACATTGTGATGTTATGTCATGAGACTCTGCATTTTGTTTTACTGCTCTGGTGAGCGTTGATGTTTCTTATTTAACAGGCTTTAGTTCAAGAGTCCAAGTAAAAAGTACTCAAGAAGCTAAATTCCACTCAGGAGTTCTAACCTTGACCTCAGGGCTGTACCTTTATACAAGACCTTTGTCCTTATTATTGCCACGATGTAAGGCTTCGTTTACCTTTTGAGAAACTCCACTCTTTAAATACAAATGTTGGTCTCAACCCCAAAGTCATCATTCACTCCAAGAAATGCATGTTTTTCATATCTTCTCTTTAGACTAAAACAGCCCATGATGACGTTTACTCCCGAGAACCGCATTAGGATGAGCACAGGCAGCGTCACCTTTCTTGTCCCTTCGTAGTCTCTCCCTCAAAAGGAGTCGTGCTTGTTTATTCTTACAACTTATCTGCCTGGTACTGCTGTCCCGCAGTCCCCAGTCACTAACCACATACTCTGTTAGCCACATACCTACTTCAAGGATCAAATGTTAATGTTAAAAAATCATGCAATATCAACTCATAACAAGGAAGAAATGCATTTTTCTTGCCAGTCTCATAATTAGCAAGACTCCTTTTTAAATGGGTGTTCAATAGCACCCCACTCCAGTACTCTTGTCTGGAAAATCCCATGGACGGAGGAGCCTGGTAGGCTGCAGTCCATGGGGTCGCTAAGGGTTGGACACGACTGAGCGACTTCTCATTCCCTTTTCACTTTCATGCATTGGAGAAGGAAATGGCAACCCACTCCAGTATTCTTGCCTGGAGTATCCCAGGGACAGCAGAGCCTGGTGGGTTGCAGTCCATGGGGTCGCTGAGAGTTGGACATGACTGAACCGACTTCACTTCACTTTAGCACTTCTCCTTATTATATGAACAATGTATCTTTCACTCAATCCCTGCCCTCCATCAGCGTGGCACGCCCTTGGCCTGTTTGTATTGAGGAATCATCCCCTAAGATTCATACCAATGGCTGCTCCTTTACCTACATTTAGGCCTGGAGAAAATGGGGGAGGGTGTGGATTATAGTGGTCCAATAACCTAGATTCTTAAAGGACATTCCCTACTCCTTGGAAGGAGAGTGGGGGTAATGGTGACTTTGCTCCTCCAGTTACACATCTGTCATATGTGAAATATATAAGCTAGATGTCAGGATACTTTTCTCCTCAAAGTATAGTTAAAACTGTGTTCCTCTATCTGTAACCATCATAAAACCACAGTGTAAAATACGAGCAGCACTCTGCCCTGCAGGATACTGAATATCTGCGAGTTTGGAATATCAGGCACAAAGGGAAACCAAGAGTTGTGAAGAATTGAGGAGCCTCAGAGAAGACTCTGCTGGCAGTGTCTGTGGAAGAGGCCGGAGCTTCTTCCTGGGAAGAGACGTGCGTCTTCCATTTCTACCCTAATGTGTTTGTTTCAGGAGACAGCACCTTTGACACCTTTGAGCTACTAATTCAGTTTATAAGTTTTAATTATTTTGGCTTCTTAGAGTCAAAGTGTATCACAGGTTGGGGTTTTTGAAATTTACTATGCATTTTTAATGGAAGTTAAGGAAAGGGAAAATGTGTAAAATTCTATTGTGGTTCGGTCACTAAGTCTGACTCTTTGTGACCCCATGGACTGCAGCACACCAGGCTTCCCTGTCCTTCTCTATCTCTTGGAGTTTGCTCAAATTGAGATCCATTGAGTCAGACACGATGTCTAACCGTCCCACCCTCTGCCTCCCCCTCCTCCTCTTGCCTTCAGTCTTTCCCCGCATCAGAGTGTTTCCCAATGAATTGGCTCTTCGCATCAGATATAGAGGGAGTAAGTACTGAATACATACTGAATGCCCACTGTTGTTCTAAACATTTAACCTGTTTGAGCTCAGTTGAGCTTCACAGCAGTCCTAAATGGTAGACAGTCCCCAGCCCACCCCTATTTTAGAGTCGAAGAAACGGAGGCACAGAGATGTTCAATAACTTGTCAGCGTCACACACTGGAAACTGGGAGCCCTGTGGTTCCAGAGTCTAGTGCTCTTTTAACTACTGGGTTGTTATATTGCCTCTCAAATATCCTTCTCTGATGGCTCAGATGGTAAAGGATCTGCCTGCAGTGTAGGAGACAAGCGTTCAGTCCTTGGGTTGGGAAGATCCCCTGGAGGAGGGAATGGCTGCCCCGTTCAGTCCTTGGGTTGGGAAGATCCCCTGGAGGAGGGAATGGCTGCCCCGTTCAGTCCTTGGGTTGGGAAGATCCCCTGGAGAAGGGAATGGCTGCCCACGCCAGTATTCTTAGTGGCTTCCTGGGTGGCGCTAGTGGTAAAGAACCCGCCTGACAAAGTCAGAGACGTAAGAGATGCGAGTTCGATCCCTGGGTCAGGAAGATCCCCTGGAGGAGGGCATGGCAACCCAATCCAATATTCTTGCCTGGAGAATCCCATGGATAGAGGAGCTTGGCAGGCTATGGTCCATGGGATCACAAAGAGCTGGACATGACTGAAGTGACCTAGCACATGTGCACTCAAATATCACGGATATGGTCTTATCTTATGTTCTTCTCTTCTTCCCACACGAACTGAACTGCAGTAAAATTTCACAAACCAAATTGAAATTGCATAGTTAGTGAAGGAAATAAAAGGCCCTCCAGTGTTGTAAAGGCTTGAAACAGAGCACATGCCGTTCTATTTGAATGGTGTTTATGTTTTTAAACAGCTATAATTTTTAGAAGTTCAAAAACATTTGCATTTATCCTTGGAATAGGCTCTGGGGTGAGAGTCACTATATTTTATATATGTTTGTAAATGCAGGAAACAAACATTCAGCTACTTGTTCCAGGCCTCCTATCAACTCCAAAGCAGAAATGTGTATAAAGTCCAGAAAATCGAGCCCTAGGTTCATGGGAATACTAATCTCTGATTTCTTAATCCTTCAATTCAGATCATTCTCTGAGTAGATGATCTGGGTCATTTCAAAGTGAAGAGTAAGCCCCTTGGACAAAACCAGCACGAATTTCAGCACGCCACACTCTGTGCCCTTACATGGGACTTGGCAGGAGGAGGTGAGGGCCTCCACCGTTGCCCTGTCTTCATCCGGGAAGCAGATCATCCTGGCTCTCTTCTTTTTTCGGCTGTGCAGCACGGCATGTGGGATCTTAGTTCCCCGACCAGGAATCAAACCCATGCCCCCTGCAGTGGAGGTGCAGAGTCTTAACCACTGGACCACCAGGGAGGTCTGTCCTGGCCCCATTTTAAACAGTACTGGGTCCTTTCATCACCAGCATTGGGTCATTCTTACACAGCTGCTCCCTGCATGCATTTCCATGATGGATCATCCCTTTTCTCTCCTTAGGTATAATAACTTGGCGCTTTGCTTCTTAGCCTCACAGGAAAGCTTGTCAAACCTCAAAAGGCAGTGACTTAGCATTTATTTGTTTCCATGAGCAGACTATCACGAGTCACCAGTGAGCCTGTTTTTCTTCATCACTGGTGCCTTTCTTTGTCCTTTGGTATGGTGGGCGGGAACTGAAGACAGTTTTGACCTGAAGAATTCTCTTGATCCCCCTGGAATTGGGTGAACCAAACTGTCAACCAGTTCTGTCTTGTTCAATCATTGTTTCCACGTTGCTTGACACATAGAAGGTTCTCACGTAGTATTTGTTGAATTGATTTAAACTGAATCACTCCAGTGTCCCTGTGGATCAAGGAGAATGCAACATTTACGCCAGCACGAGGCTGTTTGGACGTCTTCGCCAATCGTCTCCATCACTTGAGGAGCCCCTGACGCCGTAGCTCAGAAAATGGCATAGTGCACTACACAGGAGCTCAGAAAATAGTTCTTAAACAACAGTTTCTTTTTGTTGGCTTCCTTGGCCTTTTGTGAAAGCTTTACTTGAATTCTTATTTAGTCTTTCAACAGCTATTTAAGGCACTGTGAGAGGTTCTGGAAATAGACAGGGAATCAGGAAGTTACAGCCTATGAGGAAGTCTGGCACTAAATAGACAACAGCATTAAAGTGAGGTAAGTGCAGTGAGGGTGTGTTAGGAAGAAGACCACGTGAGCTGACCTAGCATACTCTAGGAAAGCTTCTTGGACGACATGAGGTTTGACTAAGACTTAGCGAATGAGTAGGAGTTAGCCAGGTGAAGGGTATGGAAAAGAGCCTTGCAAACAGAATAGAATGTTGCAGTCAAAAGAGAGCATGCTCAGACTTCCCTGTTGGCTCAGTGGTTAAGAATCTGCCTGCTAGTGCAGGGGACGTGAGTTCGATCCCTGGTCCGGGAAGATCCCTCAAGCTGCAGGGCAGCTAAAGCCCCTGCGCCACAACTACTGAGCCTGTGCACCCTAGAGCTTCCCAGCAAGAGAAGCCACTGCAGTGAGAAGCTGGAGCACTGCACCTAGAGAGTAGCCCACGCTCATTGCAACTAGAGAAAGCCCACGGACAGCCAGTACCAAAGACACAGCACAGCCAAAAATAAATAATAATTTTTTTAAAGAAAGAACATGCAGTATTCAGTAAAGTGCATGTCGTTCCATATAGACATTGAGATGTGAGGCTGGCTGCAGAGGTGAGCCAGGGCCCTTGTATCATGTGTGAAGAGGCAGTATTCATGTCCTGTTGCTGCAGAACTACTACCAACTTAGCAGCCTAAAACAACACTCATGTAGTGTGTCACAGCCTCTAAAGTCCAGGCACAGCTTCGTCTTGTTCTCTGCCTTCGGTTCTCACCAGGCTGCAATCCAGGCATCTGCTGGGGTGTGGTCTAATCATAGGCTCGACCGGGGAAAACTCCCTTGTGTTGTTGGCAGCTTCCCTGAGGCTGCAGGACTGAGGCTTCAGTTCCTTGCTGGCAGCTACTCCTAGTTCCCATAGGCTACCTGCGATTCCTTACCCCATGGGCTTCTCCAACGTGGGTGCTTGCGGTAGAGGTCGACTTCTTCAAGGCCAGGAGGGCGAGTCTCTAGTGTGCCTGCCAGTCAGAGAGAGAATCCTATAGGATTCCATGTGATGGGAGTGACATTCCATCACCTTTCCCATATTCTGTTGGTTGGAAGCAAGCCACAGGTCCCACCCATGCTCTCAGGGAGAGTGGGTACGCCAGGAGGTGAAGAACACAATGGGGCAGTCGCCTGAAGTTCTGTAGTCACAGATGTTTACAATTTGTTATGAGGATTCTGGGGAGTCATTGAAAGGTTTTAAGTACAACAGCCAAGAAGCTGGTGCAGCCAACCATGTAGGAGAGGAGGGTGGCCTGAACAGAAGTCACAGCCATGTGGGTTATAGAGACTTTATGGAGGTTTAATCAACAAAACTTGATGGTAATATGATATGAGACGTAAAGGACAGGGGAAGCCAAGGATAAATGATGCACAGGTTTCTGGCTTGGTCATTGGGTGGTAAAAGCAGAAAACTGGTTGTTGTCATTGTTCATTCACGTCCAACTCTTTGCGACCCCATGGACTGCAGCCTACCAGGCTTCCCTGTCCTTCACTGTCCTTAGGAGTTTGCTCAAACTCATGTCCATCGAGTCAGTGATGTCATCCAACCATCTCATCCTCTGTCACCGCCTTCTCCTCTTGCCCTCAATCTTTCCCAACATCAGGGTCTTTTCCAATGAGTTGGCTCTTCACATCAGGTGGCCAAAGTAATGAAGCTTCAGCTTCAGCCCTTCCGATGAAAATTCAGGCTTGATTTCCTTTAGGATTAACCTGGAGTGGGAGTCAACTGGAATGGAGGAGAGTAGGTGATTAGAGTGGGGCTCAGCTCTGGTTCTCACCTCCCAAAGCTTCTGCAGCTCTGTGGCTTCAGCCTGTTTCTGTCTTTGCAAGAGAGGCCCAGTAAGATAGTGTTAATGGAGCACAGGGAACTTAACCACCATCATCAAGACAACCTGAAACGCTTGGTCTTGTCAGTGGAGCCAGTAGGTCTCTGACTGAACATCATAAAGGATGAACATAAGTAGTTGTGTTCCCCAGAATGGCCATCTTAGTCTCTAAGCTTCTGGCTTAAATCATGGCTGTATGCCAGGAGTGCATGTCACACTGATGTCATGGTGACGCCCGTGCGTCTTTACTCTCAGTGGGCTGACTGGGGTTGCTGGGCTCGTTCAGCCACCAGCGTTCCTTATTGCTGCAGTAAACAAGCAAGGGAGTGTTCCCCTCAATTATAATCGGAATGCTGGTGCATGTTATTTTCACAGGGGTAAGGGAGCTTCTCTACTTCTAGAGAGAAATTGCTCTGAGAACAATTTCAAAACAAGAATCTGAACTTGTTAGAATAAGATAGTAATTGTTTGACACCTTATGCGTTGCAAAGCACACTGAATTCTCTACCAGGATGTGAGGGATATGAAAAGTCAGCTTATCAAAAGAAATACATACCATGCTCAAATAACTACGTAAAGTCAGAATCTTTACTATGTAAGCCATTTCAAGAAAAGGCGTTCCTGCATTTCCACCCCCCAGCTCTGAAAATTTCTCCGAAACCAGAGTGACTCAAGCATAGCCTGGAAAACACTGGAGAATCACATGATGGCTAAAAATAAGTACATCCTCTCCAGCAGGGACAGTAACCAGGGCAGAAGTAACTCGGTTTGTGAATGCTCACACTGGCTGGACATGCCCGGCCGAGTCAGGCCACTCGCCCCTCTCGGTGACCGCTGGTCGGGGAGGCCTCGGGCACTGGGGCTTGGGCCCGGGCTGTCGGCATTGTCCCCTGGCATGTTCTCCCAGGGCAGAGCTGGTTAGCACGCTGTGGGATGGCTCCAAGCAGCGGGCCGGGAGGGACCCTGGCTGACTCATGGCTCTTGTCACCGCCGCCTTGTCCTTCTACCCTCCCCTTGGAGCCAGTAGCAGATGCTGTTGATCCCAGAAGACCTTCTAGTTGTTAATGATGAAGGCGGGAGGAGAAGGGGACGACAGAGGATGGGATGGTTGGATGGCATCACTGACTCAATGGGCATGCGTTTGAGTAAACTCCGGGAGTTGGTGATGGACAGGGAGGCCTGGCGTGCTGCAGTCCATGGGGTCGCAAAGAGTTGGACACGACTGAGCGACTGAACTGAACAACGCAAAACCTAAGTTGAGATCAATGGCCAGATGTTTGGTGCTTTGGGATGTATCATAGGGTTTTCTAAACTGTCACGTTGTGAACGCTTTCCCAAAGCCACACTCATCTTGGGCACTCACCACTCACACCAGGGGTGGCCGCAGTAGCTGCCCAGCTGGCCTCTGCACCCTCAGCCCTGCTAGTCTGTTGTCCACCTGGCAGGCGGAGAGAGCCGCCTGTGACCCACGTCACGCCCAGGACCGTGCCATGGCTGCCGGTCTCCCTCAGAACAAAAGCCGGCCTCCTGCCAGTAACCTCTGAGGTCCGTGGCGGCCGCCCTCCAGTCCCTCTCGAGCTCCCTCCTCCCGCAGCATCCCCAACTCCCTCCGTTCCTGGTGAGACTGGGTCTTTCCTCCGCCTGGAATGTTCCTGGCTGTCTGGAAGGCTAACTTCGCCTGTCTCGGGTCTTTGCTCAGCTTGCTCTTTCCCACTGGGGCTTTGAAGAAGTCAGGGTGACTCCTGCAAGTGGCGTGTCCCTTCCAGGGATCCTGGAAGTTGGAACCAAGGGGCTGTTCCAAACACGTCGGCTTTGGTGAGGAGGGAGGCTTTGAGCCCGAGTGAGCCCCCCCTGCCCCCATGCATGCCCAGGGTGGATCCCACCTCGTGGCATCCCTACTGGGCTGCCACCCAGGGGGCTGGGGTTGTGACCCCTGTCCTTCTGGAGGGATTCAGGGAGGTCCTCTGGGTCTGAGCAAGGGCTTGAGACTGGAGGGGACTACACGATGGATAATCCTGAACTTCAAGCCTTCTCTGAAGTTTCTGTTCAGAACTGCCACACTCCCAGCCCCACCCGGCACTCCCTACTCTTGCCTGGCCCTGCCTCTGCCATGGTGTTTACTTTGTGGTTTATCATGTCACTTACTAATTTATTAACATTATTGTCTTATCAAATTCCCCCCATTAGAACGTGAATTCCACACAGACCGGCATCTTTGTGTTTCATTCCCTGTTTTATCCCAAGTGCCTGTAGCTTGCCAGATACATAGTCAGGGTTCAGTAAATATTTGTGACAGGAATGCATGAATCGGGGTGATTTCAGAAGGAGCACAGAGACTTGGGCTCTGGTCTACTGATTCTCAAGACAGAGTACAGAATGGGGAAACCTAGGCCTGGGAGCCCACCGGTGGGTTATGGGTTAAACCCGTTTTCATAAAGATTTCCTTTAGATAAAATGAGTCTCATTTCCTTATCATGTCAGCAGTTTAGTTTTTATCTTGCTGGCATCTAGAAGTGGGAAGCCTGTGTGCTTTCTCGTCATTAGTTGAATCAGGCCTCATTTGCTGAGTAATAATAACAGGGTGTGCTGATTTACTGCGTGCCAGGCTCCTGGGTAGGAACTTTCCACGGCTTAACCCAGGTACTCTCCCCAGCTCTGGGGAGGACGGACTGGGAATGACTGTGTAGGACAGAAAGAAGTCCAGGTGGCAGCAAAAGTCCTGCCAGTGAGCTGGCAGCAGGGCCAGGGCTATTCTGAAGGCTGTAGGGCCCCCGTCCCTGCTCCTCACCACCACCTCCCTGGGCAAGAGGAAGGACATGGTGTTCCTAGCAGGTCTTCCTTCTGCAGGACTGACATGGTTCAAGCTCAGCTCTGTGGAACCCCGCCCCAAGCTGCTTAGAGGTGGAGCCACCCAGCTTTCAGAAGCCGACACCAAAGTGGCCAAAAGGAAAAGCCCAGTTTTGCCACTGGATGCCCTGGTGGGACAGAAGCCAGTGAGGCCTCTGAACTACTCACTGGAGAGTAAAAGAACCAACCTGTCAATGATGTCGTGAATCAGGGCACCCCAGAACCCTTATTAAGGTTCCATTTGGACAAAACATTGGCCACTGAGGTGCTTTTTTTTTTTTTCCCACCCTCAGGGCCGAACAGATTACAGAACATACAAAGTGGAGGTGTAGAGGCATTTTCGAAGGAAAGTGTTAGATCTTGTGTTTGTGACGGTCAGGGTTGCACGGGAGCTTGTCGTTCTGCAGTGTGACAGCTCTGGTGTCATTTTAGTGCCCTGAGAGATCCTCTTCCTGTGGGAATTCTCTCTTTTCAATCAGTCCCACCCCATACCATCTCCCCCAGCAGTGGCCCAATTATTTATTTTAGCCAGGTTCATTAAACAATAACACCTGTTTGCCAAAGTTAACGGGTGATAAGGAAGTGATGTCAGGTTCATCCACAAACGATTAATCAGTGTAGGTTCAAGATAGCTTCGGTCATGTTTGAGTTGTTCTGTGGGGTTTGGGTTTGTTTTTATTGTGGCATATTTGACATATAACATTTTATTAGTTTCACATGTACAGCGTTAATGACTCAATGTTTGTGTATATTGTGAAATGTACATATTGTGAAATGTAGCCTAGCTAACAGCCATCACTGCACAGAGTTACAAGTTGTTTTCCTCTTGTGATGAGAACTTTTCAGTTTGATTCCCTTCTCATCTTTCAAATATGCAGTACAGTATTATTAACTGTAGTATTAATAACTGTAGTTAATGCTGTACATTACATCCCGGGGACTTATTTATTTTATAACTGGAAGCTTGTACCTTTTGACTCCCTGCACCCATTGCATCCCTACCCCTCCTCCATGGGCTTTTTAATTAAGTGAGAAGGAAGCGGATGTGTGTGTGTGTGTGTGTTGGGCGGTGCTCACAAAGTAGGGAAGAAGTTGGGGACAACCAGGAGAGTGGTTGCTTCCTGAATGACTGTGTGTTTCTTTACTGTCTCTGTGGTTCTTGTCAACAGTATTAATGTCATATTTTTAGCTCCTCTGTTTAGGATTTTGGCAGAAAGAATATGGCAGATTATGTGAGAAGAATTTCTAAATTCCACCAGAGCCCCAGCCACAGAGAATAAAAGCCAAGTATAAAGAAGGATAAAGTGCTTTTATTTGCTTCTTAGTTATGAATTCATTGGGCCTCATAGGCCTAAAATGGTGGAGCATTTTTCTTTAAACGTTAAGCAAGCTACTAATTACTGACATTTAGACACAGCAATGCTCTGGCTTCACTAAGACAGTGAATCAGGCCACTCTTTGTTTTTTACAACTATGGTTTAAAATGTCTTAGAATCATATTTATACCCCCAACTCCTGAAGGCATTAATTAAGATACAACTGCTCAAAGACTAGCATTGTAAATCATGTCCCTATCCAGTGGGTCAAATCAGAGAATTACAGGGACTTGTACAGAATTTATGTCTAGTTTCCTCCACTTCTGAAACTCCTTTTTACTTTGAAGGGGGGAAGTTAGGGAGAGAGAGAAAAACTTGAGGGAAAAATGATTCTTGTAAGACGGGGCTACCGCTCATTATATTTTCAGGACATCGTCAAATGCAGCCTCACTATCAAAAAAAATTGAAATGTCTGATAGCTGCAAGAAAAAAAAATCTGCATCTGTGTTCTTGCCGAAGTAGCTGTACTCTCTTTAAAAGCTATTATGTAAATGTTTTCCGCGTGAGCATCACTGAGCAGAGAGGCACAGGAAGGTACAGAAGCGAAGTCAGCAGTGGGCTTGGGGGCATTTGAGGAAGCATGAAGGCAGCATTGGAGAACCCCTGTGTCTCAAGCCATGATTGGATGCCATCAAGGACATCCTTGGGTTGCTTCACAAAAACGGAATACGAAGGTTAGCTTACATAAAAGTACTGTATCAGTGTTAAGTTTAATATTAGTGATAGCAGTACAGTTTTCTGGTAGCATCCTTATTGCAGCCCAGGAAAAGAATATCTGTCACCCCACAAGCTGGGTACACCCCCAGAAGACGATAGAAGGTAGCAAGACTTTAAACAAAAACCTCGTTCTTAACTGTCTAATGAGTACGATACAACACCGGATATCGTCTACTACTATTCTAAAAAGGTAACCCATGAAAGCATTAGATACCGCGAACACAAGGTTGGGTTTTCATCTTTATAAACTTTAGCATTTTAGCCTTTGGTGTCTGTTGGTGTGTGTTGATCACGTGGTAGCCATGAGGGGTCAGTATGTCCATATCAGATTGCAGCCTGCGAGGATTTAAAGAGCTCAGTTTACATTCTTTTGAAAACGAGCTTTAATTGTGTGGTTTTCTTTTTTTTTTTTTTTTTTTTTTATTTTTAAACTTTACATAATTGTATTAGTTTTGCCAAATATCATAATGAATCCGCCACAATTGTGTGGTTTTCTAAAAAAACTTTTAACCTCTGAAGATACTAAGATCTTCCCGACGTCCTTCCCGTTCTTTCATGTCTTTGCCTTTACTGACTGGAAGGTAGAAAATGTACAGTCAACTGGTGTATCCTCATCCATCAGACGTTTATTTCTATTATCAGTTTCTTTCCAAACAACTTAAATCAGAATTCAAAACCCCTCTAATTTTAAATTCAAGTATTAATTACTTAATTGAGCTTTTCACCTTTTTCGAATTTGTTTTCCCTTCTTTGCTTTGTCCTGCCTGTGGAGGCAGAAGCTTTGCTCCCATCCCCCGTGTAGCGCGTATAGCGCGTGGGGCGTGGACTGAGCCCCTCTTCTCCACTGTCCTCTCCCCGCCCAGCAGCAGGGGGATGCCAAGGCTGACTCTCACTGCCATTGTCTTTCTCATCTCAGAGACCTCCAGGCTGCATGCATGGTGCCAGTTTATAGGATCTGTGAATCACAGCTGGCACTTGAGTGCTAAGACCTGTGAACCACAGTCGAGTTGGACTCTGTCAGCAGCAAGGGATGTGTTTCCTCAGGAAGAAGCTGGAACTGGGACAGCGCCAGTGACGGCAGCCGCTCTGGCCTCTGCCGTGAGCCGCCCGCATCTCCCATGACCCCATTTCCCTCCCAGCCTGCTCCCTCTGCTTATTTTTAGTTTTTCTTCCCTGATAACTTGGTCTTCCATGGGGCTCTGGCTTACCCTGACGTCTTCTACTTTAATTTCTTATCAGACACTTCAGGGGTTTTTTTGCAAGCTGCATTTGGTGATGTCCCGAAAATATATCCTTGCTGGGAGATCCCATGGACAGAGGAGCCTGGCTGGCTAGTCTAAGGGTTGCAAAGAGTCAGACACGACTGAGCAACTAAGCATGCAAGCACACACAACCTTGTTTTACAAGCAACCGGCTTCTATTCCTTTCATGCTTTTCTTTTAAAATTTACATGAGACTGGGTAAGGTGGAGTAGAAGAACGTGTGTCCGATGGATCTCACTCAGCTCCTGCAACCAGCCCCATCCCAGGTGCTGACCTGCTGAGGGACACCTGCCTGGCAGGGGAAGGGCGGGGGTGGTCAGTTGCCCTCTAGGAAACCCCTTCTGCAGGGCTGTTCTCTTCAGGAGAGGCATGTCCAAGGCAGACTTGGACAGCCCAGCACAAACCACCTTGCTCCTCCCTACTCAGAGTTAACTGTTTACCAACTGAATTTACCCAGGTGAACTGCTGTCCTGATTCCATTTCTAAAGGGCCTAAGTGATGATGTAAGGTGACCTTGAAACCCAGTCAGATTCTCTCTCTGGGAGGCTGGTGGGTTTTGTTTGGTTTCCTTCAGAGAGTGCCGGCTCTTGCTGTCGGTGATTTTGAAGTTGCCATCAGATCCTCGAGCTTCCCTTGGGACCTGTGCCCTGGATACCTGCCTCTCCCAGGAGTTCTGTCATGAGTCACAAAAGTGTAACTATCAAGTGTCTCCTCCGGATCAGGCATTGTGGTTGGCCCTGAGAACACAAAGCAGACACAACTCCTACCTTGTTGGAATTTAAGTCTAATGGGAGTGCTCAGTCGCTTAGAGTCATATCCGACTCTTTGCAGCCCCATGGACTGTAGCCCACTGGGCTACTCTGTCCATGAAATTTTCCAGGGAAGAATACCAGAGTGGGGTACCATCCCATCTTCCCATCCCAAGGATCTTCCCATCCCAAGGATCTCCTGCATTGGCAGGCGGATTCTTCACCACTAGCGCCACCTGGGAAGCCTTCTAATAGGAGAAGCAGTCATTAAATAAATCACTCGATACCACTCCAGTTGATGGGTGCTGTGTGGAGGGTGTTTGGGTCCTGTCGCCTCCCTGCACGGCCACATTTAAGCTGAGACCTGAAGGATGTTAGACTCAGTCACTCAAAGGAGAAGGGGGAGGAGTTTCAGCAGAGGGAATGCCACCCAAGCACGGTCTGTGGTCATGTCTAGAACACAGCCTTGTACCTGAGAATGTCGAGAGTGGCCATGCCTGGGCAGTTTTTTGTTTTTTTTTTTTAATATATTTATACAGTCATTTGCTTTACTTTTTAGATTCCACGTGTCAGCGATGACATAGACTATTTGTCTTTCTGTCTGTGAGCATTCTTAAATGATCACTCCCATGCGATCATGAGCTCCTCTAGAGCAGGGACCTCCAGGGCAGGGCTTATCACTTTTGTGTTCAGTCGCTCAGTCGGGTCTGACTCTTTGCAACCCCATGGACTGTAGCCTGCCAGGCTCCTCTGTTCATGGGATTCTCCAGGCAGGAACACTGGAGTGGATTGCCATTTCCTCCTCCAGGGATCTTCCCGACCCAGGGATCGAACCCGGGTCTCCTATGTCTTCTGAATTGCAGGTGAATTCTCCACCCACTGAGACATCCAGGAAGCAACAGGGCTCATGGTAGGCACTTAGTAAGTCTGTATCTAGTAATAAAAGGGGTTGGTCATGGACAGTCTTTGAGCTACTTTCTGTTAGACCTTCTTTATATTAAAATACGACACACAGCTCATGAAAATATCTGCAGTGACTTGATTTGTCGACAGCAGCTTCCCCAGCGAGACTGGCTGGTGGCCGCCCTTGGAGAAGGCTCTTTGCCAGGCCCACACATCCTCGCCCTGCCTTCCCTGCTGTTCTCTGTGCTGTGTTCCTTACCCTGTTGACTTGGCCTGGAGTTAGAGAACCTGGTCAGTGGGACACGGAAACTGTCCAGGAGTATTTTATCTGGGCTTCTACAAAGATGAAGGCTCCTCGCAGCTTTGGTGAATCACAAAGCAGGCCATCCACTATCTATACTTGGGAGGGTCTTGTGCATAAGTGAGGTTTCCAGGTAACTAAAGGTGTGCATACTCAAACTTCTTCAGTCATACCTAATTTAAGCATTCTGATTTTCAGCATATTAGGCATTTCCGTGTATTTCTAGAAGAAAATTCTCTTTTTTCTCCTTTATAACAGGCAGGTATATTAAAAGGTATGTTGCCATCAAGGCCTCTTGAGGGTGTGTATGACTTGGCACCTCTTGCTGATGACTTCCGGCACCTGAAGACAGACAGACAGAAATTTTGTAGTCTTCCCTGTTTGCTACTTTGTAATTAGGAGATTGGTTGAAACTTGTTGCTGTTAGCTTGCCTGTATAACCCCTTGCCTTTTTCTCACCTCTTGGTCCCAATAAAGTGTAAAGTTGGAAATATAACCAGGTTTTACTTACTTGTTCCTGTATTTGTTTAAACAGTTGTTCCTTCACCAAATACATGTTCTGCCAAGTATTGTGCTAAGCGCAGAGCTTACAGAGCAGAGAGTGATGAGTTCTTGCCCTGCAAGAGCCAGGGGATGGGGGGACTGTGGTAAAGAATTGGGCCAGTGGGAGGACCTGCACCAGACTGAGCTGTTCAGAGGAAGAGGGCGTGGCTGGGCCTCAGCAGTGGCTCTGAATTTATAAACCCGTGAAGTGTGTAAACTTCATTGCTTACACCTTGTGCCTTCTGTTTTGGCTGCGGAAGCCCATTTCTATGTCTGTCAAGTTCTAGACAGGGAGAGCCTGTTTTAAGCTGGGCTTCAGGTAGATGAGGTCTTGCCGGACATCTGTGGTCTTTTAGTTTTGCCAGTTTCTGTCATTATTAGTGATGCTGCTGAATAACTTGGTTACTGTCTTAATCCCCAGGCTTCCCTTTTGTAAAGGCATATCTTTCTCCCATTATAAGCAACTTACGGGATAACGACTTGACATGTGTTGCTATCTGCTTCTCCAAAAACCTCTCAATGTCTTAGAGTCAGTTGATGAAACTTCCCTGGATCAGTTAAGTGTACTACAAAACGGTGATTTCTTTCTATAGCATTTCTTTAGCAATTTCCTAGCTGTCAGTGTTCTGTAAAGATCTTTAGATCCTTCCTCTCTACTCCCCTCATCGTGGACTAGATTTTTGTTTATTCAGTGCATTTTAATACAATTATAGCCATTATTCTTTTTGGTTTGCAAAATGGTCTGAGTGTGGCTAGGTGGGAGCCCCTTCAGTCTGACCCCTGTCTCCTTGACCTTAATTCTTGAGCACATCCTTGCTCTTTGACATAAGATGTTCCAGGCCCACCCCTGGAGTCAGCCATATCTCAAGAAGCCCTTTTATTGCAGAATAACATTTAGAAGCCGGACTTGGGCACCAAGAGTGCCCATTGCTACAGAGATGTCATGGCTCCTAGAGTCTTTTAATGGCTGAAACTAGGGTATTAAAAGAGGAAAAAATAGACATTTTCATCGATATTTCTCCTAAGGGATTACTTTGTTATAAGATCGGTATTAGAAATTCAATTATGATGATGCTTAGAGCTTATCAGAGAACCTTTCCTTCTTAAAAAAAAAAAAAAAAAAGTTAAAATCCCTTTGTGTCTGCTATTCTCATCTCTCTGGAGGAAGAAAGGACAACTGCATTAATCTCATGTCACTTGAGGGAAAAACTGCTCAGAAGGGTTAAGTTGTCCAGGACTCTCTCATTTTATCACATGCACTCTTCCTAAGTGTGTTTGTGCTACTTCTGTGCTGGGAGGGATTTCCCAGGTGGCATGAGTGGTAAAGAACCCACCTGCCAGTGCAGAAGATGTAAGAGTCGAGGGTTCCATCCCTGGGTCGGGAAGATACCCTGGAGAAAGAAGTGGCAATCCACTCCAGTATTCTTGCCTGGAAAATCCCATGGACAGAGGAGCCTGGTGGGCTACCGTCCATAGGATCGCACAGAGTCAGACACAACCAGTGCAACTTAATCCACACACTGTGCTGGGAAAGGGTAGCCAGCAGTTATCTCTTATATGTTTTAGTAAATTCCTTTTGTTATCATAGTTTTGCTGTCTACCGAAAAAGCATTTCTCATGTTGCCAGTGCTCATAATTTATTCTGGTTACTTCTAGGTGCGGCTAAATCCAGTCCAGCATCTAAACCAGGATCCACACCTTCTCGTCCCTCATCAGCCAAAAGGGCTTCGTCCAGCGGCTCAGCATCCAGATCTGATAAAGACTTAGAAACACAGGTCATACAGCTTAATGAACAGGTAACTCAGCATCCCCTGCCCAGTCTGTGGCAGCAGAGACAGGTGTGAGGGCGAGATGAGAAGACCTCTCTGGGCCTGGGATAGGAGAGGGGAAGGAACCAGTGGCTTCAGTCAAGTCAGAATGAAAGGAACTAGTGGGGCGGATAAAATCAGTGGCCCGTTGTCAATAAAAGATGTTAAGTCACCAATCTCACAGCTGTCTATTGAGAGAACAGCTTCCCAGGTGGCTCAGTGGTAAAGAATCCACCTGCCAAGCAGGGGATGTGGATTCAATCCTTGGATCGGGAAGATCCCCTGGAGAAGGAAATGGCAACCCCCTCCAGTATTCTTGCTTGGGAAATCCTATGGACAGAGGAACCTGGCGGGCTGCAGTCTATAGGGTCGCAAAGAATCAGACACAACTGAGCGACTACCAACAACAAAAATACATTGAGATAGGAGGACAGATGAGAAGGCCTCAGGTAAATGCAAGCGGGCAGGCTAACCACCCCCCATCCGCACCCCACAGACACACACCTCAGTACTGTTAGGAGCTCCAGGCTGGGCCACGGCGCTTTGAGCCAGTCTAGATTGTGTTACAGGCATCGAGGGTTGGTCTCCCTCCCTTCCTCCTTTCTTTCAGCAACTATCGGTTAAGCCTGTTCCATGTGACAGACACTGTGTTGGATGCTGATCGTATAGTGGCAGCAAGACAGAGAACTTCCCTTCTCTCGCTGAACCTACAGACAGACAGACACACACACACACACACACCACCAGCTGTTTCACCAGCAAAAGCCAAACACCGAGCCCTTCCCACAGGAGTGAAAGTAGACAGGAGCACTGAACCCAGGAGCGGGGGGATCAGAAAGGCCACAGTGAATTAGGACTTTTCTTTTTTATCTAATATCCCTGGGATTGCAGTAATCTATCTCTGCTGTCTTTGAAATATTCAATATGAAAGCTTACATATGCTTCCTAACCAACAATAGCTAACTTTGCCTAAGTGTATACATAGCTTAAGGGGCTTTTCAGGTGGCGCTAGTGGTAAAAAACCTGCCTGCCAACGCAGGAGAGACACTGGTTAACTCCCTTGGTCAGGAAGATCCCATGGAGGAGGGCATGGCAACCCACTCCAGTATTCTTGCCTGGACAATCCCATGGACAGAGGAGCCTGGCAGGCTTCAGTCCATAGGGTTTCAAATAGCTGGATATGACTGAAGCTACTTTAGCACAGCACAGCATGCATAGTTTAAAAGTTGTGACGTACATCAAACTCTCACTGAGGGCACCCAAAGCCAGTGCTCTCTAATAGTCTGGAGGGATGGAGTTGGGAGGGAAGTGGTGGGGAGAGGGTGGGGACACATGTATGCCTGTGGCTGATTCATGTTGATGTAGGACAAAAATCATCACAGTATTGTATATCCTCAAATTTAAAGAAAGAAAAAAAAAAGCTTACTCTAATTGCAAACTTCAAAACAAAAAAGTAATATGACAACTGGGAGCTCAGAACCCAGTGTAGAAAACACCCATCCTTGCCCTGAGTTGGGAGGAGAGTCTTTTATCCCGGCTACCCTGACCCCTGGGCTTTCCTGGTTGCTCAGCTGGTAAAAAATCTGCCTGCAAGGCTGGAGACCCCAGTTTGATTCCTGGGTTGGGAAGAGCCCCTGGAGAAGGGATAGGCTACCCACTCCAGTATTCTAGCCTCGAGAATCCCCATGGAGAGAGAAGCCTGGTGGGCTACATTTCATGGGATCGCAAAGAGTTGGACAAACTTAGCAATTAAGCATACAAGCACACCCCCACCGCTGGGACTGGAACCTTTATTCCAGGTCCTCAGGCTGTTCCCAGCCACTCACTGGGCCAGTCCTGGTGATTAATCTGGTTCTTGATGAGCCAGCAAGAGTCTGGAAACAGTTTTTGAGATAATTGTATATTTGCAAACAAAGACCTGGTTAAACAGCCAGCAGTTGCCTAACGAGGGTGTTTCTTTACAATTCTGAACACTTTAATGAAAAAGGTAAAACCTTAAGTCATCCGGTGAGTAGGACTTTGGTTTTGAAACTGTGGAAAGTTCGAATTACCTGCTGATTCTCAGTTTGAGCCCTTATACCATGTCCCTAATGAGTTCTTCCTGGATAGGAGGTGGTTAGGCCAGCACTAATTAGCCTGGGGCCACGTGCCTGAGGCTCTACCGAAGAGGGTCAGGCATGGGTCTGTAATACCTTAGATTTATACCCCTTTCTCCTTCAGTTCAGTTCAGTCGCTCAGTCGTGTCCAACTCTTTGCGACCCCATGAATCGCAGCACACCAGGCCTCCCTGTCCATCACCAACTCCCAGAGTTTACTCAAACTCACGTCCATCGAGTCAGCGATGCCATCCTGCCATCTCATCCTCTGTCATCCCCTTCTCCTCCTGCCCCCAGTCCCTCCCAGCATCAGAGTCTTTTCCAATGAGTCAACTCTTCACATGAGGTAGCCAAACTATTGGAGTTTCAGCTTTAGCATCATTCCTTCCAAAGAAATCCCAGGGCTGATCTCCTTCAGAATGGACTGGTTGGATCTCCTTGCAGTCCAAGGGACTCTCAAGAGTCTTCTCCAACACCACAGTTCAAAAGCATCAATTCTTCAGCTCTCAGCTTTGTTCACAGTCCAACTCTCACATCCATACATGACCACTGGAAAAACCATAGCCTTGACTAGATGGACCTTTCTTGGCAAAGTACTGTCTCTGCTTTTGAATATGCTATCTAGGTTGGTCATAACCTTCCTTCCAAGGAGTAAGCGACTTTTAATTTCATGGCTGCAGTCACCATCTGCAGTGATTTTGGAGCCCCCCAAAGAATAAAGTCTGACACTGTTTCCACTGTTTCCCCATCTATTTCCCATGAAGTGATAGGACCAGATGCCATGATCTCAGTTTTCTGAATGTTGAGCTTTAAGCCAACTTTTTCACTCTCCTCTTTCACTTTCATCAAGAGGCTTTTTAGTTCCTCTTCACTTTCTGCCATAAGGGTGGTGTCATCTGCATATCTGAGGTTATTGATATTTCTCCCGGCAATCTTGATTCCAGCTTGTGCTTCTTCCAGCCCAGCGTTTCTCATGATTTACTCTGCATCTGAGTTAAATAAGCAGGGTGACAATATACAGCCTTGATGTACTCCTTTTCCTATTTGGAACCAGTCTGTTGTTCCATGTCCAGTTCTAACTGTGGCTTCCTGACCTGCATATAGGTTTCTCAAGAGGCAGGTCAGGTGGTCTGGTATTCCCATCTCTTTCAGAATTTTCCACAGTTTATTGTGATCCACACAGTCAAAGGCTTTGGCATAGTCAATAAAGCAGAAATAGATGTTTTTCTGGAACTCTCTTGCTTTTTCCATGATCCAGCAGATGTTGGCAATTTGGTCTCTGCTTCCTCTGCCTTTTCTAAAACCAGCTTGAACATCAGGAAGTTCTTGGTTCACATATTGCTGAAGCCTGGCTTGGAGAATTTTGAGCATTACTTTACTAGCATGTGAGATGAGTGCAATTATGCGGTAGTTTGAGCATTCTTTGGCATTGCCTTTCTTTGGGATTGGAATGAAAACTGACCTTTTCCAGTCCTGTGGTCACTGCTGAGTTTTCCAAATTTGTTGGCATATTGAGTGCAGCACTTTCACAGCATCATCTTTCAGGATTTGAAATAGCTCAACTGGAATTCCATCACCTCCACTAGCTTTGTTCGTAGTGATGCTTTCTAAGGCCCACTTGACTTCACATTCCAGGATGTCTGGCTCTAGGTGAGTGATCACACCATCGTGATTATCTGGGTCGTGAAGATCTTTTTTTGTACAGTTCTTCTGTGTATTCTTGCCACCTCTTCTTAATATCTTCTGCTTCTGTTAGGTCCATACCATTTCTGTCCTTTATTGAGCCCATCTTTGCATGAAATGTTCCCTTGGTATCTCTGATTTTCTTGAAGAGATCTCTAGTCTTTCCCATTCTGTTGTTTTCCTCTATTTCTTTGCATTGATTGCTGAGGAAGGCTTTCTTATCTCTCCTTGCTATTCTTTGGAACTCTGCATTCAGATGCTTATATCTTTCCTTTTCTCCTTTGCTTTTCGCTTCTCTTCTTTTCACAGCTATTTGTAAGGCCTCCCCAGACAGCCATTTTGCTTTTTTACATTTCTTTTCCATGGGGATGGTCTTGATCCCTGTCTCCTGTCATGAACCTCAGTCCATAGTTCATCAGGCACTCTATCTATCAGATCTAGTCCCTTAAATCTATTTCTCTCTTCCACTGTATAATCATAAGGGATTTGATTTAGGTCATACCTGAATGATCCAGTGGTTTTCCCTACTTTCTTCAATTTAAGTCTGAATTTGGCAATAAGGAGTTCATGATCTGAGCCACAGACAGCTCCCAGTCTTGTTTTTGCTGACTGTATAGAGCTTCTCCCTCTTTGGCTGCAAAGAATATAATCAGTCTGATTTCGGTGTCGATCATCTGGTGATGTCCGTTTGTAGAGTCTTCTCTTGTTTTGTTGGAAGAGGGTGTTTGCTATGACCAGTGCGTTCTCTTGGCAAAACTCTATTAGCCTTTGCCCTGCTTCATTCCGTTTTCCAAGGCCAAATTTGCCTGTTACCCCAGGTGTTTCTTAACTTCCTACTTTTGCATTCCAGTCCCCTATAATGAAAAGGACATATTTTTTGGGTGTTAGTTCTAAAAGGTATTGTAGGTCTTCATAGAACCGTTCAACCTTTCTCCTTAGAAACTCAGATTCTCTTAATAGCTTTATTATTTCATGCTTCTTCATCATCATCTACTTCTACCACACCTAGGTTCCCAACCCTCTAACCCAAAGTAGAACCGCCTGGAAACCTTGGATCCCACCTGCCCCTCTGGCTGTACAGCCTGCGCCTACCAGCCCCACTTCTTCTCCTGGGGCTGGTTCTGGGCTCCCAAGAGCACACCCAGAGCCCCAGAGCCCTGAGGGCCCATGCTCTCTGCAGTGCTTCAGCTAAACCATGCATGCTCAGTCACTAAGTCGTGTCTAGCTCTTTTGCAACTCCATAGTCTATAGCCACCAGCCTCCTCTGTCCATAGGATTTCCCAAGCAAGAATACTGGAGTGGGTAGCCATTTCCTACTCTAGGGGATCTTCCCGACCCAGAGATCAAAGCCACATTTCCTGCATTGGCAGGTGGATTCTTTACTGTCCTTCTATTCATAACACCACTCTCAAGAAGACAGAATAGAGAGAAGTACGTTTCAGTGGTCTTCCTCCCCCAGCTGTAATTCCTCCATTCAGAGGCCTCATCCCCAGGCTGCCCCCAGTGCCCACACGTGGAGGAGCATTGTGCCCATACCTCCGTCTGTCCCTGTACCTCCGTCTATCCTCGGGTGGGAAGGTTGGATACCTCCTACCTTGTGAGCCTTCATTCACCAACTGCTTACTGAGCACCTCCTTCAGCTGTACTTCCAAGGCTGTGTTAGTGCTCCCTCCATTTTCTGTCCCTAGAGCCTACAAGGTGCCCCCCTGAAGCTGGTGGGGAGCCTCACACAGGCATCGCTGTGTTGGAACTGAGGACAGGAAGACAAGGAAGGGCCGAGTAACATTGCCCAAGCCAAAGAGCAAATAGCAGTGGTAATAGACAAGGTGACAAGTGCCATGGACTTTAAGAATTCTCATGTACTTGGTCTTGTGCCTTGACATGGGCAGTCTCCCATGATGCTCTGAAAGCACCGCTGTGCCAGACGGTGTCAGTGATAGAGATGAATCAGGGGAGGAAAAGACATGACTGAAATAATCAGGGGCTGCGGGCTGGGGTCCCTGCCATGCTCAGGGACCACAGGGCGAGGAGAGTGGGCCTGGTTAGCCCTCACAGACCCTGTCAGTGGCTCAGACAGGAAGGCTGGGCACATCTGCAGTGCATGGACACCGGGGTGGTGGAGAATCGGGAGAAGAGAACTTGACTCTCCTCCAGGCTGCATCCCTAGCATTTGCCCCGCTACCGTTCAGGCTCCTGCTCTGACACATTGGAGTGGGACTGTGAAAACGGCATCCCCTTCGCCAACTGATCTTTCACCAGGTAATTTAGCTCCTGTTGTTTTTACCAGGGAATGTTTATAGCTGCACATATTACTTGATGCGCCTGGAATAGCTGCACGGGCCGCCCTGGGCTGGGTGTTTCTACTGAGCTTCAGCTCTTGATTCACTGCACAGACCACACCAGGCAAGAGGCAGACGAGCCTGTGGTTTCCATGGGGTAGAGACATCCAGAGCCCTTTCTTGCCTGGTCCAGGGGAAGGGGACCTGGCAGTCAGCAGATTCCTGAACTCCATAGACCCATCCACTGACACCAGTGCAGGCTTGAGATGGACTTGTAGTCACGTTTGAGGAGGAGGATGCCAGAGTCAAGAGGGTTTTCTTTTTTTTTCTGGAATTCAGGCAACTGGGTTGTCTTCAGTTTTTACAAATGTCCATGGACAGAGGAGCCTGCCGGGCTACAGTCCATGGGGTCACAAAGAGTCGGACACGACTGAGCACAAGCCACAATGCCACAGTATTATCAGAAAGAAGAGTTATAGCCAGAAGCTGGTGATCCTCCATTGCCTTTTTGGTTCTCGTTAGTTATTTATTTGGCTGCACTGGGCGTTTGTTGCCACGTGCAGCATCTTTAGCTGCAGCATTTAAACTCTTAGTTGCAGCCTTTGCGATCTAGTTCCCTGACCAGGGATCGAACTCAGGTCCCCTGCATTGGGAGCATGGAGTGTTAGCCACTGGACCCACCAGGGAAGTCCCTCCTCCTCTGCTTTGTGAGCAGCTGCGTGAGGGCGTCAGTGGGGTTAACTCTGAGGAAGACCCGTACCCTTGAGTCTTGCTGGATGGATTCAGGTTTGCCGGGTGCATGAGGAGAGGGCCACTGCATGTGCTGAGTGTCTGTTTCAATGAATCAGTAACTCCAGACAGCTAAATAGCATGTGCAAAGGCCTGGCATTACTAGAAACAGAGAGATTTCCACTCCAAATATTATCTTTGGAAACCTGTTTAGGGTGATTTTTCATATACTGAGAGAGAGGTTACACCTGAGGAGGACCGTGAAAGACCTAGTTTACTTCTACAGATGTTCTTTGCTTAAATGTATAACTGCTCAAAGGGTTTAAAAAAAATTGAGGGCTTCTCCGAGAATAGGAAGGGGTGATGGTTTGGGCCTGTGTGGGGTTGCTGGCCCTGCAGCCTGGAATTTGAGACCAGGCCTGTCTGCACGCCCTTCCAGGTTTCTTCAGCCCAGGTGATGGCTCTGGCGGACTCAGCCTTACAACTTGCCCCCTTCCCTTTACCAGTGTGAGAGGCTGGGAGGCCCCTGAACCAGCACCAAGGGAGAAAAAAGGAAATGGGGACTATTCTGCTGAGAGAATGGGGCTTCCACACTATCACCTTTCCTGTGATGAGCTCAAAGCGAGCCCTAGAGGAGCTGAGGCAGCTCCACTCAGCCTGCTGCTGGCCTGACCCGGTTTTCCCTGTGCAGCCGAGCCCCTGGCTCCCCGCAGACGCACTTGTCCAGTTTGGGTCAGGAGCTGGGGCTCCAAAGCTGAGGGCAGCTCTCCGTGCAAGTGACATGAAGAAAGAAAGGAGGGGCCACAGCCGCTCCCTGATGCTACCCCCTCCCCATGCCCTCTAATCCCCCTCCCTGTAGAGGACCAACGAGTTGGGGGGGATGGTGTGCCCCAGCCCATGTCAGTGGGAAAGGAAAGCTGACTTGGAGCCCAAGTGGAACTGTCTCCTGACGAAGGATCCCCAGGCCTGACGTTATCATAAACGTTCAGCTGACAGGAGTGACAGTCGTGCTGCTGCAGTTGGGTCCCGGCCCCAGGCTCAGGCTCCAAAAGCAGCCTTTGTCTCTCTCCCCGGACTTGCCCATCCGTTACTGTTGCACATCTGTCATTTTTGCACGTCTGTCTTTTCACGTTTCGCATCCTTATACGCAGGCATGTTTGGTCACTTATTTCTTAATGCTGTATTTTTTGAGGGTTTTCTTTTCCACCTTCCCCACCCTCGCCAGGTACATTCGTTAAAACTTGCCCTCGAAGGCGTGGAAAAAGAAAGGGATTTCTACTTCGGAAAGTTGAGAGAGATTGAGCTCCTGTGCCAGGAACATGGGCAGGAAAACGACGACCTCGTGCAGCGACTAATGGACGTCCTCTACGCTTCGGATGAACACGTGAGTGTGAGCAGAGCACGGATGCTCATGGTCTAGAGTGATGCTCTTGGTCACGGCACAGTGATGGCTGTACCTTCAGAGACTGCCCCGGGGGCTCAGTGAGCTCGGCCGTGGCACGCAATGTTCCCAGAGGGTTCAGCACAAGCCTCACCCGCTGACCCTGCCGAGGGGACTTGCATTCCTAAATCCCGGAAGAGAGGAGTGGATGTCCCCAGTCGTGGGGGGCGGGGCCTTGGGTTGAGAGAAACAGGCTTGCGCAGCCTCAAGTGGTTTTCAGCTCCCGGAGCAAATGAGCAGTAAGAGTGTGTGTAGAGATTCTTCTTTCTTCATGATGGAGCAGGGCGTGGTGAAAGGAAACAGTAATGTAGACGATGCTCTTCCCGTCCCCGTCAGCCCCACGGCTGTCTGGTTCTGCCTTCCTGGCTGGTTGTCTTGGTTACCCATCGCCAGCACAGAGTAGCGTCGTGGGACAGCCTTCTGTGGGCAGATACTCCCGGATGGCCTCCTTCGCCGGGAGGCCTGGGGTTGCTCCCCATGAGTGAATGTGCTGAGGGGGGAACCCAGGTGGTGGCTCCATCCGGGGATGGGAAGCAGGCATATGAAGCAGCAGAGGAGCGGGAGTCTTGGGAACAAGGCGGGGAAGGGGCAGGATGAATGGCAGAGCCCAGGGCGGGTCACCCCACGCCTGCCTGCACAGGGCGGGAGAAGCCCCCCAGCAGGACTGGGAGCCCACTGGGGCTTTGCCTTCTGGAGGGCGGCGGCATGGACAGGAGGGGAGCCAGGCCCCCCGGGGTGGCGTGGACGGCAGGGGAGCCAGGCCCCCCAGGGGCGCTGTGCGGGGCTGGGGAGCCAGGCCCCCCAGGCAGTGTGGACAACAGGGGAGCCGGGCCCCCCAGGCGCCGTGGACCGTACAAGAGCTGGGGCCCCTGAGTGTGGTGGGCGGCAGGGGAGCTGGGCCCCCTGCGTGCCGTGGATGACGGGAGCCCGGCAGGTGGTAGGGGTCCTTCTGCCAGTGTCTCTGCACCACCCAGAGTGGTGTTTCCATGACGTTCTGTGTGTATAGACTGCTTTGTCATCCATCAGGCACTAGATGAACTGTGGTTATTGTCTTCACAAGCTTGTTTGAGGCAGAACCTGATGAGGTCTGTGTGGTTCCGTGAGCCAGAGTGAACCACGTGCTGCCATCCAGGGTGGTGCCTGCTCATGGGAGCAGGGCATCCTGCAGGATGGAACCTTCCTACCACGCCGCCAACAGGAGGAAAAGCCTTCTGCTCCTGACCTCCAGCCAGATCTTGTCCTAAGAAGGAGTCCTTGTGTAAGAGCACCAACAAGCAAACTCCAAATGAAGGGTTGGCAGAGCCTCAGACTTCCTAGCTAATGATATGAGGGCTGGCCGTGGGCAGGAGCTCTTGTCCCAGGGGAGAGAGTTTAGGGGTGTCTTCCTCCATGACTACACACTCAGCTTCTGTTAGACCATTTCTACCACCACCACCCCCCCAGCATACACACCAGCACCAGCTTGCTGAGGTCTGGCTTCAGCAAGCCATTCTGCAGAGTATAGGCAATGAACACACACCCTGCCTCCCCGCAAAGAAGTAATATTTCAACACATCATCAGTTATTGGGACTAATGGGTTTATTAGCAAGGCCCTTCCACAGACTCTTGGGATGGGATATGAGGGGGAAGAGCCAAGGGCTTTACATGTGTCAGCTCCTTTAATTCTCCAGAGAATTAAGTAGATATGGGTGTTATCCCATTTTACAGATGAGAGAAACTAAGGCGGCAGAGAGATTAAAGAACATTCCCAAGCAAATAAGCATCATAATTTGCTTTTGAACTCGAGCTCTGAGTTCATGCCCTCCCTTCTGCAAGCCTGAGCCACCTTTTAAACAGGGAATATTTTAAATAGGAACGCCTTTTAAATAGGAACAGTTGTGATAGCTGACATTGCACATTTAGCGCGTGCTAGATACTACATTCGTGTTCTAAATACATTTCTCACCACATCCTTTTACGTCGTGTGAGTACTATTACTTACCTCTGCATCACAGATATAAAATTACTTGTCCAGTGATCCACCCTTAATATGCTCCATCACTACCCAGGTTTCTCTAACTCAAAGCCCCAAAATCTTAAGGATTGTGTTCCCACTTCTCAGTGTATTGGGTGCCGTGGGCAAGGGCAAAAGTAAAGGCGGTACCACGTAGAGGAACTACAGGATAGACTTTGTCTAATTGACAGTATTGAGTTGCCCGTGTTCTGTATGTGAAGCAGGAATTAGTCAACGTCCTCCCTGGGTTTTCTCAAACAACTCCCATCATCTCGTTTTGTTGTTTGGCACCTTCAAAAGTATCATTCTAGCCGCTGGGCTTCCTGTTAATTCAGCATCCATCGAGAACGTCCCTTTTCTCCTGGCTGGCAGCAGCCAGACCCACCTTTGTTGTTCTGGTGTTGTCAGAGAGGGAGAAACGTGGTCGGGAGGAGAGAGAGATGGCGGCCTTGCTGCCGGGTGTGTGCTGGGAAGCATCTGAAGTCCAGGAAGAGATTTAGAGGCAGTAACCAGGCCGCGGGAATCTAGAAGATAGACAACACAAACTACATGTGTGGGTGACCAGAGCAAAACCTTCAAACCCAGTTGCTGCTGTCATTTTTCTCATTCCAGGATAACTTCTCATGCAGCTCTGGGTCTGGACAGCTCCAAAAGAAACACTTCAGGCTATGCTGAATGTTCCATAGAGGATCAGCTGAAATATGCCAGGTGTCCTTGTTTAAAATGTGACAGGACCCATTTTTTTTAAAACTTTGATTTCTATTTAGAAAGATAGGGGTGACTGCTGTGTGCCCGGACACTGCAGGGGATTCTCCTTACTGCACACACATGTACACATGACACTTCCTAGCAGTGGACGGTGAGGGGCTCAGGAGAGTGGTCATCCTACTCTGCTCCCTGCTTGTCTTCCTAGAGGTTCACAGAACATCCTAGACACCCTAGACCCACCGAGGTTTGCCTCCCTCCCTGAGCATAACGAATCCTGTTTTTGTGGCTGCCTCCTAGCTTATCCAGGTTCTACCATTAAGGGGGTGAGCCTTTAAAAAGCATCCACTTGGGCTTCCCTGGTGGCTCAGTGGTAAAGAAATCCACCTGTCAATGCAGGAGATGTGGGTTCGATCCCTGATCTGGGAAGACCCCGCATGTCTCAGAGCAACTAAGCCCACGCATCCAACTATTGAGCCTGTGTTCTAGAGCCCCTGCTCCACAGCAAGAGAAGTTGCCACTATAAGCAGCCTGTGCACCTCAACTAGGGAGCCTGCACATGGCAGCAAAGTCCCAGTGCAGCCAGAAACAAATTTTTTTTTTTTTTTTTTTAAAAAGCTTCCACCCTTGCCCAGGAAAGGTGTCAGTTGGGGAACAATGTGCTCAGCACCTTCAAACGCAGTTGCTGCCTTAATTTTTCTCATTCCAGGATAACTTCTCATGCAAATCTGGGTCTGGACAGCTCCAAAAGAAATATTTCAGGCTATGCTGAGTGTTCTGTAGAGGATCTGCTGGAATATGCCAGGTGCCCTTGTTTAGAATGTGACAGTATACTGCACCCGCCCCGAAAGCTCCAGAAGCCTCCTTTCCCCCCCACTGTGCTTCACCCTGACCGTGCGTCCTGTTTTCAGGCCATTCACACACTTCAGTTCTGGCTGGACATGCAGCCATGGTGCATATGGTGTCTGGGAAAAAAATGCCAGCACTTTATTCCTGTCGCCGCTGGCCTGACTTCTGTGCACCTCCGAGAGGCGGAGATTTCTGGTTGCCTTCCTCCTGGAAGTGGGAGAGGTGCTGAGGAATCCGAGGCCGCGCTGAGGGTCTGCTCGGCAGTTAACCACGGACGGACCCTGCGTCGGCACTACAGGCGGAGAGGTCTCCTCCCTCAGTCTTTATTTCACCTTGGCTGGTCTTTGACTCTTATAGTCCAGCCGATCCTAGAATAACATGTTTGGAAGATGTAGACATGCAGATGAGTTTGGAGTGTAAAAGTAAACAGAGGCAGTTCACTTTGCAGTCATAGAAACCTCAGGGAAGTTTCCAGAGCAGATGGCCAGCTTGCTGTCCCGTTCCTGTCTTGATGATTCTCATCATCTTTAATACTTGGCTTGGGGCCACAGGTGTCTGGGCTTGGTCCTTGCGTAGCTGCTGCCCTGTGCTTCTGTCAGCAGAGGGTCACCTGCTAATACAGAGGCGCGTGTTTCCTGCGGTCCTGTCCCGGAAGCCACTTTGGGTGGAATGGCTTAAGCTACCTCCCCAGCTCCGCCCATGTCTTTTGGATTCAGCCTGCATTTCTGTCACTGGACGCAGCATTGGGTGTGTAGAAGGCAGACACAGCCCCTGCCTTCGCAGAGCTTGCTGCCCTGGCAAGAGGGAGAGAGAGAGAACGCGGACACCGCCGACTGGAATATGTCAGGCTGTGATAAATGCGGTGATGGAGACATAAATAAACTTGTGTGGGGCGCACATAAAGACAGCCTGGAGGGACAGGCCGGGACTTCACAGAGAAGATGACATTTGTGTTGGACGTTGAAAGATGATGAGGAATGTGACCAGTTGCAGAGCTCAGGACGGGGGAGTGCTTTTTCTGCAGAGGAAACAGCACGAACAAAGCAGAGGAAAGAACAGCCGGATGCGCTGGTGTAGGAGCAGCGGATGAGCCTCCATCTAGAAAGGTGGGAGCCACCCCCACTCTCCCGCCCACAGTAGCCCAGAGCCCCCTCCAGCGCTGACTTGTGGCTCGCTTCTCCTTCTGTTGATCATTGAAAGAATGAGGAACTCCAAAGCAGCCACTGACAGCTAATCATTTAGGAAGTGGTGATGGACTGACATCCAAATGTTAGACTTAATTAAGCAGGTGGCGCCCCGGTGCTTGAGTCATGTATTTGACCTTGGTTTCACCTGGCTGCCTCCTCGCCTGTGTGTTTGAGTTCCTCCCTCTTGCATGGGGCAGAAGGGAAAGATCATCTTTGAGCATGAGTGCCTCCATGGCACAGCGGGCTAGGAGCTCCCCGTGGTGTTGTGTGATGGGTGTGTCCTGCCAGGCCTTCAGGGCACCTTCATTTGCACCCCAGGTGTTAGCAATCCTTTGGTAGTGCAGGACGTTTGTTCTTTACACCCGTGTTAATCAGTAAGAAGAGTGCTCTGGGGTCCGAGGCTCCTGCCGATGAACTGTGTGACCTCACAGGGGCGCCCCATGAGTGAGGGGCTGCCCTCGGCCAGCTGGAGACCCGAGGCCTAGGCCAGGACACCACACCTACCCCCTTGGTCAGCACGTGTGGAAAGCAGGCCTGGGGAGGGGCCTAACCCAGTGAGTGGGTTTCTGGGCCCGCCACTGGTGTAACAGGCCCACGGTTCCTTGAATCCACCTCTTCCAACTTCCAGTCCGGGATTAAATCCATCATCCCACAATTGAGGGATTAAATCTGTCATCCCACAGTTGACTCCCAGTCCTGGTGTGAGCAGACAGGATTTTCTGTAAACTGTCAAATAGAGCCTCATTTCTGCAATCTTCCCACCATCTGCCTAACATTCACAAAAACAGTTGTGTAAGAGAAGCACACTTGAAACCAGCTGAAGTCCGGGTGATGTGACATGGAAGCAGCTAACTCTTTAAAGTCAGGGTGATGAATCAAACAAGATCTCTAACCCCTGAGGGATTCAGAGGCTCCGAGTCCAGCTGGAGACGTCGAGTAGAGTCAGCTTGAGTCTGCAAGTCAGCCTTGTAGCCAGACAGTGGAGGCAGACACACAGAGATACACACACACAGAGACACCCAGAGAGCTGCAGTGTACACCCTGATGGAAGCATGAGTCATGGATGTAAAGCTCAGAGGAGTGACCCGTTCTGGGGTGAAGGCAGTAAGAGAGGCGTGGGGAGCAGTGTGCAGCAGAGCAGACACGGGGGTCCCTGGTCCACCTCCCAGGAGCAGGACTTCCCTTCTTTGCTCCCGGACTGGAGGCGGCCAGTGGCTCCTCCTCCCTGTCTGATCCCAGCAGGGGTGCTCTTCTGCTCCCGGGAGGGTGGGAGGGTGCCTCTGTCCGTGAGGCCCTAACTCTGTGCAGAGCAGGGGAGTACAGAGGCATGAGGAGCATGCTGCGGGGCTGGCCTGGGGAGGAACTGGCAGAGCCTGGAGTAAAGGAGGGCTCAGGGCTTGGAAGTCAAAGGACACGGCGGTTAAGGGATTAAGGAGCAAGGGGTCCCAAAGGACAGCAGATGTGGGCAGAGAGGAGGATTGGGGTCTTCACGCTTCAGAGGTGGAGCCGAGTTGAGTGTGATGATAGGTGTGGTTGTAGGGAGACTGAATATTTCATGTGTATCTTGACCCCAGTCCAGCCGGGGATGGTGCTAGATTTGAACGTAAGTCTTCAGTATGGCATCATTTTCTCTTCCTGTTGTAGAAAAGATTACTTTTTTAAAAATCTTTTTTACTTCTAAAATATATTCCAATGAGTTTTCTCCTTTCAAGAAAAAAAAAATCACAGCTCACACTTCTGTGCCAAACACTGTTCTAGGCACTTTAGCTATGCTAACTCAGAGCCCTCTGTCGAATTCAGTGACTCCGTTGATTCACTGATCAATGACACCCATTGAAAACTCTATTCAGTGGGCACTTTTGGTCTGTTGCCCATTTTACAGAGGAGAAAACCAAGGCACCCAGCAGTTAAGTCACCCAAAGTCACTCAGCTTGTAAATAATGGATCTGGGCTATGAACTCCAGGTCCATGCTTATAACCTTGACATTAATGCTGCCTCTCAGAAGATAAGTGGCACGTGACCTCGGCTGATAGTCTGGGTCATCTGTTGTGGCACCCTGTCTGATGTCCTCCTCCTGACACATGTGCACAAGAGTTGTACACACATGTGCGGTCTGACACAAATGGATGAGGCCCTGTCCCAACTTCTGGAGCCTCAGGATCCACAAGGCTAAGACAAGCAAGATTACAAATCAAAGTTTTACAGCCAAGGTAAAATAAGCAAAACGTTGCAGGAAGAAGGAAAGAGAAGCCTGCCTCTGGGGTCTGTAGACATGATCCTGCTGTATTTGAGTTGGATCTTGAGAGAGATGTCCTGGGCTAAAGGGAATAGGGCCAGACAGGAAGGAAGTGTGCAAAGTGTGAGAAAACGAGTGTGTCTGTGTCCCAGCGGGTGCTCCCAACTGCATTGCAAGGCGTTGTGCATTCTGGAGGCAGCAGTTGGCCTTGTTGATCAGCAGCACTCCCTCTGTTTGAGTAACAAAGAGCTGATTATTATTTGAGAGGTCAGAAAATTAAAATATTTACAGGTGTGATTGACCAAGGTTGGTATTCCCCTGGGTTGGTATTCACAGTGTATTTCCCTGGGTTAAAGGCAAGTAGTAAATAGGTCCTTTGGAACCAAGTGGAGGAACACCTCAACCATCAAAAGTAAGCAAAAAATGCCTCACGTACCCAAAATATATGGCCGGAAGGAGCTCAACTCCTGCGCTCCCTTAATGGAGAAACCGCCTGGCCGGGAGCAGCCCGGAACTGTGGCTGTCACCCTTTTCTTTACCTAACCACTCTTGACAAGCTGCTTCTCCACATCAGAGGAGTAACAGGTTATAACAAAGGGTCTGCTTCAAGCAGACACGCTACCAGGTGAGGAGGAAGACAGAGCAGGGCAGGAGACAGGAAGCCCTCAGTCAGCCTCGGGGTCCTGGGGCTCAGCGCCCTGACACAGCAGGCTCACCCCTGGTTATCATAACACTCCTGGGTCCTTTGGTTTACTCTCTTAGGGAGGGTGGGAAAGTATGTCATACGTTCTGTGAGGCTGTGCTTCCCAAGTGGATAGAAGGAAAATGCGGTGCACAAAGCCTGCTGGCTGTGTTCTAGAAGGATCCGATTTTTGAAGGGGCGGGGGACGGGAAGGCGTCCCTCTGTGTGCCTTGGCTCCTGGGAGCAGGGAGGCTCCGCGTGACTCGCTCCACGGAGACGCCGTGCTGCGCAGTCACGGCGGGGCCGCCGGCGGCCGTCAGCTCCATCAGTTGAAACCTCCCCCTGGCCCCTCTCCCCTCCCCCGCAGGAGGGCCACCCGGAGGAGCCGGAAGCAGAGGAGCAAGTCCACGAACAGCAGCCCCAGCAGCAGGAAGAGTACTGAACCGTCCCGGCAGCTCTCCACACTTCCGTTTTGGTGGGAACTTCTCTTCCGGAGAATTGGAACACGTGTGGCCTCAAGCTCATCAGAAACCAGTTGTTCCCAGTCTGCTGTTACATCATCGCGCCAGCGCCCACGCCAGCACTGCCCTCGGTTCCCATTTCCTTTGCCAAGACACACTAGCAGCGGCCATGGGCGGCCTCCCCGAGACATCCTGGGGGCCACACACCTTCAACTTCCCCACTTGGCTGCTTGAGATTGGTTCTGCTCTTTGCATTTCTTTCCAGAACAACTTCTCCCCAACCCTACCACCACCACCACCACCACCACCACTCCCTTTTTATCCTGGTGTGAAACAATGGTAATTTGATATATGGTATTTATATTGGCATTTCTCAACCCAGTGTCACTAGATGTCACACACATTTGTGGTGCTTTGATGTTTGCAAGTCTAACCTCTGTGAACATAAATTTGGTCAAATAATAAATTGGAACAAAGGGAAACAGATAACTTGATATGAAAGCCATATGACAGTGACTTGTTTCATGGGGAAAAACACAGTCAGTTTCTCCCTCCACTCACAAATGAAAGGGAAGAAAAAAGGAATCAGAACTAGGACTTTAGGGCCTAGCAGTGTTCATCCATCAGCATGTTAGACAGCCACACAATATGTTGTTAGTTTTGGAAGACATTCACTCAAGGAGAACACCATCGCGACGTGGCCCTCCTACTGCGTGCCCCTCCCCCCTGCCCCCACCCAGGTTCTCATGCTGTTTTCTTTCTCAGGGTCCTCTTTGGTGGGCAGCCACTCTCCCCAAAAGCTGTCATCGGGGGTCTGCAGTCAGAGGGGGTCTGCACAGGCAGAGGTCCTTCCTGCCTCTTCATGTGGGTTTTAGCCCCAACCCTGTCATCCATGCTAGGGGGTTCCTCCTAAAGAATGACTTCAGGGTGTGCAGCCCTGGGCGTGCCACACAATTGCTGGAAGGCCTGGAGTGACGACCTTAGGATAGGAGTGTAAGCCCAAGGGAGAACCCTGCTTCTGAAGTCTGGTGTTGACACTGGAAAGACAGCACAGAAAAATCTGACTCCCAATGCCTTCTGGAATAAGGAATTCCCCCTCTTCAGTACGATGGCCCTCCTTGTCATTGACCTTCGCTAAACCGTGGCAATTCATAAATAGAGGAAACATGAATGAATTAAAAGCATTCCTTATTTTTTTTAAACTAATATTTGCACATTTTCTTAGTATCTTTCCAAATCTTTTTGTCCCCCCACCCCCCCACCGCCCCTTTGAAAGATGGTTTCCCTCCCTGGATCATTCACTTCACTTGGTTTCTAACTTTAGATTTTCTTTCACTTGTTATTTGACTTAGCAGGTGCAACAAAACACAAACAAGTGTGCCCCCCCCCTTTCCTCTTAACTGAAAAAGCTTCAAATAAATTTCTGAATTATGTCTCATAAAGCTTTGACATTTCTTTATTAACTGATGAAATATGAATTCTAAATTCTAGCTTTGAAGCTTTCCACCAAAAGGAGTCTTCTCAGATCTTTGGCGGCAGAGTGGTATTTATCGAGTTACACGTGAAAAGGATTGCTTGTATTTTTGAGGTTGTTGCGGACACTGCAGAAGTGGACAGCTGTTCCGTGGGGCTTGGTCTCCCTTTCTTCTCTCTCCTGCTTGCTCTGCACCTCGGCGACAGCCCGATTCTCTCAGGCTGGAATCCAGCCTGGCTCTCTGCGGTGACATCCTCCCACACCTGGTCGCAGGGCGTGGTCGTGCTATATGCAGCTTCGTGCTTCCCGGCGTGTCCCCTCCCAAGCCTGTCGCACTCACTGAGTTTCCTTCTTTTCAGACAGCTCTGGTGAAGAGGCACAATAAGTAGTTCCATGCAGGTGACACTTCAGTGGTTCCCGGGCAGTTTTTTTGCTTGCCCTGGACACATCAGTAACACCCGGTGCCAGGTAGGGCAGGACCCACGCTCCCATCATGAGGGTGATTACTGGGTAGTGTGCTTAAGCCTCGCCAGTGACCCTCAGCCACTCTGTTCCTCCCTAGATCCCTGACTTTCTTGGCTATTAACATACTGGCCAGACACCTGGCAAAGATAACTTTAGCCAGTCATCCTATTCCCGCTTCCTTCCTGGTGTCTTGGGGCAGACTCTTGGTTTATTTAGAGAGGAGCTATATACTCCCCTTTCTGTCTCCATCTGGGGCATCTTCCGCCGCACGGGACATCTCTGGTGCCTCGGGGTATCTTTGACAGCTAACTTTCTCAGTCCTCTCTGGCTGCACCCCAGCCTCTAGTGCAGCTCACCTCTCATTTCCCAGGACTGCTCCTTTCTCCCTGATGACTGTGCCCCATCATTCATCTCAGCAGCCAGCGTGGGCTTTCCTCCATGTCCCCCTCCCTCGTCACACATCCTCATGCTGGGCTGAGAAGCATCTGCTGGACTTGGGTCTTAGGGTCCCCTTCACACCCGCCACAGCTGATTATAGTATGTCCACTGCTCATATCAGGTAGGAAGTGATTGAAGCAGGGAGTAAAGAGAAAACAGCAGAAAAGCAGAAAAAAAGACAAAAGACACACCCCGAGAGAAGTAAACTGCAGAAGGGAACCAGGAACTCCTCCCTTCCCTGGTGAGTATTTCCATTATTCCGTTAAGGTTTAATATGCATTCAGATTACTTTTACTAAATAGTACACCATAAAGCTTTTGTTATATATTAAATGTAAACTGAAAGGAATGTAAACAAATGTATTGTTAATTATAAATATAGATAAGTAATGACATAATAGATGAAAAGGTCTTATTCAGATGTATCACATTCATTTTACATTACCCATCTATTGTCGCATGGTAGAATAGTTTTTTGTCTCTGAATATGTGAATAACTTGACTTGCGTTTATCTTTTTACATATTTAATAAAAAAAAGTATATGTTAAAATCAGCCTGGTTCCATAGAGTCTTAAATTTTTATTCTACAGGTTTCCTTTTGAGTGAGCATGTTTATACTAATAGGTTCTTTACGTAAATTTCACACAAGGTCCACATGGTTTACATAGGGAGGGGGGTGGCTTGTTTTTATTGATGGCAAATGTTTTAGCAGGAATTACAGGTTAATATTTAAATCAAATGTAGCAGCTATACCACTGTTTTAAAATTCTACAATTAAAAAAAAAACAAAAACTGGCTTTTCTGGTGGCTCAGATGGTAAAGAATCTGCCTGCAATGTGGGAGACCTGGGTTCAATCCCTGGGTTGGGAAGATCCCCTGGAGGAGAGCACGGCAACCCACTCCAGTTTGCTTGCCTGGAGAATCCCCATGGAGAGAGGAGCCTGGAAGGCTACAATCCATGGGGTCGCAAAGACTCGGACACGACTGAGCGACTTTCACTAAGAATCCCCCTTTAGGAAACATTCCACTTGCAAGCCAACGAAGTCTTCGCTCCCATCTGGACAACTCAGGGGCTGGGCAAAAGCAGGTAGATGATTTGAAGTAAAGCTTTGTGATAAAATGACCTGCGATTGGCAAAAGCTATTTGATTAAGTGTATTTCCTCCAGTTTGCTGACTTTAACAGTGATAACTGACAGACATAAATGGAATACACACCTTGCAGGAATGACTGAAGAAATGTATTCACACTGGCCTGGTGCCCCCTGGACACCCTGCAGAACAGCTGACAGTCTGTACAAGACTTTGCCCAGGAGCCTGCAGATTACTGGAGTTCATCCCAAAGGATGCCAGTCTGCCTGAACCTGCTTTCAAGCACCACCTAGAGGCCAGTTTTGTGTCTGTACTGCCCTTGGCAACTCTTTCCCATTCATTTGCCTTTAGGTCCTTGAAGCAGGAAAATCACAGGGCCATCACCGCTGCTCTCCATTCACACATTACTCCACAGGATACTTCCGTGATGGAAGTCTGAGCCATAGTTACCTGGGTTGGGAAATGGGTTTGTTTGTTTGTGTTCAGTCACTCAGTTGTGTCTAATGCTATGGACAAGTAACCTGCCAGGCTACTCTGTCCATGGGATTCTCCAGGCAAGAATACTGGAGTGGGTTGCCATTTCCTCCTCCAAGGGATCTTCCGGACCCCAGGAATTGAACCTATGTCTCCTGCCTTGCAGGCGGCTTCTTTACCCACAGAGTCAAGCACATGTTTAGAGCATGTGTGAAAAGTGAAAGTGAAAGTCACTCAGTCGTGTCCAGCTCTGCGACCCCATGGACTATACAGTCCATGGAATTCTCCAGGCCAGAATACTGGAGTGGGTAGCCTTTCCCTTCTCCAGGGGATCTTCCCCATTGCAGGCAGGATTCTTTACCAGCTGAGCCACTAAGGAAGTCCCTAAACAGTTCAAAAGTGGTGAGATAACATATTTGCTCCATTTTATTAAATCTGAGATCAAGGATAAAAATTTGAGGTGTTCCTACTTGGTATGATGGGTAAGCCCATGAGTCCAGAGGGAAGGGAAAAGAGTTAATGCATTCCACTAAGTTCGAGTTACAAGATGCTCGTTCTCTAAAATTAGACCTTCACATCTGGCCTTTCTCATTCTTCCTCTGAATGGCTAGAACAGAGCCACCATGACTGTTGAGGCTGCTATTACAAATAAATATTCACTGACCCAACTTCTCAGCACTGACAATGTCACCAAACAGTACCAAGTGTAAGAACACCTTCTCCCTGGATGTCCTAACAGCTCCTGTCTGGCTAAACTAGGGACTCATAAGAGACTATTCTCCATTCATTGGAAGAGCTCTGGCTTCACTGCCTAATATGGCAAAGTGTAAAGTGCACTGAACCCCTGGGGACCCTCAGATGGCGCCAAGGCTTCCGGTCACGAGTCTGCTCAAGGGCAGACCCCTCCCCCAAGCTGTGACCTGGACCCCACAGTGATCAGTGGAGTTCACACGGAAGGTGCTTTTGCCAAGGCCTTGTCTCCTGTGTTGGGCTTATGATTGGAACAAAACTGGAAGGCCCAGCTGGAGCCAATTTGTTGAATGCCTTTTTCTCTCTTTCCACTGACAGAAAATGTTGAACCTTTTCTAGCTTGCCACATTTTAAATTTCTTAAACAGGTTTCTCTTTGTATTTTGTAACTATGTTATCAAGACAGGCTATAAACTGACCTGAAAGGGCAATGGCATGTTACTGTGTGCTTCCCAGGTGGCGCAGCAGTAAAAACCCCGCATGCCAGTGCAGGGTTCGATCCCCGGGTCACATCTCCCGGAGGAGGAAATGGCAACCCAGTCCAGTACTCTTGCCTGGAAAATCCCATGGACAGAGGAGCCTGGCAGGCTGCAGTCCTTGGGGTCGCAGAGTCAGACACGACAGAGCACGCACATGTACACACAGCATTATTAATGTACCTTTGAATTTATGCTATTTGTTAGAAACGAGCTAAATGTACTCTTTTTCAGAAAATAAAAAGGTAGACATTTCTTTCCATGTAGCAAGAATCCTTCATGTTTTACACTATGGTATTCCTTTCAGTCTTAAAGGTTACCTGTATGTTAAAACTTTTTAAAAATTTTTGTAAGATATGTTTATGTTATTCACTAAATGTTTTGGTCAGATCTGATCATTTAAATGAACCTTTAGAAATTACAGAAGTAATGAAAAGTTTCCATACCATGTATTCAGAATTTTAGCCTAATCCAAGTTCACAGCTTACTGCTAGAACACTCTCTTCCAATCTGATACATATATATTATATGGATGCAATGTGACCTCCTACCAATAGAACCATTTTTTTACCAGCATGAAAGTTATGTCAGAGAAAGACCACAGAAAATGAGTTTCAGTTTTGTCTCTTACAGGCAAAGCTCTCTCAAAGACAGTTCAGGGACCTTCCTGTTCTGTAGACACAGACACCATCGGAAAGCCTTTGGTCATTTGAAGACCTTTGGTCATGAAGATCTTTGGTCATTTGACCTACTAATGTTGGTCCTCTGGAGAAACCATGCCCTGGAAACCAGAGAAGGAAGTGACTGCTGCTGCACAGAAAGGTGGTTTCTTCCTGGTCCCATTTTTTAAATGGAAAAATGTATATGTTCAAAGACTCACTCAACTGTCTCCTCAGGGGAAGGAAAATTTACCGAACACAGCCTCTCTCTAAATGTAAAACATAAATCCAACAAAGCTAATTCTACCTCAGAATTACCCAAAAGAAAATTTTAAGCCAAAAGAAGGCAGTGGGGAGGGAAGAGTTTTTCGTTTTCTCCTCCAATTGTTTGAAAAAACTGAGCACTAACCATGGGCAAAATGCAGCAGCCAATAGTGACTTTTTACTACTACAATATCAGGCCACTGTCCCTCAGTTACTCTAAAGAGGCATTCTGAATCCACATCTGCCTCAGCCCATAAACAATAAACTGAGTCCATTTACATATTTTTAAAAGCAATATATTACTCCCAAGGAAGACATCATGGGGAAGGAGAGAACGATGAAGCCAGAAGGATGTCAGTAGCCTCACACATGCCCCAAGGTCTTCTGGACTTTACTAGGGCCAAGGGGGTAAAACACCTCTGATCTTCCTACTTGCCGACACAGAGAGGAAGTAATCATTACTCAGAAGTACCCATATCACTGCGGGGAAAGGAGCGGGAGGGATGAACCGAGAGAGGAGCATTGACATGTGCACACCATGTGGATCACGGACAGTGGAAAGCTGCTGCGTAGCACAGGGAGCTCAGCTCGGTGCTCTGACGACCCAGCAGGGCGGGATGGGGGAGGCTCCAGAGGGAGGGGATATATGTGTACATAGCTGATCCAGGCTGTTGTACAGAAACTAATCCAATATGGTAAAGCAATTACCCTCCAATTTTAAAAAAGTGTCCATAAGCTGAAAACAAATCAGTTGCTTAGGAGGACAGCTGCGTAGGCCTGAGAAATTTCTCCATAGCTGCTCCTCCTAAGAAATTAACGATGCAGGTAACCTGATCTTCACAGCATCTCCCAGCCAGTACAGTAATGGTCTTACTGGTCTGTCCCTGTTAGTCATCAGGACTATCCCTAATGACATAAAGCTGAGACTCGGTTCAGTAAAAACTAGTTTACCAAGGACCAAAAACTAGTTTACTGTCTATGTGGAAACCACTCCCGGAGTTTTGGGATTCATCCCAGGATGCAGGGTATCCAGAGGAACAGGTTGCGGGTGGAGGGTGGAAGGCTACAGGTTCAACTCTTTGCCACGGAGGTTGAGGCAGACACTGCAGGGCAGAGAGCATGACCTTGTGTGACTGACCAGCAATAGACAGGTGAACACTCTATCAGCACTCAGTCCCTTTCCTAACAGCACACTTGGGTGTCACGGTTTTCCCCAGAAGCACTGAGATCTGACACGTGAGTTTCCGTTTTTTCGATTATCCTTGACAAATTACTGACAAGGCAGTTTTCAGTGCAGACTGCAAATATGAAACGGTTGGCTGTCCCACACTCACATAACCCTCAAAATGATCCTGGAGATAGGAAACATACCATCTGTCTGTGGACTAAGTCCAAACATAAGTCTGCAGGGAAAAGGGGGATAACATTTTAATAAAAATCTTAACTGGATCTATAAAACCTTTCACAGGTTGCAAAATAGTTTCACAAATAACCATGTAGAGGAGAAAGAGAACAAGTTTTGAAAATGCTGTGACCTGGAGTCATGTATAAAGTACCTTACACATAGTAGAGAATTAATCGATAGTGTTACTGATTTTGGCTTTGATAGTCCTGTGAGGGAGGTAACACAGACCTGCAACACCACTGCCCTGGTTCTAGACACTTCACTACTGCTCACTGCTCCCACCACCCTTGCAGAGGCAACCCCAGCAGCTGTATGTTAGACCACAGAATCCCACCCCCTCCCAACCTCAGCTCAGGGTTCCCAGAAGACAGCTAACCCAGGGACAGTCAGCCCATGGTTGCCAGTGACCACATGGCCTATGAGCTAGACCAGTCTGGTTCTTAAAAATTCTGAAAAGATGCTCAACATCACTCATTATCAGAGAAATGCAAATCAAAACCACTATGAGGTACCATTTCACGCCAGTCAGAATGGCTGCAATCCAAAAGTCTACAAGCAATAAATGCTGGAGAGGGTGTGGAGAAAAGGGAACTCTCTTACACTGTTGGTGGGAATGCAAACTAGTGCAGCCACTATGGAGAACAGTGTGGAGATTCCTTAAAAAACTGGAAATAGAACTGCCTTATGATCCAGCAATCCCACTGCTGGGCATACACACTGAGGAAACCAGAAGGGAAAGAGACACATGTACCCCAATGTTCATCGCAGCACTGTTTATAATAGCCAGGACATGGAAGCAACCTAGATGCCCATCAGCAGATGAATGGATAAGAAAGCTGTGGTACATATACACGATGGAGTATTACTCAGCCATTAAAAAGAATACATTTGAATCAGTTCTAATGAGATGGATGAAACTGGAACCTATTATACAGAGTGAAGTAAGCCAGAAAGAAAAACACCAATACAGTATACTAACGCATATATATGGAATTTAGAAAGATGGTAACAATAACCCTGTGTACGTGACAGCAAAAGAGACACCGATGTATAGATCAGTCTTATGGACTCTGTGGGAGAGGGAGAGGGTGGGGAGATTTGGGAGAATAGCATTGAAACATGTATAATATCATGTATGAAACAAGTCGCCAGTCCAGGTTCGATGCACGGTACTGGATGCTTGGGGCTGGTGCACTGGGATGACCCAGAGGGAGGGTAGGGGAGGGAGGAGGGTTCAGGATGGGGAACGCAGGTATACCTGTGGCGGATTCATTTCGATATTTGGCAAAACTAATACAATATTGTAAAGTTTAAAAATAAAATAAAATTTAAAAAAAAATTCTGATTCCTGGGACTTCCCAGTGGCTCAGACTCTGCACTCCCAATCCAGGGGACCTGGGTTCAATCCCTGGTCAAGGAACTAGATCCCATGTGCCATAACTAAGAGTTCACATGCCACAATTAAAGATCCTGCATGATGCAACTAAGACCAGGCACAGCCAAATAAATAAGATAATATTTTTTTTTTAATTCTGATTCCCCCAAAATAAGCAAAAATCCATGTCCCTGAAGGGATAGTTCCTGGAGCTAGGTATATCTTTACTACCTTGGAGGCAAGTGGGGAAAAGTCAAATGTGAAATAAAACTCTACTTTCAGAGGCTGCTACCCTCGACTGCTAGTCAGTGTCCAAAATATGTTGCTGGCATTAAAATGTCACTTTCATGCATATTCAGACTTAATTTGCTTTTTTCTCACTTGCTTATTTGCTCTGAATTAACTTCCTAAGCAACAACATAAGGAAGAGTAAAGAGTCAATGCTTTAATAAAGCATACTAAAAAGCAGAGACATCACTTTGCTGACAAAGGTTCATACAGTCAAAGCTGTAGTTTTTTCAGTAGCTGTTTATGGATATGAGAGTTGGACCATAAAGAAGGCTGAGCGCTGAAGAATTGATGCTTTTGAACTGTGGAGTTGGAGAAGACTGTTGAGAGTGCCTTGAAGTGCAAGGAGATCAAACCAGTCAATCCTAAAGGAAATTAGTCCTAAATATTCATTGGAAGGACTGATACTGAAGCTGAAACTCCAATACTTTGGCCACCTGATGCAAAGAACTGACTCATTAGAAAAGACCCTGATGCTGGGAAAGATTGCAGGCAGGTGGAGAAGGAAGTAATAGAGAATGATATGGTGGGATGGCATCACCGACTCAATGGACATGAGTTTAAACAAGCTCTGGGAGATAGTGAAGGAAAGGGAAGCCTGGCGTGCTACAGTCCATGGGATTGCAGGGAATTGGACGTGACTTAGCGACTGAACAACAACAACAGAGAAGAAAATGGCAATCCACTCCAGTACTATTGCCTGGAAAATCCCATGGACAGAGGAGCCTGGTAGGCTACAGTCCATGGGGTCGCAAAGAGTCAGACATGACTGAGCAACTTCATTTTCACTTTCACGACTGAACAACAACAAAATGCACACAGGTTCAAAGTGAATTTTCAACACACATTAAACAATGATCTGTTTCCTTCCTGCACTCTCCTTTATTAGTTTTCCAGCCAATGGGCATGTCTAACCACCCTGCCACCACTTAGGGTCTCCCTCTGAGGGAAAGTGAGCAAGTAGAGGCCATACATCACCCAACGTTCATAAAAACCCCCTCTCAACAATAATGGCATGGCCTCACCACCTCCACCTCACTACTGGCATCTCTTTTCAGTCCTAAGAAAGAAATGATCAAATACTCACCCCACCTTCTGCAGTGGACATAGTCACCACTTTTTGTTCGTTTAACAGGTATTTATTTCTCTGGCTGCACCTGGTCTTCGTTGAGGCACTCGGGATCTCTGATCGTAGTTGTGGCGTGAGGAATCTTTAGTTGTAGCCTGCAAACCCTTAGTTGTGACATGTAGGCTCCAGTTCGCTGACTAGGGATCAAACCCAGGCCCTCTGCGTTGGGAGTGCAGAGTCTTAGCCCTGGACCCCCAGGGAAGTCCCATGACAGTTTCTGACATCATGAACAGGACAAGTGTCAATTCCTATGGCCTTTCTGGAAGCCCTGTAATGCACAGAGGACCATGGGGTCAGGAGAAACAGAGCCAGAGAAAGGTGCACCATCACAGTGACGTGATGGTCACTCTCCACTGTCAAAATTAACAAATGAGCACGTGTCCAGGTAAGCAGGCAGGCAGCTGTTAAAAGTCACCATTATCTCTTAAGTTTCCTATTCTTGCGCTGCTTTCTCCCCCAAACTTCCTTTTCCTGAAACTGCCTTCCTTACACTGAGAAAACCTGGGCTATTTCCAAAGGAAGGTTTATGGAAAATGCTTTGGATACAGTTTTAGAAATAGCTCAAAGATAATTTTAAAAACATATCTCACTGGACTCGCTCTTGCCTTTCAACATAGAAATCATACTATCTACCTTTCTCCATGTTCCCAACTTCTGAATGTCCAGGGAGAAAGCCTAGCCTTGCCACATTCCTCAGGATCTTAGCTTCCAACTGCCTGGTGAGACCCACCAGCACATTCTGCCTTAGCCCCCCTGATGACACCATGGCAAAGATGGGGACCCCACTGGTGGTCCATTCCCTGACACCCCCACATGCCTCAGTGCCTCAGCTAGCAGTGCAGTGTGCGAGAACCCATCTTTGAAGTCTGGTAAGTTCTCCAGCTATTAATATTTACTGAAACTTACTCAGTTTGCTCAGGGTCTTTTCCAATGAGTCATTGGACCCTGATGCTGGGAAAGATCGAAGGCGGGAGGAGAAGGGGACCCCAGAGGATGAGAAGGTTGGATGGCATCACCGACTCGATGGACATGAGTTTGAGCAAGCTCCAGGAGTTAGTGATGGACAGGGAAGCCTGGCATACTGTGATCCATGGGTTCACAAAGAGTTGGACACGGCTGAGTGACTGAACTGAACTATCTCGGTTTGCTCATCTAGAACAGGGATAATGATGGTAGCCCTGTTGTATGCCAACAGCCTAGCACACCACAGCTGCTCAGTAAATACTAGTTACATACGTAAGCTTTCAGCACAGTGTATAACCACCTCTGTATATTTATCAGTGAAATTATTTGGCTAATTTCTAATCTTGTCACTACTAAACTCCATGTACCATGACCATATAGACTTACATCTGTATGACTCAACATTTCAGCCCTAACATCTAGCCCCCTGAACTGATACACAGAAGGTATCAGATCAGATCAGTCGCTCAGTCGTGTCTGACTCTTTGCGACCCCATGAATCGCAGCACGCCAGGCCTCCCTGTCCATCACCAACTCCCAGAGTTCACTCAGACTCACATCCATCGAGTCAGCGATGCCATCCAGCCATCTCATCCTCTGTCGTCCCCTTCTCCTCCTGCCCCCAATCCCTCCCAGCATCAGAGTCTTTTCCAATGAATCAACTCTTCGCATGAGGTGGCCAAAGTACTGGAGTTTCAGCTTTAGCATCATTCCTTCCAAAAAAATCCCAGGGCTGATCTCCTTCAGAATGGACTGGTTGGATCTCCTTGTAGTCCAAGGGACTCTCAAGAGTCTTATCCAACACCACAGTTCAAAAGCATCAATTCTTCGGCGCTCAGCCTTCTTCACAGTCCAACTCTCACATCCATACATGACCACTGGAAAAACCATAGCCTTGACTAGACGAACCTTTGTTGGCAAAGTAACGTCTCTGCTTTTGAATATGCTATCTAGGTTGGTCATAACTTTCCTTCCAAGGAGTAAGCGTCTTTTAATTTCACGGCTGCAGTCACCATCTGCAGTGATTTTGGAGCCCAGAAAAATAAAGTCTGACACGTTTCCACTGTTTCCCCATCTACTTCCCATAAAGTGATGGGACTGGATGCCATGATCTTCGTTTTCTGAATGTTGAGCTTTAAGCCAACTTTTTCACTCTCCACTTTCATTTTCATCAAGAGGCTTTTGAGTTCCTCTTCACTATCTGCCATAAGGGTGGTGTCATCTGCATATCTGAGGTTATTGATATTTCTCCCGGCAATCTTGATTCCAGTTTGTGTTTCTTCCAGTCCAGCGTTTCTCATGATGTACTCTGCGTAGAAGTTAAATAAACAGGGTGACAATATACAGCCTTGACGAACTCCTTTTCCTATTTGGAATCAGTCTGTTGTTCCATGTCCAGTTCTAACTGTTGCTTCCTGACCTGCATACAAATTTTTCAAGAGGCAGATCAGGTGGTCTGATATTCCCATCTCTTTCAGAATTTTCCACAGTTTGTTGTGATCCACACAGTCAAAGGCTTTGGCATAGTCAATAAAGCAGAAATAGATGTTTTTCTGGAACTCTCTTGCTTACAGTACACTTAGTGGTGAGTGAAAATTGCCTCTACAGAGGGTTGTTATAAAGATTTAATAAAATAATGCATGACAATGCACCAGCCAGAATGGCCATCATTAAAAAGTCTACAGATAATAAATACTGGAGAGGGTACAGAGAAAAGGGAACCCTCCTACACTGTAGGTGGGAATGTAAGTTGGTGCAGCCACTGTGGGAAATAGCATTGAGGTTCCTCAAAAAACTAAAAATAGGATCCAGCAATCCCATTTCTGGGCATATATCTGGACAAAAATATAATTAAGAAAAAGACACGCACCTCTGTGTTCATAGCAGCACTACTCACAAGTACCAAGTCATGGAAACCACCTAACTGCCCATTGATAGATGAATGATAAAGCAGATATACACAATGAAATATGCATATATATGTAAACATATAGACAATGGAACATTACTCAACTGTGAAAAAGAATGAAATAATTCCATTTACAGCAACAGGGATGGATCTAGAGATTATCATACAAAGTAAAGTCGGAGAAAGACAAAAACTGTGTGATATCACTTATACGTGGGATCTAAAACACGATACAAATGAACCTATCTACAAAACAGACTCACAGACACAGATATCGGACTTGTGGTTGCCAAGGGGGAAAAGGCGTAGGGGAGGGATGATTGGGAGTTAGGGATTAGCAGATCCAGACTGTCATACATAGAATGGGTAAATGACAAGGTCCTACTGAACAGCACAGGAAACTACATTCAGCATTCTATGATAAATCATAATGGGAAAAAATAGCAAAGAATAATACATACACATAACTGAATCACTTTGCTGTAGAGCAGAAGTTAATACAACACTGTATATAAACCATACTTCAATCAATCCCTAAAATAATGCATGCAAATAGCTTAGCATTGTGCCTGGCACATAATCAGTACGGGCATACCTCATTTTATTGTGCTTCAATTTATTGCACTTTGCAGATAATTGAGTTTTTAACAAATTGAAGGTTTATGGCAACCTTGTCAGATGATGGTAAGCATTTTTTAGCAACAAAATATTTTTAATTAAACCATGTACATTACTTAAGACATACTTCTATTGCACACTTAATAGACTACAGTGTACTATAAACTTAACTGTACATATACTGAGAAGCCAAAAAATGTGTGTGATTCACCTTATTGCTGTAGCTACTTTATTGTGATTGTCTGGAAGCAAACCCAAAATACGTATAAGGCATGCCTGTACTCAGTACACTGTTGACTGCTGCAATTTGTCGTAGAAGTAACAGCCATGGTGGTGGTGGTGGTATTTCTCTCAATCCATGCCTGAATTGTGGTGTGAAAAGGAGATACTCTGTTCTCCTGAGAAGGAGGCAGTCATCAAGAGACAATAACTACACTACTGCTTTCTTTCAGATCCCCTTCATCACCATTTTTGCTTCTAGATCTAAATTCCTTCCTCTCCTGTCCACAGTGCACCCACAACTATATACTGTTCTGGCTTATGTTCAGCCTCCAGAAGAGTAGACGTTTCCACAGTCACCTGATAGCTGATAAGCTTTCTGCTCAACACCAAACACTGGAAACCTTTGGATCTATGTGTTCCAACTGGTCTCTTTTGACAGAAAGGGGACTGGAGATCATCGCTCATCTAGCAATGATGAGCAATGCTCACCTCTCTAAAAGAGAGAAAGACCTTGCCCTGTGTCCCCACAGGTTTCTCTCGAAGGAGTTAGGTCTTTTCTTTTAATACATTACACTGTGATCACTGGTGTTTAAGCTTGTGTTCATATCATATGAATTCAGGGATGGGACCATTGTGTCTATAAATTTAATATCCCAGCATCTAACAGTTTGACCACAGAGCAAAATTGAAGGCATGGTTGGTTACCGAATAAAGAAGGGGAACGGTGCAGTAGTACAGTTTAGAGTTATTTCCTATATAACCATTTTGATCTCCATTAACACAAATAACAAAAATTTAGCTTTATATTAAAATTACAATCCAGGTGATCCTAAGGACTAGAGAGATGAGAACACAGAATTGGAGAAGACAATGAAATGTGACCTCTTGGTCACGAGCATGGAAATTTAACATCACGAGTTTTAAAAAACTACAACTTCATAATACAATGTGTTTTCAAGCTTTCAGAGATTGACTTTCTCAATATATATTAGATGCTAGTTATGTGATTGTGTTTGACTTTGAATTTTTTTATATAAACCTCAAAACCAAAATGGAAATGTCATAAAAAGAACAAGAAAATGTTGAGTCAGAAAAAGACTTAGCAAATCTCTAGGCCAGTGATTCTCAAAATGTGGTTGTGAGACACCTGGAGATCCCCAAGACCATTTCAGGGAGTCCTTGAGATCAAAATCATTTCTATCATGAGATTAAGACATTATCTGCCTTTCTCACCCCCATCGTTTCATCAGTCAGTATACAGCGAGCAGGGTATTACAGAATGTATGACGTCATAGAAGAAGCAGGTTTAACAGTCCAATTGTCTTCTACTAAGTCAGACCTTAAGAAGATTTGGGGAAAAAAATGTAAAATGCCACTTTTCTCACTGTTTTTGTTCTGAAAAAAAAAAAGTGTTTTTTTTTATATAAAATATTCCACATTCATATGTAATGCTTATTATTGCTTTTTTAAAAGAATTGGGATTTTTAACTTCCCAATTTTAAGTTTCAAATATGATAAATATTGATCACTATAACCCATATAAATAAAAGTGTTTTGGAGTCTTCAATATTTTTGAGTCTAGTGAGGGTCTGAAACCATTAAGTGTGAGGACCACTGTTCTAGACCCTTGGTTTGCAACCAGGGATTTGTATTCGAATCAGAAAATCAGGTCTCAGCTTTTCTATGTGGTCACTGACGAAGAGGGCAAGTACGCTAAGCTCCATGGCCTCACCTATAATATTAGAAGGTGACAGTAAAAATAGAACCTGGGATCAGAAACATATTGTTAAGTAGTTAGCAGTGGCAATTCATATGAAACTGAATATAGGAAATGAAAAAGACGAAAGATTTAAAGGCTTTAGGCTTGGCAACTGGCAGGAGAGTAGTGCCCCTGGTAGTTGAGAATAGCCATGTTGGAACTGGGGGAGAAGGTAGGAACCCAGTGTGAGATGGCAGGTCCTGAAAGTGGAGCAGTCTTGCACTGTCTCCATTGCTCTTTGGAAACAGAGAACTGCAGTGGAGGTGAGCGGTCCAAACCAGTGATATGGATTTCAGGGTTAGCCCTCTCTAGTAACAAGTGGCACCCAGAGGGTTAATAAGCCCACCCAGGTAGTGAATGTGACACTTGGAGCTATTCATCCAGGAAGTGAATGTGGAACCTGGAGCTGTTCAAGGCAGACCCTGGGATGAGGGGCTCCTTTTGGAACAGGAACTAAAGAAGAGCTTAGGAGATGTTGGGAAAGGCCCAACCAGATATCAGAACAACGCACAACCCTGCCTATCTAGGCATGACATAGGTATTGGATGCATGAGAAAACGGAAGGACAAAAAAGAGAGGAAAAAAAAGAAAGCAGAGGGGACAGCTTCAAGGAGGACTGATTGGTCAACAGTATCAAATCAACAGAAACGATACATATAGTAAATTCTGAGAAGCTACTGGATTAGATAAGAATTGGGTCATTGCCTGTTTCAAACAAGATTTTCTAAGAAAAAATTTTAGTGGAATCAAAACAATACATGAAAACTGAATGGAAAAAAATCTGAAAGCATAAGGAAGGAAATAAGAACAATGGGAGAAAGAAAAGGGAATAAAATCCAGCAAATATTTTTGGTATTTAACCAGGACCACCTGTGTACAGCCATGATCAGAATACCCAATGGCTTCAGAGCCACTGAAGATGCTAAAAAGCAAAGGGAAGAATGGTGGGTACCATGACTCACAGCCTTTCATTGTCTTCAAAGCACCCTAACCATGGGACTATTTTTTGCTCCATCAAAAGAGAATCCTAAGAAATCCTATAATTCAGAGGTCAAAAGACATTAAGGATAATGATGTGAAGGTTAAAAGATCTATTCTGATTATTTAAAAGAAAATATTTAGGTTACACTGCTATAGATCTTGACTTGCGATGAGGTACAAATAATAAAAATCATAATGTCAGTTTCATATAGAAAAAAGGAATTGCTATGACAACCACAAATTGGCCTTCACAGAAAATATAAATAGGAATCAGAATGAAAAAATTATAGAGAATTATGACTTTGTCTGATTAGGAAACCATTTGAACTAGTGGTATTCTTTAATGTTTTGGTCATTTGGCTCTGATATGAGAACATGAAAACATTCCTCTGCTTCAATAGCTCCTTTGTATTACAAATTAAAATGAGCAGACTATCATTTAATGAAATGAGACTGGAAACCAAGACCACCTAATGACTTATTCCACTAAAATGCCCCTGTCCTCTTCACTGTTAACTTCTAATATTTAGAAGCCCTCACCAAAATTCAAGAGTAGACATGCATTAAATGCATTATATTGCAGGCCAAATAGTAAAAGCAGATAACAGGGAATGTAGATTCAATGCTTCTTTAGCTGCCAGATTGTAAAGCTTCAAACCAGTTGTAAAGGACCAAAGTTTCCTATATCTTTTCCAGCATTTTCCATTAACCATGACAATCCCTGAGACCTGCTATGAGGTATGCTGTTTATTTGGGTGGTGAGGGAAGGTAGAGTCGAGAAGGGTCAGACTTTCCCAGCTTCTTTGGGGCTAAGCCAGGGCAACCCACTCTAGTGTTCTTGCCTGGAGAATCCCAGGGACGGGGGAGCCTGGTGGGCTGCTGTCTATGGGGTTGCACAGAGTCGGACACAACTGAAGCGACTTAGCAGCAGCAGCAGCAGCAGCAGGGCTTATCACTTTTCAGGGCTCATTCTCCCAAAATCAGAATAGTCAGATCTACAGCCCAGGAATCCCAAGGATTCAAGGTTAGGGTATCCAGTGATTCGACCTTCTGCACAGTGCATTTGCCTTGTTGTTCAGTCGCTAAGTTGTGTCCAACTCCCCACAACCCCATGGACTGCAGCACGCCAGGCTTCCCTGTCCTTCACCGTCTCCCAGAGTGTGTTCAAGCTCATGTCCATTGGGTCAGTGATACCATCCAAACATCACATCCTCTGTCACCCCCTTCTCCTCTTGCCCTCAATCTTTCCCAGCATTAGGGTCTTTCCCAGTGAGTTGGCTCTTCACATCAGGTATCCAAAGAATTGGAGCTTCGGCTTCAGCATCAGTCCTTCCAATGAATATTCAGGGTTGGTTTCTTTTAGGATTGACTGGTTCGATCTCCTTGCTGTCCAAGGGATTCTCAAGAGTCTTCTCCATCACAATTCAAAGCATCAATTCCCTGGCATTTGCCTTAAGACGTGTTCATTGTCAAGGGGGTAAGCTGGCTACACACAGCTGTCCAATTAGCTCGGTTGTCGGACCCCGACCAGGGTCCTTGTGATCCGTGCTCTGCCTCCTGCCTGCCTTGTATCCCCACTTGCTTGGTTCAGCGGCCTTGGTAGATACCTTGCTGTAGCCTCATGCCCAGTTTTCCTCTCTCTCCTCTGGTTTGCTCCTTCACCTAGTCTGGCACCCCACCTGAACTCTGGTCTAGATGCTGTCCTTCAATCTCCTAAGGCTCTGTGCACTTCAGCCCAAGGGCCAGGCCAGCCCTGCCCTTCCTCTGAATCCACCTCCAGCCCCAGGATCCCCTGGGAGACTTTGCAACTCTGAGCCACTTGCCCATCAAGTGGAATGGTTTGAATACAGATCAGTTTTAACCACAGGCCTTCTCCAACAGCACTGAGCTTCCCACTGTGTCACCAAAGAATTCACTAGCTCAGTGTGTCGGACAAAAAACAATCACATTCATAAGGGTCCTTCTGATGCTGCTAGTGAATTGTATGACTTATGGGCTTCCTTGGTGGCTCAGATGGTAAAGAATCTGCCTGCAATGTGGACAACCTGAGTTCAATCCCTGGGTTCGGAAGATCCCCTGGAGGAGGGCATGGCAACCCACTCCAGTATTCTTGCCTGGAGAATCTCCATGGACAGAGAAGCCTGGCTGGCTGTAGTCCGTGGGGTTGCAAAGAGTCGGACACAACTGAGCAACTCACACTTTCACTTTCATATTATACCATGATAAACTAATTATAAATTAGAACAGCAACATCACATGATTCAGAGTATATTTTGCTGGGTCCTCCATAAGTAAACTTACACAACAATTTGTGATCATTAGTAGGCATCAATGTCAAAACACACAAGCCACATGATTTAAAATCAAGCTCCTTGCATCCAGGAGCTTTCATTTTGAGAATTTTCTATATATAAATCCATAGCAACTCCAAGTCTTAATACAGTATTATCAAATATGGGAAGGGCATCCTGAAAACACTTTGGCCATTCTCAGCACCTGAAGCCTGAAATTATTTTTTTGAAAGAGGGGCAGTTACTAAATGTGCAGTATATGTATAACTGTCTTGGTCAGAGCAAGCTTGGCTCAAGAACTCACACCTCCACCTTGGAAGAGCCCTTGCAGGGAAACACACTAGTGAGGCCTTGAGATGCTATAGACACAATGGAGAAGGCAACACCAGATGTGAATGCATGGAGTCTGGGCTGCCTGGTCAAAATGTCACGTGGAGTAAGGCTGCCCTTGGAGTAAGGAAGAAAACGAGGCAGGAGCAAAGCTCCTCCCAGAGGAGCAAAGCTTCAAAAAAAAAAAAAACAAACAAAAAACATCTTTCTCAGGAGTTTTCTTGAGATATAAAGAAAAACAAATTTCTATGAGAAAACTTTCTGGTCATCACAAAAATTCTCAGAATTCTAATATGCTTTCATCTTTGCCACACAGAAGTATTTGAGCTAAATACTATTTTTAAAGAAGGTCAGGATCTGTGTTGTTGAGCACACCCTGGTTTCTCTTCCACCTTTGATCTCTTACCAAACACTGAACAAGGGACAGGACTATAACACAGATGCCAAAGGATGTGTGGCCTCTCAAAGACTTTGTTGCACCTTGTTCTCGCTAATGACCCCCAGGCCCAGCTGGGAACATCAGTCCCTCTTATGAAAGATGTCTCTCTGGACGTACATCAAGCAGAATCTCACAAAGCCCAGAGTCTTTTCCTCAAGCATCTAAGAAGATGTTGGGAACTATGTACATAGCTGATGAGCGTCACAGCAGAGTTTCAAACTCAGAACAGTCTGAGTCAACAGTCCTGGACTCTCCTCTAGTGCCTTCAAATTCCCCTTTTAAGGCTTAAATTTACATATAAATGTTGTGCAAAGTCTATGAAAAGCAAGGAACACATGGCAGGATCAGGAGGAGGGAAAAAATTAAGATATAATTCCATGATGATAAGGTGTACCATAGTGACAATAATAAAAATATTGTACTGTCTTATTAGAAGATAATGTAGTTCTTGACCCAGAGAAGGCAATGGCACCCCACTCCAGTACTTTTGCCTGGAAAATCCCATGGACAGAGGAGCCTGGTAGGCTGCAGTCCATGAGGTCGCTAGAGTCGGACACGACTGAGCGACTTCACTTTCACTTTTCACTTTCATGCATTGGAGAAGGAAATGGCAACCCACTCCAGTGTTCTTGCCTGCAGAATCTCAGGGATGGGGAAGTCTGGTGGGCTGCCATCTCTGCAGTCGCAGAGTTGGAAACGACTGAAGTGACTTAGCAGCAGCAGTAGTTCTTGACCAGATACACCAAACTGCATTCTGCCACGGTAGTGGTACTACTGACATGACCATTGGTTTTATTATTGTAGTCATATATTGGGTGGGCCCAAAAGTCCACTCGGGTTTGTTTGTTTCCATAACATCTTATGGAAAACCCCAAAGGGGGACTTCCCTGGTGGTCCAATGGTTAAGACTCGGAGCTCCAATGCAGGGGGCCCAGATTGGATCCCTAGGCAGGGAACTATATCCCACCTGCAGCAACTAAAGATCCTACACGCTGCAACTAAGACCCCGTGCAGTCAAATACATACTTTTTAAAAGAAAGAAAACCCCAAATGAACTTTTTGGCTAACCCAATATTTTTAAACTTCTATTACTTTAGAAGTGCCAGCTAACACAGGTTGTTTCGGGACATTTTCTAAACCAGATGCCCAGCGTTTCTAATGAGTACATGATAGAAAATTTAAATCTCAAAGAAAATGTCAACACCAAACCAAAAAGTGATTTTAAATATTCCTCCCACAGAAGACTGCTTCTGCACACCACAGCCAAGTGCACACATGTAACTATTAGCAGGTTCACTGGCTCCTAATGGGCCTGATGTAAACATGACCCCAAAGTGTTCATTTAATAACCAGATATTGTCAATCTTCAAAGGACTGAATCAAATACACTGATCAAAGCACCTGAGAGTGAGAGGGAACACAGAAGTCATCTAGACCAACTGCTCCTTCAGTCATGAGTCTCTTTCTAAGACCTCTGCTGTGAGGTCACCTGGCTGCATGCCGAAGTCACATCTATCACCTGGCTACACCAACCGAGAGCTCACTATATCCCAGGAAAGACCACCCTTCTGTCTTTGGACAGCCCTGTTTCATGATTCATTGTAACTGTCAGAGTAATAAACCAGCAATTGGTCTGAGGATGTGGCTACATGCTTATTTTCCTCCGTAACACAAGTCAACAAGAAAGCCTGTAATTGAGTACATCCAAATTGGGTATAAGCATAATTGTGACACATGTTTAGACTAGATGAGGCAGCTCAGGTCACTGGGCCACTGAAGAAATCATTCCTAAACCATATAAATGAGCTCACGTTACACATCCACACTATGAAGGTTTGGGTTATTTTTTTTTCTTCTTAAATACATTTGCCACCAAGAACCCACCTGGCAATGCAGGAGATGCAGGTTTGATCCCTGGGTCAGGAAGACCCCTCTGGAGAAGGAAATGGCAAGCCAGTCCAGTATTCTTACCCGGGAAATCTCACGGACAGAGGAGCCTGATGGGCCACAATCCATGGCATCACAAAAGAGTTGGACAGGACTTAGCAACTAAACAACTAAACAATGAAGTAATTTTTCCCTCTTAAATATGTTTGCCACCAACCTGAAAAAAATATTCAGCTTGTCGGATCAGTACTATAGATAAGTATAGTACTATGGCCAAAGGAACAGGGTCTCATGTCCATACCACAGTCACTGGATATGTTTGGCTCTTCAATGCCCAGCTGACTTACAGAGGGTATATGCTGCAGAGAGCTGAGGTGGTGACCTCAAAGTTGCTGAAATGTTCGGACAGGCTGTGCAATTTTCTGGAACAGCGCAATTTGGGAGAACTAACTTTGTAGATAGAAAATACAGGCATTGTCACCCTAGAATGTAGAGTGTTCAAAAAGGCATCTCATCACATGACAGACTGTCCAGGTACTGAACTGACACTCATTCAAGCCAGAGAAGAGTATTTTGGAGGGCCACTTTTTCAGTTCTTAAACAAATACTTTTTCAGCCTTTAACATTTTTCTTTGTTTCTCAGTGTCTTTTTCTTGGACGGGAGATTTTTTCCTCAAATAGTGAGGCAGCTTAAGGCTTTATAATCTAAGTAAATAACCTAAATGTATCTTCTCTCCATGTACATTCTCAAGATTACAACTTGGATTCTCTGAGTTTAATGAGGGCTGGAGTTAGACTGTTTCCCATTAGAAAGAGAAAGGAGTAAGGCAGAAATTCAATAAGTGTTCACGTCAAATGCAGCCATCCTCACATCTGTATTATATTAGAGGAGACACAAGACAAAACATTGCCTCTTGAGGTTAAATCTAAATTTCCTGCTTCAGTTCTGAAAGAGTTTGAGAGTTTAGATCAAAAAAGCAACAGAGAAATAGGACCAAAAAATATCTAAAAACAAGTTTCAAAGGCTATTAAATGCCAACGCTTAGTTACTTCTTAGCTGCACCAGTGTAGTCAGCAATCACCCAAGTGAAGTGTTAGTCGCTCGGTCATGTCTGACTCTTTGCAACCCCATGGACTGGGACTCGCCAGGCTCATCTGTCCATGGGATTCTACAGGCAGGGATTCTCGTGTGGGTTGCCATTTCCTTCTGCAAATTATCCAAGAGCCACAAACAAAAATCAGGGAAAGTTCTACTCTAGGATCAGGTCTTTTTCCAAGTTCAGGATAACCCACCTGAGATCTGTGTGCCCAAGGAGGTGCCAAACCACCACCTCTGAGTCTTCATCTCTCTTGAGGGACTTGTCGAATTTCCATGTCTTCCTCTGTCACATCACACTTGAATTTCTAAAGACATTTCAGTCTCCTTTGGAATCTACTGGCCTTTAATTTTGTACTGCAAAATGAAAACCCAAAGTCCTGAGTCAAAGGTCGGCAAACAACACAAAGTATCTCAACAAAAAACAAAAAGCATGAGATCAGGAACAGTATTCAGGGAATTCTTTCCTTAAGTCTGGCTTTCAAGCCTGCAGCCATTCCTTTATCAAGCTGATGAATAAAACTATGTTTGAAGAAAGTAATACTGACCTGTTATCTTTGGTGGCTCTGTGGAAGCTTTGCTAAAATGCCATTGATCAGAAACACACACACACACACACAGAATAGATGAAGAATCTGTTATTCTGAACGACTCAGGATGGAATCTCTCCTACCAGATTCCATGGTAGAGTGAGACGCATCTCTCTAAACCTTGCACATTATGAAATTTTTCTCAACCATGAAGATTCTGATTGAATCAAGGGACTGGGATTAGCAGGAGATATTTACCATGAAGTCATTTTAGACAAATCTTTTATCAAGCTATGCCTCAGTTTCAACATCTAAAAGAAAATTCAGGTTCTGGGCTTGGTCTTCAACACCTTTTATCACTTTATCCATTGTCCTGTCTCCACAGATTATTTATTAACCCTCAGATAGTGAAACAAATCCTATTGCTGTTCCTCCTACCTCACTGGTTGCTCGTCCTCAGCCTCTGTTTCTGCTCTCTCCCTTTAACTTTGGAAGGTCCCAGGACTGAGTCCTTGGATGTGTTTTTCATCATTGTTCACATCCTTGGAGAGCTCATCCAATCTATATATTCCAGTGACTCTCGAATTTATTATTTGCAGCTCCGCCTTCTCTGCTGAATTCCAGACTTCTACACACCACTGTCTATTTGATATCTCCATTTGGATGCCTATAGACATCTCAAGCTTCTGTGTCCCATATGGAAGCCCCAGTTTCTCTCAACCTCACCCCCACAAACATCCTGCCCCTACAAGGCTTCCTGTTCTCAGCTAATGACAACTCCATCCTTCCAGTTGCTCAACACAAGTCTCAGTGTCACACTTGTCCCTCACTCGCCACATTCAATCTGTCAGAAAATCCTACTGGCTGTGAGAAAGCCATCAAGAAACAGCATATCCAGACACCAATCTGCTTCCTCAGCACTTTAGAGCTGCTAATCCAGGCTCCATTATTTCTTCCCTGGGTTACCTAATGGCCTCCTAAATTCTCTCTCTGCTTCTAACCTTGCCTCCTGGAGGGCCAAGGAGGTCCTCCATAAACATCAGTCATATCATTTCATTCCTCCACTTACAGTCCTCTGTAAGGACTACCCAGACTTCCCATGTCAATCAGATAAAAACAGAAGCCCTCACAATGCACTGGTTTCCTTCTTCTCCCCCTTTGCACAACCTGCTCCAATCACAGTGGCCACGTGGCTGTTCCTTAAACGTCTCAGGCACATTCCTCCCCGAGGTCCTTTGCACTGGTGCTTCTCTCTTTCTAGAATGTTCCTCCCTCAGAGAGCCACAAGGTTCCCTCATCTGGTTCAAGTATTTGCTCAACAGTTCCCTTCTTAGTGAGGCCTGAATGCCTGCTTAAAATTGCAACCACCTCCTCCCCAAACTCCCAGTCTACTTTCCCCTTTCATGCATTTCTTTTCTTTCTCTAAAGTACTTATCACCTTCTAATATTTACTCACTTGTTTATTTTATGTCCTCCCACAACACACACACGCACACACAAACACACACCCAAGAATATAAACTCCACGAGGGCAGTGATTTTTGTATTTTATTCACTGAGATATTCTAAGCGCCTAGATTATAGACACACAGGGCAAATATTTATTGACTAAAATCCACTACATGGTTCCCTTTTTTAGACTGACTTTCCCCAATCTCTCTAACAATGTAAATACCTCTTTTCTTCACATCAAGCTCCAATTTAAATCCTCCTCCTCTTAAATCTTTTCTACATTAGCTCTGCTCTATTGACCATGGATTTTTATGAACTTAGTCAACAAAAGAATTTGCATTAGCATCTTCACATTTGCCAGCTTCATAAATTTTAAGTCATGCATCACTTTAGTTGTGTGACTCTTTGCAACCCCATGGATTGGAGCCCGCCAGTCTCTGTCCCAGAGAAGGCAACAGCAACCCACTCCAGTACTCTTGCCTGGAAAATCCCATGGATAGAGAAGCCTGGTAGGCTGCAGTCCATGGGGTCACGAAGAGTCAGACATGACTGAGTGACTTCACTTTCACTTTTCACTTTCATGCATTGTTGAAGGAAATGGCAACCCACTCCAGTGTTTTTGTCTGGAGAATCCCAGGGATGGGGAAGCCTGGTGGGCTGCCGTCTATGGGGTCACACAGAGTCGGACATGACTGAAGCAACTTAGCAGCAGCAGCAGTCTCTGTCCATCAGATTCTCCAGACAAGAATACTGGAGTGGGTTGCCATGCCCTCCCTCTAGGGGATCTTCTCAACCCAGGGATCGAACCCATGGTTCCTGCGTTGGCAGGCAGATTCTTTATTGCTGAGCGATCATGGAAGCCCAAATTTTAAGTCACATATGCATGCATACAACTAAACTCTCTGTTATTTTACCAAAAATTCTGTAAGAACCATAGCCTGTGGAATTTGTGAGTGTTTCATGCCTTCAAAAGATGCATCTGATGAAGAGGGAGAGATTATTAGAGAGCCTCTTGGTCACAGGATAAACAGCGAAAAGTTCATGAGCTTTCTTTGGTAAGAAACCTAAGCCCATTGTTAAGGGTTGAATCGTGTCTCCCAAAAAAGAGATGTCAAAGTCTTTACCCCCAGTATCTCAGAATGTGGCTCCCCCCCCAAAATAGGGTCTTTCCCAGGGCTAATCAAATTAAAATAAAGGCATCAGGGTGGGCCCTAATCCAACATGAACGGCGCTGTTATATAAAGGGGAAGTTTGGACACAGGAATGGGTGTACACAGAGGGGGACGTGCAGACACAAAGGCAAACACCGCAAGAGGACAGCGGACTGGAGTGACCTGGGAGCCAACGGACGCCCGAGGCGGTGAGAAGGGAGAGACAGGCCCTGAACAGCCCTTCCCAGGGCCTTCAGACAGAACAGGGGCCCAGCAACACTGTCATTTGTGTCCTCCTGAACTGTGAGGCAGCAAGTCTCTGTTTTTGAATTGAGGCTTTTGAACTGTGGTGCTAGAGAAGACTCTTGAGAGTCCCTTGGACTGCAAGGAGATAGGAGATCAACCAGTCCACCCTAAAGGAAATCAGTCCTGAATATTCATTGGAAAGACTGATGCTGAAGCTGAAGCTCCAATACTTTGGCCACCTGATAGGAAGAACTGACTCACTGGAAAAGACCCTGATGCCGGGAAAGATTGAAGGTGGGAGGAGAAGGGGACGACAGAGGATGAGATGGTTGGATGGTATCACCGACTCGATAGACATGAGTTTGAGCAAGCTCCAGGAGTTGGTGATGGACAGGGAAGCTTGGCATCCTGCAGTCCACAGGGTTGCAAAGGGCTGGACCCAACTGAGCAACTGAACTGAACTGAAGTCTCTATTATTTTAAGCCACCTGGTTTACGGTATGTTGTGACAGCAACCCTAAGAAACAAATGACCCATTACTTGGGCACAGTAAATTGAGCTGAGATCTTGTTAAATATTCACATGTTCAAATAATTCAGGTTGCAAGGATGTGTCCTGAAACTTAGAGTTTTTAACTGATTGTCTTGATTCCAGAGGAACTTTGTAATTATCACTTTACAATCATTTCACTGATAAGATAGTCAGTTGGGAACAAGAGAACTGTCTTTCTACTCAGGTATCAGAAAGATCCTCTGTTATGAGTACAAGGGAGGGTCACACAGTGGCCTTATATTGAATAATTTCCACAGGCAAACTGGCCTACAAAGCTGAAAGTCAGAAAACATTCTGCACTATTAACAGGCAATTATATGTTTGAATTGGATCTCCACAGGGAGAAAAACAGTTTGGAAAACCATTAAAATTATATGACTAAATTCAATCTTATTGGCTCAGATTTCAGACAAATGTCTGGTTTGAGTTACCTGGACCCACTGTCTAGCTTTCTGGCTCAATACACAATTAATCTTTTCTTTTTTTTAAGCCATGCCACATAGCTTTTGGGATCTTAGTTCCCCAACCAGGGATCAAACCCAAGCCCTTGGCAATGAAAGTGCAGAATCCTAACCACTAGACCACCAGGGAATTCCCCCAAACCATATTCTAAAAGGGAAAAAATAAGAGCCACTCTTTTAAAGCTTATACTTCAGATATCCATCATCACTCACTTCAGTTGTCTCTGACTCTTTGCGACCCTATGAACCATAGCCTGCCAGGCTCCTCTGTCCATGGGATTTCCCGGAAAAGGATACTGGAGTAGGCTGCCATTTCCTTTTCCAGAAGATCTTCCCGATCCAGGGATCAAACCTCATCTCTTACGTCTCCTGTACTGGCAGGCGGGTTCTTTACTGCTAGTGCCACCTGGGAAGCCCCATACTTCAAATATAAACTCAGCTTAACTCCTTCTAGGTTACTGGACCTTTCTTAGATCTGAGGGTGAGGACAGAGCCCACTGTCACATGAGCTCAAAAACCTTTGAGTTGTTCCCCCCGCCACTGCGCCCCCAGATCAGAGGCCATCTCCTGGCCTCCTTGAGCTAAATGTCAAGAACTCGCTTTTTCCATTGCTGCAGTGCTCACAGGTCCAGAAAGAGAAGAGTTAAAGTTTAGACTTTCCTGTCAGTTACTGGATGTTTTCCAGTAAAGCAAGAATGCCAATTAGCAAACCAGACCCCAGTGATTTCCTTACACTGCATAGTACAGTAATAATCCTAGCATCTACTGAGCAATTTTACCAAAGAGCCAGGCGTTTTCTATACATTAACTCTAATCGTCACAAAAACTCTGCTGGGAAGATGTTATCCCCGTTTCTCTAAGAGGAAAATATAGTTCATATGGGCTAAGTGGAAGAATTAAAGTTTAAACCCAGGTTCTTCTGGCTGCAAACTCAGCCACTGAACAAGTAGCATTGCAAAGCCAGTTCCCACCACTTCCCAGAACTTTAATTTCATTGTCTGTAATTTTCAGAATAACCCTGGTAGAAGGAATTGCTGGGATCCCCTTGTCACATCTGAGTGGAATGGTACTCAGGAGGGTTAAATGACTTGCCCACTAGCCCACAGCTGGACTCAAATTCCAAAGCCTTTCCTCTTAATAATAATGATAAAATAGCATTCCTGTACTGAGTACTGCCCTAAGCTATTCATACCCATTATGAACCACCCTAAAAAGCAGAAGGGTATTATCCTCACTTCCCATGTGAGGAAGGTGAGGTTCAGACAGGTCACCTGACTTTTCATGTCACAAAGCTATCAATGGGCAGAGCCAGGATTCAAAGCCAGGTCTGATGACTCCAAACCCGTGCTCCTGCCACTGTGCCAGTATCAACTACAAATTGGCACTTGCCATCTACTTCTATACGGATTATATCATGTGCTGTTTCAGCTGCTGACCTCCAACATCCTCTGAAAGGCGTTCAGGGTGGAGAGCAGAAATGAGGCCCTCTGTGCGCAGGGAAAAACTAGCAGAGTAAGTCTTCAGCTAGTTAGATATTTTCATGAGTTGATTTTATGAGCCCAATTCTTGTTTCTCTTCATATCTAGAAAAACACTAAAATCTTTCATGCTGACAACTATTGCTCATGACTAGCAGAAAGCTTCGCTAGACTAGCAGAAAACTTCTGGAAAAGTATGTGCTTGATCGCATGTATTCTCCCTTCACCAAAATCACATACATACTGACCTTTCCCTCCTGCCTCTTTGGAGCGGTTTCTCAGAGCTATCTGAGGTGCTGTCTCCTGGTCTGCAGTCCTCATTTTGCCCCAAATAAAACTTAACTCGCAGCTCTCACATTGTGCATTTTTAATAAGTCAACACCAAGTCACCTTTCCCAGGTCCTTTTGGTAAGTCAAATTGGGCTTCCTAGGTGGTGCTAATCGTAAAGAACCTGCCTGCCAATGCAGGAGACATAAGAGATGCAGTTTTCATCCCTGGGTCAAGAAGATTCCCTGGAGGGGGGCATGGCAACCCACTCCAGTATTCTAGTCTGGAGCATCCCACGGATGGAGAAGCCTGGCGGGCTAGACTCCATAGGGTTGCAAAGAGTCGGACACGACTGAAGTAACTTAGCATGCACAGTGTCAATGAAACTCTGAGCTACCTTTCCAAGGGCTTATTATAACAAGGAGAGCCCTCGGAATAAAATACTTTGACAACATAATACAGGAAGAAAAAACTATGATCTGGGCTTACAATAGCAAAATTTGCCCACTCAGTGCACAGAGCAACAAGCATTCTCTATTTTCCAAACAAGGACACTCTTAATTTGATTTATATAAATGGAAATTTAGGAAATCAGTCCTGAATATTCATTGGAAGGACTGATGCTGAAGCTGAAACTCCAACACTTTGGCCACCTGATGCGAAGAACTGACTCATTGGAAAAGACCCTAATGCTGGGAAAGATTGAAGGCAGGAAGAGAAGGAGACAATAGAGGATGAGATGATTGGATGGAATCACCGACTTGATTGACATGAGTTTGAGTAAACTCCGGAAGTTGATGATGAACAAGGAGGCCTGGCACGCTGCCGTCCATGGGGTTGCAAAGAGTTGGACATGACTGAGCGACTGAGCGACTGAGCTGAACTGAAATGAAAATTTAAAAATTTACGTAAATGAAATCCCCAGCAGGTGGAGGGAAGTAGGTATACTCTGCGAGGAATGAGCTAGGTCTCAAATGAGAAAGGGGAAAATAGGGTACTTCTGTGTGTTTTATTCATTTTACTTCCTTTTTAAAGGCCCCTCCCTGCCTATTGTCTCCCCACTGCTTCCGGTGATAGGATTCCCTTGCCTCTAAGCAAAAAGCTGCTTTGGTAGGATGAGTGGAAGGAGTCTCCTATGGAATGCAGGCTATTACCCTGTGATTAACTCTTTTCCCTTGGACCAAAACCCCGGGTCTCTTTGCCAAAAAGACAAAGAGAAGAATCAGTTTACAAAACCATGTCACTTCTGCGACATATTAAGAGTGTTACAAAATGCTTCCACATAAATTCCCTCATTTGATCTTCATACCAGTCCTGGGAGGTAGACAAAGTCTACATCGTAATCCTCATTTTACTGACAATAAAAATAAATCTGATTAAGTGACTTGTTCAAGATCATACAACTAGTAAAACTCGGGCTGGAAGCCAGGTATTCTGTTACTGAGTCTCAGGCTCTTTCCACAGCAGCGTCATGTTCTAAATTATGTGAGAAATAATCTGTTTTACCATACAATGCTGACTGCCTCTATAGCTGCTATTGCAGTTACCACATCATCATATTTTTCTTCTTACTTTTTTATAGACTTTAGTTTTTTAAGAGCAGTTTTAGTTTCACAGCAAAATTGAGCAGAAAGTCTAGAGATTGCCCTTACACCCTCTCTCCCCACAGACGCATAGCCTCCCCCGTTACCAAAATCCCCCACCAGAGCAATATATTTGTTACAATTCATCATCATTTCTTAACCTATAAGAATCTTCCAATGATCATTCTTTTAGCATGTTCTTATCCGGCCCACCCACCTAGAGCTGATGCTCTGCAACAAGAGAAGCCACTGCAATGAGAAGAGAGAGTAGCCTCTGCTTGCTGCAACTATAGAAAGCCCAGGCGCAGCAATGATGACCTGGCACAGTAAAAAAAAAAATTTTAATAAATAAAAATTTTCTTAAAAAAGGAAGTATACAGATAATATAGCTCCTTTTCATAGGACATATGCTATGCAATGGCAAGTATTTTAGGTGTTTGCACATTTTTGGACAATTAACCCTCACACCTCTAAGGAAGCTGGTTTGTTTGGTTTTTAAAATTATTTATTTCGTCTCACTAGGTCTTAGTTGCAGATCTTCAGTGTGGCAGGCAGGTTCTTTAGCTGAGGCATGTGGGATCCAATTCCCTGACCAGGGATCAAACCTGGGGCCCCAGCATTGGGAGCACGGACTTGTAGCCACTGGGCCAGCAGGGAAGTCCCTGTTCTTTTCATCGTTACGTCTCATGAAATTGAGGCTCAAAGAGGTTAAATGACTTGCCCACACTTAACAAATGAGGAGACAAGATTCAAAATACTCCAGAGTCGATGACATTTCCAAGGTACTGGGTATCAGGGGAAAGACTTAAAAAACCATCTTACTCTCAATTAAGGCAAGATGACTCCTAGAACAATAGCAAATCTACTCGTTTCCTTAGGAACCTACCTTAACCTAGCAACCCCCACATCGGTCAGTTGCTCATTACCTAAACCCAGGAAAGAAAAGTAAAACAAAGTGCTACCAAACCAATAAATGACTGAAATGTAACTGGAAAGCTGTGTTAGCATCAACACGCTGAAGCAGTTTGTCTCACCTTCCCCAGGTCTGGCTCTAATGAATGCTCTCTTTACTCAGCGGATCAAAAACCCTCTATTCAAGGCTTCTACCTCCCACCTATGAACCTCAACCTCTAGCCCATGGTTGAAGCAACTTCCTTTGTCTATGAGATGACAGTCACAAGACTGAGTCAATGAAGGAGAAGGGAAAAGGGAAGGAGGAGGAGGAAAAAGACAGTTTCCAGTATTGGTGGAACCAATGCTACCTAGGGCTCGACTCACCTCCACTTCTTGCACTTATCACCAGCCTCTCTGTTTCATCCCCCAGTGAACGTATGAAAGACCTCAAAGAATGGGCCTCCCAGTCCTTTTATTTCTATTTAAACCATCCCTAAAACATTATCCACAGTTTCAATCAGACCTGAGGGATCAAGGAAACTGGGTAATGTTTCTAACAGGCCTTGACTTTTCTAACAGGCCAAGACTTACAGTCTTGAAGTAATTACTACTACTATGCTACTGCAACATTATCCTACTAACAATATTGATGCAATGAATATCAATGGTGTTAATAATTGGTGGCTTCCCTGGTGGCTCAGATGGTAAAGAATCTGCCTGCACTGCAAGAGACCCAGGATCCAATCCTGGGTTGGGAAGATCCCCTGGATAAGGAAATGGCAACCCACTCAAGTATTCTTGCCTAGGAGAATCCCATGGACAAAGGAGCTTGGCAGGCTACAGTCCATAGGGTCGCACAGTTGGACACAAATTGAGTTCCTATTTCAGGTGCTTTATATACTTAATCCTCACCCAAGTTTTAAGATGAAAGGTCCACAATTCTAAAATTATAAAGATCTGAAAACCCAAATGCATTTTCCTAAGTTTACAGGAAACTCTTTTGGTGGCAAAACTTAATCTGAACCAAAACTGGGTTTTTGGTTGTTGTTTTTTTTTTTTATTATTATTACAATCTTTATTTGTCCACTTGGTGTGAGCATTCATACATTCTGCTGCAAAATAAGTTAATGTGTTTGATTTGAGGGCACTACCCCAGGCTCCACTGGGATGTAAAGTACTATGTATTATAAAAGATATATGTAACTTTTTCTTTCTAAAATCTAAAAATAACTGAATTCTAAAACATACCTGGACACCAGAATCTCAGATATCTCCAGTTTTCTGATAAGAAACCGAGAGTCACAAAGAACACAATTTTATTGCATACTTCCTTTAGGTCATCAGAGCTCCTTTACTAATTTAATAATCAATTTTTTAAAATTCAGAAAAAGATAGCTATTACATCTGCATATAATCTAATCATGTATTTAAGTGGATCATTCCAGTGCACACCTGATGTACTGGCTTGTGGTTGACCTGAGACAGCTGAGCTTGCATTTATCATTTCCTGTTACCTGTCCAATCTCTAGTGGGAACTATTCCATGACATCTCTAAGAACAATGACTGACTATTCCATGCGCTGTTCTGAATACCATACATAACGCACTTAATCCTCTGAACAACACATGGAGCTAGGCACTATTTTTCCCATTTTATATGAATGTGAAGTAGAGAAAGGCTACGTATATTGTCCAGCTAGTAAAAGTGGCAAAGCAAGAAACTGACTCTCAGTAGAAGCCAGACAAAACTCCTTTCCAGCACTTGTTGGGAGGGGGAAGGACAGAAACAAATAAATACAAATTATATAGTATATCAGAAGGTGGCTATGTCCCATGAAAAGAAATTTAAAAATCTGAGCTCTTAACTACAACACTCCACCATCTTAGTGAAAGCAATGTCAGGTCTGGTGTCTGAAGGGGGAAAGAGAAGATAAATTTTAGGATAAGTAAACTGAATACTGAACTCCACAATCAAAGGCCTGTAAATGAATTTTTTATAATTTTATTGTTGGTTGTTTTTGGTTGTGCTGGGTCGTCATTGCTGGGTGGGCTTTCTCTCGTTGAGCACGTGGAGGCTACTCTCCCACTCTCTAGTTGCGGTGCGTGGGCCTCTCACTGCGGCAGCTTCTTTGTTGTGGAGCACAGGCTCCAGAGCACAGTCTCACTAGTTGTGGCTCATGGGCTTAGTTGCTCTGTGGCGTGTGGGAATCTTCCTGGATCAGGGACTGAACCTGTGTCTCCTGCATTGGCAGGTAGATTCTTTACCACTGAGCCAGAAGGGAAGCCCTGAAAATGATTTTTTTTACTTATGAGAACATCCATATCAAGTCATCATGGAGTAACAGGGATTGGATTTACCCTACCACCTGAAAGGTTCAAAAATAAAGGCCAAACACAGAATACATGAGAAAATGGTTTTCAAGATACTGGATATCAGACAGTTGGAGGACAGTGATTCCTGACAAACAGGAAACGAATGAGGTGAGCCCTGTTATTTACCTCACTTACTGACTTGAGGGGACTCCTAGGCCATGGCACAGGGGGAGGGGGAGGAGGGGAAGCTGAAGGAGAAGCCACCTATGGGATACCCCAGGGGATTCTGGTCAGGTTAATACAGCAAGAAGAGAAATAAAAGGCATCTGGCTTAATAAGGAAAAAGTAAGAGTGTCTTCATTTGCATATGACAGAATTTTCCATGTACAAAATCCTAGAAATTTTTTTAAGCTACTAGAATAAGTGAATTTAACAATATGAAGGATATAAGCGATATATAAAATCAGTTGTATTTCTATGTGCCTATAGACTAGTGATGAATCACTGAAAGTCAAAATAAAATATAATTTACAGAACATCAAAAATATGAAAAAAATCTAGAAAAAGATGGGCAAGATATGTACACTGAAACTATAAAACATTGTTGGAAAAATTTAAAGACTGCTTAAATGACTGGAGGTCTGCTCATTGTTTATAGGTCAAAAGAGTCAATTATTCAGAAGGCAGTTCTCCCAAAATTGATCTATAGATTCAGCACAATTCCTATCAAAATCCCAGCTGGATTTCTGCAGACAAGGACAGGATGAGTCTAAAATTCATATGGAACTGAAAAGGATCTAGAATAACAACAGAAAAAGTGTTTTTACACAGCAAAGTTAGAGGACTAACACTACTTGATTTTAAGAGTTCTAAACCTACAGTAACGGAGAAGGCAATGGCAACCCACTCCAGTACTCTTGCCTGGAAAATCCCATGGATGGAGGAGCCTGGTAGGCTGTAGTCCATGGGGTCACGAAGAGTCGGACACTTACTGAGTGACTTCACTTTCACTTTAATGCATTGGAGAAGGAAATGACAACCCACTCCAGTGTTCTTGCCTGGAGAATCCCAGGGACAGCGGAGCCTGGTGGGCTGCCATCTGTGGGGTCGCACAGAGTCGGACATGACTGAAGCGACTTAGCAGCAGCAGCAGCAGCAGCAGCAAATCTACAGTAAAAAAGATGGTGTGGGGAATTCTCTGGTGGTCCAGTGATTAGGACTCCACACTTTCACTGCCAAGGTTGAGGGTTCAATCCCTGGTCAGGGAACTAAGATCCCATGAGCCTTGTGGCATAGCAAAAAAAAAAAAAAAAAGATGGTGCACAAATGTTCATAGCAGTTCTATTGTGTAATAAACAAAAACTAGAAACGACACAGATGCCCACTCACAGGTGAATGGTCAAACAAATAGTGACATATCCATACAATGGAATATTCCTGAGCAATAAAAAAGAATGAAGCAATGATACACATAACAAAACGGGGGACTTTAATTGTGTTAAATGAACAGAGACAAATATGTATGTGATTCCATTTATATGAAATGCTAGAAGATGCAAACTAAACTACAGGGACAGAAAGCAGATCAATATGGCTGCCTCATCTCTCAGGAGGGAGAGCCTACAAAATGTCATAAGGAAACTTTTGGGAGGTGATGCATATGTGCATTATCTTGATTGTAATGATGATTTCACCAATGTGTACATATGTCAAAATGTATCGATACTACCTGCACATGCAGTACTTTAAACATGTACAGTTTATTGAATGTCAATTATACCTCAAAAAGCTATTAAAAAAAATAACATGTAAGAAACTAGAGACTCCTTATGCTCAAACCTACTGAGATAATGTCACTTTTACAGGGAGGTATGACTAACTGCAAACAGACACGTCAGTTCTATACAAAAGTTGAGAGGGTTTGGTTCTTCAAAAGAATGTTATACAAATTGAGAGAGTAGTATTGAAACATACACATTATCACATATAAAATGGATTGCTGGGGGAAGCTGCTATATAATACAGGGAGCTCAACCTGGTGCTCCGTGACAACCTAGAGGAGGGGAGGGTGGGGTTGGGAGCAAGGTTCAAGAGGGAGGGGACACAAGCATACTTGTGGCTGATTCACTTTGCTACATGGCAGAAGCCGACACAACACTGTAAAGCAACTTTCCTCCAACTAAAAATAACTTTTTAAAGAAAGCAAAAAATGGTAAGTAAATAATAATAAAATAAAAATTTAAATAATAAAAACAAAGCAAGGAATGTTATAAATGTGTGTCATTCTCAGAGGATCAACCAATTCTAGTCCAAGACGCAACAGTTTTGCTTTCTTTGCCTTATTTATGCAAAATGAAAGTTTCAGATATCTTACAAATAACAAGGTCTGTAATTTTGTTTATTATGAGTTTTAATAATCTACTTTTTAGTAGTTTATTTTTATTTATTTTTAACAGTGCTGGTTCTCTGTCGCTGCATGCAGGCTCTTCATTGCCAAGTGTGGGCTTTCTCTAACTGCGGCAAGTCAGGACTGTCTGGGTTCCAGAGTGTGTGGCACAGGAGCTCAGTACTTGCAGCTCGTGGACTTAGTTGCCCCGCAGCATGTGGGATCTAAGCTCCTGGATCAGGGACCAAACCTGTGTTCCCTGCATTAGCAGGTGGATTCTTAACCACTGGGCCTCCAGGGAAGTCCCCTGATGATCTACTGCTACATCAAAAACCACTGCAAAAGCTAGTGTCTTAAATACAATTTGATCAGGACTCAACAGGAACAGCTCATTTCTGCCTCACTCAGAGCCTTCTCAGATGGCACAAAGGCTGAGAGATGCAAGCATTTGAAGGCTCATCGATCATAAGTCCGGTGGCTGAAGTTAGCTGTCAGCTGGGACCTTAGTTGGGCTACAGCCACACGGGCTCTCTGTGTGGCCTGGGCTTCCTCACAACATGGCATCTGGATCCTACACACCAACATCCTAAGAAAGAGCCAGTGATAAGCTATGTCACCTCTTCGAACCTAGCCTTTTAAGTCACACTGCCACTCTACCACATTCTGTTCTCTAAAATCAAATGAGAAATGGCAGGGGATTAGATTCCATCTTTTGATGGGATGAATGTCAAAGAATTTGCAGATTTTTTTTTTAATCACCATACTGTTTATTAAAAATGCAGATTCCTCATCATCCTTTCAAATATGTGGCCAGATGCTTTCATGGAAGGAGCTCTTATGCAGGGACTCCAAGACACTGGATGCAAATCCTGATGGAGATCTGAGACTCTTGGTTGCTGTTGTTGTTCAGTCACCCAGTCGTGTCCGACTCTGTGGCCCCATGGACTGCAGCATGCCAGGCCTCCCAGCGCCTCATTATCTCTCAAAGTTTTTCCAAGTTGATGTCCATTGCATCGGTGATGCCATCCAGCCGTCTCGTCCTCTGTCGCCCTCTTCTCCTTCTGCCCTCAATCTTCCCCAGCATCAGGGACTTTTCCAGTGAGTCAAGCTTCTTGCATCAGATGACCAAACTACTGGAGCTTCAGCTTCAGCATCAGTCCTTCCAACAAGTATTCAGGGTTGATTTCCCTTAAGATTGACTGGTTTGATCTCCTTGCTGTCCCAGGGACTCTCAGGAGTCTTCTCCAGCACCACAGTTTGAAGGCATCAAATCTTTGGTGTTCTGCCTTCTTTATGGTCCAGCTCTCACAACCGTATGTGACCACTGGGAAGACCATAGCCTTGACTCTTACATGGGCTAATTTTCCACGTTAAGAATGGGGACTAGGAAGTAGTGTACAGATGAGGTCAAAGTGAGATGAGAGGGCACAGAGGGAAGGGATGCAGGCTTCACAGTTTAAATTCTCAGCAGAGAAAGGCAGTGGAGGCACTAGATAAAACACAGCAGCCAGACTCCCAAAAGAATACTTAGGGCCACTGATCGGTCAGTCCTGTAAAAGCAGAGTGAAGAATAGTGGTGGGCAGGCCAGCAGCTCAAGGGAGAAATCTTGCAGCAGGTACAGGTGGTTTTGAGTCCAGAAATGGGTTTTGGTACCCCTGTTCATGGCCTCCAGTCCCATCACTTCATAGCAAATAGATGGGGAAACAGTGGCTGACTTTATTTTTTTCAGCTCCAAAATCACTGCAGATGGTGACTGTAGCCATGAAATTAAAAGATGCTTACTCCTTGGAAGGAAAGTTATGACCAGCCTAGACAGCATATTAAAAAGCAGAGACATTACTTTGCCAACAAAGGTCCATCTAGTCAAGGCTACGGAGAAGGCAATGGCACCCCACTCCAGCACTCTTGCCTGGAAAGTCCCATGGACGGAGGAGCCTGGTGGGCCGCAGTCCATGGGGTCGCTAAGAATCGGACAAGACTCAGCGACTTCACCTTCACTTTTCACTTTCATACATTGGAGAAGGAAATGGCAACCCACTCCAGTGTTCTTGCCTGGAGAATCCCAGGGACGGGGGAGCCTCGTGGGCTGCCGTCCATGGGATCGCACAGAGTCGGACACGACTGAAGCGACTTAGCAGCAGCAGCAGTCAAGGCTATGGTTTTTCCAGTAGTCATGTATGGATGTGAGAGTTGGACTATAAAGAAAGCTGAGCACCGAAGAATTCGTGCTTTTGAACTGTGGTGTTGGAGAAGACCCTTGACAGTCCCTTGGACTGCAAGGAGATCCAACCAGTTCATCCTAAAGGATATCAGTCCTGAGTGTTCATTGGAAGGACTGATGCTGAAGCTGAAACTCCAATACTTGGGCTACCTGATGGGAAGAGCTAACTTATTTGAAAAGACCCTGATTCTGGGAAAGATTGAAGGCAGAAGGAGAAGGGGACGACGGAGGATGAGATGGTTGATGGCATCACCAACTCAATGGACATGAGTTTGGGTAAACTCCGGGAGTTGGTGATGGACAGGGAGGCCTGGCGTGCTGCAGTCCATGGGGTTGCAAAGAGTTGGACATGACTGAACGACTGAACTGAACCCCTGTTTCTGGGCAGAACCGTGCTTCTGCTAGACAGCAAACAGCCTGCTATTACTGTACCAAATCATATAGAATCCTCATTTCAGGTTCATATGACCAGCTGTCCTACTAGACTAAATGCTCCATCAGGGCAGGCAACATGTTTAATTGTTGGGGGTGGGGGGTGGGGGTGGTGCCACACCATGTGGCAGGCATGTGGGATCTTAATTTCCCCACCAGGGATTAATCCTTTGCATTAGAAGTTCTGAGTCATAACCACTGGACTGCCAGGGTAGTCTCTTTTTTCTTTTTTGTTTGTTTTTTTGCTGTTGTCTACTTAATTCATTTTTGAATCTCAGCACCTTGCATGGTTCCTTTGGAGCCCAATACTTAGCAAGTGCTCAGGAATAAATGGAACTGAACTATCAAGGTCAAAGGAGGGAGACTATCTTAAGGGAGTAGGAGTCTAAGGCTGGATATCAGGACAGGATTTAGAATCCAGGAAAATCAAGGCTCAGTTATTAAACTATATAGTGGTGGAGGTCCTAGGCAGATGATCTGTGCTGAGGTTCTGAGTGTAACTGGCTACAAGGCTGAACTGCCTGAGCTCTTAAACAAAGGTTCCTTCATTTCTTCCCAAAGATTAATCCTAAAGCATGGGTGCAGGATCACAGAATGGGAACAAGTGGCAGGAACAGAAAGATCTGTGGCCCACATAAAGAATGTACCAGGAAGCCTGTGAGACCCCTTTCTGCTTCTAAGTCAACCTGCACAGAAAGAAGCTGTGCCTATAAGACGATGTGTCTTGAACAACATGCCAGGAATCCCCCACTGCACTACGTGGCTTCCCCAGGCCAGACTTCTCTGTTGTGAGCTCATCTATCCAGCTGCCCCAGATTCCCACAGGCATCAAACAAAGCTCATCACCAGGCCCAGACCTCAATGTTCCTCCTGCATTCCCTGACTCCACAGGACAGAACCAGCACCACCCAGCTGGCCACACTGGAACGTGGCCTTGTCCTGGTCACCTTGCCTCAGTCATCCCCAACTTGCAATTATGTCCTATCAATTCCAACTCTTTATTATCACTCAATCCTGACTCCCCAAAATACAGATCAAAACTATAGCGAGCTACCACCCCACACCAGTCAGAATGGCCATCACCAAAAGTCTACAAATTAATAAATGCTGAAGAGGATGTGGAGAAGAGGGAACCCTCCTGTTGGTGGGAATGTAAATTGGTGTAGCCACTATGGAGAACAGTATGGAGGTTCCTTCAAAAATTAACAGTAGAATTATTATATGATCCAGCAATCCAAATCCTAGGCATATATCCCTAAAGGGCAAAAATTCTAATTCAAAAAGATACATGTCCCTCAATGTTCAGAGCAGCACTATTTACAATAATCAAGACATGGAAACAACCTAAATGTTCTTCAACAGATGACTGAATAAAGAAGATGTGGTACGTGTGTGTGTGTGCGTGTATGTATGTGAGAGAGAGAGAGAGGAGGGCATGGCAACCCACTCCAGTATTTTTGCCTGGAGAATCCCATGGACAGAGGAGACTGGTGGGTTACAGTCCATAGGGTCACAAAGAGTGGGACACGACTGAAGCAACTAAGCATGCACATATATAATGAAATATTACTCAGCCATTAAAAAAAAAAAAGAATGAAATCATGCCATTTGCAACAACATGGATAGAACTAGAAATTATCGTACTCAGTGAGGTGAAAGTGAAAGTCTCTCAGTCATGTCTGACTTTGCTGCTGCTGCTGCTGCTGGTAAATCGCTTCAGTTGTGTCCGACTCTGTGCAACCCCATAGACAGCAGCCCAACAGGTTCCTCCATCCATGGGATTTTCCAGGCAAGAGTACTGGAGTAGGTTGCTATTGCCTTCTCCAAACTGACTCTGCAATCCCACAGAATTCTCCAGGCCAGAATACTGGAGTGGGTAGCCTTTCCCTTCTCCAGGGCATCTTCCCAACCCAGGGATCAAACCCAGGTTTCCTGCATTGCAGGCGGATTCTTTACTAGCTGAGCCACAAGGGAAGCCCAAGAATACTGGAGAGGGTAGCCTATCCCTTCTCCAGCAGATCTTCCTGACCCAGGAATCAAACTGGAGTCTCCTGCATTGCAGGCAGATTCTTTACCAACTGAGCTATCAGAGAAGCCCACTCAGTGAAATAGACAAAGACAAATATTACATGATATCACTTATATGTGAAATCTAAAAAAATGATAAAAATGAATTTATATATAAAATGGAAATAGATGCACAGACATAGAAAACAAATTTATGGTTACCAAAAGGGAAAGAAGAAAGGGATATAATGGGAATTTTGGATTAATAGATACGTGCTACTATACTAGATAACTAACAAGGACCTACTGTATAGCACAGAGATCTGTATTTAACACTTTGTAATAACTTATAATGGAAAAGAATCCAAAAATGAATATATATATATATATATATAACTAAATCACTTTGCTGTACACCTGAATCACTGTAAATCAACTATACTTCAATTTTTTTTTCCCAAAAAAGTCTCCTCTCTAAGAAATCCCCTCAACCCTAAAAAGTTGAAATGCCTTAAGTAACTTCAGATCCTGAACTACAGGATCAGTACTTACCCTGATCAGTGGCTACACTACTCCAATGGCCCAGATGACCTGGTTGTTCAACAGATGTTTACTGAATAAATGGACAAACAAATAAAGCCATAGCCACTGTAAACCATGCCCCCACCTAGCACTTCCTAACCTCTTCCATCCCTTCTTTTTCCCCTCCATAACACCTATTGCCTCCTATTGCTATGCCTGTTGCTATACATTTACTTGTTTCTTTTACTCATGATCTCTTCATCTCCACACACCCTCTGAGTGTAACCTCCATGACAAAGGAATTTTTTACTTAGTTCATTCCTGAACCCCAAGTTCATAGAAGAGCACCTGGCATTCAGTAAGCGCTTAATGACCACAAATGGATGACAGGCTTCCACTGCTTAGCTGGGTCCACACAGCCTGGGCATTTTCTCAGCAGGGATCCTCCAGGGTCCCTGGCAATCATGCCTCACTGATGTGCCATCCTCTCCTGCCCTGGGGCATTCTTTCCTCATCTGCCTGCCCTTATTTTAGGGCAGCAGCTGCCGCAGAACAACCAGCTACCAAAGGAAACACTTCTCATCCCAACATCTGGAGAACTCACTGAGAAAGTCTTTCAACCCTCATGCGCCAGGAAAAATCACTTTGTCACTCTTTACAAAGTAGCCAAGTGACCATAAAGTATTTGTTTTAAAAATGCATTTAATGAGGAACTAGTTGGTATTTTAAATTTTAAATATTTGTGAAATTTTAACATTAAAAAAAAAACTTAGACTCAGGAAATACTAAATAAGGGATTATTTTTCTAAACCAGCAATAGAGAAAATCAGCTTTATTTTTATAGTAACAAAATCAAGGTTAGGGACTACCTGTTACTGTTGTTGTTTAGTCACTAAGTCTGACTCTTTTTGCAACCCCCCTGGACTGTAGCCCACCAGGCTCCTCTGTCTCTGGGATTTTCCCGGCAAGAATACTAGAGTAGGTTGCCATTTTCTTCTCTGGGGTATCTTCCCAACCCAGGGATCGAACCGAAGTCTCCTGTATTAGGCAGGCGGATTCTTTACCACTGAGCAACAAGTGAAGCCCTAGGGACTGCGTAGAGTTAGCAAAATTATGTTGTCTTAAAAAAAATTCATATTAAGTTTCTAAAAAGCCACTAAAGTGATTTATTTATGATTGTCAACATAAGAACGCTAATGTGTTTAAGCACATAAAATATGGCAGACACTTTAGGTATGTCATGCTGTTTAATCCTCACAACTCTGTGACAGAAATATAATTAGACTCATTTCAGAGTAAAAGAAACCCCAAGTCAAAGCAACTACGTAATTGCTATAACATTTTATTTCCTAACAAAGGAAGGGAAATTAATACCGTATGGCACAATGATAAAATCTGACAAAGTTACAATGGTGGCTAAACATGTTATTGTATACACAGCTTTCTGAACTTCAAATACTTCATAATTAAAAAAAATAATGCTGGTAATAATTGGCCCATGTTACAGTGCTAATTAAGGACAGAACCAAAATTTAAATTCGCATCTAACTCTGAAGTCCATGCTTTTCCCATAATATTGTGCTGCCTTGCCTCTCCAAAATAGAAATTATGACATTTGCTTGAACCAGTATATACCCAAGTTGGAAGGCTGAAAGTAGGTGTAACTCATCATTACAGTTACTATTAGCAGAAATTATAACACAAGTGTGGCAAATATGTTGGATGCATGTCACATTTTTCTACTGTCTTTGAGATGGTTTAGTAGTCCTAGACCAAGAGATTGTGAAAATTATCCTCTATTCTCAAATGGCCTCTTAGGATAGAGTCCACAAGCTAGAACCAGCATCTCTTTCTTAGAGTACAAGACATAATTAAAAATAAGGAGCACTCTTATGGACAAAGAAAGGAAAAGGAGTAAACCAAAGATAGTAGGTGAGCGGGGCTAACTGTGAGTGAGTTCTGAAGAAGGAATGGGTATGATCCTGAGGTTTAAAGAATAAGAAGAGGAGAAAGTAGGAGAGGAAGGATTTTATATATAAAGGAGGCATAAAGAGAACTAGGAGATGAGATGAAGTCTGAAGACAAAGAAAGGTAAGAGTTAGAGAAAGTAAAAAGAATATAGAACAGGAAAAAATTAAAAATTAGAGGAAAACAGTGGGACAGAGAAGCAGGGGGCATAAAATGAATGACATTAAGGAGAAGGCAGAGGCAGCCCTCCATCAGTTCATAAATTAGTTCCACGTCCTGCCATGTGGATTTTCCCCTCCCTTTCCTGACATTAACAGGATCAGCAACTTTGAGTGCTACATTTTGCAAGAGGAGGGTGATAAATTGAAAGCATCAGTGAGCAAACAGACCCTCGCAATGAAAATTAAGCACTGAGGAATGCAGATTAAATTCCGACATGACATAATACTTAGAAATGCACTGAAACACGATGTTGTTCTGGAACCATTTCCAGGTCTGCAGCAAGCCTCCAGACCACAGGCTGCTGTTACAGATTTTATTTCTCCCCCCACCCCAGTCCACCACTGTGGACTGGAATCTGACGCCATCTTTACTACTGAACAAGCAGGACGAAGCTTCACAAACACACCCCCAACCACACCCACACCTGCCAACACCTTTATTTATCTAGCAGGTTGAAGGGTGAGTGGCAAGCAGCCAAAACACACACCAGGGGAAACACACACTCTTTCGAATGTTTTTTTTTTCCTCTCACTCCCCCTTTCAAGGAATTTTAAAAATTATATCCAGAATGTGCAAAAATGTCAGAGTTTTTAAAAACCTGTAGCGGCAATCAATTTTCTTCCAGGTTCATCAGGTTTGTTTTTATAGGTAAATATTTCTTTCTAAAAAGGTAGGCTAAAAATCCATAAAGCTGCAGAGGGAGACTTAGTAAACATATTATTTTATATTGCCCAAATAAGCACTTGTTCTTTAAAGGGAGATTCGTTTTTGGTGTTTTGTTTTTTTTTTAAAGCACTTTGTAGCCATTTCATCTGTTTATAAACAAGTTTTACATTAATTCCAGTTAGGTTAATTCAATAAGGATTTACATTAAATCCTTAACAAGTGCCTACTTATATCAAGGTCCTATGCCCTAATCCACACAACCTGAAAAAAATTAAACTGTCACCTGGATGATATATTAAAGGTCGGGCTTCCCAGGTGGCACTAGTGGTAAAGAACCCGCCTGCCAATGCAGGAGATGTAAGAGGCGTGGGTTCAATCCCTGGGTCAGGATGATCCCCTGGAGGAGGGCATGGCAACCCATTCCAGTGTTCTGGCCTGGAGAATCCCCATGGACAGAGGAGCCTGGCGAGCTACAGTGCATAGGGTCACAAAGAGTCGGACACGACTGAAGCAACCTAGCATGCACGCACACATATTAATGGTCATCTTTACATACAGGTAGTTCCTAAGGGAAAGCAAACAGATCAACAAGCACAACTCAGCCGCTCATTTCAATCTCCAGCCACCAAGGACCACCCATCTTCCACCATGGCACTGGGAACCACCCTGAGCTACACAAGCACCACACGTGGTCACATGTAGATGTGAGGGCTGGACCATAAGGAGAGCTGAGCGCCGAAGAATTGATGCTTTTGAACTGTGGTGTTGGAGAAGACTGTTGAGAGTCCCTTGGACTGCAAGGAGATCCAACCAGTCCATCCTAAAGGAGATCAGTCGAATATTCTTTGGAAAAACTGATGCTGAAGCTGAAACTCCAACACTTTGGCCACCTGATGCGAAGAACTGACTCACTGAAAAGACCCTGATGCTGGGAAAGTTGAAGGTGGGAGGAGAAGGGGATGACAGAGGATGAGATGGTTGGATGGGATCACTGACTTGATAGACATGAGTTTGAGCAAGCTCTGGGAGTGGTGATGGACAGGGAAGCCTGGCGTGCTGCAGTCTATGGGGTTTCAAAGAGTTAGACACAACTGAGCAACTGAACTGAACTGATAAAACCACCAGAGCCCTTGGCCTACCCTCCCATTCCCTTTCCTCCTCTCTGCTGCCTTATCAACCCTGCAGCCTCCCGTGGCAGGTGCCCCTCAGCTCCAGGACATTCCCTGCTCAGGACAACTTTTGGACAAGCAAACCCTGGGCCAAACTCCTGCCACAACATCAATAGAGGAGCAGACACTGGCCTCAGACTCAGAAAACTTTGAGTGCCAAGTCCTCCACTTGCTAATTGTGTGTCAAAAGACAGTTTATTTCATCTCTTTGAGCTTCCATGTCTTTACCCTTAAAATGGGAAGATGATCTGCTTTACCGTCTTCATAGGATTGTGGTGAAGATTTTGTGAGTCTACTGTGAGGGCGAGCACTTTCTAAGTGCTCTAGTGATATATATTTATTCAGAAGTAACCTGTTTAGAGCTATACAGAGGTAAGTAGCGGCCTAATTTTATACATTATAGGATACTGGAAGGTCACAGCTTGGAAGTCAGATGTGGATCCAGTCCTGACTGTTGGATAAACCCAAACAAGTCACTTTCCTCCTTCCACCCTTTGTATGAGTTCATGTTTTTATTCAACTTGATGATCTCTGAAGACCCTTCAGGGACTGATAACCTGGAAATCTAGAGCTGCAGTGTTTAACTGCACACGTGTTGCATAAGCTTTCAGGAATCAGCCCGGGAACGGAACTTACAGGATAATATTGCTTATGGAAAAATGAGTTCTGAGTGATGACAACTGCCTTTCAAGTGAACTTTTGGAACAAAAGCAATTTGTGATTTGGAGATTGCATTAATCACTACTATAGATTTCCATTACAAAAAAAAAAAAAAACAAAACCCTTTGGTGAAGTTAGGAACTATCTCCCATGCTTTCCTGGAGTTGATTTTCCACAGCATTTCAGTTTTGCCACTGTATGTACTTGAGACCTGAGATGTACTTGGGTTTTTAGTTAATCAAACCACCACCATTTCTAAGGACAATGACTGGTTTTCCTTTTGGCACATGAGCTGTATGTATGTATGTGTGTATATGTGTGTGTGTGTGTGTGTGTGTAGTGAGGGAAGGGGACTAATCTGGATTTCACTTTAAACCTGATATTATATGAAATTATTACACATTATGAAAAGCATTTTGAATTTTTAGAAGAAATATGCAATATTGACATACACTTTCATTTTTCACCTTTACTTTCTTCCTTATATCACTCTGCCATTAACTGTCTAAAGTGAAAAAGGAAAGGGCAGTGTATCCCTCAGCAGATCTAACAAAGGCAGTGGGATAACTAGTACTCTCTCAAATTAAAAAATGAAATGAAAAGACTTTCTTCTCAATTGACCTTCCTAAAGCAGGGAAGTCTTGGACACATATTACCCCCAGGTCCCCGGGTGCAACATGTTATAGTAAACTCCTGATGCTATGAGGGAACAGGGAGAGATCATGGGATGCTGCTACTATGGAAGCTTGGGGTTATGTAACAAGAACTTGAGTTGTCAATCTCTGAATGGAGGACAGCTCAGGTGGAGGCTCAGAAACCTGAATTTTCACTGGCTCATCTCACATGGTCCAAGACCGAGGTTTCAATATATGGTTGTTATGATAAAAGTAACCACAATCCAAGAAATCATAACTATGAAGACACATTGTTCTAAAAAATTCTCTCACATACCTTCCTTCTGTGATGACTGAAGCTCTACTCGCTGTCAAGAAGGCAATGTTTTCCCATTACATGAAATGTACATGTTCTACTGACTTCACGCTTTATTGTGAGATGCACAGACACCTTTTCTAAAGACAAGTTTAAAAATCACACTTTTAAACAAAAATAAAGTGACTTGCACAATAGGCTCCACAAAAAAAGTTCACACACAGTTTTTCAGAAACTATTCCAAGAACTGTGGAAGTTAATGTGTTAAAGTGATCATCCTTTTCCCAACTATGGGGACATTTTGCATCTGATGGACTTGCCGAATTTATTACCAGACAGTAGACATGACCACACTCTGAAATATGTATTTGTGTAAGAAAAATTAAAAAACAAAAAGAGGAGTTAAGGGGGGTCAAGAGATATAAATTTCCAGTTATAAAATAAACAAGTCCTAGGGGTGACTTGTGATGTGCAGCACAACTATAGTTAACACCACATTGCATATTTGAAAATTGCTAAGAGAATAGATCTTATAGGTTCTCGTCAGAAGAAAAAGCTTACTTTTTATATATCTAAAATATCAGATCATTTTGACAATAAATCTGTTGCCCTGGCTTAAGAGGAAATAATCTTTTTTGTGAAAGGCTTCTATGTACTCTGCTGAGAGTCTTAGAAATCCTGCTTCTAAGCTGCTAAGTTGCTTCCGTTGTGTCCGACTCTGTGCAACCCCATAGACGGCAGCCCACCAGGCTCCACCGTCCCTGGGATTCTCCAGGCAAGAACACTGGAGTGGGTTGCCATTTCCCTCTCCAATGCATGAAAGTGAAAAGTGAAAGTGAAGTCGCTCAGTCCTGTCCGACTGCTAGCGACCCCATGGACTGCAGCCCACCAGGCTCCTCCGTCCATGGGATTTGCCAGGCAAGAATACTGGTTCTCCTCTAACTATTAAAAAAAAAAAAATATGTGAGCAATATCATTTTGTGATAGGATCACTGTTATAGATTCCTGATAGGAATCAAATTGGGCTTCCCAAATCTAGCTGACTGGGACAATGCTAGGTCATGTGACAGCACAAGATGTGGCTTTCCCTCTGCAAGAGATCAGAGCAGCTCCTAAGGGATCCTTGTATCAGTCGATAGATCCTTGAAATCAAACCCAGGGTGGTTGTGCATCAAAAACATGCTCTTTGGAGAAGGATGACGATGATGATATGGTGATGACAACAAAATAGCTGGCATTTATTATCCATTTCCGGAGAAGGTGATGGCACCCCACTCCAGTACTTTTGCCTGGAAAATCCCATGGACGGAGGAGCCTGGTAGGCTGCAGTCCACAGGGTCGCGAAGAGTTGGGCACAACTGAGCGACTTCACTTTCACTTTTCACTTTCATGTATTGGAGAAGGAAATGGCAACCCACTCCAGTGTTCTTGCCTGGAGAATCCCAGGGACGGGGAAGCCTGGTGGGCTGCCGTCTATGGGGTTGCACAGAGTCGGACACGACTGAAGCAACTTAGCAGCAGCAGCACTGTCCGTTTCTACAAGTCAAGCATCACACAAAGAATATGTAAATTAGCTCATTTAAACCTGACATCAACTCCGGGATAGCTTATTTACACATACTGCTGCTAAGTCACATCAGTCGTGTCTGACTCTCTGCGACCCCATAGATGGCGGCCCACCAGGCTCTCGTCCCTGGGATTCTCCAGGCAAGAATACTGGAGTGGGTTGTTTATGTTGACTAAATAACTTGCCCAAAGGTACACAGCTCAGAAACAGCAAGGCCTCCACCCAAACTCAGATGGGTCTTTGTGCTGAACCACTTCATCTGCCCCTCCTGGTCGTCTTTCCACCCTAATCTCTGCACCAATTTTATAAACTGTGCCAGTTTTATACCCAGGTGTTTGACCTCTATGAGCTGCATCAGTGGGCTTCCCTGCCTTCTGGATGGTAGTTGTTTCGGCCCATGGCACCAGGGCAGGAGGTCAGCGGGAGGAAAGAGGCAAAGACTGAGCAGCTTATTCCCTGGGCTTCCTCCCTGTGGAGTCACCTCAAACTGGGGCTTATTTCTGAAGCCCTATTCCTAGAGTACCATTTCCCAATCAATACTGTGGAATGCTCTGACACGTGTAATGATGGTCCTGGGGTTTCATGAGACCCAGTAGCCAATTTTTGACTAGGCATATTAGTGTGCAGGTAATTATATTCTCCTAGATCAAGAGAGAATTGAAAAGAGCCTGTGCATGTGCCCTTGTGTGTGTGTTTACAAACACAAGCAATCCTAAAAGAGGCCGTGATCCCTGTGTCAATGCAAGAAGTACAGTCACTACACTCAAGGGATTTCATCGTGCCTCTAACACTGCATCTTGGAACGCAATTCTCCTCGGAAATAATCCTAAAGAACCACAATGTTACAGCTACTAGAGACCCTAGAGATAAAAAAGGAAGACTTCCAACCCCTTCATTTTTCAGATGAGTCAATGCATCAGAGCAAGAAGTGACCTCCATGGATTTCCAGTTCAAAAGTCTGATTCCATTCATCAAACTCTTGGAGTGCTGGGGGCTTTCTCTTGTTCCTCTACGAACTGCCTCCTCCATCCACTTAGTTTGCAAAACCACCAAGATACTGACAATGACACAATATCTCAAAGTGTTTACTTATTAAGCCTACTATATTATAAGCAGTTTTGTGTATGTGTTAGTTGCTAAGTCGTGCTTAACTTTTTGCGACCCCATAGACTATAGCTGGCCAGACCCCTCTGTTCATGGAATTCTCTGTGCAAGAATACTGGAGTGAGTTGCCATTCCCTTCTCCAGGGGATCTTTCCAACTGAGGAATCCAACAGGGGTCTCCTGCACTGCAGGCAGATTCTTTACCGTCTGAGCCACCAGGGAAGCCCAATGTACTATAAGCAATTTTACATATTATTCAATAGGGCTTCCCTGATAGCTCATGGAATACTGAACACTGGGCTCCAGTATTCTTGGGCTTCCCTGGTGCCTCAGATGGTAAAAAATCTGCCTGCAGTGCAGGAGACCTGGGTTCGATCCCTGGGTTGGGAAGATCCCCTGGAGAAGGGAAAGGCTACCCATTCCAGTATTCTGGCCTGGAGAATTCCATGGACTGTATAATCCATGGGGTCACAAAGAGTCGGACATGACTGAGCAACTTTTACTTTCAGGTATTTTACAAGATTTGTAATGACTGTATAGCCTTTTGGCTTTGGGGTGTCATGTCCTTTGTTTCATCAGTCCTCTGTGTTTTATTCGTTTCCCTTTGCTCCACTGATGAGGGAAGGATTCCTGCCTTAGGGTGACAGGGATGGTGGGATACATGACGCCTGACACTGGACAGATGAGATGGACAGCAATTTTACAGCCCCATACACTCACAGCCTCAGGGAACACATGCACACCATGCAGAACTGCCTGGGGGCTACCCCTAGAAACAGAGGGAATAAGCAGAGTCTGTGGACGCAAGCTCCATAGAAACAAGAGGGTGAGGTGACCCCTGGCTTCTGCAGGGGGGTGTCACTGACTTGTCTGAATAATTCTGCACACTGGCAGGGAACTGAAGAAGCCCACTGTTCAGGGATAAGCAGCACTGTGCCTGGCCCTGTGATAAGGAAGGGCTTGGGCCAGTGTACCTTATCCCAGGGAACAGAATTTGTTGTGGAGGGGACCTGCAGTTAAGCCATCAAGCCCCTCCCCACATCCAGTTTCAGATGTCAAGGCAGCACATATTCTTGAACCCTAACCCTAGGTCTTACACCACACCTTGCTGTTTAAATTCCCAATATTTCATTCTCATAAACAAAACCACAGTGGGCACCTTAGGACACCTATCATTTTACCTATCTCTGGTCACTCCCTTAGGATAAATTCCTTGATGCCAAACTTCAGGGGGAAAAAAACAACAATAAAACAAACACTATTCTGAACTATGTACATTGGTGGAAGGTCTGTACTCCATCCCTCATTTGTCAGATAATATTCATATTCTAGGCAGAATGCTGTTTTGCTTTTATTTTAACTAGATGCTTTATTATGAAACCTATAAGCTCTTATAAAAATATTCAAACAGTTGAAAATGGTATATAATGAAAGCTAAAAGCCTCTCTCACCAAGCCCCACTAGGAGGCCTTTCCCCCAAAACAACTACAAAATGCTTATGGATATACAAGCATATAATGTGTATGTGTGTTAGTCACTCAGTCATGCCTGACTCTTTGCAGTCACGTGGACTGTAGCCACCCAGGCTCCTCTGTCCATGGAATTCTCAGAGAATACTGGAGTGGGTTGCCATTCTCTTCTCCAGACAAGCATACCATAGTGTATCTTCTTTTAAAAAAAGTTTGAATCCAATAAATGGGAGGGCAATATGCTTTATGTTGGAACTGCATAGTACTTCATTAGATGGATGCTGCATTCATTTGCAAGGATTGCCATAAAAAAATAACACTGACTGGGTGGCTTAAAACAACAGAAATTTATTTCCCCACAGTTCTGGAGGCTAGACGTCCAAGATCAAGGTGCCCGCAAGTCTGGCTCCTCCTGAGGCTTCTCTCCTTACCTTGCAGACGGCTGCCTTCTCACTGTGTCCTCACACGGGCCTTCCTCTCTGTGCGTGCCCCTGGTCTGTCTCGTCTTCCAAGGGCATCAGTCATGAATTAGGGCTCCCCAACCCATATGATCTGTTAACGGACTGCATTCAATATGTCAGCAAAATTGGAAAACTCAGCAGTGGTCACAGGACTGGAAAAGGTCAGTTTTCTTTCCAATCCCAAAGAAGGATGATGTCAAAGAATATTCAAACTACTGTACAATTGCGTTCATTTCACATACCAGTAAGGTTAGGCTCAAAATCCTTCAAGCTAGGCTTCAGCAGTACGTGAACTTCTAAATGTACAAGCTGGATTTAGAAAAGGCAGAGGAACGAGAGACCAAATTGCCAACATTCATTGGATCATAGAGAAAGCAAGGGAATTCCAGAAAAACACCTACTTCTGCTTCATTAACTATGCTAAAGCCACTGACTGTGTGGATCACAACAAACTGTGGAAAATTCTTAAAGAGATGGGAATACCAGACCACCTTACTTGTCTCCTGAGAAACCTATATGTGGATCGAAAAGCAATGGTTAGAACCGGACATGGAACAACAGACTGGTTCCAAATTGAGAAAGTACAACAAGTCTATATACTGTACCCTGCTTATTTAACTTATTAACTTATTACTATAACAATAATATATGCAAAGTACATCATGTGAAATGATGGATGAATTGCAAGCTGGGATCAAGATTTCTGGGAAAAGTATCAACAAACTCAGATATGCAGCTGATATACCACTCCAGTGGCAGAAAGTAAAGAGGAACTAAAGAGCCTCCTGATGAAGGTGAAAGAGGAAAGTGAAAAAGCTGGCTTAAAACTCAATATTAAAAAAAACTAAGATCATGGCATCTGATTCCATCACTTCATGGCAAATAGATGGGGAAAAAGAGGAAACTGTGAAATATTTTACTTTCTTGGGCTCCAAAATTACTGTGGATGGTGACTTCAGCCACAAAATTAAAAGGCACTTGCTCCAAGGAAGGAAAGTTATGACAAACATAGACCAAATATTAAAAAGCAAAGACATCACTCTGCTGACAAAGGTCCATCTACTCAAAGCTATGGTTCTTCCAATAGTCAGGTACAGATGTGAAAGTTAGACCATAAAGAAGGCTGCACATCGAAGAACTGATGCTTTCAAACTGATGCTGGAGAAGATTCTCGAGAGTTTTTTAAACTGCAAGGAGATCAAACCACTCATTCCTAAAGAAAATCAACCCTGAATATTCATTGGAAGGCCTGATGCTGATGCTGAAGGTCCAATACTCTGGTCACTAGATGTGAAGAGCCAACTCATCAGAAAAGACCCTGAAGCTGGGAAAGACTGAAGGCAAAATGAGAAGGGGGTGGCAGACGATGAGATGGTTAGATAGCATCAACGACTCAGTGGACACGAATTTGAACAAACTCCAGGAGATAGTGAAGGACAGGGAAGCCTGGCGTGCTGTAGTTCATGGGGTCATAAAGAGTCAGACATGACTTAGCGACTGAACAACAACAACTTATAATCTCATTTCAACTTAATCCATTCTTTAAAGGCCCTTTTTCCAAATAGAGTCACATTCTAAGATACTGGGGGTTAGAACTTCAACACAGGAATTTGAGGGAATCATAATTCAGTCCAGAAGAGACACACCATAAACTTTGTTGCTTTCAGCTTTTTTTTTTACTATTATAACAATGCTGGAGTGAATATCATTGTCCATATTTTTGAACATGTAGGTATACCTGTAGAATAAACTCCTAGAAGCAGAACTGCTGAGTCGAAAAAATAAATTTTTGTACCTGTTGCCAAACTGCCCTCCATAAAGATCTGTCAAATTTAAACTCCCACCAACTGTGTGTGTGAATAGTCATTTCCCCTCACACCCAACACACAGGATATGATCAGACTTTTTTCATCTTTGCCAAACTGTCAGTAAAAAAAAGAAAAAAAAAAACTTATTTTGGTCTGGTTCTTTTAATTATCAGTGAGGTTTTATACAGTATGCATTTTTCATAAGATGACTATTACCCTTTTTTCATACATGCTATTACATTTACAGTGATTAAGTGCTTCAGTTCAGTTCAGTCGCTCAGTCGTGTCCGACTCTTTGCGACCCCATGAATCACAGCACACCAGGCCTCCCTATCCATCACCAACTCCCAGAGTTCACTCAGACTCACGTCCATCGAGTCAGTGATGCCATCCAGCCATCTCATCCTCTGTTGTCCCCTTCTCCTCCTGCTCCCAATCCCTCCCAGCATCAGAGTCTTTTCCAATGAGTCAACTCTTCTCATGAGGTGGCCAAAGTACTGGAGTTTCAGCTTTAGCATCATTCCTTCCAAAGAAATCCCAGGCCTGATCTCCTTCAGAATGGACTGGTTGGATCTCCTTGCAGTCCAAGGGACTCTCAAGAGTCTTCTCCAACACCACAGTTCAAAAGCATCAATTCTTCAGCACTCAGCTTTCTTCACAGTCCAACCCTCACATCCATACATGACCACTGGAAAAACTATAGCCTTGACCAGATGGATTTTTTTTGGTAAAGTAATGTCTCTGCTTTTCAATATGCTATCTAGGTTGGTCATAACTTGCTTCCAAGGAGCAAGCGTCTTTTAATTAAGTGCTTATATATATATATATATAAATCAAAGCTGTTAAAATGTCTTTATTCAAACCCATAGTCAGGTAATTGAAACACTGGTTCCAATATAACAGATTTAGAGAAGTATGGGACTTCCGTGGTGATCCAGTGGTTAAGAGTCCACATTCCAATGTGGAGAATGCGGGTTCAATCCCTGGTCTGGCATGATTCCACATGCCACAGGACAACCGAGCCCACATACTGTAGCTACTGAGTCTGTGAGCTCTGGAACCCATGCCGCAACTAGAGAGAAGCCCCTCGCCACAAGGAAGGATCCAGCATGCCATAACCAAGACTCACTGCAGCCAAAAATAAATAAATAATAAAATATCTTTAAAAAGAAGTATGGCCGCACAAGCTTTGCATAGAATCTGTTCTAAACAAGTACTTGCTGAATGAAACTGATCACTGGTGGAATTTGCTGTATATCAGCAAAGGTAATAAACCCAGCCCCTTTAAAAAAAAAATGAACCTAGCTCCTAATCACCAGTGCATCTCTAAATAACTTTGAATTAATTCAAACATATTTTCCTCTACCAGTTCTTCTCCCATTGACAAACAGGCATGACTGAGCCTGGTGTTTTCAAATTGGATTGAAAGGGAAAAAAGGTTGTTTTTAATTTGAAAGTTACCTGAAAATCTTGGTAAATAAACCAAATCTAATTTTTAACCCAGTACCAGTACAAACAAATTTTCTTGTATATTACTGTGCTTTGGGAGCCTCTGGAAGACACAGCACCAGGGCAGCCTCAAGTTCAGGACTTCCTGGTGGTCCAGTGGTTGGGAATCCACCTGCCACTCCAGGGGACACAGGTTCAATCCCTGGTCCAGGAAGATTCCACATGCCCTGGTGCAACTAAACTCATGAGCCGCAACTACTAGGCCCATACACAGCAACGACCAAAGCCTGTGCGCCCTAGAGCCCATGCTCCACAAGAGAAGCCACTCCAGTGAGAAGCCCGTGCAGCGCAACAGAGAGGAGCCCCCGCTGCCCACACTACAGAAAAGCCCCTCACAGCAACGAAGACCTAGTGCAACCAAAAATTAATTAATTAACAACAACGACAAAAAGAAGACAGGATTTCCTATCAGAATGAGCAGACAGCATAAGTAAGATCAGGTACAAATGAATAGGCAAGATGCTGAGAAAAGACGAGTATACTTGCTATGGAACATAAAAATTTTAAACAGAAAAATTGCCTGCAGGGTTTTGGTATGAGTGTATTTATGGGGAGGGGGCCCCCCAGGGAGGGAGGAAATCATGTTCATATTGACTAGAACTATCCAGGTTTCCCAAGTGCCTCCCAATAGCAGCAGGAATATTTATGAACAGATACATGTGGCAAACAGAATTGAGCAGTGTAAGTCTAAAAGTGCACATTAAGTTTGCCATGTTTCAGGATTTCATCATGTTTTTGGCAAGAGTAAGTACACATAAGGAGACCTTTTGTTAAACCACATAACTCTGATCTTGTTTATGAGCTCTAAAATTAAATTATCTCACATAAATACTCAGAAGGTAATTGTCATATTAGTCTCAATGGTCCACAGTACCACCACAAAAGAGCCAGTCACAATTCATTCTGTGACATGGGCGGCCTGGCGGCTTGGTATAATGTGCTGCTTCGTGGGAGTTTCATGACCTACAGACTCTCACGCATTTGGAGAGGGGAAGAGGGGCTGGAAGCACTTTTGCTGGATCTGTGGCCAAAGTATTTACTATTGAATAAGGGAAATGCATTAATGCGAAAGAATGAAGACCGTAGTTCAGAGCCTGCAAACTATCTCTGTGAAGTGACAAATAGTAAATATTTTAGATTTTGCAGGCCATTAATTCTCTGTCACAACTACTAGGCTCTGCTGTTATATCATGAAAACCACCATAGACAACACATAAACTAACAGCTATAGCGGTGTTCCAATAAAACTTTATTGACCAAAAAAGGTAGACAGGCCAGATTTGGCCTATGGGTCATAATTTACCACCTCTTGCTCTAGACTACATTGATCTTCCCCTTCTCTGGTATTTTCTTTTCTAAACATGCACCATTACTATGTCCCAGGTCCTATTCGACCTTCTAAAAAGTATTTTATTTAATCCTGGAAACAACTCTGCTTTTATCACCTTCCCATTTTATAGACAGGCTTGCCAGGGGGCACAGTGATAAAGAATCTGCCTGCCAATGCAGAAGACACGAGAGATGCGGGTTTAATCCCTGGGTCAGGAAGATCCCCTGGGGTAGGAAATGGCAACCCACTCCAGTATTCTTGGCCCAGAAACTTCCATGGACAGAGCAGCCTGGAGGGTTACAGTCCGTGGGGTCACAAAGAGTCAGGCACAACTGAGCGCACACACACACACACACACACATACTTTATAGATGAGGAAACTAAGGCCCAGAGATGCTGAGCAACGTTCCCAGGGTTGTACAACCAGACAACTAGAACTTGAACCCAGGCAGTCTGACCACAGAGACCACAGCTTGCCACCCACCCCTGTGAGGTTTTAACTGTCCCAAGAACTCTTTAAAAAAAAATCCATCCACCCTTCCAGGGACTCCTGAAGCTCCGCAAGTCTGACTGGCACCCAGAGCAGATTATTTTTGCTAATCTTCATTCAGGTGGATCCTAGTTCATTCTAGTCCTTTGTGAGACTTCTAACAAGGGAAACACAGGGAGACGCTGAGGGTCCCAACTCCACGCCGGCATTGAATGTTCTCAGACACCTCATGAAGTTTTCTGGATATTTATCCAGCATCTTTTCCCAATTTGCTATAAGCCTAGAAGTTACTGTGTCCCCTAAGGGATAATTTGTGACAATACTGTGCTACCAAAATTTGCTGTTTAAAAAAACAAGAGAAAACACTAGAAAATTATCATATTTCATATAAAATTAATGACTACAGAAATAAAAATTTACCCCAAAGTTCTCTTAGAACACAAAATTACAGGTTCACTGGATGAAAAGTGATGATGTTTGTCACTATAAGTAATAGGATACTACTATGAGGTTTGGAATTTACCTCTTTACATCTGAATGAAGTAAACACATCCTGGCTGTTGGGGTTCTGATACCACCAAATGAAGTAAACACATCCTGGCTGTTGGGGTTCTGATACCACCAAGGACGGGAGGGCAAGTTTAACTTGCTGCTTGCCAAAAAGTCCTCAGGATTTGCTTCTCCCTCACCCTCCCATCATATTTTTTAGATTTCCTTTCAATCAAAACTTACCTCTTTTGATAGAGTTAAAACCACATCATTAAAGAAGAAAGTAAACTGAACATTCCCTTTCAGAACATGGAAACTTCCTGTGGTTGCCAAAGAGAACTTGAAATGCTTTAAGACTGAGATTATACATTCAGTCAAATCAGCAAATATAAATTAATAGCTTTGTGTAAGGATTTAGAACGTAAGTATTGTAGAATGAGAAAAGAGGTTTTCTCTGAAACGGCCTCTGGGAAAGGGAAGTGGGTATTTTCACATCCCATTCATAAAAGCCAAGGACAAGTCCATAAAATTTTCTATGGCCTTTACTGCAGAGGAAAAAAATCCTATTTCTATTTGTTAAAAGATTTCATACCCTGGAAGAACAAAGAATGTTTAGCTCTGAAGAGGACACACAAATCTTAGGTAGGATATATTTGTGAGTTTTAAAAAAAGATATTTTATTACATAAAACACCACTGTGGTATTGTGACTGGGGTCCTTAACAGCTTTGAAGTTTGCATCGAACAGGAAAGATATGAAAAGGCAGAGGAGAAGAAAAACATGTGAAGACTACTATATACCAAGCTCCATGCTAGGAAGTGTAATATAAATTACTATATCAAGGAAATAACTAATGTAAAATATTGATTGCTGCTTAGTTGCTAAGTCGTATCCGACTCTTTTGCAACCCCATGGACTGCAGCCCACCAGGCTCCTCTGTCCAAGGGATTCTCCAGGCAAGAATTCCGGACTGAGTTGCCATTTTCTTCTCCAGGGGATCTTCTCCACCCAGGGATCGAACCCACGGCTCCTGCAACTCTCCTGCTTTGCAGGTGGGTTTTTTACCTCTGAGTCACGGGGGAAGCAAAATCTTAGTTACATCTTCAAGTTTTGCAGATTGTTATTTGTCATTAAAAAATATTTTCTCTTATTTCAATTTCTGTTGGGAAATTTTAAATTTTATTGTGCAGGCACTTTTCTTTTAAACTAACACCTCCTTTAAAAGCAGGCTGAGGAAAACTGACGTGCGAAGGAGCCTCATTCCTGCTTGCAGGATTGCGCCTGCCTGTCTTAAAACTGTTGCAAGAGCAATGGAACCTCTTGATCATTTTCAGCTACCAAGGCCTTCATTTCCATCGCCCACTCCACCTCCCAATTATAAACTAATATATTTTTCAACATGAGGACTCGTGTGTGTTCATGACTATAATAAATGAGGCATGGCTTTGCAAGCAGTTGGGATATCCCCTCGAGAAGTTGTCTACATAATTAAACCCTGAAGCATCTGAACATGGTTACTGTGGTGTGTGACCCACTCTTGCATTGGAAGTAACTACAAAGCTGCATCACGTATTTCCAGCAACTACTCAATCAGATGACTCCTAAATCCTCCACCCAGCCTTCCCATGGTAACCGGGAGATTTGCTTCAAGCACAACAACCTGGCTGCCTTCTCTCACACCTCCTGTCTCAGTTTTGCTGAAAACTCACTTCCCTTGACTTAAACTAAGTTACTCTTATTGTTCTGTTTTCTGTGTTCTGGACATTGGCTGCTGCTGCTGCTGCTGCTGCTAAATCGCTTCAGTCGTGTCCGACTCTGTGCGACCCCACAGACAGCAGCCCACCAGGCTCCGCCGTCCCTGGGATTCTCCAGGCAAGAACACTGGAGTGGGTTGCCATTTCCTTCTCCAATAAATGAAAGTGAAAAGTGAAAAGTGAAAGTGAAGTCACTCAGTCGTGTCAGACTCTTCGCAACCCCATGGACTGCAGCCTACCAGGCTCCTCCGTCCATGGGATTTTCCAGGCAAGAGTACTGGAGTGGGTTGCCATTGCCTTCTCCTAGATTCACTAAACTGTTTTAAGTTTTAAAATAAAAGCTGTGGGGCTCTGACTATAATCATTTACTGAATATCTATTAACCTATATAGAACCTGTTTGCTCTATTTAGATAATTTATACTTTTCTTTGCATAGATAATCCAAATTTCCTCATGTAATACCCATAACAACTCACTGATATATATATATATATATATATATATATATCCACACACACACATATATATATCACTTTTAAATACATATATTACTATTCCCACTTTACAGATGAGGAAGTTGAGCCTAAGAAGTTAAAAATGTCTAGGACAGTGGTAATGACTCAAACCCACTGATTTCCAAAACTTACTGCTCTTAAACGTTAGGCAATATTGCCTAATTTAGCTCTTTATCTGGAGTGGTGAATGTAAAATCATACATAATCACATCCCCAGAAAGTATGTTCAACTCCATCTTTTTAAAAATCACTTTGGTAAGGCTAAATTTAGATGAGCTAACTCTTCACAGTATTCTGATTATGAAACCATAGAGAATTTGACAGTGCTGCTGGACCCTTTGCCCAGGGAAAAAAGCACATAGCACACGCACCACAGTCTAGATGGCTGTCGACTTTAAATGTGTCTCCATCGAGAGATCAGAATCCGTCTCCATCACAGGCTCATGTGGCCAGATCATCTCTCTTCAGTTATTACCAGCAAGCCTTCCCATTCTTTGATTTTATTTTCTACTGAGTGTGAAAAGTACCCTTCCCATTACTACATTCTGGCCTTAACAAAGGGAAATGACTCACAGCGGACTTTCCACACTGTTGAGTACCTTTGTCTTCAACAGTAATGTTAAAGATGGTGTGGCCTTTGTACCCATCAGCTCAGAGATGTGGCACGGCTTTGCTCCTTGCCAGTACATTTTCCCTCCTGCTGAAACAGTCCTTTTGATTTGCATATGAGAACACATAATCAGCTCAGTCGCTCAGTCATGTCCGACTCTTTGCGACTCCATGGACAGCAGCACACCAGGCCTCCCTGTCCATCACCAACTCCCGGAGTTTACTCAAACTCATGTCCATTGTGTCGGTGATGCCATCCAATCATCTCATCGTCTGTCATCCCCTTCTCTTCCTGCCTTCAATCTTTCCCAGCATCAGGGTCTTTCACATAATAATTCATTTCTTCACAATTCGTTTTCCTACGCAGAATCATTCAGAGAATGGGGCTTGACCACAAGGCATAAGAAAAAGACAGAGGAGAAGCCAGTTATAAAAGGCAGTCTGGAGTTCCATGGAGGTTAAGAGCCCAAGCTTTGGAGTAAAGTGGCTCAGTAAGACAGCTGTATGTTCAAGCCTGTTCTGCCACTCACTTCCTGTGGGACCTTAAACAATTTGTTTAACCTCTCTGACTTTCTTGATCTGTGAAATTGTCTAATACTACACATCTCTTGTAGTCCAAGTTAATGCCAAGATTAGATGCCGAGATCAGATTAAGAAACATGCAAAACTTTGGGCTCTCATGGAGGCAGCTAGCGCGAGGCTGTGGAGTACTGAGCCACACATCCTGCCCTGCCCTGCACTGCCCAGACTGGCAAACAATACAGTCAAGATGGCTATAAGTGATCCCAAGAAACCAAAGGGCAAGATGTGTGCTTATGCCTTTTTTGTGCAGATGTGCAGAGAGGAACATAAGAAGAAAAACTCAGAAGTCCCTGTCAATTTTGCTGAATTTTCCAAGAAATGCTCTGAGAGGTGGAAGACCATGTCCAGGAAAGAGAAGTCTAAATTCGATGAAATGGCAAAGGTGTATAAAATGCACTATGATCAGGAAATGAAGGATTATGGACCAGCTAGGGGAGGCAAGAAGAAGGACCCGAAGGCCCCCAAGAGACTACCGTCTGGATGTCTCCTATTCTGCTCTGAATTCCACCCCAAGATCAAGTCTACACACCCTGGCATCTCTATCAGAGATGTGGCAAAGAAGCTGGGCGAGATGTGGAATAACTTAAGTGACAGTGAGAAGCAGCCATACATCAATAAGGCAGCGAAGCTGAAGAAGTATGAGAAGGATGTTGCAGACCATAAGTCGAGAGGGAAGTTTGATGGCACCAAGGGTCCTGCTAAAGTTGCCGGGAAAAAGGTGGAAGAGGAAGACAAAGAGGATGAGGAGGAAGAGGAGGGGAGGAGGAGGATGAATTAAAAAAAACTGTTCATTTGTCTCCTTGTGAATACCTTAGCATAGGGAGTGCCGTGACTGACACACCTCTCACTCGAGATGTGTCTGTTGCCCTCATTAGGTTTAATTACCCAATTGGATCATGATCATATGGCAGTCTCTCAAAGCACTCCAGCAATTGTCAGTGGTTTACAGAAAGTGGCCATGGGTGTCTGGAGCACCCAGAAACTGTATCAAAGCTGTACATATTTCCAAACATTTTTAAAACGAAAAGGGTCTCGTGTTCTCCTCACTCTGTGCACTTTGCTGTTGGTGTGACAAGGCTTTTAAAGATGTTTCTGGCATTTTTTAAATCTGTAAGGTGGTGTGTTAATTCTATGGTCATTGGCTAGAAGTCCCGAGTTCTCATCTGTACATATCTATAGTTTGTAAAAAGAACAAAGCAACTGAGACACACTCCTGACGCTCCTTGCTTGGCGTGGAGGCTGTGGGGGCAATGCCTTCTGGAGGGGCCGTAGCTCGGGGCATGCGCTGCGGGGCTGGGCCTGTGGACACGGCAGTGGGCATCCATCCAGCTTCGGGTTGTCTTGTTGCTTGTATATAGCGACATAGCATCCCGCTGCCATTCTTGGCTGTGGAAAAGGGGGGATGGGGTCAGCTGGCATGAGAAGTGTACCGGATCCTTTTTAGTTGAAGTGCGGTAGTTTTAAACTGTTTTGTTTTTTAAAAAACAAACCATAGAACTCTTCCTTGTCAGCAAAGCCAAGAGCCACTGCACCAGTCAAAGTTCAAGAACCTTCTGCACTAAACACGATCTGCAATGTTCTGTTTATTTTTATTTTTTTGGTTTGTTTAGAATGCTGAAATGTTTTTGAAGTTAAATAAACAATCAATTCAGTTCAGTCACTGAGTTGTGTCTGACTCTTTGCAACCGCATGAATCACAGCATGCCAGGCCTCCCTGTCCATCACCAACTCCCAGAGTTCACTCAAACTCATGTCCATCGAGTCAGTGATACCATCCAGCCATCTCATCCTCTGTCGTCCCCTTCTCCTCCTGCCCCCAATTCCTCCCAGCATCAGGGTCTTTTCCAACGAGTCAACTCTTCACATGAGGTGGCTAAAGTATTGGGGTTTCAGCTTCAGCATCAGTCCTTCCAATGAACACCCAGGACTGATCTCCTTTAGGATAGACTGGTTGGATCTCCTTGCAGTCCAAGGGACTCTCAAGAGTCTTCTCCAACACCACAGTTCAAAAGCAAACAATATTACATTAAAAAAAAAAAAAAACGAAACATACAAGACTTTGGCATATAGTAAGTACTGGATAATGGGTGGTATTACTATATTATTCTTAGTACTTTTCAATAAACTGGTTAGCAAAGAGTTGGACACGACTAAGCGACTTCACTTTCACTTTTCACTTTCATACACTGGAGAAGGAAATGGCAATCCACTCCAGTGTTCTTGCCTGGAGAATCCCAGGGACAGGGGAGCCTGGTGGGCTGCTGTCTATAGGGTCGCACAGAGTCAGACACAACTGAAGTGACTTAGCAGCAGTAGCAGCAGCAGCACAATTATGAAAGTTTATATTCTAATCAACAGATAGTTTTCAAATATGTATTTATTATTGTTGAAATATGCAGTATTAAACCATGGAATTTTTGCCTGAAACCAAAAGGAAACCCAATCAACTGTATTACTTACTTTTAAGGAATTGGAATATAGTGAAAATGCTTAAAGAGGAAATCATATGAAGTCCCTATTTTAATAATTTGGGAGGATCCTCTAGACTCAGGGTTACACAAATAACCATTAATCATCATTATTATATAATAGATATGCAGAAATACAGAATAAGAGAGGGTTTTAGATGATAAAATATCAATTATTCTGTGATGTAGCCTTTTATTAAGAAGTCATCAAGTGGAATTCCCTGGCAGTTCAGTGTTTAGAATCCCTTCACTTCCACTGCAGGGGGCATGGGTTTGATCCCCGGGTAGGGAAATAAGATCTTGCATGCAGCAGTAGAGCAGTAAAAAATAAATTAATAAGTCATCAAGAAGATTTATTTTTAAGAGATATTGAGAATGTAGTTTGTATTTATTGAATGAAGGCCAACCTGAAAAATCACAGATGCCAGAGTTTCATGTATTCTCTTATTATATCTCATAATTTCCTAGCATGACAAAGATTATAAGCTTACTCTATATTTGAAGCAATTGTGTGTTAGGAAGCTTTAATTTGCCAATGTACACATCCAGTAACTTGTGTGTAAGTAACTAGTAATTAGTATATTAGCATTCCAACCTTGGCCTAACTTCAAACCCCTGTTGTTTTCTCACCATACTCTGCTGCCTGCCAAATTTTACAAGGGAAAAGGCATAATTTTCAAACCAGTCAGGAACTCTGCTTATAAAATTGTCTTACTCTCTCCATTATCAATCAGACAGCCTCCTGGAAGGGAAAAATGGCAAAGTTTGCAAAATAAATATACAGAATGTACTGTTTCTAGAATAGAAAGATTTCAAATTCAAAAAATAGAAGATAAAAAAGGCAACAGAATTCTGGTCTGAGACAACAATTCAATTCAAAAATATAACACCCTTTTTCCAGTTTATTATCTGGATTCATATGAAGGAGCTGCCATCCCAAACTAATTAGAACACCGTTCTAATTAGTAAGCATAAGTTAGCAATTTGATTACTTGCTAATTTGAATGAAGCATCGGCAAAAAGCACATGAAACCTGGATGCATAAATCAAGGGAATTTCTCCAATTTTAATGAATCATATCTTTTAAGAGATAAGCCACAGTTGAACGTTAGTTTATGTGCCAATTAAGGAAGCTATAATCATAAACAATTTGTCTGGGCCTGGAATAAAATTTAATCAATCTAAGATCATTTCCTTTTCATCTGTGCATAAAAAGTAATTTATGTAATTATTATCAAGAACTTGGAAAAAATAAAAAACACTGAAATGCAAGAACTAGGAGACATTCAAACTGGATATCTAACATGGACTAATAATTTGGTACTTCCATAGGTGCTACTAATAAGAAATGGTACAAGCTGAGCCCTTGAAATGCCCTACATAGCCCAGCAGACCAATGGATTTATGAGTCTGCTGAATCTTGCAGAACACAAAGAATGAAGAAACTCAGAAGATTCAATTGATTTTATCACCTCAATATCCCAGGATTTTCAGAATAATCCCAGATCCTTTTGTTTTAGGAATCATCTGCCTTAATTTTTCTATTAGGACCAAATAGTCATCAAGAGTCAGAAAGGTTGGTATAAAAGGGAGAATAATATCAATAGGTAAAACACTGTAAGCTAAGGCTCAGTTAGAAAAGCCAAAAAAAGCATCCAGGTGCCTTTTTTTTTTATAAGACTGTGCCAGAAATCATTAACAGAAATGAATCATTTGGGAAATCTTAGCCAAAGCCAGAGATTTCACTACAATTCAGTCTTCTCTCTTGAGTCTAGTATATCATGCAATCCAATAACGAGGTTCAGAAACCATATTTTTCATCATTTGATAATGTACAGACATGGTCAATGTTTAAACGACTGTATTCATAGAAGCCAAATCATAGCACTCGGCCTCTGAACATAACAGGGACAATGAACTCTTGTGATATGAACAAGTGTGGTGAAATTTAAGGAGTGCCAGAATTCAATAACATAAGAAGAGGTGGTTAGGGCTTATGAAACCTCCCTGCAGTACTGCTTAGGCATTCATTTTCCTCAGTCTTCCTTTTTAAGTTACAAAAGCACTAAAGAATGTTAGGAAAAATGAAGAAAAATCATCACACATAACCCTGACACCTTGCTTTTTTTTTAACCTAAAATATTTCTTGGAGATGCATTCATATTGGTATTTAAAGCTGTCTCATTCTTTTAATGACTGCATGTTACTTCAGTGTATGGATGTAGCATAATTTATTTACCTAGTCCCTATAAAATACCAAGTCACTTGTTTGCATTTTTTTTTTGTTACTACAAACTGCCACAACAAACATTTTGGTATCAACTTTATGTAGATATGAAAGTATATTCATGGGATAAATTCCTAGAAATGGATATTCTTGATGTTTCATGTAGTTAAAGTCATAGTGTCCATTCAATTTTACAGTCTGAACACATCACATTGGATTTTATACACAATAAATATTTTCCATGTTGCTATATAGCCTCCAAGATTAAACTTTCCAGTGGCTTACAGCTTCTTATTAAGGGGAGACACTCAACCTTCCCTCTATTGTTATGCAGTTCAACATTTCTCGTTACTTGCTTCAATAAGTAATACAATGCCCTTCCTCATGCACCGTATCACGCCCTGAGCCCCACTCTGGTCCTCCTCTCCATTTATCTTCACACAAGGCATCCTCATTCTAGAATAATTCCAGGTCCCCGTGACCCTTGAATTCCTTTCCTAAACGGCATAACATATACTACAATATGGATAAACCTTGAAAACTCGATGCTTAGTGAAGCAAACCTTCAATTGTTTTGAAAACTATAAACAGTTTCCCAAACTGGTTACCGTCTTCAGAAATTTCAACTTTTAATGTAGCTCAAATCTGACTTTAAGCTTCCAGGTTTTCCACCTTGCCTTCGAAGCTCCCCTTCTTCACTCCCATATTCCATCCCAACACATTATAGAAACATTCCCCTAGAGCTTCATCTGTTACATTTAAATTCTGAGTTCATCTTATACTCGTATTTGTATAAATATAGTAAAAGGGTGAAAATCAAATTCTTCACCAGTTATCTAAATTTTGCCTTTATATCATATAACTAGATCCCTTGTGATACACATGCATTATTTAATAAACTTAATAAACATCAAAGAATACTATCTAGCTCTAAAAAAAAAAAATGTAAACACAACCATTTTACTGCCAAGCTGAGAAAAGGAATAAAGCAATTCATTTGGGAGTATTCAAATGGACTCAGCAAAAGTGAACTATCAACCCAGATTCTAAATAACCGGTCTTTGTAAACTTTAGAGTAACAACAGTTTTTTAACATTTTCCCTCAAATGGTTAAACCAAATGAAGAATAATTAAACCCATATTCCATTCAGGATAAAATGAACCTGTGGTTCACCTAATGATCAAGCTTCAGCTAATTAGTAAAAGTGGTCAGACCAGACAATGATAACCCACCCAAAGAAAAAAAGAAGCCCATGATTAAGCCAGCAGATGGCCACCTGCAATTTACTGCTCGATTTGGATTGATGGCCCCACTAGGGAAGGCCTTTAGCTTAAGCTTTTCCCTTGAGAGCCCTGGATGGCTGCACTCCAGTGATTTGTTCAGGTCAGAGCCCTTCTCCTCCCAGGATTGTTCCATAATTCATAAAATGTCTAACGTGTATATCAAACAAGCACAAACCAGGAGTCCACACTCCTTCAACATGGCATGCTAACTAACTCTTTCCATCAGCCTCAGGCAGGCAGAGTCAAAGAGGAAAAGCATCTTTTTATCTTCCAAAGATCCTGTTTAAGAAGCAAAAAAGATTGGGAGGACTCATACCCTACTTAAATCATTTTGTATATATACCTTAAGCCAATGTTAGCAAAACTCTGTTGACTGCCATGTGAAAGTAGACCCAGGCCTCAGGACAGGTAGAAATGGTCAACTCAGGGAAGAGAAAGGGTACTGATGTAAGACGGAGCCAAAAGCACGTTTCTATGTATTTCTCAACTTTGTTTGGAATAAGCACATCCTGTACCACTCACGATCAGCTCTAAAACGTCTTCCCTAATAGGAACTGTCCAACTAAGTAAAAAGTATCTATTTACTAGGCTGCAGGTGGCTATAAAACAGAAAGAGATCTCAAACACCACCACCTATAGTTCCGACAAGGTTTAAGTAGAACATATACATTTTTTTTTAGAACATATACATCTTTAAGTGTTTCCTTTTTCATGGAAATATATATTTCTAAAAAACTGAAGAAAGAGACATGGATGGGGGAGGGGGATTATGGCTTAGTTTTCAACTCAAAAAACATTTAAATATATAAACATTGATAGCTCTTAAAGTCAGCTCTTAAAGAGGTAGCGACCTCTTTATTCTTTATTCTCTTTATTCGACCATTATGTCTTGAGGTTTCATTCTTATGTTTTCTTTTTCTAACTAAAGAGACAGAGGGATAGAGAGAGAAATCTGTATTAATCCTTTATAAGCCAGTTTTCCAATTACTATATCTTGCGGATTCAGTATCCTTTTCCTTAGCAGAAAGTTACTTTGCATTAAATTGAAGGTTTACAAATTAAAACTCAAATCTTTTTATTTTTTCCTAAATAACTCCATAAAGACGTTAAACAGGAAAAGGAAGTTGGGAGTTACGAACTGGGAGGCTATAAGAATTTTTTGTTTCTAAAGGATTGGCTGCGACTGCCAACAATTCCGTGGTTTCAGATGCTTTCAAAAGGAAGAATGTGATAATAGCTCCTGGGTGGAATAATTTTGGCTGTACTTGATTAAATCTAAGCTTAAAACTTAGAGAACAGCTTGGACTGCATTTTTTTTTTAAGAAACAGCTATGCATTTCATCTTACTGTGGCCTTGCCAAATTCAGGAACATTGGGGAGTCTGGCACTAGATTAGACACTAACAAAGCAAGCTAAATACCCTGGGTAACATGAGTTACATAACTGCAATCAACACTAATGACTGTGTGTCTCACTAAAACCCTGCACGTGTAATTTTGGAAAGGAGTCCTTTCCTTTCACAAAGGGCTATTTCATTAAGCTCCCAGAAAGTACTCAGTCCAAAAGAGAATAAGCGACGAACGCTGGACATACTCCGCTGGCATTTTTATTTGTACTCTAGTGTCTTTTTCTGTTGGTAAATAAATTATTTTACACTTCCTAGAAATGCATCTAGAGTTTGCATCCAATATCTTAAGCTTTGTTCTCAACATCATTTTCTGGTGGCTTCAGGAGATACAACTTTAGGATCACTGACAATAATTCTAGAATGCTTAAAAAAAAAATCAACTACATGTTGGGTAACCTCTGGAGTCTTAATTTTTGAAATTCAAATACAAACAATATTAAATACTAAAAACTGTCCCATGGGTTTCTGGTTGTGGACAAGATGGCATAAATGTACCTCTCCCTATTCTTTCTGCTAAGTACCGCTAAAATCCTGGGCCATTATATACATATTAAAAAAAAAAAACACACATAAAAAGATGCTAAATAGTTTTGAAGTAGTGAAAGAAAAGAATTCTATATCCATGAAAATATCCTTCAAGGATAAAGGGAAAATCAGACATTCTCAGATGAAAGAAAAGTAAGATAATTTGTTGCCAGCAGGCCTACCCTAAAGAATGGCTAAAAAAAGTTCTTAAAATCAGAAAGGAAATGATAAAGGAAGGAAACTTCGACCATTAGGAAGGAAGAAAAAAAAAGTATAAAAACTTAGGTAAATACAATAGATGTGCCTTCACCGCTTGAGATTTCTAAGTTGCGTTTAATGGTCAAAGCAAAAAAATTATTATTTGATGTGGTTCTTAATGTAAGTAGAGGAAATAGTTGACAATTACATTATAATGGAGGAGGTAAGGTTTCAAACTACAAAGACCAGTAAGAGTAGATCATGATAGGTTACGTATATGTAATATAAAGCCTAGAGCAAGCACTCAGAAAGCTATACCAACACATACACTCAAAATACCATAGATATATTAAAATGGAATTCCAACGAATGTTTTAGTAACCCAAAGCAAAACAGAACAGAAAGCAAAACAGAGAAACAGAGAACAAACAGAAAATGAAAAGTAAATGGAATGCTTAAGCTCTAACATATAAACAATTACATTAATGAAAACAGTCTAAATTCACCACTTAAACAGAGATTGGCAGAGTGGATAAAAACCATGACCAAAACTGCATACAATTTGGATGGCACTCAAGATCATGATGCTGGGTGAAAAAAATGTCCTCAGAAGTCCACATACTGTATCTTTCCACTTATATAACACTCTCAAAATTACAAAATTAAAAATACGAAGAACAGACTAGCAGTTACCAGGGTTAGGGTTGGGGTGGGTGTGACTCTAAAGGAATGCTACCCCACGGACTGTAGCCAGCCAGGCTCCTCTGTCCAAGGGATTTTCCAGACAAGAATACTAGAGTGGGTTGCCATTTCCTTCTCCAGGGGATCTTCCCTGTAAAGGGACAGTATGAGGGAAGTCTTTATGGCAATAGTTCTGTATCTTAACTGTAGTGCTGGTTACACAAATCTATACCTGTTATAGGATGCTATAGAACTGTACACACACATTGTACCATGGTCAGTTTTCTAGTTTTAATACCGTATTACGGTTACCTAAAACCACCAGTAGTTTCTGCAATTTCCGATCAATCTTAGCTTTTGAGGCTTTCCTCATAGCTAAGTCGGCAAAAAATCTGCCTGCAATGCAGAAGACCCGGGTTCGATCCCTCGGTTGGAAAGACCCTCTGGAGAAGGAAATGGCAACCCACTCTGGTATTCTTGCCTGGAGAATCCCATGGACAGAGGAGCCTGGCGGGCTGTAGTCCATGGGGTCATAAGAGTTGGACATGACTTAGCGACTAAACCACCACCATGGTTACATAATCCTTTCATAGGCATACTTCAGAGATAATGCAGGTTCAGTTCAGATCACTGCAATAAAATACTGGCAACAAAGACAGTCACAAAATTTTTAGTTTCCCAGTACATATAAAAGGTGTGTTTATGCCATACTGTGGTCTATTAAGTGTGCAATAGCATTTTTTAATGTATACCTTAATTTAAAAATACTTTATTGTTTACAAAAACAGAAATATGGATCAATGGAGTAGAATAGATAGCTCAGAAACAAATCCACACATTTATGGTCAATTAATCTTCAACAAAGGAGGCAAGAATATACAGTGAAGAAGAGAGTCTCTTCAGCAACTGATGTTGAGAAAGCTGGACAGCCACATGTAAATCAATGAATTCAGAAGACACCCTCACACCATTCACAAAAATAAACTCAAAATGGCTTAAAGACTTAAATATGAGACGTGACACTGTACAACTCCTAGATGAGAATACAGGCAAAACATTCTTGGACATAAATCAAACCAATGTTTTTTTAGGTCAGTCTCTCAAAATAATAGAACTAAAAGCAAAAAAAACAATGGTACCTAATCAAACTTATAAGCTTTTGCACAACAAAGGAAACCATAGACAAAACACAAAACAACCTAAAAACTAGGAGAAAATATTTTCAACCAATGATACTGACAAGGGCTCACTTAATTTTCAAAATATACAAACAGCTCATACAACTCAATAATAAAAAACCAAACAACCCATCAAAAAATGGGCAGAAAACCTAAGCAGACATTTCTCCAAAGAAGACAGATGGTCAAAAAGCATACAAAAAATGCTCAACTTTGCTAATTATTAGAGAAATTCATATCAAAACTACAGTGAGGTACCACCTCACACCAGTCAGAATGGCCATCATTAAAAAGTTTACAAATAACAAATGTTGGAGAGGGCGTAGAAAAAAGGACTCCTCCAGCACTGTTGGTGGGAATGTAAACTGGCATAGCCTGTATGGAGCTTCCTTAAAAAACGGAAAATAAAAGTTTCCATATGATCAGCAAATCTACTCCTGGGCATATATCCAAAGATAACTATAATTCAAAAAGATGCATCACCCCAACATTCATAGGAGCACTATTCACAACAGCCAAGACGTGGAGATAGTCTAAATATCCATCAACAGATGAGTGGACAAGCATACGGTACATATATACAATGGAATATTACTTGGTCAAAAAAAAGAATGAAATAATGCTATTTGCAGCCACATGGATATTCCTGGAGATCATCATACTAAGTGAAGTAAGTCAAAGACAAATACCATATGATGTCACATATATAGAATCTAAAATATGACACAGATGAACTTATTTATGAAACAGAAACAGACTCACAGACACAGAAAGCAAGCTTATGGCTACCAATGGGGAAAGAGGTGGGGTGGGCATAAAGTAGGAGTTTGGGATTAGCAGATACAAACTATTATGTATAAAATATATAATCAACAAGGTACAATAGTATAGCATGGGGAACTATATTCAACATTCTGTAATAAACCATAAGAGAAAAGAATATGAAAAAGAATATGTGTATATATGTATAACTGAATCACTTTGCTGTATACCAGAAACTAACACATTGAAAATCAACTATACTTCAATTTAAAAAATACTTTAGTGCTAAATAATGTAAACATCATCTGAACCTTCAAGTTGTAGCTTTTTTTTGCCATAGTAACATCAAGATCACTGATCACAGATCACCACCACAAATACAGTAATACTGAAAAAGTTTGAAGTATTGCAAGAATTACCAAAACATGATGCAGAGACACCAAGTGAGCAAATGCTGTTGGGAAAATGGTGCCAATAGACCTGCTCAATTCAAGGTTGCCACAAACCTTCAATTTGTTTCAAAAATATATATATGTAAAACATAATATATGTATCCAGTTTCCCCAGTGGTTATGTTGCATCTTATGTAATCATTGGAGGGAACTGGGTAAAAGGTACACAGGTCCTCTCTGTAAGATTTTGCAGCTTCCTGTGCATCTAGTTATCTCAAAAGCAAAACAAAGAAAAAGCTCTACCTAAATTCAAATCCAGGCTCCACCACTCCCTGTATGAATCTGAGCTCATCTGACTAATCTGTGCCTTGGGTTTGTTCATCCATAAAATGCAACAACAGTATCTACCAAGTTATGGCAAGAAATAACTGACACAATACATTATAAGAAAAATTACTGTATGAGTACTAAGTGATTATTCACATATTTCTGATTTTTCCTTTGTTGTAGAGCTAGGCAAGAGCAAGTCCTCTTTTTATCTTTGATTACTTACATGATCTATTTCATGTCCAAATCATACAGCTATTATTAAGAAGCCATTATGACTAATAAAATAAATGTTTTAAGCATCGCATCAACACATCTAAGAAAACATTGGCCTGCAGGATGAAAGCAAAAGAACTGGACAACTAAGCATGGGCAGATCTACCCTCTGACTTTATTCACGGTCTATTCTGGAGAATCGAAATACATTGCCCAAAGCACAAGATGTTTACTGTCCATATTATTCATTGAACAAAAGAAAAAAATCTTATTTCAGGTGGCACTAGTGGTAAAGAATCCACCTGCTGATGCAAGGGATGCAGGTTCGATCCCTGGATCGGGAAGATCCCCTGGAGAAGGAACTGCTAACCCACTCCACTATTCTTGCCTGGAAAAATCCATGGACAGAGGAGCCTGGCAGGCTACAGTCCATGGGGCTACAAAGAATTGGATACAACTGAGTGACTGAACACAACAGCAGAGCACATTATTCATTGAACAAAAGGAAAAAACATATTGTTTAATTAATTAAAAGCCAATTAGAAAACCTGACACATATATAGCCAGACAAATCCAGAGAAACAGAATAGGGAGTCAAGAAATAAATCAAATACACATGAAAATTTAGTATATGAACAGGATGTTATCTGAAATTGGTCAGGGAAAGATGGACTATTCAATAAATTGTGCTGTAGCTATTGGACAGCCATCCGGAAATAAAAGGTTACATTCACACTTTATATCAGGAAAATTCTAAATGGATAAAAGACTTAGATGTGAAAATAAAGCAGTGTGAGTACTAGAAGAAAACAGAAACTTCTTTTTAACCTCAAAGTGTGGAAGGTTTTCCTTACCATGATGCCAAAGAAGCCACAGAAGAAACATTGACAAAGCTGACTATATAAAATCAAAAAGTTCTGCACGACAAAAACAAAATCAAAAAAACTCAAAAAAAAAAAGAGTAAATGAGGGAAAATATTCACAGAAAACAGTAAGATCAAAAATTATATTTAAAAATACATCTGGTTATTCCTATAGCACAGTTTGTAAGAGCAAAAAAATTGGGAACATCAGTAGAAAGCTGATTAAGTTGTTCAGTACATTCTTACATGACAGAATATTATGCAGTTGGGAAAAAGGAAAAGGTTCTTTAGCTAAATAATATGGGAAAATCTCTATTATTAAAACTAGTATTAGTTTTTTTTTTTAAGCAAAGTGAAAACAGAATATACAGTATGTTTCCTTTTGAGTAAAAGGGGTAAAATAAGAAATATATTGCTTATACGCATGAAGAAACTCTGTAATGAGACACTGCTGTTGTTTCTCATCCACTCAGTCATGTCCGACTCTTTGCAACCCACCCCATGGACTGCAGCACGCCAGGCTTCCCCGTCCTTCACCATCTCTCAGAGTTTGCACAAACTCAAGTCCATTGAGTCAGTGATGCCATCCAACCATCTCAACCTCTGTTGTCCACTTCTCCCACCTTCAGTATTTCCCAGGATCATATAACAAACCACTTATGTTGGCTATCCAGAAGGTAGGCAGATAGGTTAGAACTGAGTAGATAAGGAAAAATTTTCATTTTATACTTTTTGCTACTGTTTTGAATCACTCAAAAATTAATCTGTTCAAAAATATTGGATTAAAAACAACTCTTAAGCAGACTCAGAAAGGATTGTTTTATTCATTTTAACCTCCATTAAAAACTCATATAGACTGAAAATATTCTGATAAACACCTAATCAGAAACTGGGAGTCTTAAGATACTACCAAGAGCCCCTGGATCAAAATGCCAAAAGATGATGTCACACTCATTTCTCACTCAGTCTAAGACATTAAATTTACTTTAACAAAGGGGCAACAGGGACTTCCCTGGTGGTCCAGTGGCTAAGGCTCCATGCTCCCAATGCAGGAGGCCTGGGTTCGATCCCTGGTCAGGGAACTCGATCCCACATGCTGCAACTAAGACCTGGCGCAAATAAACAAATAAAAATAAATATTAAAAAAATAGCAACAATAATAAAAGTGTTTGCCAAATTTTAAAGACATCAACAACTGCATTTTATAAAATTCAGAAGTCTAGAAACGCCACACTATTTAAAGAGAAATTTTTTTTAAAAGACAACAATGAAGGTAGGCAATTGGCAGAGGGGGGAAGCAGCTTTTGCAATAGAAGATAAGGAGTGGGAAAGACCAAAGAGTTGCAGTTCATTACAGCAGCAAACTCAAATTTGAGAGAAATATTCCAACAATTTTTTGTCTATATACATATGTACTGTGTGGGATTATTTATCTATTTATTCATTTACTTATTTAGTCATTCATTTAGTCACTCACTCAGTCATTCACTTGTCCATTCATTTTGGACTGGCAAAACTTGTCCTTTTATTCTAAACAAAACAAATTTTAAAGCTGAAGGGAGGGAATTCCCTGGCAGTCCTGTGGTTAGGACTCCTTGCTCTCACTGCTGAGGGCCCAGGTTCAATCCCTGGTTGGAGAACCAAGATCCTGCAAGCTGCATGGGGCAGCCACATAAATAAAAAGGCTGAAGGGCATGACATTCTCAAAGCTTACAGATCTATAGAGCTAAAAATCAATTTAAAGAAGGGGTTTTTTACAGAACAGTAACCTAAATTATAAAATGGAAGGACAGCATGATTACAGTATTGGTAAGTGATCACAAAAAAGTGATCATTCCTAAAACACTAAATATTAAAGCAAGTGAGATTATAGAGCTTTCTTGGTAGCTCAGCAGTAAAGAATCTGCCTACAATGCAGAAGACTTAAAAGGAGATGCGGGTTTGATCTCTAGGTCAGGAATATCCCCTGGAGAAGGAAATGGCAAACTACACCAGTATTCTTGCCTGGGAAATCCCACAGACAGAGGAGCCTGGCGGGCTACAGTCCACAGGGTTGCGAAGAGTCGGGCACGACTGAGTGACTAAAACAACAACAGAGAGATTATAAGTATACAGCACTCTCATAGCTTCTAGTCATTTCTGGCTAAGTGTTAGTTATTAAATGACTTACTCTTAACTATGGAAAGAGTACACAACTTTTCCAAATTTAAATATTTTCCTTGAGAGAAGAAAATGAAGGAAAATTTACAGTGAATAACATACAATTTGGATAGAAATCTGATAATATATTAAAACTGGGGGTTAAACCATTTTTGTTATGGAGACATAAATTTAAGCCTGTATTTGTCAGCTGCAAACTAGCACATTGATAAAAGAATATTTACATTAATCTGCTTTGTCTGTTATATCCCATAATCCAAGTTGGAGTTTAGAGTTCCTCCTCCTTGCTCCCAAAATACTCTATGCTTACTGCATCTTACTGTGTTCTAGAATTCTGTTGATGTTTCCACATCAGTCTCTAGACAGATTTCCAGAAGCAGGACCCTGTGTCTTCTATTCATTATAGTAGTTACACAGAATCTAGTAAAGTGTTTAGTTTGCTGATGATTAATAGACATTGTTCATTAAATATAAAAAAATTAGGTGTTGTAGCACATATTCACTATATTAATGATGTTGTTACAAAGCCCACCTTTTCATTTAGGTCAAAGTTATTTGCGTTTATGTGTCCACGACTTTTAAAAAGAGATTACAAATTTATAAGACTGAACAAGCATAACACAAATTGAAGCTTAAGAGTTTCACTGTAAAATTCTCCAAGGCTAATTCTCTATCTTTTCATATAACTCATAGAGTTTACTCTTTTACAGCATCCTTGTATAACTCCATGGAAAGCATTTCAGATTATTTGGTTCCTTTGGATGTTATAAGATTTTTCTTTATAATTTAAATATTTGATGAATCCTCTAGATGTTGAAAATCCAAATTACTACGTTCCGAAAATGTTAAAAGTTAGTGGGAATGAGGAATTTCACAGCAGACTCCTCTGTGATCCTACAAAAGCTGCCCTACTTTATCTGGCCGAGAGGTGGCAGCATGCAACAGGACAGTGTCTCAAAAATCCTGTGCCTATTTCTCCTGAGTATTTAGAACCACGCAAGACCTTTACAAATAGCTATGAAAAGAAGAGATGCGAAAGGCAAAGGAGAAAAGGAAAGATATATCCATTTGAATGCAGAGTTCCAAAGAATAGCAAGGAGAGATAAGAAAGCCTTCCTCAGTGATCAATGCAAAGAAATACAGGAAAATAATAGAATGGGAAAAACTAGAGATCTTTTCATGAAAATTAGAGATACCAAGGAAACATTTCACGCAAAGATGGACTCAATAAAGGACAAAAGTGGTATGGACCTAAAAGAAGCAGAAGATATTAAGAAGAGATGGCAAGAATACACAGAAGAACTATACAAAAAAGATCTTCACGATCCAGATAATCACGATGGTGTGATCACTGACCTAGAGACAAACATCCTGGAATGTGAAGTCAAGTGGGCCTTAGGAAGCATCACTACAAACAAAGCTAGTGGAGGTGATGGAATTCCAGTTGAGCTCTTTCAAGTCCTGAAAGATGATGCTGTGAAAGTGTTGCACTCAATAAGCCAGCAAATCTGGAAAACTCAGCAGTGGCCACAGGACTGGAAAAGGTCAGTTTTCATTCCAATCCCAAAGAAAGGCAATGCCAAAGAATATTTAAACTACCACACAATTGCACTCACCTCACACACTAGCAAAGTAATGCTTAAAATTCTCCAAGCCAGGCTTCAGCAATACATGAACCGTGAACTTCCAGATGTTCAAGCTGGTTTTAGAAAAGGCAGAGGAACCAGAGATTAAACTTCAAACATCCATTGGATCCTCGAAAAAGCAAGAGAGTTCCAGAAAATATCTATTTCTGCCTTATTGCCTATGCCAAAGCCTTTGACTGTGTGGATCACAACAAACTGAAAAATTCTGAAAGAGATGGGAATACTAGACCACTTGGCCTGCCTCCTGAGAAACCTGTATGCAGGTCAAGAAGCAACAGTTAGAACTGGACATGGAGCAACAGACTGGTTCCAAATCAGGAAAGGAATATATCAAGGCTGTATATTGTCACCCTGCTTATTTAACTTATATGCAGATTACATCATGAGAAACACTGGACTGGGTGAAGCACAAGCTGGAATCAAAATTGCTGGGAGAAATATCAATAACCTCAGATGTGCAGATGACACCACACTTACGGCAGAAAGCAAAGAAGAACTAAAGAGCCTCTTGATGAAAGTGAAAGAGGAGAGTGAAAAAGTTGGCCTAAAACTCAATATTCAGGGGGGACTTCCCTCGTGGTCCAGTGGCTAAGACTCCGGGCTCCCAGTGCAGGGGGCCTGGGTTCAGTCCCTGGTTGGGGAACTAGATCCCACATATTGCAACAGAGTTCACAAGCTGCAACTAAAGATCCTGCATGCTGCAACTAAGACCTGGCATGGTTAAATAAATAATAAAATAAATTAAAAAAAAAAACTCAATATTCAGAAAATTAAGATCATGGCATCCGGTCCCATCACTTCATGGGAAAAAAATGGAGAAACAATGATAGACTTTATTTTTGGGGGCTCCAAAAATCACTGCAGACGGTGGCTGCAGCCATGAAATTAAAAGACGCTTACTCCTTGGAAGAAAAGCTATGACCAACCTAGACAGCATAGTAAAAAGCAGAGACAGTACTTTGCCAACAAAGGTCCATCTAGTCAAAGCTATGCTTTTTACTGTGGTCATGTATGGATATGAGAGTTGGACTATAAAGAAAGCTGAGCGCCGAAGAATTGATGCTTTGAACTGTGGTGTTGGAGAAGACTCTTGAGAGGCCCTTGGACTGCAAGGAGATTCCATTGTAAAGGAAATCAGTCCTGAATACTCACTGGAAGGACTGATGCTGAAGCTGAAACTCCAATACTTTGGCCACCTGATATGAAGAACTGACTCATTTGAAAAGACCCTGATGCTGGGAAAGATTGAAGATGGGAAGAGAAGAGGATGACAGAGGAGGAGATGGTTGGATGGCATCACTGACTGGACAGACATGAATTTGAGCAAGCTCCAAGAGTTGGTGATGGACAGGGAAGCCTGGTGTGCTGCCGTCCATGGGATCACAAAGAGTCAGACACAACTGAGGGACCGAACTGACTAACTAACTGAAGAACTTTACAGGAGACAGAGTAAACAAAGATTTAGCTACTTTATTAGTTCCAGCCAACTGGATGCCCAAAACAGTAGAGGTCATTGGATGGTTTCAACCATCTTACAGCTAGATCCAGCGCCACCACTGTTGCTGACTATCACCTGCTTGTTAATTCACAATAGGTGTAACACAACATAAACTAGCAAGGTTCTTGCCAAGCGAGGAGGAAAGAGGTAAAGGAACAAGGGAGCTTGGGAAAGAAATTGAAATAAAAGAAATTGAAAAATGCTTGAGTATTCTGGAACACCTCTTATAAACACTTATGATGACTTTTCAGTCTGTAATAATAGACATGACTAATATGTGATAAATTTTTACAGTTTATGATACTAACCCTTTTTATATAACCATATTGTTAACATAGAGACTAACAATAATAATATGATCAAACAACTGCAAACAACTAGTGAGGGTTTTAAGGTTGATTAATGTACGACTCATTTTTTGTACAAGTATATGATTTGGTAAAAACAGAAGAATTTGTCCCATAGCATAAGCACTGTTTGACATTCAACATTTTCATATATTTTATTATACCTGTAGGATGTTACTGGCGTACGACACTTTTATAGAATAATAAAATTATGATAAAATATTGGGCAAGTTAGATAATAAGGATAAACAATTACTTGTTTGGGTTTGTTTGGTTTGGTGTGGTTAGAGTCAGTCATCAGTAGACTATTTCATTCTGCCATGTCATCATGCTTACCTACATAAGGTGTTAAGTGTCCTTGCTTTTAAAGATTTAAGAGATTCTGACATGCTCTCTATTTAAAGGGTTATTATTTGAGTTCCTAGTTACCACCCAGTTTCCTAGGAGACTAAGAAATCTGTTGCTATTTAAACACAAAGCTAAACTGACTATACTTGTTTAACTGCAAAATTGACTTGAGACCTGTTTAAAATTATATAAGAGGGTAGCCACTAAGCTTAGAAATGTGTCAAGTGTGAGGCAGGCTAGAACCTGAATCTCATCTGAAACTTGGAGATTTCTGTGGCACCTTATCTTCCCGTGTGCAGTTTCAGTTCGGACTCACCATGGACTGTATGGTAGCCCAGAACTGGAAGAAGTACAATCACACAACATCACTCCAGGGCTACTACACAGCTGCCTGAGTCAGTGAGTGCAGGACCAACTGTTAAATCTTCCTGCACCTAATTGTGTGCAAGTAGCCTAGACATGTTACATGTTTGTCAAAGTGATGATGACAATAGTGATGATGTTAGTTTAGCTTGCTAAAAAAAAAAAAAAAAGGAAATTTACCTTTTAAAATAAAATAAAAATAAAGGGTAATAAAAATTTCCTTTTAAGGATAGTTTCTAAAAATAAGGACTTTTAATTTTAAAAAGAAATTAAGAGGATGATTACATCATCAGATTCATGCTGAGTCTGGCAGCAACCTGCAAGATGCATGGGAATAGAGGGCAGATGTGAGTCAAGAAGATCCATTAAGAAGCTATTACTAGAAAGATAATAAAGGCTTGAATTAAAACAGTAAAAAGGAAAAGATGACAAATCTGAGCTATTTCAAATGATGAGTCAATATGACCAAAGTTTTTATTTTTTTGCTTGTATATGTGCATGTAACATTTCAGTCGGGTAATGTTAGGCTTTAATTTATGCACATCTGTGGGATAAAGGAATCTCTCAAAGAATGAAGAGGCTTTATTCAAAAGTATACAGTGGAAATTAGTCCTCAAGTGGGCTACCTTTAGAGAAAACCACTGGGTTAGCAGTATATTTTCCATCACACATGAATTTCTAGGGTTTGAGTCAGCTGGTCCAAGAAGGAATAACAATTAGACCACTGTGCAATAATTGCTTGCTGTGGCACTAACCACCTACTGTGACCGACTTTTCCCAATCCCTTCCACTGACCCTAAAATTTCTACTTACTCATGATATGTGAGGGTAAAAAATGCAAGAAGTAATTATTCTACTATAAAAATTCCACAATGTAATAATTTTAATAAGAGTAAAAATGGAGGAAGGTAGTCCAATTTGCTTTGGCTGTATGAATGTAGAAGCATTGGTGAACTGTCCATGACAGATGTCCTCACACCTCACAGGTTGGAAATTAAGATTTGGGGCTTGGGACTTTCCTGGTGGTCCAGTGGCTGAGCCTCTGTGATTCCCATTCAGGGGAGCGCAGCTTCAATTCCTGGTCATGGAACTAGATCCCACATGAAACAACTAAGAGTTCACACTATTCAAGTAAGAGAGATCCCATTTGCCACAAGTAAGACCCAATGTAGCCAAATAAATAAATATTAAAAAAAATTGGGGGGCTTGATAGATACAATATTGGGGCTACCCTGATGGCTCAGATCGTAAAGAATCTGCCTGCAATATACGAGACCTGGGTTTGATCCCTGGGTTGGGAAGATCCCCTGGAGGAGGACATGGCAACCCACTCCAGTATTCTGGTCTGGAGAATCCCATGGACAGAGGAGCCTAGCCAGCTACAGTCCTTGGGGTTGCAAAGAGTGAGATACGACTGAGTGACTAAGCACAGCACATATACAATTTTGTGATATAATAAGAAATACATGTTTGGTCTTCATCCCCAGTTTCTGGCAGAGAACAACTAAATCCCCTGGAATTTCCCAAGTGGTGGGTGAGAAGAGTGCCTTTTGTTATATAATAAGCCCTTTCAACTCTACCTGAGGTTGTGCTAATTCCAACCACATGATCAGAGGATTGGAATTTTCAGCCTCACCCAGTGACCTCCAGGGAGAGGAGAGGAACTAGGGATTAAGTTACTAATAACGGTCAGTGGTCAATAACTTAATCAGTTGTGCCTATTAACAGAAGCTCCAATACTTTGGCGACCTGATGTGAAGAACTGACTCATTGGAAAGACCCTGATGCTGGAAAAGATTTAAAGTGTGAGGAGAAGGGGATGACAGAGGATGAAATGGTTGGATGGCATCACTGACTTGATGGACACGAGTTTGAGCAAGCTCCAGGAATTGGTGATGGACAGGGAAGCCCGGCATGCTGCAGTCCATGGGGTCGCAGAGAGCCAGACAAGGCTGAGCGACTGAACTGACTGATGTAACAGCAGCTCCATAAACACCCTAAACGACGGGTTCAGAGAGCTACTGGCAGGTGACACAACCCAACCTCTATGGGGACAGAAGCTCCCACACTCAAGACCCTTCCTGACTTCCTTTAAATACCTCTTCATCTGGCTGGTCACTTGTATTCTTTATAATAAACCAGTATTTCCCTGAGTTCTGTGAGCCTTTAGAGCAAATTATTAAACCTGAGGGGAAGCTGTGCAAACCTCCAATTTATAGCCAAGTCAGACAGAAATGTGGATAAGCTGGGAACCCACTACTTAAAATTGTTGTCTCAAGTTGGGGGCAATCTTGTGGGACTCAACCTTTAACCTGTGGGGTCTGTGCCAACTGGGTAGTTAGGGTCAGAACTGAATTAGATTGTATTAAGTTGTTAATAACTAATGTTCACAGAGAACTGGAGAATTGCTTGGTGTGGGAAACCCACACATTTGGTGTTGAAGATGTCATGAATGGAGAAACCGTTTTCCTTTAGTAAACAAGACAGGAATGAAGATACAAATTGGGGGATCATTTATGTACAAGAAGAATGAAATCAGCCTCCCGACAGACGGGATATACGTGGAAAGTGATGAAGAGGAGCTCAACAGAAGCCCGAGGCAGGAAGCAGGCAGTGAAGAGGAGCCAGCCAGGCACAGTGTGGCTGGAGCAGGAGAGAAAAAATAGTGTCCTAGAAACTAAAAAAAAAATAAAAATAAAAAAGGATAGGCTGTCAGTGACAAAAATACTAGAGTTCATGAAGGATAAGGATTGAGAAGTCACTGAATTCGGTGATTATAAGATCACTATCTTCTAAGATTCAACTTCATGGGAATGGTAAGAGAAAACTGGATTAATAAATAAGAATGTATCCTTATCTCCATGCTTCCATAATTCCTCCAAATTGTACTTAAATATTAATATTTTAAATATAAAAGTAAATTACAGCCTTAAAATTCTTCAGTATGCCCTCTTTCCGTGGTTATGGTAATGTGCAACTCATTTTGGGATGTGTAGAAATGTGAGAACTTCGGCTCTTGAAGAGGTAAGCATTAGCTGTCTTAAATGTCACTGGAAAGAATGCCCCCATTGCCCCAACAGTAATGTCCAAAACGTATTTTTGCTTTCAGTGTTTGTTTTTTGTATTGTACATAAAGCATAAATACAAAATGTAGAAAGAATAGTAAGCCACTTTGTCCAGTGCAGAATAAATGCCAAATGTGAAAATCAAGGGATAAAAGCAGAGACACTCAAGAGATTCAAAGAAAGCAATACTTCACCTTTAATATGTGTGTGTTTTTTAAACAGAAGTAAATAGCATTTTTACATGAGTCATAACCCTAGTTTTAATTTTACTGAAAAACAGACTAAACAAAATAGAGTCCCTGCTTCCGCCCTGACCCTAAAGGGAAACAGGCCACCAGCTGTGTTAAATCAAGCTCCAGTTCAAACCACTGACAAGTACTTTTTGGTATCCCCTGACATGAGAACAGCAGAACTATTTTCAAGGATAAATATGTCCTCTTACAAGAAGCCATCAACAAAAAGAAAATATTCCTGGGTTTGATCATACTGTCCTAGAGAAAGAGAAAACTCAGATTCAGCTGCCATTATTTCCCTTTCAAAGGGCAATTTTGAAGGGATTTGTCAACCTATTAGGCTTGGCAACTAACCAACCAGACAATACACACAGAAGCCCAAAACTAAAGGAAACTCAATCTGGTCATAATTGCTTTTCTGTGTTTAAGGGGCTCAATTTCCCATTTAAAGGTAAGACCACTTGGTCATCTTCACCACCACCAAACCACCAATGCCGCCATTTTTGCTTTCTTCTATTCTAAATTCTTTTACGTAATATGAACATCAGGCCCCTGCACAGCTAAAGATTTCCCTCTCCAACATGAGTTCACTGGACTGTGGTTTATAATTTCTGATTTATTTTTTCCTTTAATGAACTCATAATGCTTTTGTGACAAGGGATAGAAAAGCTTTTATTGTTTAAATTGTTCATTCAAGTTACTCAGTCAGGCCTCCGGTTAACATTTTACAACAGAAGTCCCAATAGACTGTAGGATCTAAGAGAACAAAAATCAGAGAGATATTCATTGGTTTTAGCCTCTGCTATACACCCAGAAACTAAAATAGTCTCTGGTGGAAATCTAGACACAGTTTAATTAACGGATCAGAATCCACATCTGTCTGACTCTGAAGTCTACACTCTTATCTGCCACATCACAGCTTCCCAACCTAATTTGATAATGAGAATCATTTGTCGCATTTGTCAAAAATATAAATTAATTGAATCATCCCTATGCATGTGTGCTCAGTCGCTAAGTCATGTTCAACTCTTTTGTGACCCCATGGACTGCAGCTTGCTAGGTTCCCCTGTCCGTGGGATTTTCCAGGATTTTCCAACCCACTGGAGTGGGTTGCCATTTCCTCCTCCAGGAGATCTTCCCCTTGGAATTGAACCTATGTCTCCTGCATCTGCTGCATTAGCAGGCATATTCTTTACCACTGAGCCACCTGGGAGTCCAAACAAGGTTTAACACCCTGAATCATCCCGAGGTATTCTAATTGAAGGCCTAGTAATATGTATTTTTAACAAAGACCCTAAATAATTATTACCAGCAGGCATATCTAGGGACTGCCCTGGCAATCCAATGGTTAAGACTTTGCCTTCAAAGCAGAGGGTTCGGGCTTGATCCTGGTCAGGGAGCTAAGATCCCTCATGCCTCATGGTCAAAAAAACCAAAACATAAAACAGGCAAATCGAGACCCACAGAAATGTTTCTTCTGCCAACTTCCACACTGCTTTTATCAAGTCAATCTCTCCTTCCCCAAATACCAACAATACACATTCACTGAGAACTGTTCTACATGTATTCCAACAGCCTTATGAGGTAGGTAATATAAGTACACCCATTTTTCAGAAAAGGAAATGGAGGCATAGAAAATTTAAGAAGCTTGTACAAGGTCACAGTTAATCACTGAGAGAGCAGGGATTTGAACCCAGTCTTACTCCAGAAGCTGAATTCATAACCATTACATTATTCTGCATATACCCACTTGTCCCAACCTCCTCAAAGTGCTGGTTTCCTTTGGGTAACACTTCCACATCTGGTAATGAAGTCAACTTATAGCCTCTGTATGTGCATGGGCTAAATCGCTCCAGTCGTGTCCTACTCTTTGCAGTCCCGTGGACTGCAACCTGCCAGGCTCCTGCATCCATGGGATTCTCCAGGCAAAAATACTGGAGTGAGTTGCCAAGCTCTCCTCCAGGGGACCTTCCCAACCCAGGGAGCAAACCCAGGTCTCCTGCATCCCCTGCCTTGGCAGGCAGGTTCTTTATCATTGCGCCACAAATCGCAAACTGATAGATTGTAAAAATAAAAATAGTTCCACCAAAGGGCACTCAAATTGGCTTTTTTAGTATAACCAAAAGAAATAGCCATTTATAAGGAAAGGGTTATTATCTGCAGTGGTATAATCCCAGCCACAAAAACACAATATAAAATAATGAAATTGTAAAAGCAAGACAAATCCGGAAGTAAGCAAATTGAATCGGGCCTCCTGAAGATGTTTTAAACATAAAAGTGTATTTTGGCATTCAGAAAGCCTGGGGGTAGTGTGTGTGTGTGCACCCCTGTGCTCAGCTGTGTCTGATTCTTTGCAACCCCATGAACTAGAGCTGTCAGGCTCCTCCGTCCATGGGATATTCCAGGCAACAATACTGGAGTGGGTTGCCATTTTCTGCTCCAGGAGATCTTCCTGACCCAGGGATTGAACCCTCATCTCTGCGTCTCCTGCATTAGCGGTGTATCCTTTACCACTGAGCCACCTGGGAAGCCTCCCCAAAGGTAGTATATAAATCAATCATTTCCCGTCATGCTGACTAACAAGATTAAAAGAAATGAACTTATGATTAGATGTTGCCACAAAAAAAATGAATATTCAATAAGTTCACTGTTTCGTAAAAAAATTCAATTAAACCCTCAATTTCTTTCTAATAATGATTACTACAACAACAAAAGAATTTAGCCAAATAATACAAGTTCAAGACAACCAAATTAGATTTTTAAACACATCCAGTTTAACACAGATAATGGTTATAATGAAATGACACGAATGGCTTTTAACACCCAAGACCTACAGCTTTAAAAAAGAAAAGCTTCCCCTTCACTCTAAAGTTTCCTACCCACAAAACCATTAGAAAATATTTCATTCAGCTTCTTTAGCAGAGTTGTCCTTTTAGTTACTCCCTGAACTTCCAGATGTTCAAGCTGGATTTAGAAAAGGCAGAGATCAAATTGCCAACATCCATTGGATTCTCAAAAAAGCAAGAGAAGTCCAGAAAAACATCTACTTCTGCTTTATTGAGTATGCCAAAGCCTTTGACTCCAAAGTCACAACAAACTGTGGAAAATTCCTCAATAGATGGGAATACCAGACCACCTGACCTGCCTCCTGAGAAATCTGTACACAGGTCAAGAAGCAACACTTAGAACTAGACATGGAACAACAGACTGGTTCCAAGTCAGGAAAGAAGTATGTCGAGGCTGTATATTGTCACCCTGCTTATTTAACTTATATGCAGAGTGAAAAGAAAAGGAAAGTGAAGTCACTCAGTCATGTCCGACTCTTTACAACCCCATGGACTGTAGCCTACCAGGCTCCTCTGTCCATGGGATTTTCCAGGCAATAGTACTGGAGTGGATTGCCATTTCCTTCTCCAGGGGATCTTCCTGACCCAGGGATCAAACCCAGGTCTCTCGCATTGTAGACAGATGCTTTACCATCTGAGCCACCAGGTAAGTCACATCATGAGAAATGCTGGACTGGATGAAGCACAAGCTGGAATCAAGATTGCCAGGAGAAATATCAATAACCTCAGATATGCAGATGACACCACCCTTATGGCAGAAAGTGAAAAAGAACTAAAGAGCTTCTTGATGAAAGTGAAAAAGGAGAGTGAAAAAGTTGGCTTAAAACTCAACATTCAGAAAATTAAGATCATCACATCCAGTCCCATCACTTCATGGCAAATAGATGGAGAAACAGTGACAGACTTAATTTTGGGGGGCTCCAAAATCACTGCAGATGGTGGCTGTAGCCATGAAATTAAAAGACTCTTGCTCCTTGGAAGAAAAGTTATGACCAACCTAGACAGCATATTAAAAAGCAGAGACTTTACTTTACCAACAAAGATCCATCTAGTCAAAGCTGTGGTTTTTCCAGTAGTCATGTATGGATGTGACAGTTGGACTACAAAGAAAGCTGAGCACCAAAGAATTGATGCTTTTGAACTGTGGTGTTGGAGAAGACTCTTGAGGGTCCCTTGGACTTCAAGGAGATGAAACCAGCCCATCCTAAAGGAATTCAGTCCTGAATATTCACTGGAAGGACTGATGCTGAAGCTGAAACTCCAATACTTTGGCCCCCTAATGCGAAGAACTGACTCATTTGAAAAGACCCTGACACTGGGAAAGATTGAAGGTGGGAAGAGAAGGGGACGACGGAAGATAAGATGGTTGGATGACATCACTGAGTCAATGGACATGAGTTTGAGCAAACTCCAGGAGTGGGTGATGGACAGGGAGGCCTGGTGTGCTGTAGTCCATGTCAGTCACAAAGAGTCAGACACAACTGAGCGACTGAACTGAACTGAATCCATTCATTTATAAAGTCATTGCACTTTTTCTTTCCTAATCTTAGAATGTATCTTTCTTTGTTGAATCACCCCTAAGGCAGAACAGAATCCTGGTGGAAGATCCTTCTGAAGTGGCTGGCAGGATTAAGAGCTAGGATGAGATTTGTCTTTGTGAATAATTCATAAAGGGAAATAAACATAAAACAACAGGAAGAGCCTGTCTATGGCTTTAACTCTGTTCTGGGCATGGTAAATGCAAGAATGTGCAACCGCAAGGGCTCTGACATCGAGGCAAAGAGAAACAACTCAGTAAATAAGGCTTTTGTTTACTGTCTTGGGTGCTACAAATAAGCACTGTCTTGTTCTGTTAATCCATATCCGTCTCTAAAAAACACTCAATGCAATGCTAAGTTGGTGATATAATAGTAACAGTAATAGAATTTAGTAGTGTAACAATTATTCTGGATATTCTGTATTAATGATTTGGCATCTTGGAGTCATAGAGCCACACTAATAACCCAAAGTTTTAACAAACACCTCCACCATCAGGCACTCGGAAATCTATCACCAATTCTGCGATCACAAGCTTCAACTCTGTGTTCTGTTTCCCACTCCCACTTTCAATAGGAGACATCCCCACCTAGCTGGCTGCTTCTCAGCACTATAACAAGGTTTAGTCCCAGCTCTACTTCTCCCTGTAAGTGACCCCAGGTAGCCCCCTGTGGGATGCGACACCTCCCATCCTCTGAGTATCTGAGCAGTAAACTCTTCTTTCAACGGTTGCTGTCTGTGTGCCTGTCAAAACTTGATTAAAATAAATCTTGGATTCAATAGTCCAAGCACATTATTCAAAATGTTCCTCTCTGAATGTGTCCTTGAATCCTTCCATCACTATCACTAGTTGTGGTATTGTTAAAAGGTAAACTGAGTGAGGTTCATGAAAATTTTGAAGAGTTTCGCTGAACAAGTGAAGTGAAAGTCGCTCAGTCATGTCTGACTCTTTGCGACCCCATGGACTATACAGTCCATAGAATTCTCCAGGCCCGAATACTGGAGTGGTAGCCTTTCCCTTTTCCAAGGGATCTTCCCAAGCCAGCGATTGAACCCAGTTCTCCTGCATTTCAGGCAGATTCTTTACCAGTTGAGCCACGAGGGAAGCCCAAGAATACTGGAGTGGGTAGCCTATCCTTTCTCAAGGGGATCTTACTGACCCAGGAATCAATTCAAGGTCTCCTGCATTGCAGGCAGATTCTTTACCAACTGAGCTCTCAGGGAAGCCCTTCTTTGTGCAAACATCGAAGCAAATCAGGCAGCATCAAACTGAAAATGGCTGGGAGCTTTAGAGCAGATGTGGAAGCAACTCATGGAAATTGATGCTTAAGCTTAAGTGATGGCCTCATTTGAGAAAGCCTAGTTGGCTGGCTGTGATTAGTTAAGTTTGTTTCTTAATCTTGAGGCATTTACAAAAATAAACTCTGGCTTAGGTTTTAGTTTGCCTATATAGGCTACCAAGGCATTAGAGCCACCTCAACCGAACACCACCTAAACAAATTTAAAAATCCCTGTTTAGTAACTTTAACCAGCACCAATATTCTCGCTTGCATATTTCTATACTAGTCATTACTGATGAGACAACAATGGAAAAACAAAACCCCTGCCCTCACTGAGTTTATACTCTAAGAGTTACAGTTATAAGTGAAGTGAGGAAGCTTATCTTTTATTTCATTTGAATCTCTCACTTGTCTTACCAGTGTTTCACATATAATAATATTCAATAATTATTTGCTAAATGAAAGAATGATCTGTTTTCCTTTAAGCATCAGAAGCCATTTTCTTCATCTTTATGACTGAAGAGTGGTCGTTTACCTCACTTGATGAAGACCATGAGGTATAGCACTGTTAAATGACACATAATTCAAGCAGTTGGACTTTATTGAATGAATAGCTTTACTCACCAATCACCAGTTTATGAACAAGTGGGTCTTCACAGGACACTGAATCTGATGATGCTGCGGCCATAACTTTCCAACCTCCAGAACTGTAAGAAGTACATTTTTGTTGTTTATAAGCCACTGAGTCTATGGTATTTTTGTTACAGCAAAATTGACTAAGACACCATGTAAGTGGAGATTGTCAACCAAATCTCTTAAAATGATCAGTTGCCATCCCGCTGGGCATTTAAAACAAGTCCTGGGAATTTCTTATAAATCCTTAGCCTACATCTCTTGCAACTAAGTCATTGGTTTTTATTTTAAATGTTTGTGCCATCTTGTAAGGAATGATAGGGATTTGAATTTTTTTTCCTAGGGTCTCACTTTCTTACCAATAAAGGCCCATTACTTATTATAAGATTATCTACCGAAGTAGATGTTCTTGTTGCACTCATCACTCATCTATCTGTCCCCTTTTTCTGTTTTGTAACATAAACCTAGTCTCACTCACCTTCCCCAGACTGTATCTCTAGGCCTTTCCTCAGCTCTAGGACATGAATCTCAATTGACTAAGCCTATTTTGGAGGGCTCAAGCTGCAGATGTTGCTGGTGGTTAAGAACCCGCCTGCCAATGCAAGAGACATAAAGGACATGGGTTTTATCCCTGGGTTAGGAAGATCCCCTGGAGGAGGGCATAGCAACCCACCCCAGTATTCTTGCCTGGAGAATCCCATGGACAGAGGAGCCTGGTAGGCTACAGTCCATAGGGTCACAAAGAGTCAGACACAACTCAGCAACTTAGCATGTATACACTCACCTTGGAGGCCTCACTCCCTTGTTAGTGATAGGCATAGACAGGTAAAGCAATTTTAACTAATGTGACATGAGCAAAATTCCGCTGGTGGGGGGGAAGGTTTTCCTTAGTCTTAAAAAGAGAAAATATAAGGGTGACCCCTTTTCCTGCCCCTGGATGTTTTCTATAATCTGGAACAGAGACCACTTTAGGGCCATAAGGGAAGCCAGACTGGAGAGCATGCCAACATGCTTAAACATGGAGGAGCAAAAAGAAGAAAGGGACCTTGTCCTTGCAATGTTGTCAAGCCATTGAATTAACCAACCCTGTGGATGACCTGACCTCCACATACCTAGCTATGTTAGGTAATAAAAAGGCTTAAACATTAAGGACATTTAGTAAGGTTTTCTGTCACTGCAACTAAGAGTATTTCTTCTCTCTCAATAGTTGTCCTCCTAAATAGTAGGCTTCTCAGGTATGCGTAACAATGCAATGATAACTGCCTATATTTTCTCCTAGGTTCAAGCTACTCTTCCTCTTAAAATGCAGAGTCTATTTCAAGAGCCTTCCCATGAGTCTAGTCCTGCCAACAGAATACATAAGTAATATAATATCAGTTCCAGACCTAGGTCTTAAGAGAGCAACCATCTTACCTTCTTCCTTCACACTGTTGGAAACCAGGACCCCTGTCTCACTGTTTGTTGAACACACAGTATGCAAGGCAAGAGCGGGGAACCTGGAAGAAGATTCGAGGAGTCGTAGGAACTGCAGATAGGTTTATTCTCTCCTGACTGGCACGGCAGCAGCAGACATGTTGCAATCGCTCACGGTTAACCCAGCGGACACAGCCGTAACGCATGCCAAGGGCTTTTCAGGTGGTGCTTATATAGGCATGATGCACACATGCAGTGCTACAAACAATTTCAGCTGTTACATAAACATGCAAAGTTATTATTTACAAAACGTGGGGCGAGAGAGCCTGATCACTGCCATCTTGGCTAATTTGCTCCTTCCCTACAACCAGGTAAGAAAGTCTAGGCTAACTCCCAAATGACGGGCCACTAGGAGGAAACTTTATGGAGGAGACTTAACTGACTCCAGCCAAAAGGCAGCAGCACCAAGACCACAACAAAGCGAGCGACATCATCCTGGGCCTTCCAGTCCCAATTAAGCTACGTGGGCTGACACCTCATAAAGCATCTCTGCTAAGCCCCGTCTGCAGTCCCAACCACAGAATTGTGAGCAATAAAACACCTGCTATTTCAGTCACGAAGTATTGGAGTGGTTTGTTAGGCAGTAACAGCTGAAGTATAAAGTTGTATTATTTGTTCTTTTGCTTTGTAAAATTGTTCTAGTCTGTGCACTATGATTAGGAATTATTTAGCGAGCCACTCTGAAAGCTGCTGCTGCTGCTGCTGCTAAGTCGCTTCAGTCGTGTCCAACTCTGTGCAACCCCATAGACAGCAGCCCACCAGGCTCCCCGTCCCTGGGATTCTCCAGGCAAGAACATTGGAGTGGGTTGCCATTTCCTTCTCCAATGCATGAAGTGAAAAGTGAAAGTGAAGTCGCTCAGTCGTGTCCGACTCCTAGCAACCCCATGGACTGCAGCCTACCAGGCTCCTCCGTCCATGGAATTTTCCGGCAAGAGTACTGGAGTGGGGTGCCATTGCCTACTCTGAAAGCTAATGAGTATTTTTTCTTCAAATATGTGTTTCATCTTAGCTCACAAAAGAGTTGTTTCTCTCCATGTACCACCTTGTACTAACATTTACAAAACAAATACAAATAAAAGGGGAAATATTTGTGACAAATGAGTTGATACCCTTCTCTCACAAATAGAAAAAAATAGCAACACCTCAGTTTTAAAAATGGGAAAAGCCATTTATTCGAAGAAACATAAATGGTCAGTACACATGAGGAAAATACATTAACTCAAGCTCACTAATTTAAAAGAAATGCAAATGAAATCAACATTAGGTATCTTTTTAAAAATTTATTTTTAATTGAAGGGTAACTGCTTTACAGTGTTGTGCTGGTTTCTACCAAACATCAACAAGGAGGCATCGTTTTTTAATCTACTGCATGGCCAAAGAAAAACTTAAACACTAAGACTTAAAACCAGTGAAAAATGGAAAAAATTCCTTATTAGAGGCGCCAAGTCGGGGACCCCTGTCCTGGAAATAGGGCGACTTCGGCGTCTCTGGCCATCAGTTCCCTGACTCAGGGCAGAGTGTGGGCATAAACAGCTACCGCACAAAGCAGTTGTAAGGCTCACACGATACGCACAGGGAAGAGCACAAAAATGGTTGTTACTTTTTGTTCAGCTCAGTTCATTCACACGTTCACTTCTGTTGGCAGTACTGGAAATGCACAGGAATTACAGGAAAATTCTATTTTCTAAAAAATTGGAGGTGAGATGACTCGGGAGTGACAAGACATCAAGTACGGAGGTGACCGAGTCGGTGAGCGGTGCCTGGGACAGTGGCGACTTCCCACCGGGACCCCCGCCGCTTGAGCATCCTTGACCAGGCGTCGACGTTCCTCGGATCCCGAGGCCACCACGGGAAGGCGGTGGGAGGACCAGGTCCACGCGTTGATTGGCTGTTTGTGAGCACGGGGCGGGGCGGACGGAGGCTCTGGAGGACGCGCGAGCGGAAGGCCGCGGGCGGGTACTTCCGGTCTTTGTGGCTCTCTGCTGCCGGTCCGCGGCTCGCGCCCTGGCCGCTCCTAGGCTTCGCGGTGAGGGACGTGGGACTCTAGGCGGAGGGAGGGTGGGGAGGGCGCTTGGCCCGGGCGGCAGGCGCGGGGTGGAGGATTCCCGCTGCTTCGCCTGTCCATCCCTGGGTCTCGGCACCTTGTCGTGGCGGCATCTCCGAGTGTCCTGGGGACGCAGGGGAGGCCAGCAATCTAGCCTCTGCTCTCCGGCAGAAAGGGCAATTATTCCTCCTCCACTGTGACTTTTAAGATACTGCGATTTAAGCGAGGTATAAGAATAGAAAGGCTAGTGCGACGGGACTGGTAAATAAACTACAGATTTGTAGGCTAAGTAGTCTGTTCTCTAAAGTTAACTGTAGGTTAGGTAAGGGTTAAATTGTACTGATCTGTCCGAACTATTCAAGGGCATACTGTTCCATCGAAATTCTCCCATCCAAAAATCAGATTTAAGCGAGGTATAAGAATAGAAAGGCTAGTGCGACGGGACTGGTAAATAAACTACAGATTTGTAGGCTAAGTAGTCTGTTCTCTAAAGTTAACTGTAGGTTAGGTAAGGGTTAAATTGTACTGATCTGTCCGAACTATTCAAGGGCATACTGTTCCATCGAAATTCTCCCATCCAAAAATCAGATCATGAAATTTAAAACACAAATTATTAGTTGCCATATTTCACTTTTTTAAATGTTTACTCCCCTATGAGTTCTAAACATTTTGAGAGTTTAGATTAACGGTTTTGCTTTTGTGTCTCATAGTATCTGACGTGTTTTTGAGCACGTGGTAAGCATTTAACAAATACTTCTTGGTTAATTCCTGGGTAGACTCTTATTCAGGAGTAAAAACCTTTGTATCCCAAAACCTGGCTCAGGACAGAGCCCATAATAAGTGCCTCAGTGTTTGTTGAGGAAGTGCATCAGATACTAAATTTGATCAAATGGCAAATGTCCAACGATGTTTTCATTAAACTCAACTCATGTTTAATATGAATTTTTTGAAATGTTTTATTACTACCTTAGATGAAAAGCACCATAATTTGCCATAAGTAAAAGGTAACTAAAATAAATTTTTAAAAAGCGTATCAAATCCTAGCTAGATACGGTTACCCATGGAAATCTGAAGCCTATATTTTAAAGAGAATTTTGCAAGTTTTACAGATGATGTTAAAGACAGGCTGTTCTCCCTGATGCAAACAGGATTGAAAGAGAATTGAAGAGTACATTTCCCAATATATGATTCAAGTTAATGCTGCTTTCTTTTGTCTCTAAAATAATTCCTCATAGTATAAATGTGGTAGGAATTCTACAGAATGAGAGACATTGAATGAGGTGAGTGATTTTTAGTTTTGTCGCTTGTTTATTAGTTACGGTCTCCACCCTGACCCCACTCCATATGTTATTCCAGTGACTGATCTTTATTATTACAAGTTCTTAGAGGTTTTTTTTCATCGCTGTAAGTTAACAGTGCTTTTATATCCTTCAGGAAAGAAGAGATTACCCAAAGAAACTCTGAAGTACAGGATCCAGTTTTAGTGAGCTTCACGCTAAGCTGTTTCAACCCAGAATGGCTGTGGAATCCAGAGCAGTTTCAACCCCAGTACCTCAGAATTCTCAGGAACAAGAGCTGATACTGGTGAAAGTAGAAGAAAGCCGTTCTTGGGGTCAGAAACTTAAGCAGAGTGGGAGTGCCCGATCCTGCCAAGAATTGTTTCGCCAGCAGTTCAGAAAGTTCTGCTACCAGGAGACACCGGGGCCCCGGGAAGCGCTGGGCCGACTCCAGGAGCTTTGCTATCAGTGGCTCAGGCCTGAGTTGCACACGAAGGAGCAGATCCTGGAGCTGCTGGTGCTGGAGCAGTTCCTGAGTATCCTGCCAGAGGAGCTGCAGATCTGGGTTCAGCAGCATAGTCCAAAGAATGGCGAGGAAGCTGTGACTCTGTTGGAGGATCTGGAGAGGGAATTTGATGATCCCGGGCAGCAGGTGGGAACAGGGAGATGTGATATGTTATGGGAAAAGGAATGTACAGACTCGAGCATGTGGCATCATCATAAGAATGGGGTGAGAATTTATGTCCACTGAACCATAACCCTGAAGTGACTACTAGGGCCATACCCATCTCTGTCTTTCATAGTTCTTTTGTCCCTATCCCTCATCCCGGGAGATGTCTTTGTTAACCCCTGAGAGATTTTTACTAAGCATTTTCCCTAGGGATTTTCTCACAGAGCTAACCATATTTTACTGATTTCAGGTCCCAGCTACTCCACAGGGACCACCAATGCCTTGGAAGGATTTGACCTGTCTTGGAGCAGCCCAGGAGTTTACACATATTCAACGCCAGCCTTTAAAGAAACAGCTGAAACCCTGGGAACCTTGCCTTTCCCCCAAGAGTGGTAAGAAATAGAAACTCATCTGGAAACTTATCAGGCCTCTGGTCTCAAGGATAGGGAATTAGCTACATTTTACAGCACACTCCAGGTGAACCTCATCTTTATTATTCTAGAAAGGAGGTGCTCACTTCTGCAGCTTTGTTTTCAGCGGTCCTGGTGAATTGCAGTTAGCCCTCCTTGTGTCAGTTTGCCTGTCCTTTATTCATTTATTGCTTCATTACATGACTTAATAGGGTGCTAATACATGTTGTATTGTGGTGGGCAGTGGTTCTCTGTTTTCAGGAATGTTTGGGTCTAAATGGGGTGGTTGGCAAGCACAAAGGCAATTATAATACAGTCCCAGGTAGTAAATTATAGAATAAATGTAGCTACTGGGTCCTACTACATATAAAGACACCCACGTCAATTTTAGAGGTTCACTAAGTACTTCCTGGAAGGAGAGACATCTCAGCTAAGACGGGAGCCGTGAGTAGAGGTAAGCTGGGTAAATAAGTGGGAGCAGGAGCTTCCGCACTAAAGGGAAAAACTGTTTCTCTGTTCACAGCACTTCTGACAGTGGATATGTGAGTCTTCCCTCCTGTTAAGCTCTTCTGACACTAACTACCCAGAACCAGTACAGACCCCACAGGTTAAGGTTTCAGTCCCAGGAAACTGCCCCTTCCCCTGCCCTCCGTCAGATACTAGTCTCACATGTAGTGAGTCCCCAGATTACCCACACTTCTGTCCAGTTTGGCTGCAGATTGGAGGTTCCACAACTGCATCCTGAGGTTTCATAATTTGCTGTAATGGCTCCCAGAACTCAGGAAACACCTTCTTCACCGTTTCCTGTTCATTGTAAGGATACTGATGACCACCCAGATGAAGAGGCCCACAGGGCAAGGTCCAGAAGGGGCCTGAGCACAGGAGCTTCTCTTTCTGGAGTTCAGGATGCACAACTGTCCCTGAAGCTCTCTGAACCCTTTTATTTAATGTGTTATGGAGGTTTTGTTAGGCATGATTAATTACATCATTGGCCATTCGTGTAATTAACTCAATCTCCAGCCCCTCTCTCTCGCATTCAGGGTGGGACTGAAAGTTCTGACCCTCCGGTCAAACTGGAAAATCTTTGGGAACCAGCCCTCCCTGCCCTCTAAGAGTCAACTCATTAGCATAAGCTCCAGTATCCTCTCCTCTCCACCACAGATGAAACTGCAGGGGTTTTCAAAGCTCTCTGCCAGGAACTGGGGGTGAGGTCAAATCCATGTTTCCCACATTACAGTGTCAAATAAGCAAGGGCCACAAAGTCCCAAAGATGAGAGAAGACAACCCGTTCTGGAAATTTCAGGTAATTCCATTTAAATTGAAGAGAGAATTCCTGGGTAAGAGAGAGAAACTAGAGGGGAAATTGGCACACAGGTTGTGAAAATGTGTCTGTCATCCTAACTGGTTTGTACAGTGCAGTGGGGTTCAGCTGAAGGGTTTTAGACAAGGGAGTGACATGATCAGATCTGTGTTTTAAGACTCAGTTGCAGAGAGGAGAATGGATTTGAGAAAGGCAGTGCAGAGTCTGGTTAGAGACAGTTGGATCCACGTGGCCACAGGGAATAAATCAGGATGGGGTGAGAGATGGGGAACATCACAGCTGAAAAGACACATCTGATGATTTAATTTAGTTCGGGACATTTTGGTGTTTGTCAGTTATTTATAGTAACATGGCCAACTCATGTTGGATATGAGAGTCTGGAGCTTAAGAGAACTGGGTTAGAATTGGTGATCTGGGGAGATATTAATATGTAGCCTAACTAGTGACTAATGAGGAGGTAGTTGGTGGACTGAGGACATGGGAGAGCTCAGAACAGAACTCTAGGGAACTCGTGTTCAAGTGACTGACCTTGAATCTGAGAAGGAACAGCCATAGAAATCAGGCTAATGTGTTTAGAAGAGAGTGTCTCTGGAAGAAAGGTGTAGTCTGCAGTATTAGTGCTACAGAGAGGCCAGCTGAGGAAGATCCAGAAAGTGGCCATTGGATTTAGTAGCTATGAAGTTGGTGATTTTGACGAGGGCAGGGTGGAGGGTGCATAGGTAAGGCAGACAGCAGATTAGAGAATGGGGACCAGTACAGACTGCTGTTTGAAGAAGCTTTACTCAGTGGGAGTGAGGTTGCATGAGGGAGATGTATAGGCAAGGAGCTTGATTTAAAAAGATGAAGAGACTTGAATTTATTTAAGTGCTGATGAACAGGAGTCAGCGGAGAAAGATCAAAACAGTAGGCATGAAATAGTGGATAATTGATTTACTGAAGTCTCAGAGGAGGCAGGAAAGGATAAATTTCAAACTGTGGACGTAGGCCTTAGTATTAGAATGGAGGAGGGACCCTATCTTGACCAGTTAAAGAAAAGGTGCATGCAGACAGCTATATCTTTGTAGGCAGGAGCATCTATTTTCTCTAACCTAGAAAGGGAGTATTGAAAGTGACTAGAGAAATAAAACATTATGTTTTGTTATTACCATTTCAGGTTGTGAGAATAATGAATCAGCAATAAAGAAGGACATTTCAGGAGAGAAATCACAGAGACTTTCCCAGGAGTCTTCATTTGGAGGATTCAGTGAACACAAAAGCAGTTTAGAGTGGCAGCAAGGGAGTGCTCCAGGGGAGACATTGAGAAGATGCCCTTCCCAGAGGGCCAGTTTTAGTCCAGTAATCTTCACACACAAATTGCTAGCAAACAGAGACCACCCTGAGCCCCAGAGAAACTTGATTCTAAGCACAAACTCTGTAACCTATCAGAAAGTTCCTACAGAAGAGAGACCTTACAGGTGTGACATCTGCGGGCACAGCTTCAAACAGCATTCTTCTCTAACGCAACACCAGAGAATCCATACTGGAGAAAAGCCCTACAAATGTAACCAGTGTGGGAAGGCCTTTAGTTTGAGGTCCTATCTTATTATTCATCAGAGAATCCATAGCGGTGAGAAAGCCTATGAATGTAGCGAATGCGGGAAGGCCTTCAACCAGAGCTCAGCCCTCATTAGACATCGGAAAATCCACACTGGTGAGAAAGCTTGTAAATGTAATGAGTGTGGCAAAGCATTCAGTCAGAGTTCCTATCTCATTATCCATCAAAGAATTCACACTGGTGAGAAACCCTATGAGTGTAATGAGTGTGGGAAAACCTTTAGCCAAAGCTCAAAGCTTATCAGACACCAGCGAATTCATACAGGAGAAAGGCCTTACGAATGTAACGAGTGTGGAAAAGCTTTCAGGCAGAGCTCAGAGCTGATAACCCATCAGAGAATACATAGTGGAGAGAAACCCTATGAGTGTAATGAGTGTGGAAAAGCCTTCAGCCTGAGCTCAAACCTCATCAGACATCAAAGAATTCACAGTGGAGAGGAACCTTATCAGTGTAACGAATGCGGCAAAACCTTCAAAAGGAGCTCAGCCCTTGTGCAGCATCAGAGAATCCATTCCGGGGAAGAGGCTTACATATGTAGTGAGTGCGGCAAGGCCTTCAGGCACAGATCAGTCCTCACGCGCCATCAGAGAGTCCACACTGTAAAGTGACTTGTGAATACATTGAATACTGTAAATATTTGAGTCAGGCTTCTATCTTTGTCAGAAGGGTTTCATTTACTTTGGAGTAAAACTCCACAGAGGTGGTTATAAAGTACCAGGTCTCAAGTCATCTGACTACAGCACTTCCCAGTGCTCATGCACATTGTCCCCTGAAAGCTTTTCCTGTGACTAATCAGAACAGCAGGCAGCTTTTCTCTTAACATGAGGAATCCTCAGGAGATGCAGAAGATGGGATTATAACATTTAAATCTCATTTTCCATGAGACTGTCACAAAGAGAGCACAGCAATCCAGACTCTTGTCAATGCATCTAATGATCCATGGGTCAGACTTGGGGCATGGCATGGAGAGTATGAGGGATATTTTCTCAGGAATGCAAAAGGTTTTACTGACCAACTAAGACCAGTGGCAGGGCAGCAAGACATGGGGAACAGTTTCATCAGTGACTTATTGAGCCCAGGGCAGGCCAAAAGTGAGACATTGAAGAGAAAATATAAATTAAGTTATCCCAGCAGTTATTTTTTGAGTGGCTGCTATCAGGCACAAGGGGTACGGTGGACAGTAAGCCCGTCTCTGCAGTTTCATGAACAAGGCAAACAGGCAGTGATACTGGTTCCATCAGTGCTTGTGTGACGTTAAGGAGTACCTGACCCAACCTTGGATCAGGGAAGGCCTCTGAGAAAAATTACCTGAAGGATGAGTGGGAGTTAGCCAGGGAGGTAGGCCACCAGGAAGAAAGTCTGGCACATCTGAGAAAGGAAAAGGCTGTGTTACGTAGAGCATGGCTGTTGAGTTCCTTCTGAAGTATAAAAGAAGTATATAGTCCTCCTGACTATAAAAGAAACATGGGTGTAGCCAGTCTTGTTTACTACAGTGCCTGTAGTTAAAACCTGAACCAGTGGAAAAGTCTGTCAATAAACAAAACCTGGAGTCTTTGGAACACAGGGCGGTAAGGAGCTTTGTCTTGGTTTGTGTGATCCCAGGGTAAGGGTTAATAGGTCGTTACCTTGTCCATCCTGGAGGCTAGACCTTCCATGTGGGGGAGGGCAGGGGGGCCAGAAAGAGCCCAGTCTAGCAGAGTCCTAGAGTTTCGGCTCTCTCCCTTGCAGGTGTAAGGACTCCTTTGGTTCTTTGGTCAGACCTCAGCTTCTAGTTCCCAAGGCTCTGGGTCAGAAGCTGCCATGCTGCCCTGTTGTCTCTGGGGCTGTGCCTCCACAACAGTGCGCACACCCGCCTCAGGTGCTAAAAAATATTTGTCCATTGCTGGGTCGCTTTTTCTTCTCCAAGCACCTCACGTGTTCAGTTCCATCTTTTTATCAGAAGTATCAGTCTTGGGAAGTTTGTCAAAGACCACACTAAAGGGAAGTAACAGTACCAGTCATGGTCCATCCAGAGACTGCCCTCTTTTGAGGGATCCAGCAGGAAATGTCTCCTCAGACAGGTGCTCCTCAGTGCAATGCAGAAGGGTACAGAGTTTAGTCAGCAACAGGAAGACATGTCGCTTAAAGCTTCTGATAGGTTGGAGGTATAACACACCTCCCAGGTGGTACTAGTGGTAGAGAACGTGCCTGCTAGTGCAGGAGACAGCTGCAGATTCAGTCCCCGGGTCAGGGAAGACCCTGAAGGACGGCATGACAACCCACTCCAGAACTGCCTGGAGCAGCCCATGGACAGTAGAGCCTGGTGGGCTACAGTCCATAGGGTCACAGAGTCGGACACAACTGATGTGACTTAGCACGTCACACACCTTAACCAAAGATACAAACCTTTGGGAATCTTGTGTCCTGTACATAGGAAAGAGAAGGGTTTTCATGAGGATAGAGACGTAATGCTCCTACTGGGGCATGAGCTTGTACTAACCAACAAGAACGGTGGGAGGGCTACAGCTCAGGCTTGGAAACAGAATGTAAAAAATGATCAGTTACATGTAACAGAATAGCATGGTAAAGCCATTCAACTCCTGTTCCTCTTCCACAGAGGCAGACCCAATCAAACTGAAACTGGTAGAACAAATGCTAAGTAGGAATTGCTACAACATACATTACAAAAGGCAGATACTCTTCATAGAGTTCTTAATGTATATTGGTAAGAAACATAATAGGTACGTGCAAAGGCTTTGTATAGATGTGTTATTTCTCAGACAGCCCATATTTTAGAGATGAGATGAATGAAGGCTTAGGGTCATGGCTTACTCAAGATCATGTGGCTATAGAGTGGTGAGGTCAGACTGGAAACCCAGGTAGTAGGAATCCAGAACATGTCCATGGAGCCACTTCTCTGTACCATCTCCCCATGAAAAGGTCCCAGTAGAAGAAATAGTACTTAAATAGGCAAGTCACAAAAGTATAAATGCCAACAGACAATAAATGTTAGCCTTGCTAGAATTAAAGACGTATATTAAAGCAAGAGTTGAGGTGGCAATTCTTCCCCCCTCATAAAACATGACAAAGATTCAGGGAAATTGGGACTCTGATGCTGCTGGTGAGGTGTGAATAGACGCTGTCTGGCAATCAACACCGAAAGCCTTAAACGTTGCCTTTTGTTAAAATTCTACCTGGAAATGTATGCTTCAGAAACCATCATGAATGTATACAAAGTTGTTTTAAAAAGTGATGCTGATTAATAATAAATGACAAAGCATATCTTAAGTAAAAACACAAGACTGCATACAGTATGATTCATTTAAAAATATATGCATTAAAAATACTGGAAATATATAAAAATTGATTTGCATACTGGTTACATCTGAGTAATAAGATTATAGGTGATTTAATTTTTTTTCTTGTGCTTGTGTCTTCCAACGTTTCCTACAATAAATATCTCAAACTTCTAAAGTTAGAGGAACAAAAGGTTTAAAAGGGAATGGAAGCCTAGGATAGTTGAAAAACACCAAGAAAAGCACGTGCTTTCTATAGCATCTTTGTCCCTTCTGAGTCCCAGGAGGTCAGTTAACTCATTAACTATCTGTGACTTCCTCACTGGTAAATGACAGTGCAGATGTATTCACCTCGCTAGTGTACAAAAAAGCCTGCAAATTATAAATTTTTGTGAAGAACAATAGCCTTGACAAGAAGACTTCTGTTCTCAGTGGTGCTTTTCCATGAATTCTGCACCACAAGCAAGTCACATAACTCTGGACCCTCAGTCCAAAGGAGCTGAAGTAGGTGATCTCTTTAAGAGTTAAAGCTTCAACAGTCTTATGTTTATGAGATGGGGGTGGGGGTGGAGGTGGGGGGGGTGGGGAATGGGCACCAAATAAGGTAGATGCCAAAGGTAATTGTTTTTTCCTTCACCAGAATTGCTGGAGGAAAAGTAACCCATCTGTTTCTTTTCTGCTCAGATCCCTCATTTCTTGGGGTGGAGAGGCAGTCCACTGTTTACCCTAAACGGATCCTGCACAAATTCTTGGATTTTAAAAGATGTGGAATGTAGGCACAGTGCTTAATACCAGTTTTCTACTTCTCCCTCACGTCCACAGGCTAGTTAACACTGTCTAGATGAGAGAATTAGAAATTTAAACACGTCTGACCTTGGTCTTAACTCCCCTGTGAACAGCATTGCTTCTTTTGCCCCTTGAAGTGAATCTTCAGAGCAGGGAGACTTGCCAGTCATTTCCGTGCAGAAGGAACTCATCTGGAGAGCATTTCTGCAAAGTCAAGAGGGAGGGTGAGTAGACAGACCCACCCCCTGCTTTCTGATGGGCCAGAACCAGACACCGCTGCTCAGTAACTATCATTCACAGCTGTCTCCTTGGCAGGCACGAACGATGGCAGATCTAGAGGGTCATGGGGTTTTCCTTCATGTGTGATTGTATTAAGGACCTGCTGAGAGGAGAGGGGAAAGCTGGGGCATTCTCCCAGACTCTTGCTCTCAAGACGGGTGGGGAAGTGTCCGGATTCTGGTGGATGCAGGGCATGTGTGTTCAGAGGGGACTTGCTCTGATTCCCATGTTCTTTCAACCACAGTTCAGCCCCAGATGGCCCCTCAATTTTGTGGCTTCACCTGATGAACTGCATCCCCAGGGACTAGCTAGCATCTCAGACACATTTTGGCCATGGAATCAAGCTGAGATCACCAGCTCCCAGCCTTCCACAGCTCCTTCCCCTGTTTCCCCAACATGTCTCCACTTGTCTTACTGTGCTTATTACTGAGTGATCAATTTCAAAGCAAAACTCAAAACTCAAATTTTATTACAAGACATCTTGCATTACATTCTCATACTAAATAGCTGAAGTATAACAACAAGGTCCTACTGTATAGTACAAGGAACTATATTCAATGTCCTGAGATAAATCATAATGGAAACGAGTATGTTAAAGAATATATAGATATATAACTGAATCACTGCTGTACAGCAGAAATTTACAATATTGTAAATCAACTACCAAAAATTTTTTAATGAACAGTTGAAGTATATATTCAAAAGTATAAATGTTAAAAATCAGTTACTAAGAATGATTCACCAGACAAGATTATTACCAAGAAAAAATATATGTGTGTATATTATATATATTAGGGTTGATGGGTTAAAAAAATGAATAGAAAGTACTCTAAAATGTTAACAGTGTTTCTATGGATGATGGGATCCTGGGTGATTTATACTTTCTTATTTTCTATACTATCAACATTTATAGTTCACAATCAGGAAAAGATATTCAATGGTATTAAAAACATGAAATCATTTGATTGTCACCTACAGGAAAAGGCAACTCTATCCATCTGAAAAATCTTTTTAGATATCTGATTGACCTCACTAGTGATCCTACGGCCTCTGGACACAAAGGCTGTTCCCCCAATCCCACCTCCCCTGTTACCCACAACAGCTCTGATCACCATGTCTTCTTCAGAAGTGACAGCATCAGGAAGGGAAACTGGGGTACCCTAGAAGAGGACTCAGACTTTCTCTTAGGTATTAACTGCCCTCAACAATTACTGGTGAGTTAATTAAAACTGACAAAAATTAGAAAAGTTGAGTTTTGAGGCATCTGAGAGGGTAATTCAACAAATACTCATTGCCCTCAAGTAGCTTAGCATCTGTGAGTCTGATGAAGAGGAGGGCAAGCAGGGAATGAGACATAGTGGAGCCTGGGAGGACCTCCTACTCCCATGTTCCTGTCAGCTTCTCATTTCTGGGCCCCAGGGTCATGAGACACAAGCACTCTAGTCCACATTGTCCCTCTAGCATCCAATATGTACTCCTTCCTAGATGTACAAACATGTCTTTTTCATGCATCACAGCCAAGTCTCCCATCACACTAATTCTCTGAGTACTTCAAGAGATTGGGATTGGCTACCCAACTCAGTGATTAAATAGGAAGCGAGGAACCAACACCTCTCCTGGCTTCTGAACCAGGGGCCACAAGAACAAATTGTTGCCAGAGAGAAGTGTCAGAAGAAGGGATGGTTCCAGATCCTCTCTTCATGCCATGCAGCATGCGATAACCTCTGCATGTAACATTCTCTTCCTTCTCGCTTTGTTCTGGCTAACCTCTACCCACCTTTTATGTCTCAGCTGAGATTTCATCACATCCAGGAAGCCTTTGGTGACTCATGGACCAGGTTAGGTATCCCTTGCCATCCATGCATTTCAACAGAATCATACATACACACCACACATATACATATACTCACATATATGAATATGTGTATATATATTTCTGAATATGCATATATATGTAAGGGCTTCCGTGGTGGCTCAGTGGTAAAGAATCCGCCTGCAATGCAGAAGCTCCAAGAGATGCAGGTTAGATCTTTGGGTCGGGAAGATCCTCTGGAGGAGGAAATAGCAACCCACTCCAGTATTCTTGCCTGGAGAATCCCATGGACAGAGGAATTTGGGGTCGCAAAGAGTCAGATATAACTGAAGCAACTGACCATGCACGCATGCATATATATATAAAACTTACTAGCCCTTAACTCAAGATGCAGTGGCCATGTCTGCCCCTGATGAATGGCACATACCAGGCGCTAACTAAACAAGCAGACCTCAGCAGGAAGGCCAGAGCTGAGGAGAGAACTGACGTGGGAGGAGAATGAGTCACCATTCCCCAGATACTACTAAACTGATCCAGGGCATAATTCAACGTTTCACAACCTCACAACACAACATTTCAGAGAACTGGATAATTTGGCATGTGCCTTCACCTGCCAAATACAAATGCTCTTGCCTGGGCAGGGATCCTTGCCATTAGAGGCATCACCTCCTAGGCATCTTATAAGGAGCTCTCTCAGGATCTCTTCCCTAACCCCAGATTTACTGTGAAGGTACCCATTCAACACTTCAACAAATATCCTTCTGTGGATCTACTCTTACAACAGTTCATGGCACTGGAAGGACAAGAATTCTGCTCTCAGAAAACCTTTATCTTCTGTGGAGTCTCACCCCCAAAGTGAATTCCTAGCATTTCACAATTGTACAACTCTTACCCAAAGAGTTACACTCTGGTGTGAGTTCTCTGATGCTGCATGAGGCCTGATCTATGCCTAAAGGTCTTCCTACATTCACTGCATTCATAAGGCTTTTCCCCAGTGTGGATCCTCTGATGCTGGGTGAGGGCTGAGCTTTGATTGAAGGATTTTCCACATGCATTACATTCATAAGGTTTCTCTCCAGTGTGAATTCGCTGATGTTCAATAAGGATAGAGCTTCTACTGAAAGCCTTACCACATTCAGTACATTCATAGCCTTTGTCTCCAGTGTGAATTTTCTTATGCTGGGTAAGGGCTGAGCTCCGGCTGAAAGCTCTCCCACATTCACCACATCCATAAGGCTTCTCTCCAGTGTGAATTCTCTGATGCCGGATGAGCTCTGAGCTGCCCCTGAAGGCTTTTCCACATTCACAACATCCATAGGGTTTTTCACCACTATGAATTCTCCAATGTCGAACAAGGTCTGATCTCAGACTAAAGGCTTTGCTACAATCTTGACATGCATAAGGTCTCTCTCCAGTATGAATTCTCTGATGTCTAATCAGCTTGGAGCTCTGGCAAAAGGCTTTCCCGCAGTCCAAGCACTCATAGAGCTTACCCCCAGAAAGAATTCTCGGTTGTGTTATAGAGTTTGAGTTCAGGCTGAGGCTTCCTATACTTCCATTACATTCCAGGAAATTCTTTTCTGTGGCGATTTTCTTGGTGAAGCTGGCCAGTCTAAAATGTGTTTCCTGGGAAGGGAACTGACTCAGTTTGTTCCCAGACGCACTGCCTTTCAGCTTCTCAAAATTGTCCAGACCTCCTAAAGCTTCTTCAAGTATCTGTCCTGAAGGAGTTTCCCCAGGGAGTCGTCTTGGAGGTATTGTGGTTGCTGATGCAACACATTCAATAATTTCTTGCTTTGCTGTCAATACTCTGTCAGCCACCAGCTTGCCATCTAAAAATGTGAATAGAATATGCAAGTGTCATTTGCTCCCCATGCTGGAAGAAAAAACTTACTATAGTGAGAATAGAAAAGAAATCAAGTAAAATAGGTATTTACCTATTAGAAGGAAAACTATTAAAAATTAGCTTCCAAATCTACAATTAAGAGAAGTGACTTGGTTTCAGTTTTATTTATTAAATAAAAAATAAAAATGGTTAAAAAAAAAAGAGAGAGAGAGAAGTGACTTGGGGTAGTGAGAGGTGCCCGTCCCCAGACAGTAATATAGACTAGAATGAGAGTCAGCCTGGGAAAGGAGAGATAGTGAACAGTGAAAGACATTAGCTAAAGGAGATGGTGGTAAACAGGGGTAGCAGTGAGAGAGCAGGAAGCTGGGAGACAGTCCTGGGTTAGAGGAGAAGGTGTGTTTTTAGGTAATGAGGGAAAGGAAAAGAGGAACAACTAGGAACAAGTAGGCTAAAGAAAGATGTCTGAGTCTTGAATCTAGTCCTTCTAGAAAAACAGGAGAGCAGAAGATACAATTGGAAAACACTTCAAGGTTTAGAACTGAACAGAGGTAGGCGGTACAAGGGCTTCCCAGGTGGTGCTAGTGGTAAAGAACCCACCAGCCAATGCAGGAGACGTGTGTTCAATCTCTGGGTTGGGAAGATCTCCTGGAGGAAGACACGGCAACCCACTCCAGTATTCATGCCTGAAGAATCCCATGGACTGAGGGCCACAGTCCCTAGAGTCCCAAAGAGTCAGACACGACTGAATCAACTTAGCACGCACACACACAGGGGGTGCAAAGGTAAATGGCAGATTCTGGTAAGTTCTTAGTTGATCAAATAATTACAAGCAAATAGAATACGATATGCAGAGCATAATAAAAGGAATCTTGTGAATTCCTGACTCATTCAGGGTCTGGTGGGAGTCTTCCATGTTCACTTTTTTATTGATAAATGGTCAAAGAAGGTTGGAAAGGAGAGGCAGATATGACTGCTTGGTGCCAAACCTTCAGCTCTCACACAACATGCCCCTCTCATTTCTAGATTTCTCGTAACTCAAAACAGGAGGCTACTAAATGATGGCTAAGGTAACTTGAATTATTTTGCATGGAGAAAATCTGAAAAACTGTTAAGTTACTTTCTACCTCCTCAAAGTCCTCTAAACTTATACACATTCTACAGATTAGGAAATGAAGACTCAGAGAGGCTATATCAATGATATCTCTTGTTGCTGTTGTTTAGTTATTAAGTCTTGTCTGACTCTTTGCGACCCCATGGACTGTAGCCCGCTAAGGCTCCTCTGTCCATGGGATTATTGGAGCGGGTTGCCATTTCCTTCTCCAGGGGATCTTCCTGACCCAAGGATGGAACCTAGGTCTCCTTCTTGGCAGGCAGGTTCTTTATCACTGACCCACCACCGAATTTCACCGATGTAAGGTCACAGAATAAACAATTGGTAGAGTTAGGATTCAACCAAAGATGCTTCACATCAAGGTTTACAGTTTTCCCTCCATGTCATCTGCCTTTCTTATTGGAAGGAAGCATGGCTATAATGGCATGGCACTGAGGGGAAAAAAAATTTTTTTTAACATTTTTGTTTTATTTTTGTAAAAAAGCATGTTTTTATATGAAAATAAATACCTTTTCTGATATTCTTGTAGTTCATGATACTTCAAACACAACAATAAAGTCTCACAATGATTACCTGACCAAAGCAGAGGGCTATCCAGCTTCTCTTTCCCTCACTCCTTACCAGAAATCACAGATGGATGACACTGCCTCTTAGATTAGGATGGAACACTCAAATTCACACTGTTCTTGGATCTTAGACAGAAACTTAATCAAGCCTGTGCTTGTTTGAAAAGGGAAAAATTATAAATAAAAGCATAATATATAAAAAGGGCTGAAGAATAATAAGCACCAACTTGGTTAAAGTCAGAGAAGTAACAACCCAATGAGAAATTTTCTGAAAGTAGTAAATAGATCAAATTATTAGATTATAAAGTGGCAATAAAATTTTGTAGGGACAAAATTAGGGTTGTGAACATTAGAACAGTTACATAATTTACAGGATTTAAAATATCTCTTACTCCTTGGAAGGAAAGTTATAACCAACCTAGACAGCATATTAAAAAGCAGAAATATTACTTTGCCAACAAAGGTCTGTCTAGTCAAGGCTATGGATTTTCCAGCAGTCATGTATGGATGTGAGAGTTGGACTATAAAGAAAGCTGAGCACCAAAGAATTGATGCTTTTGAACTGTGGTTTTGGAGAGGACTCTTGAGAGTCCCTTGGACTGCAAGGCGATCCAACCAGTCCATCCTAAAGGAAATCAGTCCTGAATATTCATTGGAAGGACTGATGTTGAAGCTGAAACTCCAATACTTTGGCCACCTGATGTGAAGAGTTGACTCATTTGAAAAGACCCTGGTCCTGGGAAAGACTGAAGGCGGAAGGAGAAGGTGACAGAGGATGAGATGGTTGGATGGCATCACTGACTCAATGGACATGAGCTTGAGTAAACTCTGGAAGTTGGTGATGGACAGGGAGGCCTCGCTTGCTGAAGTTCATGGGGTTGCAAAGAGTCAGACACGACTGAGTGAACTGAACTGAACTGAAAATACCTCTTCAAATTCTGTAATTACATGAAGTCAAATCATGAGACCAGTACAAAATCCTGACCTTAGATGTATAGATCAGGAAAATATCGACTTTTATTCTTTCAACTATATATGTTTATTATATAAAAATATTAGGATAAACAGTTAACTAGAATAATTTATGGCAATTTAAGATTGAACGTAGAATAACAAATGACTACTTGAGTATTTAGAAATATTTGTACAAAAATAAGCCAAATAATCTAATTACTATCTCCCAAGAATGAATGATAATTCACAACCAAGCCCAAAGTCCAGAGGCTGGAGGGCAGAGTACAGATTATAGGAGACACTCTGGAAGAGAAATAAGCCATAGGTTTCCCTATAGAAAAGCTCTTCTATATAACATCCCCTGGTGGCTCAGAGGTTAAAACGTCTGCCTGGAATGCAGGAGACCCAGGTTCAATCCCTGGGTCGGGAAGATCCCCTGGAGAAGGAAATGGCAACCCACTCCAGTACTCTTGCCTGGAGAATCCCATGGAGGGAGGAGCCTGGTAGGCTACAGTCCACGGGGTCGCAAAGAGTTGGACACGACTGAGTGACTTCACTTTCACTTTCACCCCACCCCACTACTTCCCTACCTTTTCAATACCCTGTATGGTCTAAAATCCTCTTACCTAGGGACTCAGCCTTAATTGCACAGGGTAACACTATAAAGATGATGCTCCACTGCCCACCCAAATCACCTTCACCAGTATGGTGCCTCCTTCCCTCAGCTGCTGCAACTGTTGGCTCCTAATGACCTACAGCTGTCCCCTTCTCTGGAGACTTTCCCTGGCAGATTAAAGCCACCCGGCCTAGGAAATTACTCCACCCTCACCACCCTCCACCCCAACTCAAGAAGCGACAACTCAGCAGTACAATTATGCTCCAGGGGGATCCCTGCAAAGCCCCACCACATGGATTAAGCCAAGGCTAGGTTTCTTGATCTTGCCCCTTCCTAACCCTCCCTCTCTCACTCCATCCAGAGTTCTCCTGAAGAGCATGTTCTCAGCAAAACACCTGCACTCAAATCTCCAACACAGACTTCTCTTCTTGCAAGACATACTATTAGGCTAGTGAAGAAGCTACAGGAAAATTATATTATATATTATGTAACGAGGGTGTAAGGCTGTAAAAATTACGTGATGGCTCTTACAATCCAGTCAGAGTGGATTCCTCCAATGATTTAAACCTCAGGACCTAGGTAAAAGATGTGAAATGATCCACATTAATCCTTCAGAAGTGGAGGTGAAACCCTCATGACTAAGAAAGAGATCAGCATAACGAGATTCATCAGGAATCCAGTAAAGGCCATTCAAGGCCATATTCTTAGGGACCAGGCATAAACGGAGGATGAGGAAGGCTGGACTGAGTCAAAAATGTAATACCACTGTGAAAGAGTGAACAATAAAAAGATGCAAAGTGCAACACGTAAGAGGGGTGTGAATCTACCTTATAAACTAGTCAGATCTTTATTAGAGTATTTTATTTTTTTATCCCTGTAGTTCAAATGAATGTGGAGAACCTGAAGCATGTCCAGGGGAATGACCAGAGATGGAACAGAGAGTCAGAGGCAGTGAGATGCTTAGTTAAAACAAAGTTAAAGGGCGGTGTACTCACTGCCTTCAAGAATAGGTTGTGTTTTATGAGGACTCTGCTGAACAAATAAAATAAAATGGAATTAAAGTTGGAAGTAGTTCATATCGACCCAGAAAAGAAGTTTAAGATTGTTGTAGCTGGCTGGTCTGCTTGCCGTAACACAATACCATACACTGGATGGCTTAAACAACAGAAATTTACTTTCTCACAGTTCTGGAGGTTGGAAGTCCAAAATCAATGTGTTGACAGGTTTTTTTCCCCCTCCAGGTCTACCTCTCTGTGGCTTGCAGTGGCTTTCTTTCCACTGTGTCCTTATATGGTTGTCCCTCAATTTGTGTTATGTCCCAATCTCCTCTTCTTACAAGGACACCGTCATATTGGATTAGAGATCACCCTAACAATCCCATGTTAACTTATTTACTTCTTCAAAGGCTCTATCTCAAACACAGTTATATTCTGAGGTACTGGAGGCTAAGGCTTCAACACAGAAATTGGGGGCAGGGGGACATAATTCAGCCCACAACAAATATCAGAATGAAAAAAACAAGAATGACTTAAAAAATTACAGGACACTCTCATTCCTTAAGACCTTAAAAAAGGAATAATCTACTCTAACTGATTTAGATATTTACCTACTTTAAGGCAGAGGACTCGAGGAAATGATTGTTAAAGTCCACTTGAATGTAGCTCCTACTGGATGCAGAAGATGGTTCACTTGGCAAATGATGTGTCAGGAGAGCTGGAAGGGAGTTTCTCAGGAGGTCTCAATGTACAGATGCATGAGTTCCTTTGGTGAACTGCCAAAATCTGAGAGCTAGCCCTTGACCTTGTGGCCTCATAAACCTAACTTTATCATCATACAATGAATAGATTTACCTCTTGGGGTCAACTCTCATTAGCCAAGCTCATGAAACTGAGCAGGAAAACCACAATAAGAATGAATGAGTAATGTAACTGTCACACAGACCAGACTAGACTAATGTACTTTTTTATTATAGCTAAGTTTCATGGGAACTTAATAAGATTGTTTGGTAAAAATGAAATCGGAAGGGTAGGTGGGTGTAACAAACTTGTTCATGAAAACAAGTTAATAAGCCTGATGTATGTGCTGCCCATAGGGATGACTTTGCCAATAACATAAAGCCCCCTGGTCAGCTTCAAACCCACCCTTCGATGCCCTGCCTGTGACACACTTCTCCCTGGCCGACTGACACGATGTGAACTTTAACAGTAGGGGGGCCAAACAGACACTGGAGGAGGAAGGGTCTTCCCTTCCTGGTTCTGGTGTGCTCTCTTTGTTTCCCTGCAAGGTGCAGGGCACCATCCCTCAGCATGGCTTTCCAGCAAGTTCCGTGTCATGGCACCTCCCCATGGGGGGCTCCTGGCACTCAAAAAGGTGGCTTCTCAGGGAATTCTGCCCCCTAGAACACAACACTCTCCCCCCACCCATGAATGGCTGTCCTCAAACCCCAAAGAGCAGTTTCCCAGCAAGTCTGCCAGCAAGCACTTCTGGGAACATTTCAGCGGGCCACAGCTGTGCCCTTTTCAACAAGGTCTGGACCTCAGCTCTGCCAGGGGAGGGAGAGGATGTGGCACCCTCTTGCAGACTGGTTCCTTTCTGGGGTGATCTACCTCAATCCCAGAGACTCCTACATGTGTTATTTCTGTATACTTAATGGGGATTTTAAAAACTAGTTAGTAATTAATCCCCTGTCATAGTTAATAATTCTTAATGCTAAACTTCCCCTGTTCAAGCTACCATGTAATTTCTCTTACTGATACATTATTCGTCTTCATCTTAGGAATTGCCTTGACAGTAGGACCATAATATTAAAAAAACAGAATACTGGTCTTTGAATATTATGGGTATTATTAGAAAATTCTATTAGAGACCTTAATTTTTTCTAAGTTTCTTTTTTTATTTTTTTAATTAATTTTAGTTTTTTTTTCTTATGCTGGGTCTTCGCTGTTGTATGTGGGCTTTCTCTACTTGCGGTGAGAGGCAGCTACTCTCTAGCTGCAGTGCACAGGCTTCTTACTGGGGTGCTCCTCGTGTGGTGGAGCGTGGGCTTCAGTAGTTGTGGTGGACTGGTTTAGTTGAGGCAGGTGGGATCTTCCCTGACCAGGGATGGAACCCGTGTCCTCAGCATTGGCAGACGAATTCTTAACCACTGGACCATCTGGGAAGTGCTGAGACCTTAACTCTTAACCCAGAATTAGAAATTATGTTGGAATTTCAGATTCTAGGCAGAGCCAAAGGAAGAATATTTCTAGGTAAGGGGGCTTTTCCACAACATTTAATGACAGTCACAAGCAGCAGTCATTAAGAAAATGCCCCATGCCACACATTTACACCTTCACCTCCATCCTCAACCCCACATGGACTGTGGCTCCTCACCTGTCTCACAGAAAGCCTGGCACTCCTGAGTCTCATTCTTGCCCCGCTTTTCCAAGGGCTGGAGCTGGATACTCGGTGACTTCAGTGCTCCCACAGATGTCATTTCCTTCCAGGTCATTCCCTGGCCATGAGCTGTGTCCTAGGAGTAATCAAGTACCAACACTATGATTCTGAGGACACACAAGAGGAAAACCCCTAGAATAACAGGGCAGGCCAACCAGAGTCAGAAACTCAAGCAAATGATTAGATAGAGAACAATAAGGCTAATAGCTCTAGTGACTTGATCCTAGTGGACAAATAATAAGCCAAAAGACAAAAATTTTTACTGTTCTCTGGTAGCCCAGTCAAGTCACTCAGAATGGCTTTCTCATTAACCTACAAACAGTTAAACAAGCCAACAAAACACCTCCCTACCTGTTGCCTTGGCTCGTCGAGCTCCTTCTCCAGCTCCTCCAACATCTCCACGGCGTCCTCTCCGCTCTCTGGTCGGTTCTCTCGGAACAAGGCCTGCAGCTCCTCGGGCAAGATGGCCAGGAACTGCTCCAGCACCAGCAGCTCCAGGATCTGCTCCTTGCTGAGCACCTCGGGCCTCAGCCACTGACAGCAAAGCTCGCGGAGCCGGCCCAGCGCCTCTCGGGGCCCCGCAGAGTCAGAGTAGCCAAACTGCCTGAACCGCTGGCGGAAGGCCTCCTGGCTACAGGCGTTTCCCTGACGGCCAAAGTCCTGCCCCCAAACACAGTTTTCTTCTTCGACCTTCACCACGATGAGTCTTTCTTGCCCTTTTGGAGCACAGTAGGCCAAGGCTGCAGACTTCCCTGCCATTCTGGGCAGAGACAATCTGAATTCAGAGGCTGCCTAGCTGAAGTGGTGAGCAGATGGGTCTGTGTCTATGAGATTTCTTCTGAGTTCTGATGCTTCGGGGAGCTCCTGAGGTGGACGATGCTAATGTCACATAGGGGGAAAAATGTGTTTAGAATATAAATTCAGCTGTTTGAAGACCAGGTGACACAGAGCATAGCGCTGTAAAGAAAACTGACGAGAAGGGAGCTTTCGTATAAATGATACATTCATAGATGATTCAGGATTTTTCTCAGGATGTGAAACTGAAAATGTTTAAGTATCACTGAAATAAATTCAACTTTTGGTGACCATGTTAGAGACCACATGGGAGACAGTAAGTAGTGCTCAAAAATCATGCAAAGCAGGAAAAACACTCTAGTGTATTATTACTCCTCAGAATAACAAACACCACTTTACTGACCACCTACTAGATGCCAAGCACCTGCGAGATACTTAACATAAATTTAATATAACTTCCCTATGAATTCTGTAAGGACAATCATAACTGTGCCCATTTTCCAAATGAGGCTGCTGAGAATCATAAAGGGACCCAAGACACACAGCCAGTAAGCAGCACAACTGTGCTCAGCAACCAGAGTATTTATTAGCTCTTTCTATTAAGTCATGGGTTCTCCCCAAAGAGGGGCTTCCTGAGTGACTCAGTGGTAAAGAATCTGCCTGCCAATGCAGAAGACTTGGGTTCAATCCTTGGGTCAGGAAAATCCTCTGGAGAAGAAAATAGCAACCCACTCCATTTATTCTTGCCTGGGAAATCCCACAGACAGAGGAGCCTGGCAGGCTACAATCCATGGGGTCACAAAGAGTTGGATACGACTTAGCGACTAAACAACAACAACAACTCTCCAAAGAAGGGAATCTGCACTTAATAAACCTACCTTGGGCAAGGCACTTTACAATTACAATTTTATCAGAAAGTGTAAATAACACTAGCAGGTATGCATTATCATCCCCACTTTACAGATGAGGAAACTGAGGTTCTCAAAAGCTAAGTAATTTGCCCAAGGTCCCAAACTGGTATACAGCAAAGTCAAGACATGAACCTAGGAGTAGCCCAACTCTGATGCACTGGCTTTTTAAAATTACAGAATGGGTTAATGCCCAGGACAATCTAGGTTGACACTAAATTAAATTAAGAATGAGGGTGAAACTGTTAAGGAAAAGTCATGGAGAATGGCCACGGTGATGTACATAAAAGGAAGGTTTATTCTTGACTTTAAGTCACAAGGTTCTGAGACACAAAGAAAAGAGGAATGGATTCCTTCATCCATTATCTCAACAATACTTGAGCTCTGTGCTAAGCAGTATACTGATCAGGATTCTCAGGGTACGAAGGTCTGTTTTCAAGGACTCCTAGTTTAGTACAGGAAAGTGACAAACACAGTGCAATATACCCAAGGATTGAGAGAAGCAGACAAGGTAGCCCGGAAAGATAACCAAGACCAGGAAGAACTGTCTGCCTGGGCGAATCATCTCAGCATAGCCTGATATGTGTGAGCTGGGTAAAGCCGTAGAGGAAGGTCATTCAGGCAAGCAGTGGGATGGCAAGTAAGAGGATGTGGCCCATTGAGGAAAATGCAGGTAATTCAGAAAGGCCAGGCTCAGCGTGCTATGGCTCAGAATCAACCATGGAACACAGACATCAGGACAGACTTGTTGAATCAGAATCTCCATGGGTGGGACTCCAATAAGCTCCATAGATGCTTCTGATATGCAGCCAGGGTACAAAGTACTGGACAGAGTACCTCTGCCTAGGCAGAGGTAAGGAATAGTGAGAGAGGAGAGACCTCAACAAAGAGAAATTTAGGGACATTTTTCTTCCTAATTTTGTGGTACTTGGAAAATATTAAATACATTTCTTTAGTTCTTCTTACAATTGACATTTAAGAAATTCCATGACAATGCACAAATATTATCCCTCACCAACTTGTCCTCCACTGGGTGGCTGAAGCACTCTCACTGCTCCTTCTCCATCTCCTTCACAGGCCCACCCTCCTCTGCATCAGAGTTCCACAGGTCAGCCCTAAGCCCACCACCACTGCTCTTAGTCTCTCCCGGGAATCTCATCCTGACCTTCAGTTACCATCCACTTCTAGTCTTGAGCTCCCATCTGAGCTCCAGTTCTCTGTGCCTGTTGTGACTCACATCCATCATAAATCCTCTTGAATTTCTCAAAAGGACCTCAAACTCAGCACATCCATGATCAACTGATGATTCCTCCCACCGCAACCTGCTCTTCTCGCAGGAAGATCCCCCTCAGAAAGCAGGAATAACCATCTGGCTGTATTGCCAGAAACATGAAAGCATGCCTAACACATTCTTCTTATATTTAATTCAAATTGAGTCCTATTGATTTTATTTCCTATCTCCAGAATCTACCTTTCCCCATCACTACCAGCACCATCTTCATTTCAGCAACTATCCTTGTCACACTGTATGAGAACGCAGTCTGCTTCTAATGTAACCACAGTGACTTCTTCAAGTTGCAGATCCGATCTTGTTCCCCCGACTAGTTTCAAAAAAGCAAAAACAAAAACAATGGGTAATCAACAAGGACCTACTGTAAAGCACAAGGAACTCTGCTCAACATTCTATAACAACTTAAATGGGAAAAGAATTTGAAATACAATACAAACACGTGTAACAATCACCTAGCTGTACACCTGAAACTAACACAAGATTGTTAATTTACTATATATACGTGCTTAGTCACTCAGTCCTGTCTGAGCCTTTGTGACCCCATGGACTATAGCCCACCAGGCTCCTCAGTCTATGAGATTTTCCAGGCAAGAATACTGGAGTGGGTAGCCATTCCCTTCTACAGGGGAATCTTCCTGACCCAGGGATCGAACACAAGTCTCTGCATTGCAGGCAGATTCTCTATTATCTGAGCCACCAGGGAAGCCCACTAATCAACTATGGAGGTGGTGGTTTAGTTGCTAAGCCGAGCTCGACTCTTGCGATCCCATGGACTGTAGCTTGCCAGGCTCCTCTATCCATGGGATTCTCCAGGCGAGAATACTAGAGTGGGTCGCCATTTCCTTCTCCAGAGGATCTTCCTGACCCAGGAATTAAACCCACGGCCTCCTGAATTGCAGGCAGATTCTTTACCGACTGAGTTATGAGGGAAGTCCTATGTCAACTATACTCCAATATAAAATAAAAATTAAAGACAAAAAAACTCCAAAGCCCTTTAGCTTTGGAGTTAAAACTCCAAACTCACTTTAGCCCACGTGAGTCTGTCTTTGCACTCATGTCACTTTACAGATTCCCGGGCCACACCCCAGCCTGAGCCAGAACCTCATGGATGGGGTTTTAGATCTGTAAAACAGTCTGCAAGCAATTCTGATGTGTAGGCAGGCTTGAGAACCCTGGACCATTCAGGAAGTCATGAAAGAGAATCATGTTCCTTTCCCTCAGAGCACTTCTCTCATTTTGTCAGTATATATACAGCCCCAGTACAGTTCAATTCAGTTCAGTCGCTCAGTCGTGGCAGACTCTTTGCAACCCCATGAATCACGGCACTCCAGGCCTCCCTGTCCATCACCAAACCCCAGAGTTTACTCAAACTCATGTCCATCGAGTCAGTGATACCATCACCATCTCATCCTCTGTCGTCCCCTTCTCCTCCTGCCCCCAATCCCTCCCAGCATCAGGGTCTTTTCCAAGGAGTCAACTCTTCACATGAGGTGGCCAAAGTATTGGAGTTTCAGCTTCAGTATCAGTCCTTCCAATAAACATCCAGGACTGATTTCCTTTAGGATGGACTGGTTGGATCTCTTTGCAGTTCAAGGGACTCTCAAGAGTCTTCTCCAACACCACTGTTCAAAAGCATCAATTCTTCGGCACTCACCTTTCTTCACAGTCCAACTCTCACATCCATGCATGACCACTGGAAAAACCATAGCCTTGACTAGACGGACCTTTGTTGGCAAAGTAATGTCTCTGCTTTTCAATATGCTATCTAGGTTGGTCATAACTTTCCTTCCAAGGGGTAAGTGTCGTTTAATTTCATGGCTGCAGTCACCATCTGCAGTGATTTTGGAGCCCAAAAAGATAAAGTCTGACACTGTTTCCACTGTTTCCCCATCTATTTCCCATGAAGTGATGGGACCAGATGCCATGATCTTCATTTTCTGAATGTTGAGCTTTAAGCCAACTTTTTCACTCTCCTCTTTCACTTTCATCAAGAGGCTTTTTGGTTCCTCTTCACTTTCTGCCATAAGGGTGGTGTCATCTGCATATCTTGAGGTTATTGATATTTCTCCTGGCAATCTTGATTCCAGCTTGTGCTTCTTCCAGCCCAGAGTTTCTCATGATGTACTCTGCATATAAATTAAATAAGCAGGGTGACAATATACAGCCTTGATGTACTCCTTTTTCTATTTGGAACCAGTCTAACTGGTCCAGTTCTAACTGTTGCTTCCTGACCTGCATATAGGTTTCTCAAGAGCCAAGTCAGGTGGCCAAATTCAGACTTAAATTGAAGAAAGTAGGGAAAACCACTAGACCATTCAGGTATGACCTAAATCAAATCCCTTATGATTATACAGTGGAAGTGAGAAATAGATTTAAGGGACTAGATCTGATAGATAGAATGCCTGATGAACTATGGACTGAGGTTCATGACATTGTACAGGAGACAGGGATCAAGACCATCCCCATAGAAAAGAAATGCAAAAAAGCAAAATGGCTGTCTGGGGAGGCCTTACAAATAGCTGTGAAAAGAAGAGAAGTGAAAAGCAAAGAAAAAGAAAGATATAAGCATCTGAATGCAGAGTTCCAAAGAACAGCAAGGAGAGATAAGAAAGCCTTCCTCAGCAATCAATGCAAAGAAATAGAGGAAAACAACAGAATGGGAAAGACTAGAGATCTCTTCAAGAAAATTAGAGATACCAAGGTAACATTTCATGCAAAGATGGGCTCAATAAAGAACAGAAATGGTATGGACCTAACTGAAGCAGAAGATATTAAGAAGAGGTGGCAAGAATACACAGAACTGTACAAAAAAGATCTTCATGACTCAGATAATCAAGATGGTGTAATCACTCACCTAGAGCCAGACATCCTGGAATGTGAAGTCAAGTGGGCCTTAGAAAGCATCACTACGAACAAAGCTAGTGGAGGTGATGGAATTCCAGTTGAGCTATTTCAAATCCTGAAAGACGATGCTGTGAAAGTGCTGCACTCAATATGCCAGCAAATTCGGAAAACTCAGCAGTGGCCACAGGACTGGAAAAGGTCAGTTTTCATTCCAATCCCAAAGAAAGGCAATGCCAAAGATTGCTCAAACTACCACACAATGCACTCATCTCACATGCTAGTAAAGTAATGCTCAAATTTCTCCAAGCCAGGCTTCAGCAATACGTGAACCGTGAACTTCCAGATGTTCAAGCTGGTTTTAGAAAAGGCAGAGGAACCAGAGATCAAATTGCCAACATCCGCTGGATCATGGAAAAAGCAAGAGAGTTCCAGAAAAACATCTATTTCTGCTTTATTGACTATGCCAAAGCCTTTGACTGTGTGGATCACAATAAATTGTGGAAAATTCTGAAAGAGATGGGAATACCAGACCACCTGACCTGCCTCTTGAGAAACCTATACGCAGGCCAGGAAGCAACAGTTAGAACTGGACATGGACCAACAGACTGGTTCCAAATAGAAAAAGGAGTACGTCAAGGCTGTATATTGTCACCCTGCTTATTTAACTTATATGCAGAGTACATCATGAGAAACGCTGGGCTGGAAGAAGCACAAGCTGGAATCAAGATTGCCAGGAGAAATATCAATAACCTCAGATATGCAGATGACACCACCCTTACGGCAGAAAATGAAGAGGAACTAAAAAGCCTCTTGATGAAAGTGAAAGAGGAGAGTGAAAAAGTTGGCTTAAAGCTCAACATTCAGAAAATGAAGATCATGGCATCTGGTCCCATCACTTCATGGGAAATAGATGGGGAAACAGTGGAAACAGTGTCAGACTTTATCTTTTTGGGCTCCAAAATCACTGCAGATGGTGACTGCAGCCATGAAATTAAACGACACTTACTCCTTGGAAGGAAAGTTATGACCAACCTAGATAGCATATTGAAAAGCAGAGACATTACTTTGCCAACAAAGGTCCGTCTAGTCAAGGCTATGGTTTTTCCAGTGGTCATGCATGGATGTGAGAGTTGGACTGTGAAGAAAGGTGAGTGCCGAAGAATTGATGCTTTTGAACAGTGGTGTTGGAGAAGACTCTTGAGAGTCCCTTGAACTGCAAAGAGATCCAACCAGTCCATCCTAAAGGAAATCAGTCCTAGGTGTTCTTTGGAAGGACTGATGCTAAAGCTGAAACTCCAATTCTCTGGCCACTTGGTTCAAAGAACTGATTCATTTGAAAAGATCCTGATGCTGGGAAAGATTGAAGGCAGGAGAAGAGAATAACAGAGGATGAGATGGTTGCATGGCATCACCGATTCAATGGACATGAGTTTGAGCAAGCTCTGGGAGTTGGTGATGGACAGGAAGCTTGGTGTGTTACAGCCCATGGGGTTGCAAAGAGTCGGACATGACTGAGGGACTGAACTGAACTGATACTTCAGTGGATTATTTGAGTAATACCCATGCGTGTGTGCTCAGTTGCTTCAGCCGTGTCCAACTCTTTGCGACCCCATGGACTGTATCCTGCCAGGCTCCTTTGCTATGCCCTCCTTTAGGGGATCTTCCAGACCCAGGGATTGAAGTGGCATCTCCTGCCTTTCCTTCACTGCAGGTGGATTCTTTACTGCTGAGCCACCAGAGAAGCTCAAGCAATACCTATCATCCTCCACAATGAGATTATAAGCCACATCAAGATTTTTGCTCCCACTGTGTCTCCATCACCCAATCCAATGTGTGGTACATAGTAGGCGTTACATATATAAAAGAAAGAGTGTCGCTACAGTTAAGAAAGGAGAGTTTAAAACAGGCAGTGGTCAACATTGTTGAATGCCTAATTAGGTCTGAAAAAGTCCCCATTTGTCATACTGCAAGGAGATGACTTAGCTCCCAGGAAAAGCACCAGCTTTGGAATCAGGTGACCCCACAATGTGGAATCATAATGCAGCCTCTTAAAAGCTATGACAGTAGTCGCCAACTAAACCTTTCTGAGATTCCATTTCTTCTCCATTAAAAATGGAGTCAACAATGCTTTCATCAGAGTTATTACAGGAATTACAATAACATAAACATTTAGTTTTGCTTGGTATATTACGCATTTTTTAAATTCTGATGCTTTGACATCTAGGGCCTTGTCAACACTGGAGGGACTGCCCTTTCCAGGGCTAGCAGATTTCAAGAGATAGCAAACTTGCCTGCAGGTATGCCTTTTACATACCAAGCAACCAATCCAGAGCCCCACAAACCCACCACCTCCTCCAGGGGGCTTTCTCATCCAGGACCACCATTCCCCTGCCCTAATCACCCCAGGACCAAGTATCAGCAATCAGGGATAACCTCTATGCCTCAGAGCCCTGTCCCTACTTTGAAATTATTCAAAGTAGCCAATCCTAAACCTCATGACCTTGCCCTGTTTCTTGCCACACAAGACACAATAAAGGCTCCTGCCCACTTTCTGCTCCTATCACCTCCTAACTGACCCTAGGGCTTCCCCAAGTGGCTCTGTGGGCCAGGCATGCCCCTGCTCCTTTGGGACCTGTAACAAACTACCTTTTCTCACCAATCATCTCCTGATCTGTTGACCTCCCCATAACTAAATAACAATAAAAGTTGCATTTTAAAACACTTGGCCCAGAGGAGATTCTCAACACATCGTGCATACAGCACTCAACATAGTGGATAAGGGAAACGCAAATTTCACGTCAGAAGGCATGGGTTACAGAATAGGCTTTATTGGGGAAACTTACTGAGTGGTGAGTAAAAAGAGCACATGTACCCTGATTCTCCCATTATCCCATAGAAAGGAATTCTGGTGTGTGTGTTTTTTTTACCTTCTCTCCCCTTTCATTTTGGGCTTTTGTTTTTTGTGTTTTTTTCCGGCTGTGTGCAGCATGCAGGGCTTTAGTTCCCTGACCAGGGATCCAATCCATACCCCCTGTACTGAACCACCAGGGAATTTACAGAAGGTAATTCAAGGGACTGCTCCTTCTACATTCTTACTGTGTAAATATGAGAAAGCAGCTTTGTCACCAAGGGGCATAAGTCGACTGCTTTGGACCAGAAGTGTGAATTTAAGTGTCAGCTGTTTATGGAGTTGTCTAAGGGACCCAGGTGCAGGCCGGAAGCACCTCTGGGAGATGAGATCCTGGTCCCAGGTAGCTCTTAGTCCAAGACACCCAAGGAAGTCCAGGGCACTTTTGGACATTCCTGTCTACTGCAGTATAAAGTATCTACCTTGTCTGCTTAAACTGTAACAGAAAACACTAACTGAGCTTTCATTGTAGTGTCAAGCATCAGCTACCTGTTCTAAGTGTCTTCATTCATCTTTATAGCACCCTATATTCTACAGTTTTACAGAAGAAAAACAGAGATGTTATGTACTTTGTCTCAGGTCACAAGGCTAGTAAGTAGTCTGGATTGTTTTGAAACCAAATGGTCTGACACCAGAGTCCATACTCTTAGATGGGTACCTTGATGAACTGCCCTTTCACATCTGCCTTCTCCACTAAACCAACTGCACTTTTGAGGAAAGCCTGTGTTTTCATACATTTCTCTAACATTTATTGAGTTCCTACTTTGTGCAGGCACTGGGCAGGCACTGAAAGAGTTACAAACAAGACAACTGTCACTGAAAGAGTTACAAACAAGACAATTGTGGTTGTTGAGTTGCTAAGTCGTGTCTGACTTTTGCCAACTCCTGTGACCAGCCCCCGCCCCCACCCCTCCCACGGACTGTGGCCCCCCAGCCTCCTCTATCCATGGGATTTCCTTCTCCAGGGGATCTTCCCAACCCAGGGATGAAACCAGCGTCTCTTGCACCTCATGCATTGGCAGATGGAGTCCTTACCACTGCCCCACCTGGGAAGCCCTTACCACTGAGCCACCAGGGACTGAAAAACAGTGGGGAGAGGCAGATGTTTAAAAAAAGAGGGGGAAAAAAAAAAGCACGGAATTACCTGATTTAATTGTGAAAGAACTACAAGGGGGAGAGTACAAAGTGCTCTGAGCGTGGCTCGTTTAAAAAAAAAAATCTAACCTATAAATCTAACCTAGACTGGGGAAGTCAAGAAGGATGGCTGAGATAGGACACAAGAATGAACTCTGGGCGAGTGAAATGGGAGGAAGGATTCCATCTGTGCCCCTGTGACTCCTCCGTCAGCGGCCAGGCACACAGGAAGCACCCGGTTAGTGCTCCCGGAGTCCGGGGATGCAAAGGCAGGTGGATGAACCGCAAGCGGATAAACATGAAAGCATGAAAGAATGACCGACGGACTGATGCGCCGACCGACGGAAGGGCGAGCGGCCAGACGGTACCGTTGAGGGGCGGCCACTTAGTAGAACCGCATGCTCTGCCTGGGGCCTAGGCAGGCCGAGGCCGGACAGCGGCATTTTGGGAAGCACCCGGGGCCCCGGAGCCGCGGGGCCGCACCGCCTCACTCACCCTTCGCTCCGCGGGCGGCGGGGACTGACCCCAGATGAGGGGCAGAATGACCTCGGGCGGCGCGCGCCGGAAGTGGGGGGCGGCACTCCCCTCTAGGCCGCCCGGAGGACTGCAGCTCTGTGGCGGGGCCGCGGCGGGGTTCAGAGGACCATTGAGGGGACCGGGAGAAGGAGGGGTCTCTGGGTGGGACCTGGTGGGGACCGCCCCAGCTCGAAAACGGTTGACGGGAGACTGTAAGAGGAAAATAGAAATAGCGATAGAGCTTAGTGTAGCATCAAGGAGATAAAAATAGAACCGACCATCTGTAAATCTGGGGCAGAGGACCAGATTACATTCGCACACCGCGAACACGCTGTCTGCAAGGACAGTTCTCGAAGCTACAGGGCGGAGAGTGGGAGAAGGGGTCTTACCCCAGCGTGGCGAGAGTGTAAAGTGCAGAAACACCCCACCGTCGACTGCAAGGGCTTGGGATCCGGGATCCAGCAGTAGAAGGTCACTAATTTTCTCAAAGACTGCGGTACTCAAGCTGAGCCTTGCCGCAGACGGAGTAAAATGGAGACTTAGGAGTGCAGTGTTTCGTAGGTAGCGGCAGGAGCGAGAGCACAGCGGTGGGAAGCTCAGGGCCCGCTGGGGAATTAGCCCAGCATCTTGGTTGGGTGGATCCTAGGTTAAGGGATGGATTGGGATCAGGTTTGGAGAGTTTCAAATGCCCTGCTAAGGAATCAGGAAAGCATTTAGTTAGCGGTGCAGGCCATTTACATGTGACATGGCCAGAATTGTAATTCTGGGGCAGTATCTGACAGTGCTTTGTAGACAGGATTAAAGGACAAAAGAGATGAAAGAGGACAGGCGGTTAAAAATGTAAACTCAGCAAGATTTGCGAGTATCTGAAAATATGACTAAAGATAGGGAAGACACTTTACCAAGGGAGATCTTGTGGAAAAAGAAACAAGGAATTATAAAATACTAGTATCTGAGGGAATGAAGGGGTAGAGCTGGTAGAGAAAAGGAGCTTCTCAGGGAAGCTGGGCCCAGCTAGTTCAAACATCATAAAAGCCAGGAGAGCTCTCAGGAGAGGGAAGAAGTGACTAGGAGATGCTACAGAGAGCTGGAGAAGATGCTAACTAAGGTGATGCTAGAATTAAGGCGAAAGGCAGAAGAAGGGCCAGAGAGATGTTACCTATGGAATGTCCTTGCCTGGGGTTAAGAAGTGTATGGTAAGGCCCTGAGAATAGATAATGATTCCTTTCAAGAAATGTGATAATGCAGGAAGGAAAAAGAGGAAACTCGTTGGTCGAGGCAACAGAATTTTAAGGAGTTTGTTTTCTAAGGAGATTAGAGACCTAATTATATTTGTAGAATAAAGATAAAGAGTGAGTGGGGAGAAAAATTGAAGATAGAAGAATAGAGGACTAGTTGATGGGGAGAGAATAAGACTGGATAGGTCTCAGGAAGTAAGATGAAACACTATAATAAAAAATGGTACATTTAGTCTATGTTGTCATGCTCTGAATGTAGACCAACCAAGTAGTATCAGTAGGTGATGCTCGTTTTATAAGTAAATAAGTGCACTGTTTACTGAATTGTCACAAACTGAACACACTTGTGTTACTAGCACTCAGATGAAGAAACAATATTATCCATCCTCAGAAGTGCCTACTGCAGTCTCATCAAGCCACTACCCTCCTCTGGCCCTAAAAGATAGAAACTCCCCTAGAGGAGGGCATGGCAACCCACTCTAGTATTCTTGCCTGGAGAATTCCCATGGACAGAGGAGCCTGGCAGGCTACAGTCCATGGGGTTGCAAAGAGTTGGACACGACTGAGCGACAGCATAGCATACATACACTAAACCCTTAACATGATAGGTTAGTCTTGCCTATTTTTGTACTTTATGTAAATGGAACTCAATATGCGCTCTCTTAATTCAGCCTTCATTCAACACTGTGTGTGAAATTCATATTGCTTTCTGTAGATGTACACTGTACATTCTCATTTCTAATAAGAATATATTGTGTGATTATGCCAATACTCAGACATTCTATTATTAGTGAACATTATTGAGAGTGAAGTATTTAACTCTCTAAATACATTATTTTTGGATGTTAAGCTAACCTTGTATTGCTAAGATAAATTCCACTTGATCATGATGTATAATTTTTACTATATTAATGGATTTAATTTACTCATATTTGATTGAGAATATTTGTGTCCATATTGTTAGAGATATTCATCTGTAGTTTCTTTTCCTGTGATATCTTTGTCTCACTTTGGTATCAGAGTAATTAATGGCCCCTTTTATTTTCTGGGAGAGATTATGAAGGATTAATATTCACTTCCCTGATAGCTCAGTTGGTAAAGAATCCACCTGCAACACAGGAGACCCCAGTTCGATTCCTGGGTCGGGAAGATCCACTGGACAAGGGATAGGCTACTCACTCCAGTATTCTTGGGTTTCCTTTATGGCTCAGCTGGTAAAGAATCTACCTACAATGCAGGAAACCCCGGTTCGATCCTTGGGTTGGGAAGATCCCCTGGAGAAGGGAAAGACTACCCACTCTAGTATTCTGGTCCGGAGAATTCCATGGACTGTATAGTCCATGGGGTCCCAAAGACTCGGATGTGACTTTCCATATTCTTAAACTGTTTGATAGATTTCACTTGTGAAACCATCTAGGCCTGTGCTTTTTCTTGTTAGAAAAATTTTTATTATGATCTCAATTTCTTTACTTTTCATACATTTATTGTTTTTCTTTTTCAGTTTTAGTAATTTATATAATTCTAAGTAGTTTGTCCATTTCACTTATGTTGTATAATGTGTTTGCATAAAGTTGTTTATAATAATCCCTGGTTGGGTTTAGTTGCTAAGTCGTGTCCGACTCTTGGAACCCCATGGACTGTAACCCACCAGGCTCCTCTGTCCATGGGATTTTCCAGGCAAGAATACTGGAGTAGATTGCCATTTCCTTCTCCGGGGGATCTTCCCAACCCAGGAATCGAACTCAGGTCTGCTGCATTGCAGGCAGATTCTTTACCGACTGAGGAATGAGGGAAATTTTTATAGGGTTAGTAGAGATGTCCCTTCTTCTTGGCTTTTGTTAATCTCTCTTTTTTCTTTAGTTGACCTAGTAAAGGCCAGCTATATACTAACAAAAATACCAATTTGGGGGGAGCAGGTAGCACCCGCGCCAGGTCTTAGTTGTGGCACACAAGCTCTTTATGGAGCAGGATCTTCAGTTACCGGACGAGGGATCTAGTTGCCTGACCAGGGACAGGACTTGGGCCCTCTGCTTTGGGAGTGCAGTCTTAACCACTGAACCACTTGAAAAGTCCCTTGGTTTGATTTTTTTTTTTTTTCTGCTTTCGGTTTTATTAATTACTACACGACTCATTACTTCCTTCCGTCTGCTTCTTTTGGCTAAGTTTGCTCTTGACATTCAAGTTTCTCAAGATGGAAGCTTAGATTACTGATACGAGGTTTTCCTTTCTAAGACAGACATTTCAAAGCTAAAAAAATTTCCTCTTAAGCACTGCTGTACCTATACCCTACAAAATTTTAAATGTTGCATTTCATTTTCATTCAGTATGAAACATAATTTCTCTTGTGATTTCTTTGAATTATAGGCTATTTAGATATGGGTTGTTTAATTTCCAAATATCTTAAGAGTTTCCAAATTACTCTGTAGCTTGGAATGCTCTCTGGGCCAGTGGAAGTGAAGAGAAGTAAGTTGCTCAGTTGTGTCCAACTCTTTACGAGTCCATGGACTATACAGTCCATGGAATTCTCCAAGCCAGAATACTGGACTGGATAGCCTTTCCCTACTCCACGGGATCTTCCAACCCAGGGACTGAACCCAGGTCTCTCACACTGTAGGTGTATTCTTTACCAACTGAGCCAACAGGGAAGCCCAAGAATACTGGAGTGGGGAGCCTATCCCTTCTCCAGCAGATCTTCCCAACCTGGGAATCGAACAGGGATCTCCTGCATTGCAGGCAGACTCTTTAGCAGCTGAGCTATCAGGGAGTCTTTACCAGCTGAGTTACCAGCTGAGCTACTGGGCCAGTGGAATCCCTATCAACTGCAGTCTCTGGGCTGCACAGGTCCCATTGGCTTTGGAGCTGCTCTCAGTTGAGGTGGCCTTGGTGTCTCAACCCTCAGTAGTGGACCCACCCCCTGGGCACTCCATTGTCTGTGTGTAGAATCCCAGTAGAATCCCAAAAGTCTGACAGTCTTTCTTTATTTTGTCCTGTCTCTATCAAATTCAATCCAAGCTAGCAGTGTTTCTGGTGAGAACCATATTGGTCTTCTGTGGATATCAGAGGGATACACACAACTGGATACAAGGCTCTTCCATGGATCCTTCCTATGGATAACCCCCTTTCTATTCCTGGTTTCTGTTGAGATGGTTGATTGGGTCCATGAATCACCCATCTAACCTCTTCACCGAAAGGTTGTCCAGCTACACCGAAGGCCTTGTCTCTGGAGCATTCGATCTGTGTAAGCTGAGAATCTTCCAGATCTTTGAGTACTGACTCCTTTTCAATTTATCTCTTTCCTCTCAGATTTTTACTGTAATCAGCAAGAGAAAATCATCCATCTATACTTTACACCTTTTGCTTGATAATATCCTCAGTTAACTATCCAAGCTCATCCCTTACAAGTTCTATTTTCTGTCCAACAGCAGAATATGATTCAGTCAAGTTCCTGCTACTTTATAAAAAGTATCACCTTTTTCTCCAGCTTCCAATAATGTTTTCTTCATTTCTGAGATGTCACCAGAAGTTTTTATGTTTGTTTGTTTGGGTGTTTTTTTTTTTTTTGGCCACACCACATGGCTTGTGAGATCTTAGTTCCCAGACCAGGGATTGAACCCCAGGCCTCAGCTGTGAAAGTGACAAGTCCTAACGGATGGACCACCAGAGAATTTGCCCCCACCAGAAGTATTTTTAATGCTCGTTATCTCTAGCAAAATTCTGTTCATGACAATATATGTATTCTCTAGGATGACAGAGGATTCCGCTTCTGAGTTTTTCATTTCCTCTGAGCCCTTGCCAGAGTCACCGTTAATGTCCATATTTCTACCAACAATCTCTATAGGGAGAGAAGGCCAAGGACTGGGACTTCCCTGGCCGTCTGCTGGTTGACTCTGCCCTTCCACTGCAGGGGGCATGGCTTCCATTCCTGGTCAGGGGACTAAAATCCTGAATGCTGCATGGCACGGCCAAGGAATGCCAGCAACCACCTTAAGTTAGGAGACTGGGGTGGAACCAGTCCTTCCCTAGAGCCTTCAGAGGATCATGGCCCTTGCTAACACCTTTGATTTGGGGTTTTAAGCTCCAGACTGTGACAGAATAAATTTTTATTGGGTTAAGCCACTCAGTTTGTGGTACTAGAAATGGGGTGCTGAACAAACACCTAAAAATGTAGTTGTGGCTTTCAAACTGGGAAATGACCGGAAGCTGGAGTTCTGAGATTGATGATACCAAGTCTAGGATGCCTGGAAGAGATTGTGTCCATACAAAGACCTGTATGCAAATGTTCATGGCCCCTTTATTCCTAATAGTGAAAAAAACTATAGATAACCCAAATGCCTATCAACTGGTGAATGGATAAACAAACTGTGGTGTGTACATCCAATGGTATGTCATTCAGCAACAAAAGGGAGGAGTGGGCTGCTGATACAGCAATATAGCTAAATCTCAAAATAATAATGCTTAGTGAAAGAAGTTTGAGTGCAAAAAAGAGTGCATTCTGTTTGAGTCCACGTAAATAACTCTAGAAAATGTTAACCATAATAACAGAAAGCAGAATAGTGATTGGGGGCTGTGGCAACAAAGGGAGGGATTACCAAGGGAAGGAGGAAACTTTTGGGAATATGTTCATAATTTTCATTATGGTGATGGTTGTATACATATGACAAAACTCACCAAATTGTATACTTTAAATATTTGCTGATTATTGTATGCCTGTTATACCTCACTGTGTTTTGTTTGTTTTTTTTTAAAAGCATCTGCACTCCCTACTTGGAAGTGCTGGACCCAAAAAAGGAGTCCTTACATTTGCTCTTACATAATGTTTCTTACATTTCATCAGGGTCTCGTTCACATCCCTAAGATTTCATGAATTGGAACAGGTTCTAGGGGTGAAAGACAAAGTCGTATTCCTCTACCTCAATCATCACTTCAGCCAACCACCGTTTTCCCAAACCTATACCTTTTCTTCTGACATCTTAACTCACATGTCTTACCGGTCTCGATAATTCTATTATTTCCTATTTCTATATCCCCTCCTCCTCCCGCCCTCACCCTTACTTCCCAAGATATTTCCACGGACACAGCAATATCCTTTCCTACCCTGATGCCCTCTCCAGCCCCCTTTCAGGTCCTTCTCACCCTGATCCTTCAGCCACAAGGAGGAGTGTATTGGCAAGCAAACAGTTTAGAAAGAGACAGCCATGGCCTTTCTTAACAGCAAAGTAGATGCAAATCCAGCTTTCTAGCAAGTCAGGGATGAATTCCTGAGCACTATTTTTAAGGCAGCAGCTCTCAAAGTGTGGCCCCAGGATCATCTGAGAACCCGCGCCCCCACGGCAGACCTACTGAGTCGGAAGCTGGGATGGGGCCCAGCAATCAATTTTAATAGAGGTATGTCAGTGTTCTGGGGTGGAGGGAAACCTGAGAGACAGGAAGAAAGACTGGAAGCTTACCGTGTGTATCTGATTGACAGATTTGGGGACTCGAGACTGGGTGTGGAGTGGGTGGGGAGACATTAACAAAGGAGAAAGATAGTTAAGGAAGAGCTCATTATGTAGTCAGAAAATCTACCCTGCCCCAGAGAGCTCTCTCGAAAGATGATTTCCGACATTGACGCCAGGAACTGGCAGACAGGGCCCTAGCTGAGGCCAGTTCCGCGGATGTTCAGGGGTTAAATCTCGGCAACTCCCCGCCCCCACCCCACCCCACCTCGCCGCTCCCGCCTCGCGCGTGCGCGCGTGCGAGGCCTCGGGCCATAGAGCTAAGCAAGCCTCCCAGATTCCTAGAGCGGACAGCGCGATGGCGGGTTTACCGGGTGGGAGGCTTGACGACGACCTGGAGAACACATCAAGGTATGGGTGATGTCGGCTCACGGATGGCAGAGGAACTCGGGCGATCTGGGCTGCCCAGCGGCCTCGCAGCGCCGCCAGGGAACCGTGTACGGTTCCTTGAGTCTATAGGGAGTCGAGGCTGCCGCCGTGGCCCCCAGGCTCGGCTCCTGGGCACTGGGAGCAAGCTGGTCGGTGCTTGGCCTGGTGTGCTTTGGGTACCCGGCCAGTCGTTGACCGGCTTGGGTTCTACTGAATGAACGTTAGAAACTTTGGAAGCAAGTGGAATCCAGAAGCTTGGATGCAGCCGCACGAATCAGCCGACGAAGGTGTGAGTGTGAGAACAGGAGGGAGGAACAGATGATGATAGATGTCTCAGTAGTGTCATTTGGGTGTAGGAAGGGCAGCGAATAACATAGAGCTAACCGCTAGGGCAGAATTCTGAAATTCCCTTCCCTGCCTTATGTTTCCCATTATATCCTTAGTTTGGTAGCATTAACCCCCGGATTATTTTTTTTAAATCTCTAGACTTGGAATGGAGACTACATGTCCAAGACGGGTGGTATACACTGTTGATACACTGTGTAAAATAGATAACTAATAAAAAAAAGTAGGTGTGATGAGAACGTACTGTATAGCTCAGCAAACTCTCCTTAATGTTCTGTGGTAACCTATATGGAAAGAAGTCCAAAAGGGACTTCCCTAACTAACCCTGTCTGCTGGATGATGAGGGAGGAAGCATAGTAAATTTGAAAGAAAAGCACTTGAAAGTTAAATGAGATTTTACTTTCTCCTTAACGTCTTTTATATCCAGAGGATGTTTTTGCTGGTCTAGTCTCAGAAATTATATCTTCAGTCTCTGCAATGATTCCCTTCCAAGTCCAATGGTGCCCAGTTGCCTCCAGGCCCCAGACTTCTATGTGAATAAGAAAAGCTCACTGAGGAAATGGTAATTCTTCAGTTGCTCCCTGAGATGTCATGTCCAGTTGCTGTCTATGGAGACTCAGTTCAGTTATGAGTCTTAAAAACACCTGTCAGGTGAGAAGCAGTGTGTATCTTTTTTAATGGTTGGGGGAGGGGGCGGTTTGGGGTTACCTTACTATGTTAGTATCTTCCGGTGCTGTTGGTATTTCTCATTGCCAATGCCCTTCCCTGTATTAGGCAGTACTATCTCTTTTTTCACAAAAGAAAAAACATTGTTTTGTGTTCTGAGCTCCTGGCTTTATTGTACATTCTTGCATATGTAAATTTACATATTGTAAATTCTCCTGGCATTCCTTCCTCTCCTCCATTTTTCCTATTATAATCACCTTACCACCAAGCTGTCAGTATTCTGTATTTCCCCGGGGGAATACTACCTGTGAACTAATCAAAGAAGCCTTTGCCCTCAGGGAGTTTACATTCTAGTTGCAGGAAAAGGAAATATATAAATATACAGTATACTATCCGTTGTGGCTCAGCTGGTAAAGAATTCACCTGCAGTGCTGGAGACCTGGGTTCGATCCCTGGGTTGGGGAGATCCCCTAGAGAAGGGAAAGGCTACCCACTCCAGTATTCTGGCCTGGAGAATTCCATGGACCGTATAGTCCATGGGGTCGCAAACAGCTGGACAGGACTGAGCGACTTTCACTTTCACTTAACTTTCACAGTATAGTATCAGATACTGATAATGGTTATGGAGAATGTATCAGAATTCTGGCAGGAAACAGATGGCTCATTCAAACTGGATAATTCAGATTTCATGAAGAGGCCGGGAAGGATTATAGAAATCAACAAGGGATGGAGAAGAGCCTACACAAAGTCTAAGCTGATAGAACTATCTTCTGTCACCCATTCCACATTGCCTTACCTTCTGCCAGCATCTCAGTGGCACAGAGTTCTTTATCTAGTCAAATAACATAAACCTTCTTTCCTAGATGATATAAGTCCTTGGTGACCCTGTCTCTTTCAGGTTCCTTTGGTGTACCATTGACAGGGCCTATTAGACATGAGAGAACTAATGGGCACCCCCGTGAAGTCCTCTGAGTTCCAGTAGCAGCAACCATTTCCCCACTGGTAATTGGTATCAGTCATTCTGGCCAGCAGAGTGACCCCATCTCTGCCTGCTGGTTTGGCAGTTTGAGGAGCCCAAAATACAGAAGCAGGAAACAGTCTCAACTTCAAATTTAATAAAATTATGACTTTGTCCCATGGTAGAAGTATTTTTCCTTTGAGAATCAGAATCCTAAACCCACCAAGCCCAAGATTGTAGGGATACGAAGCAAAAATAATGTAAGTGAATTATGAGGTATAGAGTTAGAGACATTATTACTTTCTCTTCTGCCCTTGGCTCCTATATCCATGTATTATGGCCATGGGGAATATTTAGCGCTGTTTATCATCCTGTAGTTTATTGCATATATTGCATCCCATATGACAGAACCGCAAAGTTATCAAGGTGTTGTTGCCCAGCTGGTACCATAACTGAACCTTCTTTTAATCATTCCACCATTATCATCATCCACTTAAATGTAGATGGTGGGACATATGATAAGGCCCATGAGTTATATGTGTATGAACTCACTCCTGAACTTCCTTCCCTGTAAAATAACTCCTTTGGCAATAATACTATATAGAATACTGTGATAAGAAATACAGCATTCTCTTAAGTCAATGTACATTTTTATCTGGACTGTGTATATAGTCCTTTGAAAACAAATGGTTGCCCTCTCCATAATAAAAGGGGTTAGGTATAGTGAATCTGTCCCCAAGTGGCTACCTACTTTCTCTCTAGAGAATGGTACCTTATTAGGGCCTTAGCAGTTGGCCTCTTGGGCACATAGAAATTATTCTAGGCATATCAACCTTCATAAGTGGAGGTCCGTATTGTTGAGCCCTTATATAGCCTCCGTCTGTGCTGCCGTGACCACTTTGTGCGTGAATCCGTTGGGCAAACACTCCATTGGTAAAAAGGCTGATTGATATCATAATATGGATCGCCGTGTCCATCTGATTGAGAGGCTTCTCCACAGAAAATGCCCTTTGGTAGGATTCACATGGGCCACTAACTTAGTAGTGGTTCCTGCTTTGGTTCATCCTCATACTTTTCCTCCAGAATCTTTATTTCTCATCTTGCTCAGTCTTATTCTTCCCAGGTACCTAAGTAATCAGATGGGCTTCCCTGGTGGCTCACCAGTAAAGAATCTGCCTGCCAATGCAGGACATGCGGGTTTGATCCCTGTGTCAGGAAGATCCCCTAGAGAAGGAAATGGCAACCCACTCCAGTATTCTTGCCTGGGAAACTCCATGGACAGAGGAACCTGGCAGGCTACAGTCCATGGGGTCGCAAAGAGTTGGACACAACTTGGCGACTAAACAACAACAATGAGTAATCAGATAACCCATTAGTTACTACCCGTGAATTGTCAATACATGTATCTTAGGCTATGTTACCTAAGTAGACATGGAAAGTAGACAACCAGGTATATACCTGAAATTCTGCCCACTGGAAGGATTTGCCTTTACCAGCGTGTTTGAGGCAACCTCTGAGTAGAGGTATAAGCTGGTGCCCATACACTGGGCAGACCCATCTCTGCATTTTCCCCTGTGTTAACTGGTAATAGGGAACTCCCATGGGACCATGAATATAGGTTGAGGAGGCATGGTAGTAGAGCAATAGGAACAGGAATGGGAATCTGAGCCACTAGCGCATGGAATTTACTTGTCTTTCAGATTTGCTTTTATGATGGAATACTGGTTTATATGTTCAGTTCTATGAATTGATGGATCAAATAACAACTGGTACACAGTGGTCACTCTGTAATAGTTATTTGGTACCCTATGGTCAAGCATTAAGTCTCTAATAGTGCTCAAGAGCAAGCCAAGATCCGCTTTTCACTTAGAAAATTGTTGGTAGAAGGAAGTATGGCCTTATTCCACTATGTTCTCTCTTTGTTTAATATTTATTTTTATTTATTTGGCTGTGCCAGGTCTTAGTTGCGACATGGGGGATCTTTAGTTGTGGCATGCCAGCTCTTAGTTGCAGCATGTGGGATCTAGTTCCCTGACCAGGGATCGAACCCAGACTCCCTGAATTGGGAGCATGGAGTCTTAGTCACTAGACCACCAGGGAAGTCCGTTCACTGTGGTTCTCTTACAGAGGCTTTCAAAGAGTCTCCATACAGCACCCATGACTGCTCCTGACACTTCCAGTACCATTGGTTATCCTGGTTAATGAAGTCATGTGACAGGACAGCTTGCATCGCAACATGGTCCTACTGTAGAACCTTTTTTTATTTTCCTGTTAGTCACTCAGTCATGTCCGACTCTGTGACCCCATGCACTGTAACCCACCAGACTTCTCTCTCCATGGAATTCTCCAGGCAAGAGTACTGAGTCTCTCTCAAAAGTAGCAACCTTACAAATTACTTAGATTGGTTATTTTAGCTCATTTACTATGGTATCTGTTCCCTAGAAAATGCAGGCCCACCAAGCATTATGCCTCTCTGAGGTGGTAAGAATTGGTTAGAGGTATAACCAAAGTGAGAGAATAAGCCATGTGACAGAGAAGAGTCTTCCAGGAAGAGGGAATAGCAAAAGTCAGAGCCCCACAAATACAGCAGGAACAGAGCAAGCCTGGGGTAGACAGGTGATAGGGGTGGTGTAGAATGAAATGAGGGCAGAGAGAAAAAAAGGGACGAGATCATAAGTTATTCCCAGTGAAATGGGAAACCAGTGGAGCTCTTTACACAAGATAACATGTAAAGATCACTCTAACCATTATATGGAGAATAGGAGAAAAGTAAGTTAGCATAAAGAAAGCAAATGATTTAAGAGAGTAAGCAACTATGTCAAATAAATCAAGAATAAGACTGAAAATTGACCATTGGATTTGTTAAGATAGAGCATATAAGGGGCTTCAATAAGTATGGTTTTGGTGGACTTACAGAGATAAAAGCCTGCTTGCAATGAGTTAAAAAAGGACTAGACTTGATGTTGCTTAGAATATAGCACTATGTGAACTACGCACACCTGAGCAAAGTGTGAAGTGGCTTAACCACTTAGGAAAAATCTAGTTGAAGACCCAACAATTCTGATCCTAAATTTATATAACCAAGAGAAACACTTGTATATGTATACTGAGATAGACGTACTAGCATATTCATATCAGCATTGTTTGAAATAGCAAAATATTCTTACCCATTGAAGAAGAATGGACAGATCACTTGTGGTATATATCACATTATAGCAGTGAACATGAATGCACTGTGGGTGAATCTTCCAAACATAATGTTGAGCAAAAAAAACAGTCATAAAATATATGTGGTATGATTCCATAAATGTATAAAGTTCAAACACATGCTGTATTTGCTGCTAGGGATGCCATACCAAAACCATAGAGTGGGTGGCATAAACAACACAAATGTATTTTCTTAGTTATGTGTATGTATTTTGGTCATCTGTGCTTTACTTTGCTTCTACAAGTCTTACAGCTTTAGGTTTTATATTTCAGTTCAGTTCAGTTCAGTCTCTCAGTTGTGTCCGACTCTTTGCGACCCCGTGAATCGCAGCAAGCCAGGCCTCCCTGTCCATCACTAACTCCTGGAGTTCACTCAGACTCACGTCCATCGAGTCACTGATGCCATCCAGCCATCTCACCCTCTGTCGTCCCCTTCTCCTCCTGCCCCCAATCCCTCCCAGCATCAGAGTCTTTTCCAATGAGTCAACTCTGCATGAGGTGGCCAAAGTACTGGAGTTTCAGCTTTAGCATCATTCCTTCCAAAGAAATCCCAGGGCTGATCTCCTTCAGAATGGACTGGTTGGATCTCCTTGCGATGGTTTATATTACATTTCTAGTTAATTTTTAAAATAATTTTATTTATTTATTTTTGGCTATGCTGGGTTTTCGTTGCTGCACAGCCTTTTCTCTAGTTACGGGGAGCGGGAGCTACTCTCTAGTTGCGTTGCGTGGGCTTCTCATTCCCGTGGCTCCTCTTGCTGTGGAGTGTGGGGTGTAGGCATTCAGGTTTCAGTAGTTGTGGTGCACGGGCTTAGTTGCTCTGTGGCATGTGGGATCTTCCTGGATCAGGGATTGAACCTGTGTCTCCTGCATTGGCAGGCAGATCCTTTACCACTGAGCCACCAGGGAAGCCCCTCTAGTTAATTTTTGTGTTTAATATAAGGAAGGGCTTCCCTGGTGGCTTAATAGGTAAAGAATAGAGTCAGAGTTAATTTTGGTTATTATGATATCCACTTGTAACACTTGTTTTTGAAAAGAGCTACTTTTTCACCATTGAATTATCTTGGCAACTTTGTTAAATGTCATTTGTACCTACATATTTAGATCTGTTTATAGATTCTGTTCTATTCAGTTAATGAATATGTCTATTTCACAGCCTTGATTACTATGGCTTTGTAGTAAAGCTTGTAATCAAGTAGTAAAGAAGCTACTTTTTCACCATTGAATTATCTTGGCAACTTTGTTAAATGTCATTTGTATGTACATATTTAGATCTGTTTATAGATTCTGTTCTATTCACTTAATGATATGTCTATCTCACAGCCTTGATTACTATGGCTTTGTAGTAAAGCTTGTAATCAAGTAGTATAAGCTGTCCAGTTTTGCTCTTTTTCAAAATTGTTTAGACCTTTCTCTGACTTTCTACACAGAGTTTAGAATTAGTTTGTCAGTTTCTACAAAAAGGCCTGCTAAGAATTTCATTGAGGTTGCATTGAATCCACAGATCACTTTGGGAAGAATTTATCATCTTAACAATATAAAATCTTCCAGTCTGTAGATGATGGTATATATTTCTAAGTCTTTAATTTCTCTTAGCAATGTTTTGTAGTTTTCATTATGCAGATATTGCACATACCTTGTTGAATTTGCTTCTTAGTATTTCATTTTTTAGTGTACCTGATAAAATCTTTTTAACTATAGGTTCTAGTTGTTCATTGCTAGTATACAGAAATGCAATCAGGTTTTGTGTATTGCAATAAAACCTTTTACAAGTTCTAGTAACTTTTTAAAGACACTTTAGGATTTTCTGTATACATGATTGCATAATCTGTAATACAGTTTGACTTCTTTCTTGTATATCTCATTTATTTTTCATGGTATATTGCATTGTCTATGAATAGTGAATAGAAGTTATACAGTGTTGAATAAAAGTGATAACATGTTCTTGTTTTCCTCCCTTCTTCCCAGGAGAAAACCATGTAATGTTTAACCATTAAGTATGACGTTAGCTATTAGCTTTTCTTATTAAAGTAGTTAATTTACATGTAACATACCTGATGTTAGGATTTAAATGTACCATCTTATTTTTTTGGTTTTATTTTACCCCATCTTTTGTTTCTTTTTTGTTTTTCTTTTTTCTCTTCATGTGCCTGATTTATTTATGTTATCAAGTTTTTTGTTTTTCCGTTTTTTTCTCTATCAGCTTATTGTTTATACATCCTTGTATTGTTACTTACCTGTCACCTTATAGCTTTCACCTCATAGGCTTTCTCAAATGTGATTCTGTGACAGAATTAAGCCAAAATGCTCTAAAGCATTCACTGTAAGTAACATATTAATGTTTCTCCTATACATCTATTGATGTACTAGCTCTCTTTGGAAGAATTAAGAAAATAGTCATTCATAATATTTTCTTGTGGAACCCTGTTTGAAAAAGGCTGCCTTAGAAATCACAACATACATATTTAATTTATTATAGTTTATCTTAGTTTACTATTTCTGTTGCTGCTGCTGCTGCTAAGTCGCTTCAGTCGTGTCCGACTCTGTGCGACCCCATAGACGGCAGCCCACTAGGCTCCTCTGTCCCTGGGATTCTCCAGGCAAGAATACTGGAGTGGGTTGCCATTTCCATCTCCAATGCATGAAAGTGAAAAGTGAAAGTGAAGTCGCTTAGTCGTGCCTGACTCTTAGCGACCCCATGGACTGCAGCCTACCAGGCTCCTCCGTCCATGGGATTTTTCAGGCAAGAATGCTGGAGTGGGTTGCCATTGCCTTCTCCGTTACTATTTCTAGGATAATCCAAAGACCTTGTAATATTTTGGTTCCATTTACCTTCCTCCTCTTATGCTATTTTTTCCATATATTTTAATTCTATGTATATACTGTAAACTCCATGAGACACTCATGCCCATTTAGATTTACCCCAATACTTCACTTTTTCCAGTACTCTTTGCCTGTGGCAAGGAGGATAAACCTCCACTTGGAGGCTTGGGATTTTGGATTTTAGCCCTTGAAATTAACCTCTGTCATGTTTTTAGCTCTACAGACCATTTGCAGTCTGACAGTGATGTACCTTTTATAGTAAACACCTCTTAAGAATGGGCTGATAGTCTCAAGAATTTCGGTGGAGCTCTCATGTTCTCTACCATTACAGACATCTGGTATTGTTGAGCATAGGAATAACTTCCTAAAAAATCAACTCAAAAGAGATTTCTGATCCTACCTCCCTAATCTTTTTCTGGTTTACACACCTTAGTAAGGAAGTTTGGTCATTGAATATAGCTATTCTCAAAAGGATCATGTTTTCCTCGTCACTTTCTTCTAATAATCAAGACAAAAGAGGTAGAGGACTACATAGACCTATTTTTGGAAATTCAGGCTTCTTTCCTAACCATTCCTGGGCTTGATGCTTCTTTCTTTCCCCTGGACAGCACATGACCAGTCTTGTTGGTATACACTCACAGTGACAGCTGCCACTGCCTCCTCCTTCTCTTTTTCCCTTTTACCTCCTTCCAACTCCCTCACTGAAGTTTTCATTCATACTGCCTACTTTACATATATCAGTAAGTTGCTTATGTATTAGCTCTAAATAGTCAAACTTTGCTAATTACTGTAATTAGATTTCAGTATTCTCAGATCTCTTCTTGTGACAAACATATACAGAACATATCTGAGAAGCCACTTTAATAAACAGTTATTCATTATTTATTAATTTTCAGTGTTTTGGAGCACTCCTGTACTGTGACATTTCATAGGAAAATACTAATCTTTTTCACCTTAAAATTTCTTACAGTATGGAGAACATCTTCCATCTATATTTTGTTTACTGTTTTAGATGGTGTGACTAAGTCCAGTGTTGGAGAGATGGCTTCCAAGGAGGAAATTACAGCAAAAATTGAACCATTGACTGAAGAGTCTGGCAACCCCAGAAATGATGTTCTCCAAGATCCTGAATGCAGAGAATTCTTTGGACTTGGGGATAAATTCAGTGAAAAGGATCAGAACCTCTTTAAAAGAAGACAGCACAACTGTGATGAATGTGGGCAAAGCTTTGCTTGTAGTACAGGCCTTATTAGGCATCGAAGAACCCACTGGGAGAAACCCTATGAATGTGATCAGTGTGGAAAGGCCTTTAATGTGAGCTCAGCCCTGGTTCTGCATCAGAGAATTCATACTGGGGAGAAGCCCTATCCTTGTAATTGGTGCATTAAAAGTTTCAGTCGGAGCTCAGACCTTATTAAACATCAAAGAGTCCACACTGGTGAAAAACCTTACAAATGTGATGAATGTGGGAAAGCCTTCAGTCAGAGCTCTGATCTTATTATACATCAGAGAATCCATACAGGAGAAAAACCCTATCAATGCGGTCATTGTAGTAAAAGTTTTAGCCAGCGCTCAGACCTGATTAAACATCAGAGAATCCATACTGGAGAGAAGCCTTATACATGTAGCCTGTGTAACAAGCATTTTAGTCAGAGTTCTGATGTTATAAAACATCAAAGAATCCACACTGGTGAGAAACCATATAAATGCGATGTGTGTGGAAAAGCCTTCAGTCAGAGCTCAGATCTTATTCTACATCAGCGAATCCACACTGGAGAGAAACCATATCCATGTAATCAATGTAACAAAAGTTTCAGTCAGAACTCAGACCTTATTAAACATCGAAGGATCCACACTGGAGAGAAACCCTATAAATGTAATGAATGTGGGAAAGCTTTTAATCAGAGCTCAGTTCTTATTCTGCATCAGAGAATTCACACTGGAGAGAAACCCTATCCATGTAATCAGTGTAGCAAAACCTTCAGTAGACTTTCAGATCTTATTAATCATCAACGAATTCACACTGGGGAGAAGCCTTACCCCTGTAACCAGTGCAGTAAAATGTTTAGTCGAAGATCAGACCTTATTAAACATTATAGAATTCATACAGGTGAGAAACCCTATGAGTGTGATGAATGTGGGAAAACCTTTAGTCAAAGCTCAAACCTTATTCTGCATCAGAGAATCCACACTGGAGAGAAACCCTATCCATGCAGTGATTGTACAAAAAGTTTTAGTCGTCGTTCAGACCTTGTGAAACATCAAAGAATACACACTGGAGAGAAACCGTACACATGTAATCAGTGCAATAAAAGTTTTAGTCAAAGCTCAGACCTCATTAAACATCAGAGAGTACACTCTGGAGAAAAACCCTATCATTGTGATTGTTGTGAGAGAGCTTTCAGTCAGAGTTCTGACCTTATTCTTCATCAGAGAATTCACACTGGAGAAAAACCATATGCGTGCACACAGTGCAGCAAAAGTTTCAGTCAGAACTCAGACCTTATCAAGCACCAGAGGATCCACACTGGGGAAAAACCATATAAATGTAATGAGTGTGGGAAGGCTTTCAGTCAGTGTTCAGCTCTTGTCCTACATCAGAGGATCCATACTGGGGAGAAACCATACCCATGTGGTCAATGTGGCAAAGGCTTTAGTCGGCGCTCTGATCTCATTAACCATCAAAGAATCCACACGAATGAAAATCCATATAAATGTGATGTGTGTAGAAAAGCCTTCAGCACATCCACTGATCTTACTGAACACCAGAGAATCCACATGAGAGAGAAACCCCACAGGTGCGTTCAATGCAATAGAAGTTTTAGCCAGCTCTCTGATCTTAATCATCATGAGAAAATTCATTCTGGGGAAGACACTTTGAATGTGGGAAAACCTTTAGTGTATACCCCAACTTTATTCAGTACTAGAGATGCTTTGCCAGAAAAAAATCTTAGGAATGCTAGTGATTATGAAAAAGGTTTTAATCAATGTTCAGCTGTCACGCTACATTAAAAAAACACACAGACACTAGAGAGAAAACATAGTAATTCAATTTTTGTAATGAAAAGTTTAACTCAGAGCTCAGACATTACTAAAGAAAAATTCTGAGAATGAATCCTGTGGGTAGAGGGAAAATCTTTAATGTGAAGAAAATTTACTGAATGTCAGCAACAATGGAAAAAAATTTCTGCTGTAATGTAAGAAAAGCTCTAGTCTTTTAATCAAATACAGTCCACAAGAGGAAGGTTTCTATCATTAAAAGAAATGTCTAACAATGCAGAATGTTACCAGATATTGTAAAAATCAGTGTGGTGGCATGTGTAATCAGAGCTCAAAAAGAAATGTATTAGTGTTATAATCTCACACCTTTAGTGAGCCCAGATCACCAGTTGCAGAGAAGTTATTTTAGAGAATGTAGGGAAAACTTAAACCCTTCCCTTATCTTGTCATTCACTCTGCTAATTGGCATACCACTTATCTCCTGACAGCTGGAGAGTTCTACATTATGCTAATGCTAGCTATTAAAGTCCCTGCGTGTGAACATGCTATGCTATTCTGGTATTAAACTTGTTAACTACAAAACTCTAGTGCCCCATTTTCTGAAAGTTTTTTTTTTTTTGTGGCCAAGTTTTGTTCTTCCTAGTGAGCATGAGTTTTCAAGTTTCTGTAATGTTCACAGCAAACATGAATTTGTTTTCCTCTTAATAATTCAGCCCATCCATAAACTTTAGAGGTTTGAAATTATTTCAACACTACCATTTAATTGCAGCTTCTGAATATATGAAATAATTGTTTTAAATTCCATATGTTAAAGTATGAAGATTACTACTATGTTTATCCTGTCATCTATAGATTGAACAAAATGTTAGCTAAAGTAATAACCTTCATGACTAATTCATACAGCATATTCTGTCTACAAGTAAAAAGATCTATTGATCTTTTTTTAATGGCAACATTCATCAGACTTGGTTTTGTTTGTTGATTTCTGACATACATACTGATAATAGGCTATGTATACTTGATATTTTCAACTGAAAAATAGTTTTTTAAAAGTAAGAAAACCTGTCTTTCTGGTATTAACCATTTGTTAAAATTCTGCTGTTATTTACTTTGACTATCCCCCATAATCATCCAATTAATATTTTAATACACATTGTTAAATTATTATGTGCAAGACATTTTTTTTTAGGTTTTCTAGTATACACAAAGAATACACTGTCCCCAGAAATCATGAATTGTATGGTGATAAAGGCTGACATGCATAAAACATGGCTCAATAGAATCATTAAGGTAGATAAGATGCTTATAAGAGCTCCAAGGAGATAGGGTTCATTGTGATTGGAAAGAAAGGAAAAGCTTTGTGGAGTTCCCAAGATTTGAGTTTTGAAGGATGGGAGTAGAGGCATATGGGCAGGGAGGGAATAGTCAAGAAAGGCACAGAAGTGAGAAAATACAAGAAATGATGTAGAGTATGGTGCTTAGTCACTAATTCAACAAATATTCAGTGTCAGACACTGCAGTGAGTGCTACTGAAGAAAGAACGATGCCCTTGTGCTTAAGTGTTTAGGAAAATAATGACTGAAACATGTACTTAAAAGAGTAAGAATAAAGTGGAAATTAAAATGAAGTAGGAGAAAAGACGGTTAAGTGTGATGCTAAATAAGCAGACACTTCAACTTTCTGGAGTTTGGTGTCATCTGTAAAACAAAAGTGCTAGGTATGGTTGGAATAGATTTCGTATTTCTGCATATTGTTCTCAAGGCAGTGGAAAGCTGTTAAGATCTGTGAATCAGGGAATGGCATGATCATCATCTTGCTTTCAGAAAAGTCTAAAAAGAAAGAGCGAGCAGAAAGGAAAACCATTTTGGAAGTCTAGAAATACAATCATGAGGTCCAGAAGTAGAGGAGCTAAATGGCATAGGCATGGTGATAGGTTGAGAAGTGAGTAGGGGTGAAGTGAGAAGTGAGTAGGAGGGGGAAATCATATTATCGATTATTGTCTGGGGGGAATTTTAAAAGTTAAGAAAAATACAATGATAAAATTTATATCTGAAGGTTAGCTATTTTTCCTGAGGATAAACACTAAGAGCCAACTGCTTACTACACATTACTATCTAGTGTCCTGCAGGTAAACTTAAATTTCATAAACTTGACACACTCATGATATCCTCCTGAATTCCTTACTAAACACCTTGCCATCCAGATAAAATAACTGGTAGCCAACCTACATCCCTCATTCTCCCCCAGTGTTCTAAATCTACTTGGTCACTAGGTCATTTCTGAGTTAAAAAAATAACACTACTTATTGTAAAAATTTAAACAATAGTGAAGTATATAAAATAAAAAGGGAAGGGAAACAGAATGAGGCCCGCTATTTTATGCCAGTTGATTCCCCTGGCATTTGCTGATTCTCAAGCTGGCAAGACAAAAGGCCAAGAAATCTAACCAAAGGACACTGGAAGATTGAGATGTCCACTATCGCAGTCTGAATCACACACTTACCAACTGAATCATCAAAAATAGGAAATCTGAATATAACCATAGCTAGTAAGGAGATCCCCGACACAGAAAAGCTCAGAACCAGATGGTTCCACTGTTGAATTCTACCAAACATTTAAAGAAGAAACACCAATCCACCTCAAACTCCTTCAAAAAACAGGAGGGAATGTTTTCAAGCTCATTTTATGAGGCCAGAATCAACCTGATATCCAAGCCAGACAAAGATACTACAAGAAAACTACAGATCAATATCTCCTATAAATATTGATGCAAAAACCCTCAACAGAATATTACCAAACAGAATTCAATAGCACATTAACAGGATTATACACCAAGACCAAGTGGAATTTATTTCTGACATGCCAGGATGGTTCAACGTACGAAAATCAATCAATGTAATGCATCATATTACCAGAGTAAAGGGTAAAAAACCACATGATCATCTCAGTTGATGCAAAAAAAATTTTCTTTAACAAAATTTAACACCTTTTCATGACTTAACCCACACAGTCAACAATCTCGGAATAATACCTGGACAATAATAAAGGCCATACATATAAAACTCATAGTTAACATATACTCAGTGGTGAAAACCTGAAAACGTTTCCTCTGAGAGGAATAAGAGTGCCTGCTTTTGCCATGTTAATATAGCATTGGAACTCCTAGCCACAGAAACTAGCAAGAAAAATAAAGGAGGGATTAAAATGATATCTCTTTGTAGATAACATGATCTTACATACAGAAAATCCTTAAAGTCTCACACATACAACTTGTTAGAACCGAAATCAATTTAGCACAGTTGTAGGGTACAAAAATCAACATGCAAAAATCAGTTGTGTTTTTATACACTAACAATAAACAACCTGAAAAAAAGCAATCCCATTTACAGTGGCATCAAAAAGAATAAAATACTTAAGAATACACTTAAACAAGGAAACAAAAGACATGCTAAAAGCTACAAAACATATGAAAGAAAGTAACACCAATAAATGAAGAGCCATCCCATGGTATTAAGTACATTAAATAATAAAATTAACCAAGGAAACAAAAAACTTATACACTAAAAGCTACAAAACATTCTGGAAGAAATTAGACACCAACAAATGAAGAAACTCCATAGTGTTAAATACATTAAATAATAGAGAGTAGTAAATACTACCCAAAGAAATCTACAGATTCAGTGAAATCCCTATCAAAACCCCAACAACAATTTTTTCAGACCCAGAAAAATCCATCCTAAAGCTCACATGGAATATCAAGGAGCCCTCAATAGCCAAAACAACCTCGAGGAAGAACAAAGTTGGAAGTCCCACACTTCCTGATTTCAAAACTTAACTACAGTAATAGAAACAGTGTGGTACTGGCATAAAGACAAATGCATAGACCAATGGAATAGTATAGAGAGCCCAGAGATAAACCCTCCCATAAACAGTCAAATGATTTTCAACAAGGGTGTCAAGAACATTCAATGTGTAAAAAGACAGTTTTCTTGATAAACGACATTGGGAAAAATGCATATTGACAAACAAAAGAATGAATTTGGACCCTTGCCTTACACTGTGTACAAAAATTAACTCAAAATGGATCAAACACCTAAACATAGGAGCTAAAAGTACAAAACTCTTAGAAGAAAACTTGGAGGAAATTGGATTTGTCAGTGATTTCTTGGATATGACAACATAAGAGGAAATAAAAGAATTAAGTGGATTTCATCAAAACTTAAAACGTATTTATCAAAGGATACTTTATCAGAATGAAAAAGGAAATCCATAGAATTGGAGAAAATATTTGCAAATTGTATACAGATAGATTTTTAAAATTTTTCTTATTTTTAATTGAAAGATAATTGCTTTACAGTATTGTATTCATTTCTATCAAACATCAACATGAAACAGCCATAGATTTACAGATAAGGGATTAATATTCAGACTATATAAAGAACCCCTACAACTCAACAATAATTAACCACATTTTTTAACTGATCAAATGGCTTGAATAGACATTTCTCCAAAGATGTTATAAAAATGGTCAAAAAGCACATAAAAAGATACTCAATATCACTAATCATTAGGGAAATGCAGACCAAAACCTCAGTGAGATATCATTCTATACCTGTTAGGATAGCCATTAAGAAAGGAAGGAAGGAGGGCTAGAAGGAAGTAAGGAAATAATATTGTTGGTGAGAAATTGGAACTCTTGCACAATGCTGATGGGAATGTAAAATGGTGTAGCCACTGTAGGAACCAGTATGGTGGGTCCTTAAAAAATTAAACACTGAATTACAATATGATCCAGTAATTCTACTTCTGAGTATATACACAAAATGGTTGAAAGAAGGGACTCAAATATTTGTACACTGATCACAGCAGCATTATTGACAATAGCCAAAAGCTGAAAACAATCTGAATGTCCATTGACAGACAATGAATAAACAAAATGTGGTATATAAATACAATAGAATATTACTCAGCTTTACAGAGAAAGGCAATTTTGATACACACTATGTCATAGAGGAACACTGAAGGCATCATACTATGTGAAATAAGCCAGACACAGTTTACCAAGAAAATAGAAATATACTAAATGTGTATACACCTAACAATTTTGCTTCACAATATATAAAGCTGAAATTGACAAAGCTAAAACAAGAAAGGTAAATCTACAATCTTAGTAGGAGACTTATGCAAATCTCTTAGTAAAAGAGAACAAGCAGGAAAAAATGCCCAAGAATATAGTGTATTTGGACAATATGATTAATAAAATTACCTAATGGACATATAGATAACAGTGCAACCAATAATGGCAGGAAACTTGATTCTTTTTAGGTGCACCGAGAACATTTTCCAAAACTGAGCGTATGCTGGTTTGTGAAGCAAGCCTCAACAAATTTTGTCAGATTGAAATCATTTAGAGTCGGACTATGCAACAGAATTTTCTGTGTTCTATCTGTATTGTTCAATATAATAGACACCAGAGTCAATACAGTAGTCACTAGCCACATGTGGCTACTGAACACTTAAATTATGTGACTAATGAACTGTATTATATTTATTTTAATTTATTTATATAGCTACATCTGGTTAGTGACTGCTTATTAGCATAGACTTAGCATATGTTTTCATACAACAATAAAACTAGCTAGAAATCAACAGCATAAACATTTTAAAAATTCCCAAATCTTTGGAAATTAAGAAAAACAATTTAAATTACCCATGGGTAAAAGGAACAAACACAATGGAAATTAGAATGTATTTTTATCTGGATAAAGTGAAATACAACTTTATCCACAGAGATAAAGTAAGATACAACTAAAGTCCTGATTAAAGAGAAATGTATAGCGTTCAGTGCATGTATTAGGGGGAGTGAGAAAGGCTAAAATTTAGTGATTTGAGTCTCCATCACCAGAAGTTAGAAAAAGAATATCAAGTAAATCTAAAGAAAGTAGCTATGGCTGTTTAGTCACTCTTTGTGACCCCATAGATTGTAGCCCACCGGGCTCCTCTGTCCATGGGATTTCCCAGGCAAGAATACTGGAGCGGGTTGCTGTTTGCTTCTCCAGGGGATGTTCCCAACCCAGGGATTGAACCTGCATCTCCTGCTTTGCAGGTGAATTCTTTACCACTGAGCCACCTGGGAGCCCCAAAGGAAAGTAGAGATTCATATGGGTTGTTCAGGTTTCTCATCATAATTTAAAGAGAAATACTCACCATATCCAGAGCCCTTTTATGTCCTGCAAAAGCAGGAAGAAGAGGTCCTCAAATTCCTTACATAGGGACTTCCCTGGTGGTGCAGTGGCTAAGATGCCATGCTCCCAATGCTGGGGGCCTGCGGGTTCAAACCCTAGTCAGGAGGCTAGATCCCACATGCCACACCAAGAGCTCACATGCCACAACTAAAGATCCTGCATGCCACCGCAACAAAGATCTGGTGCAGCCAGATAAATAAAAATTAAACTATTTTAAAAAGAAAAATCCTTACATAAGGAACCATTTAAGAAGCACTTAGGTTGACTTCCAAATGGAACAGTGAATCTACAAAAGGAAAAATTGATGGCGTCTACCTCATAAATCTGAAGAGAATCTGGGAGAAAGTCTGGCAGCTTGTGCCATGCCATTGATGCCACTGAAAACTCGGCTAACGTCAGTGTCCTGTCCTCCAGACATACTGGCCACCAAGCTGTGCTGAAGTTTGCTGCTGCCTTGAGGCCACTCCTA